>NW_026607002.1:2730500-3335000 GCF_029890125.1 Rhinichthys klamathensis goyatoka | reverse complement strand
GGCAGAAATTGATATAGCGGTCTAATCTGGCAGTGATGGAGTACTCGAGTCCTTATTCTCTGGACTCGTGACTCGACTTGGACTTGTGGACTGATGAGTAGTACTTGGACTCGGACTCGAGAATATATAAAATCGGACTTGAGCATTCATCAAATGAATGACATTGTTTCTGACTAAAGGTTATAAAAAATTTTATATACGATGTTACACTTTTCCTGTTTCGGGGTCCAAGACCGGCCGTGATCTATTTTTTCCCTCACAGACACTGCTACCGCTCGCTCTCCTTGCTTGACAACACACTCACTGACGTCACTCACTTTACGCCGCATTCTCGTGAGAGAGATAACGTAACACTCATTTAACACTAGATAAGTTCCTCTACATCTAATCAGCGATTTCGATTTTGGCACGCTTTGCAGCAGCTGAGCTGACCACTAAGGAGCGAACGTACAGTGACGTGACATAAATGATTTAAACTGTGCTTTCATGCTATGGCTGCACTGAGCCAAAGTCGGACACGCTCAGCCCTTAATCCCGCTTATCATACAATAACACAATTATGTTTATTTTAGCTAACAAAAGACGGCGACCTTGACTGTCACACATCGCAACCACTCTTTTCCTGCGGAGTTACAAATGCTTATAGCACTGCATTTTTTTTTTTTTTTTGCCGCATGCTGCTGTTATGGGATTTAGTTTGCTTTTCAAAATAGTTTTTCTTTTACCATATTCGTCAAGAAGAACGCATTTCTCCTCCTCTGTCCAATTAGGCTTTCTTTTTTGCTTTCTTTATCCATTCCAGTTGACTGATCATCCAAAAATGTATTTAAACAATTAACAATTATCGTGCCACAGCTAGTTGACAATGATTTGAACTAAGGTCAAAGGCAATTCTAGTGATATCATACACATTTCTAGCTGCAAGAAAGAGTGCCTGAAAATTTTTGCTTGATTTGGCTTAAGTGTATATAATTTCGACTCGGACTCGAACACGGGACTCGAGACTCGACTCGGACTTGAACTCAGGTAATGGTGACTCGACTTGGACTCGACTCTTCTTTGGTGACTCAGACTTGGACTTGGACTCGAACACGGGACTCGAGACTCGACCTCATGTAATGGTGACTCGACTTGGACTCGACTCGGACTCTTCTTTGGTGACTCGGACTTGGACTCGAACACTGGGACTCGAGACTCGACTCGGACTCGACAGTTGGTGACTCGACTACAACACTGGTATATGGTACCTTGCTCTTGGGACCCAGGTTCTTCTGTATGAGGACGTTCTCCTCCTCGTCCACCAGGATACCGTGGTAATCGTGGTACGCCACCTCGCCCAGCGCCAGAGCCTCGGGTGAAATGGGCAGGAGACCACATTTCATAGCAGACACCTGGAGGCACCATTGCAATGAAATGAGCATAAATATTGCAAAATGCATTTATTCAAGAATGAATTATTTTAAGTCTATTAAAAACGAAATGGGACATGAAACACACATCCAAATACATCAGAATTCAAAATTAAATGATCAAATACTATGTAAAAATGCTGCAATTTGTAAATAAAAATGAATGAGATGTAAACAAACAAGATGCATGTAATTCTTCATTGGTCACAAAAAAAATTATTTTGCACCATCTCTTTATGCTAATAATGCTATGGAAGCTTGTTTCTGCCACGGAATAAAACAATTTAAAAGATAATTGCTACTTTTTCTTAATAAACTCGAGATATAAACTCGCAATTCAGAGGGAAAAAAAATGGCAGAATTGTGAGATAAGTCGCAATTACCTTTTATTTTTTATTTAATGGCGGAAACGAGCTTCCATATTATGCTAATATTTGACTATGCAATCGTTTTAGATAAAAGCATCTGAATTAAACTAATTAATTTGGTCCCACTTTATATTAAGCGTCTTTAACTACCATGTTCAAACATTTATGAATCATTTGATATAATGCACTAATTGTTTACATGCTTTTGCATTGTACTTACATTTTAAAAAATACCTTCATGTAATTACAGTGGTAATTCAATTCTGTAATTACACTGTTGACCCTTCCCTCACCCTTAAACTTACCCGTACCACCAAACCTGCCCTAACCAACCCGGATCCCACGTCAAGTCTTTTGCAATACAACATGAACACATTAAATACATTCTAGCGAACACATTTTTCAATGCAAGTACACAGTAGTTAAAGACATCTAACAGAAAGTGTGACTCAGACGGTTATTGTGAGATGATTGTTGAGTTTGTCATGAACGGCTCGTACCGCGGCGCCAGCGGGCGTGTGAATATGCACTATGCACTTGATGTCGGGCCGGGCCGCGTAGATGGCGGAGTGGAGGGTGAAGCCAGCCTGGTTTACGCCCAGATTCGTGCTGCCTCGGTCTACGATCTCACCCTGAAGGTTGATCTTCACCTGAGGACACATGCAATGCTGCTAAATACAAGTTACAACTGCTGGCTACTCCTAACAACTTATTTTCCTACAGGTAATACACTATTTAATAATATCTGTAAGCATTTATAATCTGATGTCAGTCACGTTCTGAGAGGCAATCCGAGGGTTGAGATAAAACAAAGGCAGGGTTACCAGACTGGAGGCCGTGACCTCACTGAACAGAAGACCGAACGGGACAATCAGAAAACGCTCCTGTTCAGTGTTCAGCCGGACCTGAAGAGACAGAGAGGTTTAAATTGTATCGGCACATATCAAACGTCCTGAGATGTGCTGTATATATATGTATTTGTGACACACTCACAGTCAGGTGGTTGTAGATGAGCTGAGACCAGCCGAAGAGGTCAGCCAGGCGGTAAAACGCAGCGAGTTTACAGCGCAAGAGCTTCTCTCCTTTCTCATAAGCGATGGAGTCTGAACCTCTCAGGTCATTGACTGGAGTCACCATCCCCAAACCTACACACACACACACACACACACACACACACATGTCTGTTAGGACTGTTCTGCCATTAATACATAAACATATATGTAGAGTTCTTTAAAACACTGAAGCTGTTGTTTAAAGTAGTATTTTACTTTCAGTGTGGAACACCAGGGTTATCTTTAATTCAAACTAAAACCATAAAAAAACACATTTTCGTTACTTGAACTAAAATAAACATGAACTGAAATTAAACAAAAGTTATTTGCCAAGGCAACATTTCTAATTTTCATTTAGCCTAACTAACTAAAAAGTACAAAGTACTAAAAAATAAAATAAGAAAAACTAATACAAATGACAAAAACACAAAATTACAAAAAAAAAGAAAAAAAAAAGAAAAGAAAATATTCAAATAAAAAATGCTTTAAATATTAATAGTAATAAGTACGAAAATGACAAACTGGAAAAAATTACTAAAACTAAAATAAAAATAAAAAATATAAAAATTGTTTAAAAATATCATTTTTTAGTAATATTTACTTAAGTACTTTAGTATTAAGTACTAAAGTAACTGAAAATATAAATAATAAAAATGAAATATACATATTTAAAAACTATTAAATTACAGACACAACAAAATGACTAAAAATTAAAACAGAAAATATAAAAAAAATATGATTAAAAATGATACAAGTGTATAAATGAATAGAGGGTCGATACGTCAAGGCATGGCAGTAAAGTGGAGCAGAGTGTGTATTTCAACTTTTTGGATTCATTATTATTTGTTAAATGTTGGATTTATGTTTATAAAAAAAAAAAGACGTCATGAGTGTGATGTGATATATCAGGATCGTTGCAGTGCCCGTAGAAAGTTTGCTTGCTCAAAGTCTAGAGTGACCGTGGCTTAACGCAGTTGATTCCCACACACACTCACTCATGTTGAGGGCAGCCATGCCTCCCTGCGGGGCGGCGGGGTACATGGTGGGAACGCTGGTGGTCATGAAGTCAGCGATCTGCTGCAGGGCAAGCAAACTGGTGGGGGTTTTCCCCTTCTTCATCTGATCCTGGATCAGAGACTCCAGCTCATCACAGAACACCTAATACACAGAGAACACACACACACACACACACACACACACACACAATTACAGCCAGAACTATACAGTCTAGGGCTGGGATATGACACAAATTTCACAATTCGATTCAATTTCGATTCACAAGCTTGCAATTCAAAACGATTTCGATTTTGATTATTTTGGATATCAGGTACAACACATGGCAAATTTTCTCAAAGAAAACAAATCTCTTAGCTAATGCTGTAAACTATGGGAGTCAGTTGTAGCCTATAGGATTCATTAGCCTACTATAATATTGAAGGTAAAAATGAACTGATTTGTATACAGACACTTAAAATTACACTTATTTATTTTTATAATAATAAAAGTTTTATGAAATATAAACATTTAAATGGTGGCTGTCATAAAAACTTACCAGATTTATTCAAACATGCATTAAATATTGAAGAACATTAGCAATTATAATATGTAATATGGTGCATATATTTAGCAAAATGCTCAGATTATTTTCAAAATGCGTAAAAATGAGAATCGATTAAAATCGAGAAATCGATATTTTTTACCCAGCCCTAAAAGGGTCCAATTCTAGATATGACTTGAGGAATCATTCGTGTCTGTAGAACAAACGGTACGGGACGAGGTGCACACTAAACGCTTCTTGATCTGCTACCTGGAATCTCAAAACTTGCGATACTGAAAATATATAAATATTATTCTGTACATTTACATCAATATTGTTTTTTGACATTTTTATTTGCCTGAGATGCTCCATTTCCAAAAGGTGAGCATATAAAGTTAAGCACCTTCAAACCATCGGAAATGTGCTTGATCTTGACTTAAAGATATTTGCTGAGTATTTAATTAAAAGTATTTAATTCTATTCAGAGTATTTCTTTTCTACGTGCAATATTATTACTATTTATTATAATGTGTATTTATTTAGGAAAGGTTATTTATATACAGTTTTTGCATTTTTAAAAATGTTTTGTTGCTCTTTGCTCTACCTTAAGATGTGTATGTGTGTGTGTTTGTGTATATGTATATATGTATTCTATTTAAATCTAAAACCTGACTCTGAGAAACGCACAAGAATTCCAATGTACCTGTACTGTAACGTACCTGTGCAAATGGCAATAAAACTTTGAACTTGAACTTGAATGCTGAAAAATATTAGAGGGAACATTGACAGCGACTACTTGATCGAAGATGGTACTTTAAAAGCATGAGAGCTGAAAATCAGCTGCCTTTCCTTCACTCCCTCAATTTCTGCCCGGATAAAGAGCATCTTTATTCTTCCGCTGACAGTCCGCTTGCATAAACAGAATCCCCTCTGTGTTCACACACACACACACACACACATGCATGATTGCTGGGCATATTAAGAAATCAGTCACGAGGGGGTTTATTGAGAGCTGAATGAACTGTATGGATTCCACCAGAAATATGAAGCAGCGCAACGGCTTTTTTTAACATTGATTAGAATAAATATTTCTTGAGCATCAAATCATCATATTAGAGAGATTTCTGAAGGATCATGTGACACTGAAGACTGGAGTAATGATGCTGAAAATTCAGCTTATATTTAAATAGAAAACAGGTCATTAACATTTCTCAATTTGACTGTTTTTACTGTATTTTTGATCAAATAAATGCAGCCTTAGTGAGCAGACTTCATTCGAAAACGTTAAAAAAAACCCAGTAGAGCAGTAGTGTATATGCTCATGAGTTATCACGGTGTTTCTGTAAGTGTGTGTGTTGTGTTCTCACTGGACTCTGCAGGATCATAGACACTCTCTTCCGCTGCTCCATCATGTTGAAGTCCTGCCGCAGGTCGGGTGCCATGTTCCTCTCTCTCTGGTACTCCGGGCTGCTCTCGTCCACGCGGTCGAAATAACGCTCCTTATGAGGGGGGTTGGTGGGAGGGGGGGCCGTCACCACCCCTGCACCTGAGTCTCCGTTCATCACACACCTGCAACAGAGCTCAGAGTTCAGCCGGGAATTGGCATACTTCAACTATGCGCATAAATGAAAGTACATGCTCACGATCAACAAAACATGCTCTAGTTTTACTTTAAAGCTACTCTATGACTTCTTTAGTAACAGTGTATTTTATCTTCCAAATCGTGTTTTCCTTTCCCTCAAATCACTACGCAATATGGACGCACTGGTATGAAAATTGAGATACGATAACCGATAATTTTTTACATTTGAAAGCCGATAACTCATTTATTGGCAGATCAATCTAAATCCAAATTTTTATATAATTTGAGAGCCTGATTACAAAAGTCTCACCATTAAAAGCCATATCCCAAGCACACTTTTCTCATTATAATTTAATTTAGTATAATTTTAACAGTGCACATCTGAAGCGTCTAAAAACAATGCATTATTTATCAGCTTTAATCAGTGGTGGAGGAAGTACTGAATCTCAGTACTTAAGTAAAAGTACAAATAACCAGAGACATATTTACTTTAGTAAAAGTAGAAGTACCACAATGACAACCCTACTTAAGTAAAAAGTAAAAAGTACCTGATTTTAAATGTACTTTAAGTATTAAAAGTAAAAGTACTTGCATAACAATTTATTCTCTTAATGTCTATATTCTAATGATTAATAAAACAGTTAATTCTAACTAATTCAACCTAATAATCCTATAATGATGTTCAATATGATGGAAAAGCAGATATATTTTAAGTTTGTCACCATTTCTGAACAAGCTTGCAATTAGGCAATATACACATCAAGCTTACTATATAGCCTACCCTTACTATATACGGTATATATATATATATATATATATAAAAAAAACTAGGGCTGTCAAATGATTAATCACGATTAATCACATCCAAAATAAAAGTTTGTGTTTACATTATATATATACAAAATAATTATACACAGTGCACCCACATATATTAATACACATACATGCATGTATATTTAAGAAAAAAAATATTATTTATATATAAAATATTTATATTTATATATAAATTATATATACATCTATATACAGTATATACATGAAAATATTTCTTAAATATATACAAGCATGTGTGTGTATTTATATATATAAAATAATTATACACAGTGCACCCACATATATTATGTAAACAAAAACTTTTATTTTGGATGTGATTAATCACGATTAATCATTTGACAGCCCTAATATAAACACATATGTTAAAACGCCGTATATGACGGCGTTTGACTGTAAACGCGATTCATTTATGGCGTAATTCTGAACCTCTTGGCTTGCCATACTAATCCTAACCAAACGTATAATACACACGCACCCCACACCACTACTAAACCTACCTTTCTTTTACTGTCTATGAAACCTACCAATGCGTTTCCTATGCATGTAAAAAATAATTTTTGCGTATACCTTGCACGATAAACACACTGCGTGCTATAGAGACGCATTTAGTGTGACCGGGTTGATATATCTATGGCAACCAAACTTCACTGGTGAGACAGAAACATGCGACGTTGGATGACGTTTTGGCAGGGGAAAAATTGATCAGAAAATGTAATGAAAATGTAACAGAACGTTGTAGAAATGTAGTGGAGTAGAAAGTATAATAATTGCTGCAAAATGTAACGAAGTAAAAAGTATGCACTATTGATTCTACTTAAGTAAAGTACAGATACGTGAAAAAATTACTTAAGTAAAGTAACGAAGTATTTGTACTTCGTTACATTCCACCACTGGCTTTAATACACGACCAAATTTTCTTATCGGGCCGATAACGATAACATTAAAGATGACCATTGGCTGATACCGGTATGGTGGCCGATATATCGTTAAATCCCTAATGGCAAGAATATAACGATTATTTATATTTTAGAGTTGCCGGGGCGGATTTCCTAGGAAGGTCAGGTTAATATTATATACTCGAATCGAAAAGTGTTTGCAAGCAAAAAGGGAAAGCAACAGAACCCGTAATAAAACATAAATCAACATAATTTGCATAAAATCTAATTTTCTGTTCACAAAACAAATAAAATCTCTAAACAAGTTACAACTTTGGACTATTTGCCTATAAATAGCCTTGTTAATTTATAGTTTCCACTGTTATACAATATGAATAGCAATTGTTATGTCTAATGTCAGCATTGACAAACTTTTGCAAAATTATTTTCTTTAAAAAAAATCGATTTTAAAAAGTCAAACCAATAGTGGCATATAAGCTACTTAACTGCTTATTAGATATCCGAAATTCAAGGATAATTTTTTTTTTCCCCAGATATAATCCGTCTTTTATTGTTGGGGGAGTTTGGATGTTGTTAGTGACATTTGCACTGATAAGCCGATCCTCTGATTAGATGATCATCGCATCGAGCCGAAGCACATCTCGCGTAATTACCAAATCAATGTTCCTCCGCAAGTAACTTACAGATTTATTCTTCAGCCGCTAGAGACACAAAAGTTACATAGTGTAGCTTTAAACAAAATGCATCAGTGTTTCCCCTACCATTGTTTTTTCAAACCGCAAAAACACCATTTAAATACGAATCCTGCATGTTCTGTGTGAATGAATGGTGCAGATGACACGCAGTTTCATTTACCACACACACACACGCTGTTTTTTGCCAATGAGGACACGGATGCATGAACTTCATCTCCAGACTCTGGATCCGCTCTGAAAGTCACTTCGTGAGCATTAAACCGCTTAATTTGAGAAAAACTATCGTCATGTCATAAACGCACAGAAACAAAATAAATAATAATACTAAGACGAATACAAATACATCATCATCAAAAGGAATAGTCAATTCTTCCGTGTTTTGATTTTAACAGTAAAGCTCATTGTGCAGCACGTTATTTGACAAAAAGTTTGTTTAATTTTATATGATTAAAATAAATTAAATTCATGTTTTATGTCTTCATTTGATTACCAGAAAAAAACTGAATTTGTGTGAAAAAAATAAATAAAAATGTTGTATAAGTTTAATAATTGTATAAGTTGATTTAAAAAAAAAAATTAATTAGACATGCTTTTTGATTACTAAAACCCTGTGCATTTTATTTCCCTTTTCTTTTTTTTAGGTGAAATATAATCCGGACATGAGATTCACCCACTGAGAGTCGCTTTAAAAGGGCACAGGAGGCAGAATGCTGCACAGCGGGAGTGTACGAGTGGTTATAACGGGCTGTTTACTAAAGAGCGCTCTGGACATAATGTGCTTTCTCAGTCCATTAAGCAGTCAAGACAAACATGATGTTCAGGAGGAGGAGAACAGAAGACATTGGGACTGTTCAAGGGGGCATTGAGCTCCTAAACAGAGACTGCTGAAGTCACAGCAACTACAATTCTGGGATCAAAACAAGTTAAGCTCTACATAATGCAGTTTAATATCACGGGAAATAAGACTCAGTAAAGAGTCAAAAATCAGGATGACAGTAGCAATTGCTCTTATGATATATTCAGTGTCCACCTGTGGCAAAAATCCAGCTTTGAATGTTGTTTATTTGTCTGTGGTGTTTTTAATATGCTTTAAGACCATGTGTAATTTATAAGTCGACACCATTTTTATGAGTATTTCCTCCTTAAAACTGCAGTGAACCAAAGACAGTCTCAAAAACACGGTTTGAAATCGCTGGTGTTTCTGACGTCACAAACGACCTTGTAACCAATCAGATCAACGTGTGATCGTCAACCAGTGGATCTCTGAGCTGAGTGAGTGAGTGGAGGCGGGGCTCATTTGCATATTCATAGAACCGCGTATACTAAATGAGGCAAGGGTTTCGAGTTACATTCAAGACATTTTAAGGCATGAAGAAATCTTTTACAAGGGAAAAAAAACGTTTAAATGTCATTTTGGTGATCAAAGGTGAGTTTTAAGGGATAATTATTGACTACAGGGGGACTTTAAATTTTGCAATGATACAAACAATCAAGCAGTTGAGATTTATTATATTATATATCGCTTAATATGAGTATACTGTATGTATGGAGATAAACATACTTGTATATCCAACTTTTTATAAAGTTCTCTGTAATGATAATTACATTTTGCAGCAAAATAAAAGATGAGCTTTGCTATATAGTATATATAGATTTATGTAAGTGTACTGTATGTATAGATAAAGTTGGATTTAATGTCCAACTTTATATAGAGCTGTGCAATAATACAGTTTACAACGATATATCCGGTTTCCCACAGGATTTTGAGAGACTATGGAAAGTAATATATATTAAATAATTAAAGTAAATTAAATAATTTTCCTTTAAACTCTCAAGATATTTTAAGGTATGTCATATTTTTCTGTAATTATGGTGATCAAAGATGAGTTTTAAGGGATAAAATGATTGACTAAAATTAAACCAAGATAAAAATTTCTAAAATACATTCAGATTTCCGTTAGTGTCGTCGTGTGCATTTAATCACGATTATCTGCAGGAGAATCAATGACACTGTAAGGCAAAGAGAGAGAGGGAAAGGGAGTCAGTCTGTCTGACTCAGCATTATTGATCGTCTATGACATCTAAGTGGTTTTGT
Organism: Rhinichthys klamathensis goyatoka; assembly: GCF_029890125.1. Taxonomy (NCBI): domain Eukaryota; kingdom Metazoa; phylum Chordata; class Actinopteri; order Cypriniformes; family Leuciscidae; genus Rhinichthys; species Rhinichthys klamathensis. The sequence goes on along the minus strand of NW_026607002.1, from coordinate 3,324,532 downwards.
TTCTGATTGTAAGCTGATGTTTCAAAGCCACATGAACATGTACATGGTGTTACAGAACACAAACTGCCCAATGCAACACATTATTACAGCATGAAGTCAACAAGCACAGGCTGCTCATTTCACCCCAGCACAGGAAATAACTGCAGCATTGAGTAATGAAACCCTGGAGCTCCTGACAGATGCTCTGCTCTCAATCTGCAGAAACACAGACCATTCGTCCTCATTTCAGTTCAAACCCCCTAAATGAGCACGTTCAGTGGGTCTCATTCATGAAACATTCGTAAATATACGAGTAAATATGAGTGATTTGCGCGTAAAGAGACCTTCCCGAAAACTCATCTCCTGATTCACAAATACTTCGTAAACGGCAGATGTGATAGTGAAATGTGTGTGTGTGTTAATGAATTCCAATCAGTCGTAAATGGGACGCGCGTGCACGCTCATTCTCAATTACCATAAATCCCGCCCATTAAATCCGACTGACAACTATATATGGGCATCACATTATGACACCAAATGAAGGATTTCAACATGTCTTCTCAAAAGCGAATGAAAAAGAAAAAATTCTCAGAAGCAGAAATCGAAGCTTTATTATCAGAAGTTCATTCAAAACACCACATTTTATGTTCAAGCTTAGGCTACATAGTGGCGTATCAGGTCCTAAAGAAAGGAAGCTTGGCAGCATTACAGATGCAGTTACTGGAGTTTCATCTGTTAATCAAACAGTCCCAGAAGTAAAAAGAAAAACCGGATGTAATTACTATATATAATATTTTTTCAAAATGCTGTGTAAATATGTACCCGATTAAAGTGAATTAAGATGCATTAATGAGCAAAACGTTCGGATGTTAAACGCACTATTTACGCGTGGCTGGAGCAGGTGTAGATTTCTCTCGTACCAACTAACATTTGGAAAATACGAACATTTTAATGAATCCGAAAATTTACGCCAGAACCACTTTACACACAAATTCGCTCCAAATTCGTGTTTCATGAACGAGACCCAATGAGTGCAGAAGCAGAACAATTAAAACATGTACCGGTAAATAGGGTTCTCTACATCCTAATGGCGGCCGAGTTAAAATGAACGACAACAAGAAGTGCATTTCATGCATTCTGACGGCAAGAATTCAATAAGAATACAGACTTTAATAATAGCTATAACAATATACACTCACCGGCCACTTTATTAGGTACCCCATGCTAGTAACGGGTTGGACCCCCTTTTGCCTTCAGAACTGCCTCAATTCTTCGTGGCATAGATTCAACAAGGTGCTGGAAGCATTCCTCAGGGAGTTTGGTCCATATTGACATGATGGCATCACACAGTTGCCGCAGATTTGTCGGCTGCACATCCATGATGCGAATCTCCCGTTCCACCACATCCCAAAGATGCTCTATTGGGTTGAGATCTGGTGACTGTGGAGGCCATTTTAGTACAGTGAACTCATTGTCATGTTCAAGAAACCAATTTGAAATGATTAGAGCTTTGTGACATGGTGGAAGTAGCCATCAGAGGATGGGTACATGGTGGCCATAAAGGGATGGACATGGTCAGAAACAATGCTCAGGTAGGCCGTGGCATTTAAACGATGCCCAATTGGCACTAAGGGGCCTTAAGTGTGCCAGGAAAACATCCCCCACACCATTACACCACCACCACCAGCCTGCACAGTGGTAACAAGGCATGATGGTTCCATGTTCTCATTCTGTTTACGCCAAATTCTGACTCTAACATCTGAATGTCTCAACAGAAATCGAGACTCATCAGACCAGGCAACATTTTTCCAGTCTTCAACTGTTCAATTTTGGTGAGCTCTTGCAAATTGTAGCCTCTTTTTCCTATTTGTAGTGGAGATGAGTGGTACCCGGTGGAGTCTTCTGCTGTTGTAGCCCATCCGCCTCAAGGTTGTGCGTGTTGTGGCTTCACAAATGCTTTGCTGCATACCTCGGTTGTAACGAGTGGTTATTTCAGTCACTGTTGCCCTTCTATCAGCTCGAACCAGTCTGGCCATTCTCCTCTGACCTCTGGCATCAACAAGGCATTTCCGGCCACAGAACTGCCGCTCACTGGATGTTTTTTCTTTTTCGGACCATTCTCTGTAAACCCTAGAGATGGTTGTGCGTGAAAATCCCAGTAGATTAGCAGTTTCTGAAATACTCAGACCAGCCCTTCTGGCACCAACAATCATGCCACGTTCAAAGTCACTCAAATCAACTTTCTTCCCCATACTGATGCTTGGTTTGAACTGCAGGAGATTGTCTTGACCATGTCTACATGCCTAAATGCACTGAGTTGCCGCCATGTGATTGGCTGCTTAGAAATTAAGTGTTAACGAGCAGTTGGACAGGTGTACCTAATAAAGTGGCCGGTGAGTGTATATATATTTTGCCTTCATTACAGATAGAACTGTTTTAAAGGGGGATAGAAAGTGACAGGATGAAGAAAAGATGTGGCAGGGCTGCAAAATGTAATTTTTCTGATAAAAATTTAGATTTAAAATGTGATTTAAACACTAGGGCTGTAACGATACACCAAACCCACGATTCGATTCGTATCACGATTTTTGACCCACGATTCGATTCGTATCGCGATTCTATCACGGGGTGGGGCTTGAGGGGGCGGGGCTTGTGGTGAAAAAAAGATTTTGAGAGAAGAAGAAAAAAAACGGTATTTTTATTAAATAACATTAGGAAAAACCTGTATAATCTAAACACCAAAGAACAATAATAACTATGCAAATTATTAAACTATACTAGGCAGTGTAGGCTGCTGCTTTTGGGCTGTGTTCTGTACTCCAACTAAATTGATTTCGGGATGGTGCCGTAGGATATGCATCTGCATGTTGGACGTGTTGCCGGTCAATTGAGGATTAATTTAATAGAGGAATCCCCCCTTTAGATGATTCTCATGGGGAGGATTTTTTTTTTTTTGAGGGGGAGAAAGGGGGGGCATTTTTTCCAAACAAAATTATTACATTTATCTTGCCTAAATGTTTGCGCTCATTGCATTTTTACAATGGGGTAATATTGTTGTTAAGAATTTACACATCACAAGGAAGCTTGATTTAAATTGTTTAATTAAATTGAAAAAAGTAGCACAAATAAATAGAATAAAGATACAAATAAAGACAATTAAAGAGAAAAGTTTTTGAATAGGTCTAACACTAGTATTCATATACAGATACTGAATAAAGTAAACAAATGGAAAATAACACTGGGTAGTATTTTAGTCCTGAATAAATTAAATACATAGGCTATTAATTCTGATTTCTTTAACTTAAAGCCATCTTTTGTTGTTTTGACAACAAAATTAATGACAGACACATATGGCTGCCGTCACTTTAAGAGCTAGTGCACGGATCCTGTTCATTATACTGGCATGCGTTTTATGCTTATTAAAGACAAAACCGACTATATTTAGAGTATAGCCTACTCACAAAGACCGAAATTGACAATTTTGCGTGCTAAAGCAATATAATGCGCGAAAAATAGTTACTAGCCAGCTGTTTTTGAGGCGGATTTTCTATGAATGTGCGCATAGAAAATAATCTCAGAGAGCGCGCGAGCACTGATTAGTTTAAAATCGCTTGAATGTTTAAACTGGTAAGACTTGGTAAGACTTAAAAAGACTTCAGTCACGATGCACTGCTGGCCCGATTACATAGACCTTACAGTCTATGGTCCCGACTCCAAAACGCGAGTGTGTATTATCGCCGGTAAGGATAACTCTGGGAGTTGGAAGGGGTGTGATCGCGATTCTGCCTTCTCACATCGCGATACAGGATCGTGGACCTGAGTATCGCGATTTCGATTCTATATCGCGTATCGTTACAGCCCTATTAAACACTACAGGTTTTGCTGTTCTTTGTTTGCAGGGCTGCAAAATTCTTCTTATTAAAAATATGAAACAATAAGAAATGTTACTGCTGTAATATTTCACTGTAAAAAAAAAAAAGTGAACCATGATTTTTCAGATGAAATGCGATAAACTGCTGTTGTTGTTAGTAGGGCTGCACAATTTAAGTTAAGCGTTTATTTTTTTGCAAAAACTACAGGGAGCATTTAAAGCTTCTCTTTTGTTGACAACAGCTGGTTTATAATCGCTTCTCATTACAAGTTTGAGAAGACGGCCTGCGCATGCTGCACGTTATAAGTCAAAGTGAGTCCGTGTGGAGCAGCATTACAGCGAACCTCGACTCAAAAGTGAAAAACAAACGTCCTTTAGAATTAGTGCTTAATACACCACAGCATCTGTCTCTCTCTCTCTCCAGTTTCCTCCCACTCTCTTTCACGACGTGAATTACAGCGCAGCCCTTCTGTGTTCTTCTCCTTGGAAACTGCACAGACACCGAGAGACGCTTAATCACATAAAGGCCTCGGACGTGTTCAGATACAGGCATAATTCTGAATAAACACTGGGATTTGAGCACAAATTAAGTCATCTGAGAATAAATGAACGCTAGTTCTCCTGCATGTTGTCTTTCACTTCCTGTTATGAAAGGAAATACAATGACACCCCTCACAGAGTACAGACAATGATTGGAAACTAGGACTGCACAACGTATCGAAAAATTATCGTTATCGTGATAATAGATTATGCGATCTCCGTATCGCAGAGAGGTGCGTTAAATTACATTTAATTGATGTGCCAAGCATTTGTCTGTTGCATGGATTGGTTGTTTATCCAAATTTTACCAATCAGATGGGGCCTTGCTATCTTAAAGGACAAGTTCTGTATTTTACACTTAAAGCCCTGTTTTAAGATCGTTTCTGATGGAATCGAACGGTTAAGATTAAAATTTGGACACATGCTGCTGGCCCGAGAATATTCGGTTTCTGTGGTTGCAACCAAAATACTCTCATTATCTTGGACTTCTGATAATATCCTGTGACTATCAACACCAAATTTTCCATGAAAAGCCAACCGCTTTGTTCCAGTATTTCCCAGAGTCCACAGCCACCTTGAACTCTTAGTGCAGCGATTGGTTTTTCCGTTGTGCTTTTGATTGATTTTAGGCATTAGTTGCAGACAAATGCAGTGACCCTTTAGGACCGAACAAAGCTCTTATCCCTAAATGGATCACAGTACCATATGAATAATTCCAGACACAATTGTACCATGGAAGGAAGATCTCTAATAAATATAAAAGCTGTGATTGAACACACAGCAAAGACTATAGCTGTTCTGCGCCTGCATGTAAGGAACTAACACTATATCAGCAGGTATATCAACACAGTCTATACTGGTCATCCAAGGACTGCTGGTATACAAACCATAAAGCAGCGCTGGCTTACCATTTTAAATATCAATCATTCATGCTGATCGCTTTTTCATTCCAGGTGACTCATGTTATGAAAAAACATTTAAAAATGCTCGTGCACTGATTTGTTCGCTAAACTGAACAGCCAATCAAGTGGCGTTTACATGACTTTACAAAACTTTTATGCACTTTGGCCGTTCATTTACATGACAAGGGGTGCCTGAAAATGCTAACTTTTGAAATTGGGTTTCAAAGTGCAAGTCTTTTTTACGGAGCCCCCCTAGTTCCACTTTGTCAAAAAAATGTATTATAACTATCTCGTGGCCTCAAGATAGAGATACTATCTTGAGGCCACGATATAGTATCTTGAGGCCACGATATAGTATCTTGAGGCCACGATATAGTATCTTGAGGCCACGATATAGTATCTTGAGGCCACGATATAGTATCTTGAGGCCACGATATAGTATCTTGAGGCCACGATATAGTATCTTGAGGCCACGATATAGTATCTTGAGGCCACGATATAGTATCTTGAGGCCACGATATAGTATCTTGAGGCCACGATATAGTATCTTGAGGCCACGAGATACTATCTTGAGGCCACGATATAGTATCTTGAGGCCACGATATAGTATCTTGAGGCCACGATATAGTATCTTGAGGCCACGATATAGTATCTTGAGGCCACGATATACTATCTTGAGGCCACGATATACTATCTTGAGGCCACGATATAGTATCTTGAGGCCACGATATAGTATCTTGAGGCCACGATATAGTATCTTGAGGCCACGATATAGTATCTTGAGGCCACGATATAGTATATTGAGGCCACGATATAGTATCTTGAGGCCACGATATAGTATCTTGAGGCCACGATATAGTATCTTGAGGCCACGATATAGTATCTTGAGGCCACGATATAGTATCTTGAGGCCACGATATAGTATCTTGAGGCCACGATATAGTATCTTGAGGCCACGAGATACTATCTTGAGGCCACGAGATACTATCTTGAGGCCACGATATAGTATCTTGAGGCCACGATATAGTATCTTGAGGCCACGATATAGTATCTTGAGGCCACGATATAGTATCTTGAGGCCACGATATAGTATCTTGAGGCCACGATATAGTATCTTGAGGCCACGATATAGTATCTTGAGGCCACGATATAGTATCTTGAGGCCACGATATAGTATCTTGAGGCCACGATATAGTATCTTGAGGCCACGATATAGTATCTTGAGGCCACGATATAGTATCTTGAGGCCACGATATAGTATCTTGAGGCCACGATATAGTATCTTGAGGCCACGATATAGTATCTTGAGGCCACGATATAGTATCTTGAGGCCACGAGATACTATCTTGAGGCCACGAGTTACTTATCTTGAGGCCACGAGTTAGTTATAATAAATTTTTTTGACAAAGTGGGACTAGGGGGGCTCCGTACTTTTGAGTTTTCGTCTCTGTGTGAACCACAAAAACACGAATTTGTGAAATCGGTGACGTCATGCACATGCATATTACGTGTTCGGTCTACAGGCATGCACGAGTACTGGACTGTGCTTGTTCTGCTCAAGATACTGAGTTTATTAAAGGTGCAGTATGTAAGATTGTCAGCTAGTGGTTGAAATGGGCACTGCAGTCCAAAATTAGTGTTGTCAAAAATTAGGGATGCACGATGATATCGATTAAAATGTCTCCACGATCTGCTTTTGAAGAAAAATCATAGTATCGTGCATTCTATCAGTTCAATTCTGGCGCCTTCATCTCAACATACTGTACAACGCGACGTACATTCACATCACATCACATGTAAACGCAGAGGTAGAGTTACACTCACAGGACACTGCAATTCACAAAAGTTCATTATTTGCATGTACGTCAAAGTCTTGCTAGGTAAACATATCATTCACGTGCTGATGCGCTGTTCTAACATGCACTTTTCTGAGCGCGTTACACCCGACGCTCACAGGAGCTAAAGCCTGTCACAGCGCCTGCATACTGGACTAATCTTTCCAGTCTTATTGCGCTGATACTGTCAAATACACACAAGGTTTACATAAACAAAGTTGGTTATGTCTAAAGTGAAAGCAGAGAAAATCTGCTTGTCAAATGCGTGTATATTAGACGCGTCGCGTGCAGTTCTTAAAGAGACAGTAATAATGTGCTGCCGCTTGTCCTTAAAGAGATACTACACCCAGAAATAAAAATTCTGTCATTATTTACTCACTCTAATGTTGTTCCAAACCTGTATTCATTTCTTTCTTGTGCTTAAATATACTATGGAAGTCACTGGAGTACAGCAACTGTTTGGTTAGCCACATTCTTCCAAATAACTTTTATAATTTCAACAGAAGAAAGACACTTAAGAGAGTAAATGATGACAATTTAAATTTTTGGGAGAACTATCCCGTTAATGTTAATAAAACAACAAAACACAGAGGAAATCACTCACTGCTCTTGACTGAGAACTTTAATAGAAGCTTTAATAAGCTTTGTTTGCACTTAAAAAACAACAACAAATATATCGGTATCGGCATCGGGCAAAATTAGTTTGAAAATATCGGCATATCGAATGTCGGCCAAAATCCAATATCGTGCATCCCTATCAAAAATAGACTTTTGTACTAAAATTAAAAAAATGTGACGATAGCAGCATTTCCCTCTAGCATTTTAAGCGTTGTTGAACGCATTGTTAAACACCTCTGATTGGCCATTGCGTTCACATGTTTATCATACATCTGTGATTGATATGTATATAAAGCTACTATCGGTCAATAACGATTGACGCCTGATCAATCGGAGCACCCTTACAAGAAACACACACGACACTTTTCGAAACCTGAATGTCACAATCATAAGGCATAAGGTTTGTTTAATAAATAATGATCTTTATTAAATGTTAGGAAAAAAATATGAAATGGACGTTTGAAAGGCTATTATTCTGTGAAAAACATTTTGAGCATGCACTGAATTTGCATTTCCTGGTTCATGTGAAACTTCCACAGTGAGTTGGTCGTGCAGATTGAATCGCATCTAATGTTTCTTTCAATACCTGGATCATTTTACATATTGATAGTAAATGGATCGGTTAAAAGAATAGTTTCTGTTAGAATATTCCTTTGCCTGAAAATGCCATAATATGCAAAAAAAATGTGTACAGAATGCATTTTAATGGCATATTCATGCAAAAGAAAATCATTAGACATACTTTTAGTGTAAAATCTGATCTAGAAATAACCTCAAAGCATTTTGCTGAGCTCATTTAACAGCAAAATGATCATCTTATCAGACAGATGTGATGTTTATAGCTCAGAGAGTTATATTTTATATTAAGCTTGCGTATATGTGTTAAGAGCACAGAGATGTGTAGGCATGAATGTAGTCGCTATGGGAACGAAACACATTTCCATGGAAACCTGTAGGATTATGTAATAGTATATTACGGTCACTCCTGTCCTGTTTTCTGCCCACTCACTGAAACACTTCGCACAGCTCACTCCTGGATGCTTTACAGTTTTATTATCTTTGACTTTTTACAGCCTCTCTCAGCACCCCGTGGTCATTTTATCTTTCGCTTTCCCCTCTGGCTACATTTTAAGATTGCACTCTGGAAACATCTGGAAAGTTTCATCACCGAGTCAACAACATTGATTACAACAACGATTGAACAACGTCTGAATAAATTCCACGGAGAGAACGAGAAAACTCGAAACTTGAAAGGCCTGTAAAGCCATTGTAAATGAGCCAGATCTCGCCGCATGAATTTCCTGCATCAATAATGGCTTCTTGACAGTTTCTAAATGGCAGTCAAATCCATTTCAGCCCACCAGCCGGCTCAAATGAAGGCCAAAACCCATCCGAACGGGCCAAAACCCGCTCCAGAAGTCCCTGGCAGACGTTAAACCGGACAGCAGGCGATCAGAGAGAGTCTGTCGTGACTCAAAGCAGCCAAACAAACCAAGCGATCATCAGTTTATAAATGCATATAACACTGGAACACCTGCAGAGTTGGAGGAAGTGTGTGTCTTTCATATGGAGAGAGAGAAAGACAGCAAACATAAAAGTCGTGAGGTTCTCAGAGGTCTGAACTACACAATAAAATCTCTTCGTTGCAGAAGGCACTGTTTAAGTTTGCAGGTTAAATCCCTCATGATTTAGTGCCTGCCAGATTCACATCATTAGAGCATATTAAAAATAAAATGCAGGCCAGCAACTACAACACTACCTTAGTTTAAAGCAGTGATATTCAGATGGCGGCCCGCACGGCGTGGTTCCATCCGGACATAATTGTGCCATTTTTCCATTTCTACAGATTAAAATGAAAACAACAGAGCGGTTCACACCACAAGTGCTCAGGGTTGTTTATGGTAATGCTCCTTCAGAGCTATATCTATAATATTTTTAAGTAACTAGAGCCAAACGTGCTTCATTCAAGTCCTTTCCGCTCAATGCGCGGTTTTCTCCTGATTAAAACGTGACACATTAAGACTTCGCCGGTTATTTTAATAACAGTAGCAGAAACACAGTGAGCAGCAAAATAGACACTTTCGCTAAAACCCTGAAGAAAACGAGAATGAAGGTAAAACAATTGTTTATATCTGTCATACAGAAGACTGCTTGACTAAACCAGGTTTGAGACAAGTTAGCGTGTGGCGTCTTTAGACGTTTTTCTTGTTAGCATTAGGCTATTAATCAGCATATAGCTAAAGAGCATTTCATGATAAACACTGTTAGAATTTGTTAATTTATTTAGAGATATAGCAATGGAAGCCCCAAAAAATAACCTGTTAAAACATTTTATATTCATATCAAATATGTACTTTTTTTGGTAAAAAAAATTCTTAGACATCACTGTTTTTAAAACAGAAACTGGTTCTCTTATCTTTGAAAACTTTTTTTCTTTGACAAAGTACCATGACTGCCTCGATGGAAATGTATAACTGTACCAATAAAAAAGTGTCCAGACCTCCACTGGGAAGGAAATATAGTGAACGGACCTTTACTTTAATTGAATACCCCTGGTTTAAAGTGTCACGAAACCCCCGTTTATCACTGGTCGTTCACACCTCAGATTTGAAAAATGGCTGTGTAAACAAACAATAAATTTTTAAATCAAACACCACTCAACGGATCAATTCTAGGATGTGATAGATCTTCTGTGTCTCGTAAAAGTGTTGAATCTTAAGTAAAGCTGCATGAATTTGCGTCTCATCACCGACTCATGAGGAACTTCCTTACTGACCTAGTTTCCAGAAGAGAAGTGTGTGAATTATCTCACCCGTAACACTTCACAGATGTGAGGGAGGGTGTGGAGCAGTGATCACGTGACTGTGTGTGTGTGTGTGTGTGTGGGATTGAGCTGCTGGCTGAGTGTTTATGTGGGTGTGATCATAATGTTTGGAGAGTGACGTTACGTAGATTCAAAACGTGAAGATTTCCAGTTCTACAGTCAGTTATTTGCTTGATTTTGGTTTATTTTGCTGTTGTAGGCGGTAAGAAGTTGAACCTTAGCAGCAAAAAATTGCTAAAAAATAATTGCACACCTAAAAATGCTCATCAGACAATCAGAAACAAGCATTCGTAGTATAAGCAAAATGACCACCTCCAAGGTACACTTCAATGCTTAAATGCTTAGGCCTATTCTTTAATTTTCACCAGCCAAAACTCTTCAGATTGGAGTTAATTAAGGGAAAATGTGCTATTAGGATTATATGATTGTTACCTTCCTACTTCTTAAATAAATAGACCTGAAATAGGGATGCACCGATATGAACATTTTGGCAGATACCGATAACTCTTTATTTGAAAGCCGATAACCATTATATTGGGCAATAAATCTAAATCCAATTTTTTATATAATTTTTGAGAGCCTGATTACAAAAAAAGTCTCACCATTACAATCCACGTCCCAAGCACACAATTATAATGATGTCTTGTGCTGCACATGTTGCACTTTACAGTATTTTCCTTTTTTTTGAAGTGATTCCAATCATATTTCAAGCTATTCAAAACCATCACGTTGAACAGTGCGCATCTGAAGCGTCTCAGCTGAAGGAAATTATTTATCAGCTTTAATATATCGGCCAATTTTCTTATCGGGCCGATAACGATAACATCAAAAATGAACATTGACCAATACCGATATATTGCCCGATACATCGTGCATCCCTAACCTGAAATATTTATTTGAATTTAATATTTTTATCATACATTTATATATTTTAAGAGAGCTGGGAATTACCCTAACTTGCCCTGAAATGTTATCTGAAATCTGTACATTAACAAAGTTTGCCTGAAAACGGTAACCACACACCAGCTGTTAAACATCTCAAACAAATCACTTGGTGTGTGTGTGTGTGTGTGTGTGTGAGGAATGCCATGGCACTGGTCGTCTGCATTATTCCTGGCACACGGCGGGTCTAAATGTGGCCGAGGGCCAGTAGATCTGAATACAAACTACATGCCTCACATTCACCAAACACTGAGAGATGGACCCCTACAAACATGATTCCTTAAGCGAAGCAAATATTTCAAATAACACCACAGGACTGCTAAAATAAAATACAGCTCTTTGTCTAATAAAATATTCTACAACTCTAAAATCAGTTTAGAAACAAAACACATTAAAAATCCCCATATAGTGCTGAATAATCATATCAATCATAAACATATGGGCTCTGTTCCAGTAACTAGTGAGATGCCTTGCTGTCTACATAGACTACATCCTTCACACATTGACAATATAGGCTATTATACTTTTATTTATCTGCTTATAAGTAATATTTTTTTTGTTATTGAATGAATTATAAGTATTTTGATAATCAACATTTCTCTTTGTCCACCATGGATGGATTTCACAGTTTGTCACAATGCATTATGGGATTTTTTCTCTCTCAAGTACGCAATTCTGCCTAAGAATTTGGCCCAAAAAAAAGCAGAATAATCACTCTGCAAACATTTCAAATAGCCTTTGTGTCGGTGCTGCCCATGGAGGTTTAGGCTTTGGGAGAGAGCCATGTTTTACTGCAGATGTAGTTTTATTCTACACAAACAGCTGCACACGCTACACAAACGGCTTCCTGTTTAAAGCAACAAGCGTTACACATATGAACATTTGAGCAACCAAAAGGGAGGAGAGAGGAAGAGGGGAAAAAGTTAAACAACGTGAGATGAAAATGAGAAACACGTTTTCGTCCCTCCAGAGGGTCACGGGCGAGAGAATGAGCGTCTCAATCTCGGGTTTCACCATCGCACTGTTATTGAAAAAGCTCGGAAATAAAAACTGATAAAACGGATCACTTCAACACTAAAATGAGCCACGTTCAAAACCATTCGTAATATGTTAACACACACCTGTGAGCGCTCATTCTACATTAAAGTGCACAAATTATGCTATTTTAAAGGTTCCTCCTAATTTAGTTGTCCTACAACAGGGTTATCATGCATACAAGGCCATAAAACACTTTAATTTCACACAATCTTTCAATTTTAATTTTGCACATCACCTCATTTCTCATAGTCTGAAATGATTTGTTTGAAAATTCAGTCTCTCTAAACCCCGCCTTTCTGAGAGCTGCTCTGCTCTGATTGGTCACATGGCCCGATCGGTTATGATTGGTCGACCGGCGCTTACAGAGCACTTTGGAAACTAAATGCCTATTATCATATCTGACTCTCAGCTCTTGATCACAGTGGAACAGTAACGATGGCGTGGGGTTTACCGTATCAATCTCATCAAAGTGGATTTGCTTTGTCAGCAGAAAACAGCGTCTTCTCGACACGAACAACACGAACCAAACTCTCCCAGTCTCAGATACACTAGTGTTTGAGGGCGGAGCTAAGAGACGCTGTTCAGCCAATGAAAACCATAGGCTTGCATTATGCAAAATTGTAATGAGTGAGACTGGAATTACTGACTCGCTTCGGCAGTTTAGAATCGATTCTTTCTTTTAGAAGACAATAACTATATTTGTCATGCACTATTATCTTTAAAACTTTGCAGACATTTTACAGTCACAAACAGCTTTATTAAAAGGTAATACCCCAAAAAAAGCTGAATAACATCATTAATTGGCAGAAAAATTGTTTTGATCATGATAAATAGTAACTTAACTGCTTATTGGTTATTGGCCTTATGGATAATATTGATATTGCCACGGTTTTATTCAAGCAATAATCTACTAGAATGATCTGCAATGCCCTTATGCTACAAACCAGCAGACAGACGCTTCAGTCTTTCTCTGACTGACAGACTGTCAGAAACACCAGTGACACAAACATGAGCCCAATCTGTGACCAGCACAAAAACACACACATCCCACAACACAAGACGCCTTATGATAATAATAATAATAATATGATTAACCCATGATAAACTGATATATCACGGTCTATAACTGTCTGGATGGCCACTTGGTATCCCTTCCGAGTTTAAAGTGCACATTTTGATTTCACAAAGGAATAATATATATAAAAAAACGTATGGCATGATTTTTGTATATTAATATTGTAGATAAACATAACCAATATCACTTTGCAACCAATGGAAACAAGATGCGCTATCGACAGTCTGTCTAATGTCAAATACATGCAACAAGGATTACCACATTTTGCAGAACACAAAATATTTCCAACTTTAAAAGTGACAAAGACTTTTAGTATTTTCATTTGTGCGCGTGCAGAGTTGCAGTGGCCCTGTCCGGTGCACGCGCGCGCGCGCGACTGCGCTCTCCTCTTTCTACAACATAATACACGTTACCGAGAGTCCCGATTGTGGCAGAAAAGGCTCAAGTGATCTCTAAATCACAAGAAATATCAGAACATATACGACGAACGAGTTCGTCCTGTAGAAAGCGAGCGTTAACGCCACTAGCTCGCTCGCTAACGCTGAGGCCGCGCGACTAAAACCCTGGGGAGAATAATCCAGAGTGAAAGGAAAGTAGAAAACAAACTTACGCGATTTTGGGGTTTAAATGTGCGGCTGGAATCCACAGCGACTCGGGGACAGGCGGGGAGCTTAATGTTTTTCTCCGTTTGTGGGATTGTGTCCACTGTTTCTTTCTGCAACCGTTTGTTTCTGTCGGTGCGCGTCTCACAGACTGGGGCGCGGCGCTGTGGACTCGCGGAGGAGAAGAGGCTTCTGATTGGTCAGCGTCACACGATGCTCCGCCCACAACTCAAAACAGAGCCTTTGAAGTGAGCCGCCCACATACATGATGGGCGGGGCCTGTCCGTCCCTTAAAAACAGTGAGCTCGGCGTGTGTAATAATCTGTTGTTTTGTGAGAGACTACTGGGTGGGGTATGTATAGCCTAGGAAGGCTATATGTTTCCAGTAAATTAGTGTTTTTTTAAAACTAAGCATCTATTATTGAATAGCTTAAACTTATTAATTTGAACCTTCTGTAATACATAGTTGTAATATTAAGAAAAAACGACATAGTGTCAAGTCAAGTCACCTTTATTTATATAGCGCTTTTTACAATACAGATTTATGTACAATGTACATTTTAGTTCATTTGTATAGCCGCTCTGGAAAAAAAAACGCGATGTCAGTGTCCAGCTCAGTGCAGTTCTCATATAATGGTGTCAGTGCAGGCAGATCAATAATATTGTTGAATATTAAATTAAATGTCCCCAACTAAGCAAGCCAAAAGAGACAAAGGCAGGAAAAAAGACAAAAGACAAAAAAAAAAAACACAGAGAGGTTCCAATGCATAAAAGTGAATTCCGGTAAATTGGGACACATTTGCCACCATGTTGGACTGGGAAACAATTATTCTGAATTATTATCTTTCAGAGCAGGTGCCTGCATAATGCAGTTTTTATATAGTGTTCTCACTGTATTCTCATTCTGGTAATCCTGACAAAAATTGTAATGTGAAAAATACATGGCACTCTCAATTCCAAGGTCATGGGTTTGATTCCCAAGGAATGCATGAACTGATCAAATGTAACTTAAAGGAGCTGTATGTAAGATTGTGGCCAAAACTGGTACTGCAATCACTTTCAAATTACTGTAGAGCAGTGTATCCCCTCCCCCTCCCCCCTGACTCGAGGTTGCCAGATAGGCTACAGGATCCAGCAGGAAAGTAGGCTGCTACAAGGAGCTTTCAACTAGAGCAGAGCTGGCAACCCGGATGCCGAAACATTACTGACTTCGTGATTGGTAGATAGGTGGAGGGTGGGGCTTCAGGCCAAAACACAAGATGACAACATCAACATCAGTTGAGGGCTGCAACTACACTTTTTAAATGACAATATCGTGGCCGTACTATTGTTGTCAGTGATTTAAGTATTTGAAATGAACATGATTTATTAATCTCTAGAGACACATAAGGGCCATTTTATGATTAATTTAAATACATTTCTTACATACAGCTCCTTTAAATCCAATGTAAGTCCATTTCAATAAAAGTCTCTGCCAAATAGGCCTATACACATTTTTATTCTGTGATTTTTTTAAATATGATCTGGATATATGCTTTGTAATATTAACCATACAGATATACATCTCAATATAAATATTTCAAAATTCACTGTCTGCAAGCAGGATAGTTCAGTTGGTTCGTGGTCACATGGCCAAATTCAGGTTTGTCAGTTCTCAAGTTCACCACACAAGGTCGCCATTTTACACTCCTGCATTTATCAGTAACCAATGGCTGTGTCCGAAATCACCTCCTATACCCTTAATAGGGCACTATTGGGCTGCATTATCTGTCCGAACAGAAGTGCACATCGAGTGAACACATTCAACCCTTCAATGCACTGCAATAACGAGTGTACAACCGATATAAGCTCAACGACTAGAGAATACCCATAATGCACTGTGAGGGTCATGCTCAATTTCAAACCGTTAAAATACTCAGCAATGGTGTTGACTTATGAATTTGCACATGGCTTTTTTTTCCTACTATGGAAGTCAATGGCTCAAATGTAATTCCTAACACATGAAATGAAAAAAGATAAAGACATCAAAGAGTAAAAAACTGTATTAGCCTAGACGAGGTTATTCGCTCATTGTTTGCTGTGCTGTGTCCACCATATCTATCTGAATGCCTGTAATCAATCAGGTAAAACAGCCCAGGCGATTTATATTACACAAACTACCGGTATATTGTTTTGAAAAAAATGTTGCAGTTAATGCTTAACAACTTAAAAAATGCTTTTTTAATGTCAAAAAGCTGGCCGATGCCCATCTTTATGCAAATGAATCTGTCAAACGTGCCGCGTCTATCCAATAGAAGTAGTCTCTCGAGGGGCCTTTGTTCTAGATTGGCCGCTGGGTCAAAACCACGCCCATAGCGGTAAACTTGAGGAACGCCCATCAATGTACAAATGTGGAGAGGCGTCGCGACAACACGCGACTGTCGTGTCGCAAAAGTGGATCAGTACCGTCACGGTAGAGATCCACTTTTGCGAGATCCACTTTTGCGACAACACGCAACTGTCGTGTCGCAAAAGTGGATCTCTACCGTGACGGTACTGATCCACTTTTGCGACACGACAGTCGCGTGTTGTCGCAAAAGTGGATCTCGCAAAAGTGGAGTTTGAGACAACACGCGACTGTCGTGTCGCAAAAGTGGATCAGTACCGTCACGGTAGAGATCCACTTTTGCGACACGACAGTTGCGTGTTGTCGCAAAAGTGGATCTCGCAAAAGTGGATCTCTACCGTGACGGTACTGATCCACTTTTGCGACACGACAGTCGCGTGTTGTCGCGACGCCTCTCCACATTTGTACATTGATGGGCGTTCCTCAAGTTTACCGCTATGGGCGTGGTTTTGACCCAGCGGCCAATCTAGAACAAAGGCCCCTCGAGAGACTACTTCTATTGGATAGACGCGGCGCGTTTGACGGATTCATTTGCATAAAGATGGGCATCGGCCAGCTTTTTGACGCGCAGCATTTTTCCAAATGAAGCGCCGCCTTCCCGGGATGCTTTGCAGGCACGTTAAAGTCGCGTGACGTCACCCATAGGAATAAAGTGGAGCGCGGCGCGACTGAAGTATCGCACGGACAAGTGGATCCGCACCGTTAACATTGAAATCGCTATTCGCGTCCGGTGTGAACGCAGCATTACACAGGAACTGAATATTACACAACACCAGAAACAACAGCGATTGCATAGCAATTTTAACATGCTACAAAATTTGAGCTAAAGCTTCACATAAAAATGTATCTCACTACAGTTCACCTGAAAAACTTCAGAAATATTTGAATGCAAAACAAGTGTTAAAGTAGAGTTTAGTAATGTTGAATCATATCATTATAAATCATGTTACAGCGGTTGAGAAGAGAAGGGAAACACTTGATCAAACTATCACCAGATTCAAACTTCACTACTAATTTAACCCTTAGATTTAATCACTCTATTAAACTATTTCAATGTCAAATTATTTATAAGGACAATATAATCATGGATGTGAATGTGAACTTTGCTCACTTAGTTGAGACTTTAGCCAATGCTTTTTCTCATGATACCGTAGAGTAGATGATCGGGTGAATCTCTTCCCACATGAAAAGCACTGGTACGGCTTCTCTCCAGTATGAACTCTCTCGTGATATTTCAGGCTTTCTAAACAAGCAAATCTCTTTTCACAGTGTGAACACTTGTGCGGTTTCTCTCCAGTGTGAATTATTTGGTGTTTTATTAAGTGGCCCGATGTAATATAGGTCTTCCCACAGTCAGAGCACACATAAGGTCTCACACCATTATGAATACGCTCATGGGCTTTTAAAGTCTGTAGTCGTGAAAAACTCTTTCTACAAACAGAGCAAAAGTGAGGCTTCACACCAGTATGAATTTGAAGGTGATCTCTTAAGTTTGATGAATAAACAAATGTTTTATCACACTGATCACAGCTGAATGATCTCACTCCAGAGTGAATCCGCAGATGAGCGTTGAGATTACTTTTCTGAGTGAAACTCTTTCCACACTGAGAGCATGTGAACGGTTTTTCTCCAGTGTGAATTCTCATGTGATTCTCAAGGTTTGATTTTTCTTTGCAAGTCTTTCCACACTCAGGGCAGGTGAAAGATCCTTTTCCAGCTTGTTGTTGTGCGATATTCTCTTTAGTCTTTGAAACGACAGTGTTTCCATCTTCATTTTTGAAATACTGAGGTTTCTGTAACAGATGTTTGTCTTCGTTTTTATATGTCAGTTCTTCATCTTCATTTGTGAAATGATGGTGTTTGTCTTCATTCACTTCCACTGCACCTAAGTTAATTAAATTACATTAAAAAAGGACAAATGAGAAACAAAAATAAAAAAAAGTTAAGGTCTTAAAAGTCTTATTTAAACACATATCTTTTAAGTCTAGTAACTACTGGTTTTCGATGTATTGTTCTTTTTCAATTTTCATCTTAATGTTCCTCATCAGTGATTAAAGAGAATGAAGGAAAACACCAACCTATTTGTTCCTCTGTATCTTCATCTTTTATTCTGCAGGGTTCTTCCTTAATCTCCATCTTTACAATAGTATGTCCGTAGTTTCTCCTGGAGTAATTCCTCCTGCTTGCTTCTTCTCCTGTGGGAAGATGGGAATATTCCCCAGCATTTAAACTCTCATGAACGGCTGTGGGAGCTTCACTGACTGAAGGAGTGAATTGTGGTCGTTGTTGCTCAATTAGCAGATGATCATCACACTTACAATCCCTCCCAATTATTCAGGTGCTCAAATAGTCATTTAGAAACAATTCCATGATTTTTTTGAGACATCAGGACAAAAATCTTCATGAAAAAACTTAAACAAAACGTCTTTTAAGTTTAAATGAAAAATACATTTATTAGATAAATTATTAGATAAATAGAAATAAAAAACTAATAATAACATACTATATGTACAAATATTTCAATCCACAAGCATACATAATGCAAACCAATGACAGAAATAAGCTCAGTTAGAAGAGAAAAATAGATTGTCAAGTATATTTATATAGCGCTTTTCACAATCAAAGCAGCTTCACAGTATCAATCAAAACTTAATAACAATGTTCGTTTCTTAGTGGAAAAACATCCACGTTTGGTAGAGCTGATCAAGGGTATTACTGATTGGTTAATTAATTTGAATATCCCCAACTGAGCAAGCCAAAGCAACAGTGGCAAGGAACCGAAAAACTCCATCAAGTGACCTAATGGAGAAAAAAAAAACCTTGGGAGAACCCAGGCTCAGTCGGGGGCCAGTTCTCCTCTGGCGTTTATGAACTAGAGGCCGGATTTACAGTAACTGTAAGGTAAAAATGTATATGAATGTCTCTAAACAGACTTTAAACGCGAACCTGTGATAAACGCTGATGGCGTTCACATGCGCATTAAGAATTGATTCTATAGTTGGTGGCTGATTGTGAAATAAATGTATTTATTTAAACAGATGAATGGTAAGTGATAACGGTAGATGAGAAGGTATATAGACTGGATGGCAGATGATGATTATACTGACGAGAAAGTCCTTACAGAAGATGAGAGGGGTTGTGGATGCAGTGGAGAGGTCGCTGGAGCTGGTGGAGAGGAATGGAGAGATCGTTGGAGTCGATGGAGAGGAATGGATGACAAGTAGGTAGATCGATGCGTATAACTTCAAGGACCATGTAGGAGAGCATGGGTTCGACTCTTTACTCTAGAAACGAGACTAGACAATGAGACTGTGGGTGACGAGTGCTTTTGTGCAGACTGTGATGAGGATCTGATGACGTGCAGGTGCGGGTGATTGGAACTCAGGTGACAGCGATCTCTGTGATTGTGTGGTGGTGGAGCCTGGCTGATCTCTGACAATAACATAAATGCTACTGTAGTTTAATACAAAGTTTTACAAAGCGAGCACTTAACGCATTATAGTCCTTCACGTCTATTGCGATCTCAAAATTCTGACCAGTTGATAATACCTAGAATATCAAAATCGACTGCAGGCGGTAGATCCTTTTCCTATTTAGCACCAAAACTCTGGAACAATCTTCCTAACATTGTCCGGGAAGCAGACACACTCTGTCAGTTCAAATCTAGACTCTTTAATCTCTTTAAACTGGCATACACATAGCACACTATACAATCCTATTATTCAAATCAGTTAAATGATTATTAGGCTGCATAATTTAAGTCAGCCAGAACCGGGAACACTTCCTATAACACCTGATGTACTCGCTACATGACAAGAAGAATGGCATCTACGCTAATGTTAGTCTTTCTGTTTTTTTCCGAGGTTTACTGTCATCAGCCGTATCCGGGCCGTATCCAAATCAGATGGTGGACCTGCGCCTAGACACGACCACAACGCATCCCTGAAGTGTCAGCAGCGATTTCCAACTAGACTCTCCCCTGTGAAGGCCTCATCGACACGACAGCCTCCGGCACTGATCCTCAACAAAGTCCTTTCCATACCGGCATGACTCCGATCTTAAACCAGATAGAACTGGATAATATTCTGATCCAATCTGAGTTCTAAACCTGTAATGCTGCCTGAATCATAATCATACAATGTTCATACATTGGCCAGAGGAGAACTGAGCGACTGAGTCTCCCAATATTTTTTCTCCACTCTATCACTGACTACGTATACATGCAGCCAATTTTCGGGTTATGGTCGGGTTAAGGTCACTATTCGTGTTTCTGAAACATTAGGAATAACCCGTTTACATGCGTGAGCAGAGAGAGTTTCTCCTGTATACATGGAATTGCAATATCCCGATGTAAACGGCGACGCACGGTTAGCGTCAAGACGTACGGACAACCTTAAGACGCAATATGCGTCATTTCCGATTCTTCTTCCTGTATCCGAAGACAACAACAACAGCAGCAGCACGCGGATAATGAATAGTTCGGGGCAGACAGCGATCGCCTCTGTTTGCGCTTTGGTGCTGGTACTGACCTCTCTCCAAAAGTATGCTGTGCTGTGTCTCGCCATGTTTACTTCCGGTATACTGCACGCGGGTTTTTGTATGTGCTGAGAAGTTCCTCTACTCAAAAGACCAAGATTCCTTGCGAATAGAACATGCACAGAACACAAATCACTATGGGGATATGCCGATGCGCGTTTACATGACCAACAATTCGGGTTAGAAAAGGGGTACCCCAGGTATCATAAACCGGTTTTTAGGGGTGGTGATGGCGCAGTGGATAAGACACATGCCTTTGGTGTGAGAGACCCGGGTTCGAATCCACTGTGAGACACCAATGTGTCCCTGAGCAAGACACTTAACCCCTAGTTGCTCCAGAGGCGTGCGACCTCTGACATATATAGCAATTGTAAGTCGCTTTGGATAAAAGCGTCAGCTAAATGAATAAATGTAAATGTAAATGTAAATGTAAAATCCGGGATATGAGCATATTCGGGTTTTTGCTGGTGTTTACATGGCCGTGCGCGACTGGGTTATTGCTAATATCCCGGTTTTGAACGGGTTATTGGCTGCATGTAAACGTAGTCACTGATGGAGTTTGGGTTCATTGACACTGTTGCCTTTAGCTTGCTTATTTGGGGACTTTTAATTTCATATTAAACAATATTATTGATCTGCCTGCATTGACACCATTATACGAGAACTGAACTGAGCTGGACGATGACGTCACGGTTTTCTCCAGAGCAGCTATATAAATGAACTAGATTAATAGCTTTTTTACAACAAACCATCACTGAACTTAAGCTAGACTGTGTTGCTATAGCTTTTTCTTCAAGAAACCAGTTTTGTTGCATTATTTTCCTGTTATCTCTGTAAAGCTTCTTTGAAAAAATCTGTATTGTAAAAAGCGCTATAACTATAAATAAAAGTGACTTGACTACAACGAGCTGCTTCATGGGTTGATGACATCACTAAACCTCAAATTTACACAAACCCGCCCTGGGAACACTCAATAAAGGGCGTGAGGCCATGTTGGGCTGCTTTGGAGAAGAGGGAGAGTTGTTGTAGTAAAGCACACTTGTGAGTCTGCTCAAGCTGTCTAACCCTGCTTTTCACATTTATTGCAATACTGTACGTCACACAAATGTAATAGTCAAGTTAAGTCACCTTTATTTATAAAATATTTTTTACAATACAGATAGTATCAAAGCAGCTTTACAGTGATAACATGCAAAATAATACAAGAAGTTTGTTTCTAAGCAATAGCATGTCATAAAAGCAATATGACAACATAAGTTATAACCATAACTAAACTAAACCTGTTCTATCTTCATGCAGCATACACGGACTCACCTAAAGGATTATTAGGAACACCTGTTCAATTTCTCATTAATGCAATTATCTAATCAACCAATCACATGGCAGTTGCTTCAATGCATTTAGGGGTGTGGTCCTGGTCAAGACAATCTCCTGAACTCCAAACTGAATGTCAGAATGGGAAAGAAAGGTGATTTAAGCAATTTTGAGCGTGGCATGGTTGTTGGTGCCAGACGGGCCGGTCTTAGTATTTCACAATCTGCTCAGTTACTGGGATTTTCACACACAACCATTTCTAGGGTTTACAAAGAATGGTGTGAAAAGGGAAAAACATCCAGTATGCGGCAGTCCTGTAGGCGAAAATGCCTTGTTGATGCTAGAGGTCAAAGGAGAATGGGCCGACTGATTCAAGCTGATAGAAGGGCAACAGTGACTGAAATAACCACTCGTTACAACCGAGGTATGCAGCAAAGCATTTGTGAAGCCACAACACGCACAACCTTGAGGCGGATGGGCTACAACAGCAGAAGACCCCACCGGGTACCACTCATCTCCACTACAAATAGGAAAAAGAGGCTACAATTTGCAAGAGCTCACCAAAATTGGACAGTTGAAGACTGGAAAAATGTTGCCTGGTCTGATGAGTCTCGATTTCTGTTGAGACATTCAGATGGTAGAGTCAGAATTTGGCGTAAACAGAATGAGAACATGGATCCATCATGCCTTGTTACCACTGTGCAGGCTGGTGGTGGTGGTGTAATGGTGTGGGGGATGTTTTCTTGGCACATTTTAGGCCCCTTAGTGCCAATTGGGCATCATTTAAATGCCACGGCCTACCTGAGCATTGTTTCTGACCATGTCCATCCCTTTATGGCCACCATGTACCCATCCTCTGATGGCTACTTCCAGCAGGATAATGCACCATGTCACAAAGCTCGAATCATTTCAAATTGGTTACTTGAACATGACAATGAGTTCACTGTACTAAAACAGTCACCAGATCTCAACCCAATAGAGCATCTTTGGGATGTGGTGGAACGGGAGCTTCGTGCCCTGGATGTGCATCCCACAAATCTCCATCAACTGCAAGATGCTATCCTATCAATATGGGCCAACATTTCTAAAGAATGCTTTCAGCACCTTGTTGAATCAATGCCACGTAGAAATTAAGGCAGTTCTGAAGGCGAAAGGGGGTCAAACACAGTATTAGTATGGTGTTCCTAATAATCCTTTAGGTGAGTGTATATTCTCTGGCTCATAGGCATCTTACAAAAGTTCCCACATGAGCGATTTATACATTATCATGACAGAATCTGCTAACCTATCACTTGAAGATAGTTTACTCCACATCAGCTACATAAATTCATCAACTAACCATCCAGAAACGTTCTGTTGCATTCTACAGTACATGTTGTCACTTCTTGAGTCTCTCCATCATTGTCAGACTCCGGTTTGTACATAAAAGGCTGTAAACAGATGAGCTCTTGAAGCCCCTCCTTCTACTTGAAAGGGCGCAGGAGCAGCAGCTCATTTGCATTTAAAGGGACACACAAAAACCAGACTGATCTCATGAAATGGCGTATGTATGAACGCCGTTGACTTAACGTTACATTACTGTATATATAAATATATGACCTACCCCAACCCCGTCCCTAAACCTACCCGTCACTGGGGTTAATACTATTTATGAGTCTTCCCCTACCATACTAGGAAAAAAAATATTGCTCCACAGATGTAGATATGAATTTTGCTTCGTTTCGCTCGGACATTTAACGGCGTACACATACACGCGGAATCACTCGGACATTTAACGGCGTACACATACACGCGGAATCACTCGGATGTTTAACGGCGTAGACATACACGCAAAAGATGACGGTTAGTTTCGGCGTGGACATACACGCGGATAGCTCAAAATGCATATAGATAACACGCCACTTGACTTGAAAGTGGCGTGTATGTTTACGCAAAGTCATGATGTCATGTTGCAAAAACAGCGTTTTTTGCTCACCCTAGTAAAGTGACAATTTTAACATGCTATAAAAAAAGGATCTGTTGGGTATTTTGAGCTACAACTTCACATACACAATCTGATATATCAGAGATTTTACATCTTGTAAAAAGGGACATTATGGGAACCCTTAAAGCAAAAACCTTTAAAGATTAAAATCTTTTAATGCAAAACAAGTGTTTGAAGTTTAGTAAAGTTGAATCATATCATTATAAATCATGTTACAGCCTGATCAAACTATCACCAGACTTCAAACTTCACTACTAATTTAAGCCTTAGATTTAGTCACTCTATTAAACTATTTCAATGTCAAATTATTTATAAGGACAATATTTGTAAATCATGGACGTGAATGTGAACTTTGCTCACTTACACGGCTTTGGGCAATGCTTTTTCTCATGATACCGTAGATTAGATGATTGAGCAAAACTCTTTCCACAGTGTGAACACTTGTACGGTTTCTGTCCAGTATGAACTCTCTGGTGTGATTTTAAGGCACTGGATACAGTGAAGCTCTTCCCACAGTCAGAGCACACATAAGGTCTCACACCAGTATGAATACGCTCATGCTCTTTTAAAGCCTGTAGTTGTGAAAAACTTTTTCCACAAAAAGAACAAAAGTGAGGCTTCACACCAGCATGAACTATAAGGTGTTTTCTTAAGTTTGATTCCACAACAAATGTTTTATCACACTGATCACAGCTGAATGATCTCACTACAGAGTGACGGCGCAGATGATCTCTGAGATTACTGCTCTGACTGAAACTCTTTCCACACTGAGAGCATGTGAACGGTTTTTCTCCAGTGTGAATTCTCATGTGTTTCTCAAGGCCTGATTTTTGTGTGCAAGTCTTTCCACACTCAGAGCAGGTGAAAGATCCTTTTCTAGTTTTCCGAGCTCGTTTTTGTGGGAATGACTGTTGAATGACTGTGTTTCCATCTTCATTTTTGAAATGCTGATGTTTTTTAAACTGATGTTGTTTGTCTTCGTTCATTTCCATCGGGTCTAAAATCAAAATATCAAGTTTTCAAAAATTAAAATAAAGAAATTACAACAATAAATACACTAATTTAGTCACAAAGCAAAAGATTTAGTCCTTTTTTCAGTTTTCATCTTAATGTCCCTCATCAGTCATTAAAGAGAATGAAGGAAAACACCAACCTATTTGTTCCTCTGTATCTTCATCTTTTATTCTGCAGGGTTCTTCCTTAATCTCCATCTTTACAATAGTATGTCCGTAGTTTCTCCTGGAGTAATTCCTCCTGCTTGCTTCTTCTCCTGTGGGAAGATGGGAATATTCCCCAGCATTTAAACTCTCATGAACGGCTGTGGGAGCTTCACTGACTGAAGGAGTGAATTGTGGTCGTTGTTGCTCATTTAGCAGATGATCATCACACTTACAATCACTCGAGATTATCCAGGTGTAAATGTTTTCCCATGATATTTTTGAGACATAAGGACACAATATATGAAACAACAAACTTCAACAAAAAACTTCAACAAAAAAAATCATGTATTTTAAGTTTAAATGAAAAATAAATGTATTAGACAAATTATTAGATAAATAAATAGAAATAAAAAACTATTAAAACTAATAATAACATATGTGCACATATTAAATCCAGAAGCATACATAATGCAAACCAATGACAGAAATAAATTAGAAGAGAAAATAGAATAGATTGTGACTATTGTATTTCAATAAAACGTCAATCTTGACAATTGAAACTAGCTTGCACATAGTTCATAATATAACAGTTTAAAGTTTAATACAAAGTTTAATATAACAATAGTAACTAGGGCTGACTTCTAATAGTCGAGGATTCGACGATTCGATTCGGAGAGGTCTGATTCGACTGTGAACCTCATAGTCGAATAATAGGGAAGTGTTATGTTACTTAACCAATAGGGGTGTATTATATTACCGTGAGACGACGGTTATAGGTGAACACCGTCATTAGAACTCTATAACCGCCAAAACCGTGCTATTCAAATATTTTTTACAAACATTTTTTATCATAGAGAATGTTTAAATACTAATATCAGCTTACGAGGGAAACGGAGGCGGAGTTAGTGGTGCGTCGGAGGCTGAGTGCTGGAGATGATTCGGGAGAGGTCTGTGCACCTACCGATCAGAGCACGCGCTGACACGGAGTAAAGCCTTGTTTATACTCGACGCGTCCGCACGAGCGCGAAGGTGCGCACGGCAAAAAATGACGCGTTGGGTGCGCAAGACCGGCAAGACCCCATTTCGCTTGGCTGTGTGCACGGCTTTTTTTGTAACAGCGCGCGCGACGCCGCATCCGAGGATGAACGACTTCAAGCCGAATCTGCCCGAGCATGTAGGCTACGTCTCACCGCACCGGCTCGCAGTTTGCAAAGTTCATTGCAAAGTTTTTTTGTTAAGGTTTTGTTTACTGTGTGTGATTTATTTAAAACAAAGCACGTTCATTGCAACGTTTTTTTTTTTTTTTTTTTGTTAAGGATTCATTTAATGGAAAGCACATTCACTTCTAGTTGTCTTGCTGTTCATTTTTTAAATAAACGTAGAGCGAGTTGTCCTATAACAGACGAACAGTTATTCAAACGAACGTCTAGCTGCTATCTAAAAAAAAAAAAAGGTCCGACTATCAGTCGACTACGGCAAAATCTAACGAATCAGATTCGACTATGAAAATCCTTAGTCGAAAACAGCCCTAATAGTAACTAAACTTTAAAAAAGGATGTATAAAATAATGATACGATGTTAGGTTAATTGTGTTAACATTATTTCCCCTCTACACTGTTGTACTTGTATATATTACTTTATTCTTATTTCATCTGTATGCCTATACTTTTCATATTTGTATGTATGCAATGTTATTTTATCTTTATTAGAAATAATTGTAACGTCACATAACGTTTGGTTATGACGTGTGTTATGCACCCAGCTCAGCCGCATCGAACTTCCACTGTAAACACATGTATGATGCGAAAACGAAACCATCGAGCGAAATACCGGAGTAAACATGGCTGTGAACGACTTTTGCAGATTATGTGAAGTAAATCTACACATCCACGGTACAATCAGGGCCTCTAAACTAATATTTGACAGTAGAGAGAAACAATAAAATATTTGCAGCCCACTGTCAAAGTTAGGATTAGTTCTGTTAAATAAAACACAGCTCTTTGTTCATCTCGAGTCTGTCGGAAATGCTGCAACTTAGTTGCAAGATTACAGCATGACATGGCAATATTCAAGAACTGGAAAAGAAAGGAGACACTGACCTGTCAAATGGGTGCCAGTTCGAGCTCGAAAGATAAAAGAGACAGAAAAAAAAAACCTGTCGGGAGTAGGGCCACGACATCACCTCCATCCAAAATGTTTAACAAACACTCTTCTTGTTCGGGCTTCAGTTTGCAAATGCCAGGAATATTCTCCACAACAGAGCGAATTGCATCCCGTATCTCCATATCCGCGGTCGTTTTCGATTTCCTTAACCTAAAATGCAATCTTAAACTCGTTGCTTAGCGTCTACGTCACGGCTCTCAGCCCGCCCTCTGTTCGTTGATTGGCCGGCTGTTTTCAGGCCGGAGGAAAACTGAGAGACATGTCGCTATCTCAGACTGAGTACAGAAGCGAACTGAAATCGAGCGGAAGTACGAAGTCTGACGTAGTCAGGCTACTGTTTGCACACTCTGACCAAAGCAATGGACCAGGGCCTACTGAACTTTCCTCCACCTGAGCCTTTGCCCAGCTCCAACATGACATCATGACTTTGCGTAAACATACACGCCACTTTCAATTCAAGTGGCGTGTTATTTATACGCATTTTGAGCTATCCGCGTGTATGTCCACGCCGAAATCTTTTGCGTGTATGTCTACGCCATTAAATGTCCGAGTGATTCCGCGTGTATGTGTACGCCGTTAAATGTCCGAGCGAAACGAAGCAAAATCTATATCTACATCTGTGGAGCGATATTTCTTTTCCTAGGATGGTAGGAGAAGACTCATAAATGGTATTAACCCCAGTGACGGGTAGGTTTAGGGACGGGGTTGGGGTCGGTCATATATTTATATATACATAATACAGTAATATAACGTTAAGTGAAAGGCATTGATAAACACGCTGAAAAGCGATTATGCGTGTTGATAGCACGCCAAAAATGGAAATACGAATTGGCGTGTCATACATACGCCATTTCATGAGATCAGTCTGCCAGCTCTGACATAATGATGCCCTACATGTTTCCGATTCTTCCTTTCGACTTCGGTTCTTTTCGATTCTCGATTCCGATTCTTTGAGGGGTGGAGTCAAAACATGTCACAAGCTCATTTCACAGAGGAACATTCTATTTTGATTTTAGTTTTAGTTTTGGGAGCTGCAGCCCATGTGGGAGAAAATTAGGAATGCCTCTGCACCAGACCAAAAAACAGATTTGCAGAACTTGCACTCTGGTCTGTACTCTCTGGACATGTATAGGCTTAAAAGTAATATTAGGACTGCTACTAGCGTGGGGAATTTGCATAACGCTACATTCATCTACGAGGGAAAAAATAACTTCAGTAATGTTGTTGTTGTTCACCACAATTAGCAGATTGGTCAAGTGCTTTGTTACACTACAATCACTTACCTGATTGTGACGTGGTAACGTTACGTTGGTTAGCGCAGGGTTGCCCGAGGAGGACGAGACAGTGGACCTGCGCAGCACGTCGAACACACTACACTCCTTGTTAATTTGTACACCATGCAGGCATGGACATAATTTGCGGGTGGGACATGTCCCCACCACTTTTTCGTTGATATTGTCCTCACCAAAAACATCTCGCGGCACGGATGTACCAATACAAATAAATAAATCATCTCCAGTTAACTAGCAGAGCATTAATTTCTTTCTTTTGTTAAATAAAATGGTATCTACTGCTAAAATGTGTTGTTTTTTAAATCAAGTGATCAAAGTGCTAGTTGCCGCTGTGATCAGTGGTGCGGATACAGAGTTCTCTTATGGCTCGCGCACAGTCTTCTTTCGGACGCGCGCTTCAATCCGTTGCGGAGACTCTATATTTGTTCCAGTCAAATCACAAAACAAATTGCACACTAACGTTTCCCTGCTTGATATACAACCACTGATGAACATATTCGGTTTTGATGAGAAAAAAACCTATACGAGTACGGATTAGAACCCAGAACCTGTGACACGCGTGGCACTGGACCAATTAAGTACACACGCAAACCATATATGTATATTTATTCAAGTGAAATGAAAATCACTGTGCCGACCCAGGTTTTTTAAGGTGAAATAAAGCCACACTTTTGAGCGCCGCTTACTGTGCTTCATGGCTGCAAATGAACAAGCGGCCGAGGCGAGCACTTCCAGAAATCCGGTGGCCACTATGGACCAAAACTTGCACGTTTGGAACCGATGATCGGAATCGAAAAACAAATTTTCTAAACGATTCCAAAGGCATTGTTATTTTTTAAACGGTTCCAAGTCGGAACCGGTTCTCGATGCCCAACACTAGTGATGAGGCATATTCCTTAAGACATGACTTCATGAAGCCATATCCATTCAGGCAGATTGAAGACAGTCAGAGAGTACTGAACTACCGTCACTCTAGTGCACGACGAGTGGTAGAGAATGCATTTGGCTTTCTCGCCAACAGGTTGGGAGTTTTCGGGCCGAACATATGCTTGGAGCCAGACAAGGTTGTGAAGATAAGAAGTGGCAGCGAGCGTTTTTGATGTGTCGTTTAGTATTTCACACAAAGATTGGCGAGCGCGGATCACCCACAACGAGCTTGTTAACTTGCAAATCGGGCTTAAAATCCTGTAGTGTGTGAACTAGGCTTAACAATACCTTGTGTTGTAGTCAGGAATAACAAAGTTTTGAAATTCAGTTTTTTTCATGTCTATATTTGAGACATAATTCATAACCTGTCACTGATAAAATGTATTTTTCACACTGAGCTTAACTCCGGGTTATCGTCGATCTAAACACCAATTTTAACCCGGTTAAAGGAACGTTTCACGCTTGTATATTTACATGCTTTAGTTTAGACAGTCACTGCACAGCATATTCTTGTAAAAAGAATGTAAAATATGTAAAGTTTTTGATAGTCTGTGTGATTAACACAAGCTTAAGATGTAAACACATTATTTTCTACAACATTATCAGTAATACCTGCTTGTGATTTTGTTAAAGCTTTTACTTGTCTAGAATAAGGCGGTTGTTGAGAAGTGGGACTACAGAGGTTGTCAGTGGATATTAAACATCACATCCAACAGTTAAACTACATCTACCCACTAGTTACTTTCAAAACACAGACTGTAAAAAGACGGACAGCGCGTCTCTGCTTCTTCCACTGTAGAAAAATGAAGCCAAAGTTTCCCAGTAACGGTCGTTGCCGATTACGTCGTTCAGAGTCTGCGCAGTTTCACAGCCTCGTTCTGTTTATAATCACACTCTTGCAAACAATTCTGACACAAAAATACAGGGAAAATGTTTTTAAATAAAGTAAAGTAAGTTTTAAATAATATTTAATATTTATATAATAAAGTAAGTTTTAAATAAAATGTTTTTTAAATAAATTCCGTCTCTGAACTGCGTCCATGGCAATGCTCTGTTTTTCATGGCAACGGTGTGTTATACTTAGTAACGGTGTGTTATCAAGAAATAACAGACCACATTCTTCATTAGAATTCAACCAAGCCATGTAATAAGCTATAATAAGAAAACAACGACACTATCAACACATTGCTATGATGATGCAGATGCACGTAAATGCCCGACGACAACGGAGGCGGCCTGTGGTGTGGGAACGACAGCGCTCCAAACAGTTCTGGGAGATCTTGGTTCAGAGACACTTCACGGAAACCCTTTGGTTGAAGCATTTTTTTTGCTTTGTCCACTTACATCTGTCTTTGTTGACACCCGCCATGTGTGCGCTAACAGAGCGGAAATACTGGGCGGAAATGAACTAAAACTTCTTCTATGTTTTGTGGCGTGTTGCACCCATAAAATGAACAACTTAAAAACTTAATCGCAATACATTATTTATTCGGCAAATAACGTTTCGATCAGCGTTGGTTTATTGCATAAGCCGTATATCGATCAAGATAAAATCCGATGAGACCGAACGTATTTCATTTTGAGTCGATATTCAATCGAATTTTACTGTTTCCATAAGGCATTTTTCATTCGATATCACTTAATTCTAGGGATGCACCGAATCCAGGATTCGGATTCGGCCGAATATTGGGCTTTTTAACGGGGTTCGGTTTCTGCCGAACCTCATAATTTTTTTCCACCGAACCGAACCCTAGGCTTGCACTACGCGCGCTACGTCGAAGTCACCGATCAGTGAATGACATCAAAGTACCACGTGAACGAATAGACAGCAGACGGCTCCTTATGCTTTTGAATTGCTCTCGCGGTACTTTGATGTCATAAACTGATCTGTCTGCGCAGCGCTCAGGTTCAAGTCGAACAAGCCTGTAGTGTAACGCGTTGTGTCAGGAAGAAAAATAGGGATAGCTCACAGCTGAAGTTATTGCAGAGGCCAGACAGACTCACAGAGGCGATTGGCATCTCACAACTCGCACTTTATTCCACAATCGAACTTGTGTAACTGTCTGTCACACGTTCTACCGTCCACAGCGTTACTTAACAAAATAAGGTAAAAAAATGAGCATCAAACAGAAATAACCCGCATACATGGCCCAGTTTTTTTGTTGTTGTAGAAAGACTCTTTTAAAAATATTTTCGTTTAGTATAAATTGTATCTTAATTTTGATATGTTTTATCAAACAATTGCCTGTATTTAATAGCTAAATAAGAAGCAAATATAGCATAATGTAAGGCGCCGGCGATCACTTGCATTGCACGTAAACTGGAGGGCGCCGAAACTCAGCTTGTGCCTCACAGATTTTATAAATATAGGATATCTATTAGCTTGAAATGTCTTCTTTTAAACGAAACTATTCAAAACGAAAAGAAATAGACTACTCTCTGATTATGTAATCAAATGTGCATTTCTCTCTGGCGTTCATGGCGAGTCCGCATAACTTCATCTTTGCAGCGACACAGAAAACACCTGTTTATTAATAAACAATTAAATGTCTCCTTGCTATTTTTGACACATTAATAATCATTACTTTCGCCGGTTCTTTGTGGCAAGGTTTATGAGTGCGGGCGTGCGCTTGAGTGCGGCTATATTAGGCTACGTAAACGCGCATCCTGTAGCCTATTTAAGTAATTAAATCAATATAAAGGGGCGATGTGTCCACAGTGGCTAAAATGAACAACTACTAATCGACTAGAAGAAAACTTTAGTCGGAGGCAGCCCTTATTCCACATATTTTCGAACCAGCAGGCCATTCAGGGTTGAGCGCGCGACCCTGAGCGGAATGAGCGAGCGGAGGGATTCAGAAATGCGCTCTCCGCTCACATGCTCTGATCGGAACAAACTAAGCATGACAAATTCACACTTTATTTCATTTTCTCCGTAGCTTGAACACTCAAACACAGCATGTCTATTTTCATTTTTTCCCCCATGTTTTTTAGTACAATATTATGTTAGTCCACAGCCCCCACCAAGGGGGCTGTGGCTATGACGAGGGGGGCTGCAGCCCCCGCAGCAACCCCCTTCCCGCGCTACTGTACATGGGCATGTGTTCGAGGCGCACGGCACATACAAAACGGACTGCAGTGCAGACAGTTTAACAGGGAGCGCGCAGTTCTTAAAGGGGCCACACCTTATTTCCACTCGTCGTTACAGCAGGTGGACCGTTCGAATGCAGTAGGCTGTGAGAAAGTGAAAATGGAACTCGTGAGCAGAAAAAGTGTTGTTTGGCAGTACTTTCAGTGAAAAGAAGGCAATTCAAGTCGAGCTACATGTTCAATTTGCAATGCCGATTTGTCTCATGATGGCAAGGACTCTAAACAATAGGCTACACAACATCGCCACTGTTAAAATACATAATGTTGCTAATTCTTTTTTTTTTTTTTACAGTTATAAAAGTAAAAGTAGTGTTTATTATTTACAGTAATAAAATAAAATGAAAAATCCACTTTGTTTACTTCATTAATGTGTTTACTGTGTTAATGGACTGAGGATGAGAGTAGGATTCGGTATTCGGTTTCGGCAGAACCAGTGGATTCGGTATTCGGCCGAACCCCACAAATCTGGATTCGGTGCATCCCTACTTAATTCGGATAAAAACGTGTGGATGAAAACATAGCTTCTGTCCTCTTTGCTCCGCGATTTTTCTCTGCGTGAGAAAATGGATGTGTGGCGTGAAAGCGTGTGAAAAGTGTCAATTGCGTGAGTCTCAAGCTGAATGCGTGGAATTTGGCAGCCCTGCTTTTCGAAGGGGGATAAATCGACGGCAGCGTTCCTCCTTTCGCCATGCTTCTTCTCCATGTGAGGATTGCCGCATACACACAGTGCTTATACATGTGGGGATTGTTTACATCAGAGTGCGCACGTGTTTTGCGCAGCATATACGCAGTGTTTTTTAAGCGGTTGATGGAAAATAAGCTAATGCATGTTCTAAAAATCTAAATTCGGATCTATTATTTTTCACGGTATTTTGAAGTGCCCGCGATAACAATCGTGCATATTTATTACCGCGATTTGTCGCATTACCGAATACCGGGACATGTCTCCAGGACACTAACACTGCTTCACCTTCTGAGTCTCTGTAATATTGTCTCTGATTCATGCAAATATGCATTTTCATATATCGATTAACGTACAACAACAATACATCTTTAGAAAAAGTCACAATATACATAAAAATACAGAATTTCTCACATACAGCTTCTCATCAGGTACTTTCCACCAATTAAACAAATAATTTCAATAAAAAATTGGATTTACAATGTAGGCTACATTAATAATAATAATAATATGTATATGGCATACAATATTCATATATGATACTCTGCCTAACAATTTAAACATGTACTGTTTCCCATGTCTTCAACTCTCTTATACTTCATAAATTAGCAATTAGCAAATGTGTCAGCAAAAATAAATTATCTCTATTTACACACCATTAGCATGAACACCATATTACACTTATTCTTGTGAAACACATTCCTTTTTTTAAACACTGTCACCCGTAACTTCTGAATCTTAACTGTTACATTAGTTATCAAAAGCACAAATATGTAAATTCACTCAGTTTTCACTCTGTAAGTTCACTCACATTTGTAACCGCACGGTCTCTGCCATCAGTTTAGCATTCACCAGTTTCATACGTGATACACACATGGTTAACTTGAACTTTTAGACATCTATATACGAACTATTTACACACTTCAACGAATGTCATTTTACATTTTTCACAGCCATGACTTATACTAAATGTATTTGCATGACAATTTGTTTATATCATACCTGGTAAGGGGAGATATTACAGACACGGAGCTGCAGCTTCACTATCTGAGTCTCTGTATTGTTTGTCTCTGAGCAGCGCGCGCGTCCGCAGCAGGGGAACAAGTCTCAAGGCAAAAGTAATCAAATGATCATCTTCTTCTTTGGATTTATTGGCGAGTCGCATACCAATTTTAGGGTGCATACCGCCACCACCTGTGCTGGAGTGTGAAGTGATTTTGGTCTAGATATGTTAAAAGATATTCTATTCCTAAAACCACTATGCTTAATGAATTTTAAACCTGACCTTATAATTTCCCCGGATCCTTGTTTTGTGTTTAATATGTTATTGATTGTAAATTCTTTTCATCACAATTCCTGTAGCTCTCTTATTAACTCATTCCTTTCCTGTTCATACCTAGGACAAAATAACAACACATGCTCAACTGTTTCCTTTACTTGGCATATTTTGCATAATCCTGTACCATGTTTCCATATAATATAAAGTGTAGAATTAAGTTTTGTATGTCCCATCCTTAGTCTTGTTAAAATAACCTGATCGTCTCTATTTAAATTTTGTGTCAATATACTTTGTCTTACAGTATTATGTATATTGTAAAAATGTCTTCCTGTTTTACATTCATTCCAATTTCTTTGCCATTTCTGGTTGCATATTTCTTTAATGATACTTTTTCCTTCCATCCTACTTATTGCAACTGTAATAGTAGGGATGTTCAGTTTAAGTGACTCTTTAGCCATTTTATCAGATCTTTCATTAACTGGTATATCAGCATGTGCTGGTACCCAAACAAATTTAATTATTGTTCCAGTTTGCCTTAAATCTATACAAAATATTCAATGTTTCTATATAGATATCATATCTAACCATTTGATGTGTTTGTAGGCTTATAAGTGATGCCATTGAATCTGAACATATCACAACTTTATTTGGCATCACTTCTTCCACCCAAATAAGTGCCATCTGAATTGCCACCAATTGTCCCATCTGTTAATCTCCCATATTTTTCTATTTTAAATTCTGGAACATAAAATGCTGATCCAGTACGACCTATCTCTGGGTTTCTTGATCCATCTGTGTATATTGGAAGAAATGCATAATAAACTGTTCTGATATATTCAATTGTATAGCTCTTAATAATCAAATAATCGATCGTCCACAGGCAAGGAATATCAATCGCCATCAACCAAAATCATACAGTCATCAATGACAACAACATATTCTGGTGTAACGAATCACACAATAATAATATACATAAAATGTATTTAAGGGGGGGCCGGAAGGCCAATTTAGCTCAAAAGGAATGATTCATCGATTTGCAATGAATCTTGACCGAATCACTATGGAACCGAGCAAATGACTCGTTTAGAGTTCATTTGAACGGGCCGTAATTATAACCTTGGCAACAGATATGAATATCCAATCTATAGTGAAACACTATGTATTAGCAAGGTAACTTTAGATCGACAGTACAAGACATTTGTGCAAGCACAACACAAGGCAAATATCTTTTCAAATATATTGACGACTTTATTAACTATTCTAAACACATAAAACTAAGGTCTAAACACAATCACACACACGCATTCATACAAGGCGCAGAGGAAGAGAGAGAGAGAGAGAGAGAGAGAGAGAGAGAGAGAGAGAGAGAGAGAGAGAGAGAGAGAGAGAGAGAGAGAGAGAGAGAGAGAGAGAGAGAGAGAGAGAGAGAGAGAGAGAGAGAGAGAGTTTTCAGAGTGAGATGCACTTTGTAAGACATGACCTGAACGAACCACCAAGCATTAATTTAAACCTTCGTTTCTTAGACAGGTTATTCAATTTACATTTGCACCAGTTCAGTTCAGAGTCTGGAGTAGCTGCTACTTGCTTGTCTTTGCGTTGCTTAGGGAGTTCCCTTTTTGCGGTGCTTCGTCAAAGGGGTTTCCCGACCGGGTCCATGTGGCTGGTTGTCTTTGAAGTGCCTGGATGGAAGTTTCTGAACAGCCTGTCACGTGTAATTGGCAGGCGAATAAGAGTCTTTACAGTTCGAAGCGCGTTGCAGGAGAGACGTTTAAACGAACTTTGCAGCAACTTAACGTTGAACCGATACTTTTATGAAAAAAAAAGAAAATAAAGGAAGAAATGAAAGTAAGATGAGTTAGATGGCTTGAATGAGCTGTTTCAACCCCGATCTTGATGGGTTATTTGTCTGCTGGTCTAATTTGGTCTGGTCGATGTAGAAGCGTGCGAACACGCTCTTTGTTGTTTTCAGAGAGAAGCACGAACAGGAACACTCTCTTGCTGTTGCTAGAGAGAGGCGCAAAACTTAATTCAACACCGAACCGAACTCAAAACCGAACGGCAACCCCGAACTGCTCTCTGAACCGAATTTCTTTTTCTAACTCTAACTCCTTTGTTCGGGTCTTTAACTTAAACGTTAGTCCAACCTCTTTTGGAGAATTCTGACCAATGAGACAATGGCATCATTTTAGGAGGTGGATCGTTCCTACTTATCGTTATCTGGGATCTGCTTGGGTTCCAGCACTTAGCAGAGAAACAAGAGACCCCAGTTTAAACATTATAGATTATTATAATCATACAAAACATTTTACACAGATTTCAAACAAGCCACCTTTTGAATTAAGGGCATACGATTCTTTTGATTGGAAGCACGATACCCTTTCATCCATACACACAGTTATATCACAATTACATGATTTATATGTGATCTACGCATAATACAAACATGAATTGTAGGAACAACAGGAATTATGATGTTTGATTAAGTCCACGGAGCATTGTTCTGCGTGAGTTTTAATGGGTTTGATATGTAAAGTCTGTGTAAGTCTCTCACGTTCCATGGAAGCGTGGTCTGTCTTACATCGCTGTCCTGCTCAGCAGTGGTGATGCTGAGGGAGGTCAAAGGTGGTCAGGCCCCTTGGTGGTCAGGCCTCGTTTCACCATTTCTGAGCAGCTTTGTCTTGCTAGAAGAGTGAGACTGGATACATTCAATTTTGAAAACCAACTACTTTTGAGGATTAAATAAAGGATTTCTAACTTCCTAAATATGACTGCTTTATGCATACCAGTTTAAGAAGGGAATGCTGCCAGTTTAAGCTCTGGAGAAAAAAAGCACAAGCAGGGAAGAGAGGGGAGGGATGCTTTAAAGGGGGAAGGGGCATACTTGAACTGTTTTTGAAAGTGTTTTAAGGTGCTCTTGTACATCCCTGTCCTTGTACTGCTGCTACAGCTAAAGGAATTGTGAGTGTCCTTTAGGCTAAACATTTGAAATAATATAAACAATATGATGTTCAAACTTGGGCTGCACAATTCATCGAATTTTAATCACGATCACGATTTTGGCTTCCCACGATCAAATTCGCGTGATCGAGCGATATTTAAAACGCGTCATTCCGGTCATAGAACGCTCCATATCAAAATCTTTTTTTTTTTTTTTGCAAAGCCAATCTAACGCTCCGTAAAGCCTTGTTTATACTCGACGCGTCCGCACGAGCGCGAAGGTGCGCGCGGCAAACATGACGTAATTGCGGTGTGGACGCCGCATCCGAAGATGAACGACTTCGAGCCGAATCTGGCCGAGCATGTATGTCTCACCGCACCGACACCCAGTTTGTGCGTCTTAAATTAGTTTCAAAATGAGCCTATAGCAAACATAAGCCATTTTAATAAAAATAAAGTTCCATGTTTTATAAAATGTCCATTAAACTTAATTAAATGTTTAGTGAAATAAGAAAATATTTAAAAGATCGTTAATTGAGTTGTATAGCCTGCATCCTACATACGTTTTTATATCCACATATTTTGTTCTAATGTCACAATAATAATCTCAGGGTTTACTGGATTTTACACGATTCTTTTTGTAGTGTTATTGGTGGTGATGTACTAAACTAAACATTAGCTGCGTCCCAATGTGCATACTAAATAGTATTGACAATTACCAATGTCACATACTATTTAGGATGGATAGTATGCACATTGGGACGCAGCCATTGTCACGTGTGGACCTTTCTTCTTCTCACGTTGATTCCTGATGGTTAAGAGGACAATTACTTTAGTCGCCCCCTGTCGTTTCACAGAATAGCACAACGGCGAGCGCGTCGAGTATAAACCAAGGGGGTAATCCATCGACCGGAAGTTGAAGCCGGCCGGGTGCCGCCATGTTGTAGCAGAACTTCTGTAACTGAACTGTACTGAACTGTAAATGCCCACCGAGAAGGTGTTTGAAAATGTGATAGTGACACATTTCTGGTATTAATGTGAGTTTGAAAGTAGATCAGTGTTTAAATGACGACAGTAACATTTTTCGTCTGAGAAATAAGTGAAAAATGTCTCAGAGTCTCTCTCAGTCAATGGCAGCTGAAAGCTGCTATCTGAGCCTGTGGGATAAGTGATAATAAGCTATTTATAGTAAAGCACAGTGTTTCAGTTGAAGAATCATAGACAGAGATGTTAGAAGAAATCATTGCCATTCAGAGGGCAATTTGTATTTGTAAATGTTTTAAATGTAAAACTGAATGACTTTAAAGAAGTCTTTAAAATAATAATGCAGATCTTAAACGGAAGAAGACATTTTATTTTATTTTAGGACCAATAACTTCTTTGTCTCATTTAGTCTCCACCATTCAGGGCCGATGGCTCCGGCTACAGATGAAGTACACTGAATGTACGGTTGTGATTTAAATTAACTGAGTATAATCTAAGCAGCTAGGTTTCTGCTTTTAAGATGGTTAATGGATTTAAGTGATTAAATACTGCTGTTATTAACCTGTCTCCCTGTGTGAACACTATTAGGCAATCGGAATGGCTCTGGTGACTCTTGAACATACCTTTCCTAAGCTCCAGAAAACAGCTGAGTTCTGTTGAAGAAAACTGATTGTGTGATGGGAAAGAGCATCACACAACCAGTGTGTACGTGTGTACAAGTGGCTACTCAATGACGGGATGATCTTCCTGGCCAGGGGACAGCCCAACGCAGGGGGTCACGAACATTGGGCACCTCCGGATGGAGGTGTTATATATGAGAAAGGTATGAGAGTTGAGCGCTGATTACTGGAGGCCACCGGGGTCAGCAGAGCATTGAGAGAACTGTGGAAGATGCTTGCTTCCTCCAGCTTGTGCGACCGAATGCAACAAGGTTGAACTCCGTGTTCATGGCTGTGGAGAGACGGCTCGGGATAGTGAAAGAAAAGGGAGAGGCAACAATGAGAATTTGAAGGATCCAATGTAAGTTTAAAAATGTTTCATATGTTACTCTTTATGTCAAACTCAATTCTGGTCCATATTGTCTATACTTTTACTAGCCTGGGAAAACCCAGACAACTTCCGGCAAATTTAGATTTGCTCTGAAAGTTAGTCTGGCAAAGAGCTCATTCAAGCCCATTTCCAATCCGCCGAAATCGAGGCACCAATCAGAAACGTTGGGGCGGGCTTTACACGATGACGACAGCGCTGGGATTTTGAACATGATTTTGTAGCCTACATTACAAAGATGGATGCCGCCGTCGAACATCACTCGTTCCAATCAGCTATCGCGTCTGTTTTGAGCCATTTGAACATTTCCTTTTTGTTAAAAACCGAGCAAAGAACAACACTCGGAGATGTTTCTCCGCCGCTCTGCATACGTCATCTCCTTCATCGCTCTGATTGGGTTTAGGTCTATCCGCGACGTCCGTTGGTGACGCCCCTCTGGAAATGATTTGTCTATGACACTTTGCCAGACCATAACTCAGTTACAACTTAGAATGGTCTGGTTTTAACCAGGCTATACTTTTACAACAGTGAATTGAATGATTAACATTATATGATGAACTCACTATCATTGCATGATATCATGCATTATCCGATCATGAAGCAATGCAGTTTTTTTTGTCTTATTGTTTATATATTCTTGTCTTCATCACATGTTTAATCCAGCTGAACTTGCATTCCTGTCAGAGTATGCTGCTGTCATGACTCCAGTCGCCCAAGCAACTAACATTTTGCAAGCTGAAACCAATGTCCAGATGGTGTGTCTGCTCCCATCCGTCAAGCTCCTGAAAATCAAGCTGAACAGGATCAAGCTACCGCTGAAGTACTGCAAGCCGCTTGTGGATGCCTTTCAGGTGGGCATTGAGGATCGCTTTGGCCCTATGATGGAAGAGCTGGAGCCGCTGCTATTCTGCTTCCAAAATTCAAGACAAATTGGACACAGGAAGATGAGACAATCAAAGTAGGTAAGAAATAATAGAGTATGGGTGCATTATGTGTGTATTTTACCAATTTGCAATCACGAGTCACACATACAGCACCGCTCGAAAGTTTGGGATTACTTTGAACTTTCTTTTCTTTTAATGGAAACACACATGACCTTGTCCTGCATAGAAAATATAGCAAACATACCTATAAACAGGGCATTATGATGTTAGAGTAAGAAATTATGACGATGTCTGTATATTTCAAACACTGCCTTCATCAAAAAAGCCACCTTTTGCACCATTTACAGCCTGGCAGACCATAGACATTATAATTTTCAGTTTTTCTAGATGATCGGATGGTACCGCAGACCCTCACACTACCTCCACTATGCTTGATAGACAGCTTAAAGCATTGGTCTTGCGTCTGAGGTGGTGAAATTGTAGATCTGTATAGAGTGAAAAGGGCACTTGAAGGTAGGTTACCAAACCCACGTCATGCCATACCCTGCGGACAGCACTCGGTTGGGGCCAGTTTCCTATCCCCCAATCAAGTGCTGTCCACAAGGTATTGTGTGGGTATGGGAGCCTTCCTCCTTAGCCTAGTAATATGGGAGCCAAGCCTTCCTGTCTAAGGTCTGCCAGGCTGTAAATGCTGCAAAAAGTGGCTTTTTGTTTAAGGGAATTATTTAAAGTATAAAGTCGTCATTTCCCAAAAAAAATGGGAAAAATTATAATTGCTGCAGAGGCATTTCCAGTGAGGCAGTGATTGGACAAAAGAACGCCAGGTCGTTACGAGTTAAACTCATACTGCTACACAGGGTTCGAAGGCACAAGATAGTGCCAAACAGCTAGATGCGTACTTGTCCTGTTCAGCAGATAACAAGGACTTGCTCAAGTCTTTTCCAGCTGTGTGCAAGTTGTCTGTTAAGTTAAACACACCCCTTCCAGCATCAGCAGCCTGCGAGAGGCTTTTAGTATCGCAGGATTAGTCTTTAGCCCTAGAAGAGTGAGACTGGATACATTCAATTTTGAAAACCAGTTTAAGAAGGGAATGCTGCCAGTTTAAGCTGTGGAGAAAAAAAGCACAAGCAGGGAAGAGAGGGGAGGGATGCTTTAAAGGGGGAAGGGGCATACTTGAACTGTTTTTGAAAGTGTTTTAAGGTGCTCTTGTACATCCCTGTCCTTGTACTGCTGCTACAGCTAAAGGAATTGTGAGTGTCCTTTTAGGCTAAACATTTGAAATAATATAAACAATATGATGTTCAAACTTGGGCTGCACAATTCATCGAATTTTAATCACGATCACGATTTTGGCTTCCCACGATCAAATTCGCGTGATCGAGCGATATTTAAAACGCGTCATTCCGGTCATAGAACGCTCCATATCAAAATCTTATTTTTTTTTTTTTGCAAAGCCAATCTAACGCTCCGTAAAGCCTTGTTTATAGGCTACTCGACGCGTCCGCACGAGCGCGAAGGTGCGCGCGGCAAACATGATGAATTGCGGTGTGGGCGGTCGTGCGCGTTGGGTGCGCAAGACCCCATTTCGCCTGGCGGTGTGCACGGCACTTTTTGTAACATCGCGCACGACGCCGCATCCGAAGATGAACGACTTCGAGCCGAATCTGGCCGAGCATGTATGTACCGCACCGGCACCCAGTTTGTGCGCCTTAAATTAGTTTCAAAATGAGCCTATAGCAAACATAAGCCATTTTAATAAAAATAAAGTTCCATGTTTTATAAAATGTCCATTAAACTTAATTAAATGTTTAGTGAAATAAGAAAATATTTAAAAGATCG
This sequence comes from Rhinichthys klamathensis goyatoka, assembly GCF_029890125.1. Classification (NCBI taxonomy): domain Eukaryota; kingdom Metazoa; phylum Chordata; class Actinopteri; order Cypriniformes; family Leuciscidae; genus Rhinichthys; species Rhinichthys klamathensis. The sequence goes on along the minus strand of NW_026607002.1, from coordinate 3,281,742 downwards.
TTAATTGAGTTGTATAGCCTGCATCCTACATACGTTTTTATATCCACATATTTTGTTCTAATGTCACAATAATAATCTCAGGGTTTACTAGATTTTACACGATTCTTTTTGTAGTGTTATTGGTGGTGATGTACTAAACTAAACATTAGCTGCGTCCCAATGTGCATACTAGTTGACCAATGTCACATACTATTTAGGATGGATAGTATGCACATTGGGACGCAGCCATTGTCACGTGTGGACCTTTCTTCTTCTCACGTTGATTCCTGATGGTTAAGAGGACAATTACTTTAGTCGCCCCCTGTCGTTTCACAGAATAGCACAACGGCGAGCGCGTCGAGTATAAACGCCTCGTCCGTTTGGAGAGGTGCGCGCGCAGTCAGCAGAGACTCGCGCTCTTGCGGACGCGTCGAGTATAAACAAGGCTTAAACCACTGTCTGATCACGCTGGACAAAAGCAAAGCGAACTGCACGAGCAAGCGACACTGCGCGAGAGAGACCGGGTGTGTCCGAGAGCGCGCTCGACAGTGCGCGAGAGATACCGAGTGACTCTGCATGCGAGCGAGAGATACCGAGTGAGTCTGCACGCGAGCAAGGAAATAGCGTCAGGTCGGGTCGGACCAAGGGGGTAATCCATCGACCGGAAGTTGAAGCCGGCCGGGTGCCGCCATGTTGTAGCAGAACTTCACTTGAGTTAGCATTTCCATTGACTCCCAGTCATTTTGGCGTCACTTTGACAGCGAATAACTTTACATCTGAGGCGTTTAAAGACTCCATTTGTCCATTATTTATTTCTAAAGAAACACGACAATGTATAAAGGGCTCCATTACCTTCTATGTTACATTATGGCCCCGTAGAAACAGATTTAGTAAAAATAGGCTAACGATTGCGTCATAACCACTCGACTCTCTGTCGCGCTGTACAGAAATTACCTTACAGACAGGAGGAGAAGCTCGCAGGCAATCGGGGGGACGTCCCGTCAAGGGAGAAGCCCATAGATAATGAGTCCATAAAAGCAACGGAATACTTACTCCTGCTCACTCACGCCAAAGAACTCTTTGCTCAAGTTCCCCGTCTCTGCAAGATTAACGTTGGCAGTTTTCACGCACAGCTACTAGAAGATTAACGTCTGTCAGACAGGTTGCTCACGTCATCAAGCTGAGTTTGAGTCGGTTTGAGTCTGCGCGTCAGGAACGGAAGTTCTCAAAAATCGCTAAAAGTGGGCTTCAACTGTCTCAACTGAGTTCCAATGAGATCGCTCTGTCCATTTCTTTTACTGTCTATGGGTCGGACTCGGGTCGGGTTTTTCTTTAAAAAAAAAAATTTATGCACGTCGGGTTCGGGTAAGTAGTGATTCGGGTCGGGTACAGGTTTTAGGACCCGAGAAGACCTCTAGTCTGCACGCGAGCGAGAGAGACCGAGTGAGTCTGCACGCGAGCGAGAGAGACCGAGTGGCACTGCGCGTTTGAGACAGTGTATCCGAGCATTAGTAAATTGGTACATACTACATAGTAATATATAATTAGGCCTACTATATAAGAGGCATGGAAGTTCCATTAATGGACTCCAATGATCAGTACTACAAACGTCTTTTTTTAAAATATTGTTAAATAAATAGAAATAATTTGAGCACATAAACTTTCACATGGAGGATTAAATACGATTCAATTTATGCAGTAAGATTTCACAACTAATCACTGACACTGTACCATGTCAAATAACAATGACTGAATTGTATTCATTAATCGAACTTCCATAGTGCATAGTTCTGCCTTGAAATGTTCTCATTTTTGGTCACATTCTGTTATGAAATATTTGTTTTTTATTGATTGTATATTTTGAGTTTTATTCACATCCATTATGCAGGTACAATGCAAGTTTAAATTTTGCTTCCTAAAATATATTTACACAATGGAAAATAGTGCCCTGTTGAAGTTTTGCTACATTCTCTTTATTTTTCTTTATTCTTTAAGGAGATGCACTGAATTTAGGTTGTTGTGGAAATTTTAATAGTCATTGATCCCTAACAGATATCATAAGAGAGAGAACCTATTCAATGTGTAAAATATATGCGTGTACGTGCTTGTGCGTGACGTTTCAGGAACATATGGGACAGAACGACTGACCTTAGGGACAGCCAGTTTTGGCCAGTTTATTTCAGTACCAGTTTGTCTCTAAGTAGAGACTGAACAGCAGTAAGGACCTTATCTGAGTGGGTGAAAGGTACAGCGGGTGAAGAGGAACCTTGAAAAGAGTATAAAGACTGTCTCATATCTTCCTGTTGTGTGTCACTCCTCGCACAGATTGAACTCCTGTGTGTTTGGGACTGAACCTATTCTTGCAAGAATAAAATACTTCTTTTTATTAATTTGACTCTTGAGTGTCTCTTACGCAGTGATGATGTTTAACAGAAGTTTTGCCACAACCCACTGTACTAAAACACAGTCACCAGATCTCAACCCAATAGAGCATCTTTGGGATGTGGTGGAACGGGAGCTTCGTGCCCTGGATGTGCATCCCACAAATCTCCATCAACTGCAAGATGCTATCCTATCAATATGGGCCAACATTTCTAAAGAATGCTTTCAGCACCTTGTTGAATCAATACCATGTAGAATTAAGGCAGTTCTGAAGGCGAAAGGGGGTCAAACACAGTATTAGTATGGTGTTCCCAATAATCCTTTAGGTGAGTGTATATTCTCTGGCTCATAGGCATCTTACAACAGTTCCCACAAGAGCGATTTATACATTATCATGACAGAATCTGCTAACCTACCACTTGAAGATAGTTTACTCCACATCAGCTACATAAATTCATCAACTAACCATCCAGAAACGTTCTGTTGCATTCTACAGTACATGTTGTCACTTCTTGAGTCTCTCCATCTAGGGCTGTCGCGGTGAAGGAATTTCCCTTGCGGTAATTTTGAATGGCTCAATAGCGCGATATGCGGTATTACCGCCAGTTATTTATTTATATTTGTTTGTTGCTATATAAATACATGTTATGATGTGGTCAGCATACACAAAACAATGTAACCGAAACTAAACAGCGTCTCTGCGCATTGAAAGACTGTCACTCAGCGCGCACATTGTTACACCAACGGACTGTCTTTGAGTGAGTCATTAAACCGTTCATTCAACGAAAACGTTCAAAAAAGCTGATTCCTTATCCTTAAATGATAGATGTAATGAAACAAGGTGTTAATTATTTTTTTCTCTTTGAGCTCCACTTTTGGGCAAAGCTGAAGCAATGCTTCACTTAAAGGCATTGATTCAATGTGTGACTCGCTGCTTTCCCCCCACGGCTTCCTCGCGCTGTGTAATGCCAGAGACAATTTATATAAAAGGACTTTGGTAATTCTGACCAGCGCTGACGCCATTCATGGTAAATACCCTTACCACGTTAAAAGGATGATACGACATATTTCGCTTTCCTTGGAAACGGCAACCTTTTCACGAATATACATGACTTGACTTCAAAGACAGACGCAGGTAATCGCACGCGCTCAGTCGATCACATTCACTGTCTGTTTAGGCTAATCCACGAAGCCTCAGTACAAATCACCATGATAAACAGTCTTGCTATCATTATTAACTTACTTAACATTCAATACACATGGTACGAACTACGAAGGGTGCCCTTATGAAAAAAGAAAACGCGGTTCGCAGTTGCTGCGGTTACTTGCATTCCTCTGCGGTTGGTCTGTCAGTAGCGCGGTATTGCATTATTGCAGTTATCGCGACAGCCCTATCTCCATCATTGTCAGACCCCGGTTTGTACATAAAAGGCTGTAAACAGATGAGCTCTTGAAGCCCCTCCTTCTACTTGAAAGGGCGCAGGAGCAGCAGCTCATTTGCATTTAAAGGGACACACAAAAACAGCGTTTTTTGCTCACCCTAGTAAAGTGACAATTTTAACATGCTATAAAAAAGGATCTGTTGGGTATTTTGAGCTACACCTTCACATACACAATCTGATATATCAGAGATTTTACATCTTGTAAAAAGGGACATTATGGGAACCCTTAAAGCAAAAACAGAAAAAAATAAATCTCACCAGTTCACCAGAAAAACTTAAGAAATCTTTTAATGCAAAACAAGTGTTTGAAGTTTAGTAAAGTTGAATCATATCATTATAAATCATGATATGCTTGATCAAACCATCACCAGACTTCAAACTTCACTACTAATTTAAGCCTTAGATTTAGTCACTCTATTAAACTATTTCAATGTCAAATTACTTATAAGGACAATATTTGTAAATCATGAACGTAAATGTGAACTTTGCTCACTTAGACGTCTTGGGCAATGCTTTTTCTCATGATTCCGTAGATTAGATGATTGAGCAAAACTCTTTCCACAGTGTGAACACTTGTACGGTTTCTGTCCAGTATGAACTCTCTGGTGGTTTTTTAAGTGGCTGGATGTAGTGAAGCTCTTCCCACAGTCAGAGCACACATAAGGTCTCACACCAGTATGAATACGCTCATGCGCTTTTAAAGGCTGTAGTAGTGAAAAAGTTTTTCCACAAAAAGAACAAAAGTGAGGCTTCACACCAGTATGAACTATAAGGTGGTTTTTTAAGTGGGTGGATGTATTGAAGCTCTTCCCACAGTCAGAGCACACATAAGGTCTCACACCAGTATGAATACGCTCATGCTCTTTTAAAGCCTGTAGTTGTGAAAAACTTTTTCCACAAAAAGAACAAAAGTGAGGCTTCACACCAGCATGAACTATAAGGTGTCTTCTTAAGTTTGATTCCACAACAAATGTTTTATCACACTGATCACAGCTGAATGATCTCACTCCAGAGTGACGGCGCAGATGATCTCTGAGATTACTGCTCTGAGTGAAACTCTTTCCACACTGAGAGCATGTGAACGGTTTATCTCCAGTGTGAATTCTCATGTGTTTCTCAAGGCCTGATTTTTGTGTGCAAGTCTTTCCACACTCAGAGCAGGTGAAAGATCCTTTTCCAGTTTTTCGAGCTCGTTTTTGTGGGAAACACTTTTCGGTCTGTTGAATGACTGTGTTTCCATCTTCATTTTTGAAATGCTGAGGTTTTTGAAACTGATGTTGTTTGTCTTCGTTCATTTCCATCGAGTCTAAAATCAAAATATCAAGTTTTCAAAAATTCAAATAAATAAAAATTACAACAATAAATACACTAATTTAGTCACAAAGCAAAAGATTTAGTCCTTTTTTCAGTTTTCACCTTAAAGGGTAAGTTTGGTATTTTACACTTAAAGCCCTGTTTCAAAATCGTTTCTGATTAAATAGAACGGTTAAGATTAAAATTTGGACACATGCTGCTGTCCCGAGAAATTTTGGTTTCTGTGGTCGCACCCCCCCACCTCTACAATGATTGCATAGGTGCACAGAAACAATCCTTCAAAAAAACGCATTAATCTTTAGTTTACAAAGACGTGAAACTCACCGAGTGGTCAGGGGTGTTCACTGATATGCTCACACAAAAATCGCTGCAAAAGATGCTTTCCAACAGGTTTTATTGTAGTTTTTGTCAAAGTCCATTTTCTTCCTGTTTTTGGTCGAAGTCCACAGTAGTCGATTGTCGAGTTCGCGCGCGGGATCATTGGTAACTAGATAACTAAGGATCGCGCACGCAAACTCGACAATCGACTACTGTGGACTTCGACCAAAAACAGGAAGAAAATGGACTTTGACAAAAACTACGATAAAACCTGTTGGAAAGCATCTTTTGCAGCGATTTTTGTGTAAACATATTAGTGAACACCCCTGACCACTCGGTGAGTTTCACGTCTTTGTAAACTAAAGATTAATGCGTTTTTTGAAGGATTGTTTTTGTGCACCTATGCAACCATTGTAGAGGTGGGGGGGTGCGACCACAGAAACCGAAATTTCTCGGGACAGCAGCATGTGTCCAAATTTTAATCTTAACCGTTCTATTTCATCAGAAACGATCTTGAAACAGGGCTTTAAGTGTAAAATACCGAACTTGTCCTTTAATGTTCCTCATCAGTCATTAAAGAGAATGAAGGAAAACACCAACCTATTTGTTCCTCTGTATCTTCATCTTTTATTCTGCAGGGTTCTTCCTTAATCTCCATCTTTACAATAGTATGTCCATAGTTTCTCCTGGAGTAATTCCTCCTGCTTTCTTCTTCTTCTCCTGTGGGAAGATGGGAATATTCCTCAGCATTTAAACTCTCATGAACGGCTGTGGGAGCTTCACTGACTGAAGGAGTGAATTGTGGTCGTTGTTGCTCATTTAGCAGATGATCATCACACTTACAATCACTCCCAATTATTCAGGTGCAAATGTTTTCCCATGATATTTTTGAGACATCAGGACACAATATATTAAACAACAAACTTCAACAAAAAAAATCATGTCTTTTAAGTTTAAATGAAAAATAAATGTATTAGACAAATTATTAGATAAATAAATAGAAATAAAACAAACTATTAAAACTAATAATAACATATGTGCACATATTAAATCCACAAGCATACATAATGCAAACCAATGACAGAAATAAACTAATTTAGAAGATGTGGTGGCAATTTTAATGATATTCATTGATCTTTAGTAAAATATAGATGATTCAAAGAATGTCACATGTGTGTCTCTCACTTGTAGTGAGAGAAGATTATGTTTATGTACCTGGGGAGGCAGAAGAGGGAGACACTCCAGAGAACAGACGAACAAGGACCTCTGACCTAGATGTCAGAAGGCCATTTGGTGCAGGGGAGCTTAGTGGGCCAACTAGTGACGTCTATGGAAAACTACTGGGAGGAAGGCTCTGGGGGGAAGGAGGCCTTGAAACTAAGATAAAAGCTAGTTCAGTCTGTCTGGGGGTGTGTCACTCTTCTGCACAGGGTAACAACTGTGTATTAGACTGCTCCTATTCTTGCAAGAATAAATACTTCTATTTTATATAATTTGACTCTGAGTGTCTCTTACGCAGTGATGTTTGTTTGAGATGAATTTTTGCCACAACAGATTGGTGTCAGAATAGTGGGATTCCTTGGAAGTGCCTTCTGGACCTGAGAGCGGACGGTGTTTGGCCACCTGGACTGAGCAGTTCCAGCTCTACCTCGTAAATTTCAGAGAGAGGGGCCGACCGCTGTCAGGGCCAGGAGAAACTCCACTGGAATCAATTGAAAGAACCCGGTGGCAACAGAAGCATCTCTGGTAAGAGACAGTTCAATTTATTTTCTTTTGGGTACGTTAATTAAATTCAGTTTAATTGGGGAGAAGAGTGAAATTGAACCATATTGGCTGAAGGCTGTTTCTGTGGTACGTAATCTGAGATTAATTGAGATCTATATAGATCAAGAAATTTCAAACAGATACGAGGGAAAAAATCTGAGATTAATTGAGGTCTGTAACAGAACAAGAAATTTCAAGCAGATAAATAATCTGGGATTAAGTGAGAACTGTAACAGATCAAGAGATTTCAAACAGATAGGTACCCTGAAAATTAGTTGTTCCACCACGGAGCAAATTGTTTTTAGGTACTGAGGCTAATTAGGGGGAACCAGAACAGTTTTTGGTAAACCTTAATTAGGAGGGCACTAATAGTGCAACCCGACCGATTTGGGTTAAAAGAAAGAATCGGGTCTGTTGGGGACGCCTAAACAGATTAGAGAAAACGCGCGTTGAAGAGAAATCCACAGGGAACAGAAAACAGCCAGTATGGGAAAGTCTCAGAGTAAGCATGCCAAATTTTATACACCGGTTTTCTGTAGAACTAGGAAAGTATGGGGGGAAATGTATGTTTTAGATATTGAAAAAAAACTGAGAAAATACCATGATTTCCCCAGGGAGGGAACACTGAGCACAAATAGACTAAGAGTGTGCGAGAATCAGTGGAACAGGGCAGCGGGACAAAAGGTTGTTGTGGCTGCGTTCAACATGTGTGTAAAAAATGTGAACAGATAATGGATTGTTGGCTTGAAGATAAAATGTCGAACTGCCAGGAGAAATAATGTTTTTTTTTTACTTCTTCATCCAGTAAATGGATGCATGACATTAGATGTCTATAGAACTTAAATTTATATGACAAGGATTGAAGTATCAAGAAGCAATAAGGCTGTCTGTGTGAAATAGAGGGAACTGTAAGGGAGACTTGGTGGAAGAGGGAAGTGAAAAAAAAACACAAAAAGGTTGGTGTGTGAGACATGTGTGTGTGGGGATTGTTCAAACAATCATGTACTGGTTAGATAATGAAGGAACTGGCATGTTTGAGAAAAGAAAGGAGAGGATAATGAAGGAACTGGCATGTAGGGGAAAGAAAGGAGAAATATAGTAGAAAACTATATATGATGAAAAAAGACATGGTCTGACAGAATTTATGGAAGTCAAATTAACTGTTTAAATGATATGAAAAGTTTTAGAATAAAATAAGGCATTGTATGATTGACAGGGATTAACATGATATGAAGAATGTTTTAAGCAGAATGGGGAACAATTCTAGATTTTGATAAAATAATGATTGAAATGATGATATATCTGCTTTATTTTATTAATGTTAAGAAAATAAGGGTATTGAAGCAAGTAGCTATAATGGTTGTCTGTGTAATTTACGGACTGAGTAATATAATCTGTTTTGGAGAAACAGTAGAGATAAGACTGAGACAATAATGATAATATTAAGTTGAATCTGCAGACTAACCATGTGATGGAAGAAAAAGGCTTCAAACCAGTTGTAATGAAAATAATGATGTACAAATTGTTACACTTTATGAAGAGTAACGGAACAGTCCGGGAAAATAAATAAATAAATAAATAGTGAGACAGAAGAGAGCAAATGCTGTAAACAGCTCTGCTCTGAAGATCTCACTTTGAAGAGATTTGCAGATGATGTTTTGTAAAAGATAAGCTGGGATAACAGCAACAGTGCTTGCTTATTCGCCCGGCTTCCGGATGTTAGACATGTACTTGTAATTAGTGTTGTTGATGATAATACCAAATTAGTATGGTGTCACGATTCTCCAAATCCTCGATTCGATTAAGTTTTCGATTCTCAGGTCACGATTCGATTCGATTCTCGATTTAAAAAAAATAATAATAATTAAAGCGCAGATTGCTATGCAATTTTCAGACTACACGTTCATGCATTATGCAATATAAATTTGTTCACAATGTACACTACACCATTGCCAAATTTAAAATATAACAAAAACAAGTAACATCATAAATGTAACAATATTTTTATTAAGGCTTCTATTGGGGTTTTAGAATGAAGCTTTGAATGTCTTTCTCCGTATTTATATATGGTACACGCACATAGCAGAGCTTGCAAACTGTGGCTTTTTTGTCGACAACGCGAACGTTGTCAACATACCGCACTGCAAATCCAAAATACCTCCACACCGGCGACTTCAGAGAAGCAGGAGGGTGTTCAAGTTCCGTTGATGGGTCTTCGATATCTGCAGTTGCCATGATGTGTCATAGAGGACTCGCAGTCGCAGCCTTTCAACAGGTGTTTTGTTTTCCGCACCGTGATGAGTCGTTCATCATGAATGAGTCATTCATCATAAACGATCTGTTCAAATTGCCTCTGTCACGCGACAAATGAACAAAAGACTCGGAAGGTAAAGTAATTATTTGTTCCCTGTAGTGTAAATTATTTTTCACTGCATTCATTATGTACATCTTCTTAATGTTCGGGGAATTTGCATGTTAATAGTATAACATTTAAAGCCCCTGAAATGACTAGAAAAAAAGTTTAGTTAATTTTGATGAACGAGATTGAACAATAGAGTCTGTAAAACGATCCGAACTTTCCATCACGGACGCGACATGGGGCGTGGCCGTATCGACGATACCATTTTTTATTTCGATTTCGATACCATTGAATTAATTTCGATCGATTTCGATTTAATATCGAAATCGTGACACCCTTACAAATTAGTAAGGTAAAGACAGAAAACAAATTCGAATATTTTGAGCATTTTCTGTGCTGCTCATGAAATTATGTTCTGCCAATTATAATGATGAAGAGTATGATTTGGCTATTGTGATTGAATCCGCCATTGGTGGATGGTCAAAGGAATACAGAGAACTGCTTATCAGTGGGTCTGTTTACATTCCTGAATGGGACACACACTGCTTCAAGGGTGTGCAGTAAGTTGAAGCCGTTTGGAAGCTCACAGTGATCAAACTGCAAGGTGTCTGATGCTGTAGTTGAGGCTGACACACGAACCAACCAGATGACAGAGAGTGTCTTGATTGTGGTCAGCAGGACCATTTAACACGTGACACATTTCTGATAATAATGGGGGTTTGAAAGTAGATCAGTGTTTAAATGACGATATTAAAGTTGTCGTCTGAGAAAGAACAGGAGATAAAAATAAGGTCATAAGATTGAAGACTTAAGGAATTCCTTTTAAAGGAAAGATCTAAAGCACCGGTTGTTGTAATGTGAATGGATAAGTACCGGTTGATGTAAAATTACAGATAATGACTTAAAAGAAATTTGAGTTGCAAAATATATGAAAGTAACTAAAAGGATGATTTTGTGGATCTTAATAGCAGATTGATAAACTCCTAGAGAAAACATTAAAGTCAGGTGTTGAAACTATGGTAATTAAGAACCTGACAACTAAAATTGAGATGAAATTTGAAACGTTACTAAGAACTAGAATAATTATTATTCTTTCTTTAAGATAAAATAAGCAGAAGCAGTGTTATAGGATTAACAGTTGCTAAATGTAAAATGTGTTGAAAGGCATCTGATTAAACAAACAGCTTGAAAAGTTGACCATGAAAGAACTAGAAGCTGATGTTTTGCTTCCAAAAGATAAGTTTGTTATTGGCTGTAATGAAACAGTTCGCTTATCTAAAATCTGATGTGTGCTGTGCCTGAAACTGCCAGTGCGACAGAGACTCAATCTGAGAGGAAATTTGTAAGGTCTAAATTCCCTGAGGTGGGCAAAAGACAAATATAAATAATATGTTTATTTGAAACCGTATGTAATTTCTGGCAAAGATGCCTTAAGCTGGGATAGAGTTAAAAGATGATAGATAAAAGTTTGATGTTAGAAGTATATGAGAGAGCAGTGTACAATCCAATAGAGTCTCAGAGTCTCTCTCATTCAATGAGTCAGCTAAAAGCTGGTATCTGTGATAATAAGTAAAGCACAGTGTTTCAGTTGAAGAATCATAGACACAGAGACGTTAAAAGAAACCATTTAGAGAGCAATTTGTTTTAAAAGTAAAACTGAATGACTTTAAAGAAGTCTTTAAAATAATAATACAGATAGAGATGACATTTTGATTAGCTTATTTTAGGACCAGTAACTTCTTTGTCTCATTTAGTCTCCACCATTCAGGACCGATGGCTCCGGCTACAGATGAAGTACACTGAATGTACGGTTGTGATCTAAATTCACTGAGTATAATCTAAGCAGCTAGGTTTCTGCTTTAAGATGGTTAATGGATTTAAGTGATTAAATACTGTTGTTATTGACCTGTCTCCCTGTGTGAACACTATAAGGCAGTCGGAATGGCTCTGGTGACTCTTGAACGTGCCTTTCCTAAGCTCTAGAAAACAGCTGAGTTCTGTTGAAGCAAACAGCCTGTGATGGGAAAGAGCGGTCACCAGTGGGCACGAGTGACCATCTCTATGACGGGTAAGACCTTCTTTGGCCAGACAGGGGGCAACCTAAGCCAGAGTGGATCACGTAAAGTCATTGGGCATCTCCTGAATGGAGGTGTGTTATGTGAGACAGGTATGAGGGTTGAGCAGGAGCTGTGAGGCCAGCAGCGTCCTTATGCCGTTAAGGGGAGATGACGCGGTGACGAGTTACGGCCTGTCTCCCCAATAAAGCAAAGCTCCTCTATATATACCACTCGCCAGAAGAAACCGCATTAGTTGTATGGCTTGTTTTTTATTGTGACAAGCGTCTGCAAATGTGCCAGGGGAAAACACCCTGATGGAGATTATAGATAAAGGGCTAACAGGAGTGGGCTTTCAAAAGCCAGCTGAGGCCATGAAGTGATTCCCATTAGTTGTTGTGGAGACAGTAGCAAAACTTTTTATGTGTTGATTTTGAACTAATAGGTCTATGACATAGTTTTAACTCTTGAAGGTCGTTAGACATGGTGGTGGCTAAAGATGAAGACAGCTTTTGATTTAAGGAAAGTCTGGATGACAAAGGTGAATGGTCAAAGGTTATTGTAATGAATACAAATTTTGTCTAAGTTACAGCCTTAGGAGGCTGGTGGAAAAATTATTTGTTTATAGTGAGAGAGACTGCCTGAGTTGGAGGAAGGGATGGTAACTGTGTCTGTCTTTCTGTTATCGGCCTGCTAGAGCAAGCTGAAGCAAAATAATGATAATGAAACAAAACAACCCAGCTGACCTCGTTAAATTCTAATGAATAATGAACAGACGTGCTTTGAAAGTGGTTAAGATACCATGTAAAATTAGGTAGAAGCTACAGGAAAATGGGAAGTTTAAAATCTTATTTAAAATTTAAATCTTTTAGCAATAATATAAAGAAAAGTGAACATTGAGAATGAGCAGTTAACATATGTGTGTCTAGTATGAGTGCGTGTGATGGTGACAGCACATTATGTCTTGTATGTATTAGTTTGGGGCACTAATATTCCGCCTGAATGGTGTGTATATTGCGTCATTAACCTCTGGAATACGCTGTGAGACTGAGGGCTGTTGCCTTTCGAATACTTCGATAAGAAGATGAGATTGTGGCTTTAAGTGAGGAATGTAATATTTTTGTTTCAGAGGCAGAGAAAGATGTCTGGAGGAAATTTGTCTGAGGGACAACGTTTGGGTTAGTGTTGATGGCAAACTTTATAAAAAACACTATGTTAAATGTTATGTTAAATTGATGCTCGAGTTGTGTCGTGCATCAAGAGGGAGATGGTATAACAATTGCCAAATATGGTTTATTAAGGGGTTCACATTTGCTGAATAAATGTTGGGAGAACACTAGGGGTTATTGGATAAAAGCCCTGAAAGAAGCCATTTTTCTGCCTAACAAAATGGATGTCTGTGAGTGTGCCACACACACCAATAACAAAGATTGTTTCAACAGGAAACGCCAGGGCATCGAAGGCCACGGGAGAACAGTAGACAAAAGAAACTACGTACTTTACTATCTGACAATAACCTCGAAATTTGTTTCTCTTTACAGAGAGCATGCAGGATTGGGAGACAGGGCAAAATGTGCCCAATAAAATAATGGTTATGGATGAATTTGGCTAACTGTCCTGGCCTGGGTTATTATTGTGGCAGAAAGGTGCTACACCTGCGCAGCGCATAACTTAAAATTTTCCTTTTACAGAATGTCAGGATGGATTGGATCAAACAGAACTGATTCTGTTCCAAATGTATAAATATTGTGTGGACATGAGCAAAGTGGGTTGAGTGTTTTTCAGGGTAAAAGGACCCAGAGTGCTATTAAGTGAGCAAGAAATTATCCGGTGATAATATGTTTCAGGTTGTTGATTCCACAGGTCACACCAAAGGGGACGAGCGGCTGTCAAGCGGTCACTAACAAAATACTTAAGGTCTCCATTCACAGGTGACAGTTCACTCCAGTGGGGGTGCGGTCGTGATATAAGGGAAAACCTTATAAGGATCAGAAAATGGTTGGAGAGTGTGACACCTGGGTCCAAGCCTCTCACCTACACCAACAGGCCACAACCATCCCATAGTCCATGGGGCGAACGAGATGATCAACACGCCTGGAGGAGGATGTGAACCAACTAATGGTTTAATAATGTGGTTTTGTGATTATTTTGAGGATTTGATTTGATTAAATCAAAATAGGGCTTAGTATTGATATACAGTAGATCAAAAGATTTGATTGGTTACTTATTCATTAGGAAATATTTAAGGAAAATGTTTTTGGGAAGAGAAGATCTATTAATTAATGTAAATTATAGGGATAATTGTTGAAGCTTATTAAGTAGAACCACAGCAGGTTTGAATTAAAAGTTAAAGGTAAAAGAAACGGAACGTTTAACAGAAGAATCTGTTTTTGTGATGATTTTGTTTGATTGAATCAAACTAGGTATTGATTTGATTGTAAATGTAGAAAATATATTGATTGTGTCCGTAATGGATATATTAGAGTTAATATTGAACAACTGCATTGGTTAGAAGAATGGATAAAATTATAAGACTTCTCTGGTTAGATTTTGTTAAATATGGCATTAAATAGAGCTTACTAAATTGAATTAGAAGTGAACAAAATATGGTTAGGAAAACCGAGGTGAAATATGGAGATGGGCGTAGATTATTGGAAAAGGCTTAATGATAGGAGTTAGGATTGTTATTCTAATAATTTTGTTATTCATGGGTGAATATGATTACAGTGACAGGTGAAACATGCTGTCTGTTCAATTGGTGAAAATGACAGTCTATCCCAAGGATGAACAAAATTATGTGACGATACAGTTAGCGGGAGCTACAGTGAGATATGTGTTAAATGTATGTTCTGTTTGTTTTTCTTCTATTTGTTTATTTTCTGAGAAAGATTAAGGGCAAAAGATTTAAAGAAGGTTACAAGCAGCGGTCATCCGTGTTACGAGATGGCGTACAAGGACAGGGGTTGAAACTGAGGGATTTTTTATTATACTTTTTCTGTTGGTTTCCTTATTGTGTTATAACTATTTACTCCTTACTGGTGTGACTGAGGGTCTGTTTACAGGAGCGCAGGAACAGTGATTTCTCGTTTAGCCCGGCCCAGTAAAAATGTTTACTTGCTTGCTAAAATATTACGGGGCCTTTCCCCCACAAAAACAGCCTTATGCTTCTTCATTCTAAACTTTTCTTCACAGGTTCAAGGAGAGTGATCATTTATGCAAAAATCAGAGATGAAGAGTATGAGTGTGATGATATGACTTAAAATTTGTCTTTTTGTTTATTATTGTGATTATGGGTAATCAGAATGATAAAAAGTGAGGAGTTGTGGTGGCAATTTTAATGATATTCATTGATCTTTAGTAAAATATAGATGATTCAAAGAATGTCACATGTGTGTCTCTCACTTGTAGTGAGAGAGGATTCTGTTTATGTACCTGGGGAGGCAGAAGAGGGAGACACTCCAGAGAACAGACGAACAAGGACCTCTGACCTAGATGTCAGAAGGCCATTTGGTGCAGGGGAGCTTAGTGGGCCAACTAGTGACGCCTATGGAAAACTACTGGGAGGAAGGCTCTGGGGGGAAGGAGGCCTTGAAACTAAGATAAAAGCTAGTTCAGTCCGTCTGGGGGGGTGTCACTCTTCTGCACAGGGTAACAACTGTGTATTAGACTGCTCCTATTCTTGCAAGAATAAATACTTCTATTTTATATAATTTGACTCTGAGTGTCTCTTACGCAGTGATGTTTGTTTGAGATGAATTTTTGCCACAACAAAGAGAAAATAGAATAGATTGTGACTATTGTATTTCAATAAAACGTCAATATTGACAATTAATTGAAACTAGTTTGCACATAGTTCATAATATAACAGTTTAAAGTTCAATACAAAATTTAATATAACAATAGTAACTAAACTTTAAAAAAGGATGTATAAAATAATGATACGATGTTAGGTTAGTTGTGTTAAATTTCCCCTCTACACTGTTGTACTTTTGTACTTGTATACATTACTTTATTCTTATTTCATCTGTATGCCTATACTTTTCATATTTGTATGCAATGTTATTTTATCTTTATTAGAAATAATTGTAACGTCACATAACGTTTGGTTATGACGTGTGTTATGCACCCAGCTCAGCCGCATCGAACTTCCACTGTAAACATGTATGATGCGGAAACGAAACCATCGAGCGAAATACCGGAGTGAACATGGCTGTGAACGACTTTTGCAGATTATGTGAAGTAAATCTACACATCCACGGTACAATCAGGGCCTCTAAACTAATATTTGACAGTAGAGAGAAACAATAAAATATTTGCAGCCCACTGTCAAAGTTAGGATTAGTTCTGTTAAACACAGCTCTTTGTTCATCTCGAGTCTGTTCTAGAACCCAGAACCTGTGACACGCGAGGCAAAAATTCTGCCACTGGACCAATTACGTTCACACGCAAACCATATATGTATATTTATTCAAGTGAAAGGAAAATCACTGTGCCGACCCAGGTTTTCTAAGGTGAAATAAAGCCACACTTTTGAGCGCCGCTTACTGTGCTCCATGGCTGCAACAGAACAAGCAGGCGTGGCGAGCACTTCCAGAAATCCGGTGGCCACTATGGACCAAAACTTGCACGTTTGGAACCGATGATCGGAATCGAAAACAAATTTTCTAAAGGATTCCAAAGGCATTGTTATTTTTTAAACGGTTCCAAGTCGGAACCGGTTCTCGATGCCCAACACTAGTGATGAGGCATATCCCTTTTTAGACAGTCACTGCACGGCATATTCTTGTAAAAAGAATCCAAAATATGTCAAGTTTTTTAAAGTCTGTGATTAACACAAGCTTAAGATGTAAACACATTATTTTCTACAACTTTATCAGTAATACCTGCTTGTGATTTTGTTAAAGCTTTTACTTGTCTAGAATAAGGCGGTTATTGAGAAGTGGGACTACAGAGGTTGTCAGTGGATATTAAACATCACATCCAACAGTTAAACTACATCTACTCACTAGTTACTTTCAAAACTCAGACTGTAAAAAGGACAGCGCGTCTCTGCTTCTTCCACTGTAGAAAAATGAAGCCAAAGTTTCCCAGTAACGGTCGTTGCTGATTACGTCGTTCAGAGTCTGCGCAGTTTCACAGCCTCGTTCTGTTTATAATCACACTTTTGCAAACAATTCTGACACAAATACAGGGAAAATGTTTTTAAATAAAGACAAAGTGTTGTCAAAGTTTATAAGTGGAGATGTTGCAGTAACTTACGGTTTAGCTTACAAAAATACATGATCTCTGCAGCGCTGTATATAGACCTTATTCACAGCAGCGCCATCTTTCATTTTTTACAGGAATGAAAGCAAGGCCGTAAGGATAGAAATTCATCTCTTCAGTGTGTTGTACTGTTATTTAATGTACACTCTTGAACAAAATCTTAAGACCGGGGGAAACATTGCAAGTATTCGCATTTCGCACTGGTGGATCATAACCGGGTTGTAAGTACTGCTTCAAAATGCCAAAAGAAGAAACAGGAGCAAGAGACAAAAAATAGAGAGTAGGCAATTTATTGAAAACTGCATTTAAAGTTAAACAGGCTGGTCATCAGCTGATCAAAAGTTTAAGACCATAGGCATAAAAAGGTAAAATCTCCACAAAAATATGGCTTTCGTGTCATTGATCTTCAGGCAGTCACACTGTCATGATCTCCTGATGGCAAAGGCAAAAAGGCTTTCTCTTTGAACGTGGCAGGATTGTTGAGCTGCACAAGCAAGGCCTCTCGCAACGCGCCATCGCTGCCAAGGTTGGATGCAGTAAGACAGTCATTTTACATTTCTTAAAAGATCCTGAGAATTATGGGACAAAAAAGTCAAGTGGTTGACCCAAAAAGATTTCACCTGCACTGAGCCGCAGGATCCGACGGGTTGTCCGTGAAGACACAGGTCGATCCTCGACCCAAATTAAGGCACTTACTGATGCTGACTGTAGCCCAATAACCATAAGACGTCATCTGCGAGAGAAGGGCTTCAAGAACAAAAAACGTCTTCAAAGGCCACGTCTCCTCCCACGCCACAAACTTGCCCGTTTGAAATTTGCAAGGGAGCACCAAACATGGGACATTGAAAGGTGGAAGAAAGTTTTATTCTCTGACGAGAAAAAATTTAACCTGGACAGTCCTGATGGCTTCCAACGTTACTGGCATGACAAGGAGATCCCACCGGAGATGTTTTCTACGCGGCACAGTGGAGGAGGCTCCATCATGATTTGGGGTGCTTTTTCCTTCAATGGGAAAATGGAGCTTCAGGTCGTCCAGGGGCGTCAAACGGCGGCTGGCTATCCCTCTTGACTGAGGGCCCCCGTCTGTGCGGTAATGACTGGGTCTTTCAACAGGACAACGCTGCAATTCACAACGCCTGCCTGACGAAGGACTTCTTCCAGGAGAATAACGTTGCTCTTTTGGACCATCCTGCGTGTTCTCCTGATCTAAATCCCATTGAGAACATTTGGGGACGGATGGCAAGGAAAGTTTACAAAAATGGACGTCAGTTCCAGACCGTGGATGCCCTTCGTGAAGCCATCTTCACCACATGGAGCAACGTTCCCAGCAGCCTCCTGGGAACAGTCGCATCAAGCATGCCGAAACGAGTTTTTGAAGTGATCAACAAGAACGGTGGGGCTACTCACTACTGAGTCCTTTTTTGACACTTTTAGTTCTGTTGTAGGTTTATTTTTGGGCTATGGTCTTAAACTTTTGATCAGCTGATGAACAGCCCGTTTATTTTAAATGCAGTTTTCAATAAATTGCCAACTCTCTATTTTTTGTCTCTTGCTCCTGTTTCTTCTTTTGGCATTTTGAAGCAGTACTTACAACCCGGTTATGATCCACCAGCGCGAAATGCGAATACTTGCAATGTTTCCCCCGGTCTTAAGATTTTGTTTAGGAGTGTATTTTGGATTGTTCTGCTGATGAAACATTGCAAAAACATCTTTCAGAGGTTTCAATAGTCACAAAACTCCAGACAATATGAGTTGTGGAAAATTATTAGTGATCTAGGAGCTTTTTTCAGCTTTTCACAGCAGATGCCACTGAAAACACAGCAAGTCTTTCCCTCACAGCCTCGCTTTCATACCCATCACAGCGCTGCTCTTAGAGTTGTTCCGATTCCGATACTAGTAACGGAAATGCCGCCGATACCAATAAAAATGCTGTCATCGGTATCGGCGAGTACTTCTACCCATGTACCGATCCGATACCATTTTCTTAAACAATATCTAGTTATGCATGCTAGCTTTGCATAATGCTGCAAATCGGAGATCAATTCTTCTTCGCTGCTCTAAACAGTGGTTGCTTGTGGCGACACAGGAAGTTGTGCTGTTGCCACAAGCAACCACTGTTTAGAGCAGCGAAGAAGAAAACGCACGCACGCGCGCGATAACAGTATGTCCGCTGTTTAGCAGCATTTCAGACTGGACCAACCAGCCAGGAAAACGGCGACATGTCTCGTATGCCATACTGCAATTTCGAGGGGTGGAACAAGTATTAGCAACTTCAACACGAGTAACTTAAAGCATTTGAAGACGCGTCACCCCGCAGAACACGATTACACAAAGGCAAGGGCAGAGAAGAATGAGCCGCGCCAGAATCAACAATCTCTGAAAGCTTCATTCAAACAAAGAGAAAAGTTTTCAAAAGACAGCCAACGAGCGATAAATATAACCGACAACATGTATTGAGTATTGTTCTGGATGACCAGCCGCGGTCAAAACTGAAATGCCGTTTATTTAACAAAATTGTTTAAGGACTTTAAATTATAAAGAAATTATTTTCTTATATTATTCATATATCATTTTTTAGATTCCTAGATTTATTTGTTGCACTTTTATGCAGTTATATTGTAAAACTAAAATACCTTTTTCAGTTTACAGTATTAGATGTGTGGTTGCATTTTAAGTTCTTTTTCACTTAAGAAAGATAAATAATATATTGCTGTGAAATGTATGTCAGATAATAAAAATACTCTAGTTCACTGTATGTATTTGTTCATGTTTAATTAAGGGATAAGTCTGAAACACACCATAAAATAATTCTATCAATTCATACAGTTAAAATTAAATTACAATTAAAGCGAATAAAAACCTGTGCGTAATGACATCACATGCTGTTTTGCGATCAAATTGGTATATCGAATTGATTTGAGACATTTTAAGGTGTTTCCATTAATTTTCGCACTGAATCGCACAACATTCAAGCAAACATTTGCGAACAAAGTTTTGCTAGACAAAATGGATTGCGCCATCTACCAAAAAATGATCAATATTGCACAAGTTGTAGACTAATAGTGCTTATGTGCCAGCTGATAGCGACATATGTAAGGGATAATGTATAGCGAGGCGGTTGTTATAGCGAATACAACCCCGACAGGCTGATTATTCGCGTCGGGGTCTTAATCAGCCTGAAGGGGTTGTATTCGCTATATCAACCGCCTCGCTATACATTATCCCGCTTACTACATGGCTACCTACCAAATAAATCAATAATTTGACCCAAAAAATTGATTTAAAAAGGAGTTTATTGATTTAAAAACGATTGTATTCATTCCGCTAAAATAGTCCGTTCCGTCTCTGAACTGCGTCCATGGCAACGGTGTGTTATACTTAGTAACGGTGTGTTAACAAGAAATAACAGACCGCATTCTTCATTAGAATTCAACCAAGCCATGTAATAAGCTATAATAAGAAAACAACGACGCTATCAACACATTGCTATGATGATGCAGATGCACGTAAATGCCCGACGACAACGGAGGCGGCCTGTGGTGTGGGAACGACAGCGCTCCAAACAGTTCTGGGAGATCTTGGTTCAGAGACACTTCACGGAAACCCTTTGGTTGAAGAATTTTTTTGCTTTGTCCACTTACTTCTGTCTTTGTTGCACCCGCCATGTGTGCGCTAACAGAGCGGAAATACTAGGCGGAAATGAACTAAAACTTCTATGTTTTGTGGCGTGTTGCAACCATAAAATAAAAAAAACTTAATCGCAATTCATTATTTATTCGGCAATTTTTCTCTGCGTGAGAAAATGGATGTGTGGCATGAAAGCGTGTGAAAAGTGTCAATTGCGTGAGTCTCAAGCTGAATGCGTAGAATTTGGCAGCCCTGCTTTTCGTAGGGGATAAATCGACGGCAGCGTTCCTCCTTTCGCCATGCTTCTTCTCCATGTGAGGATTGCCGC
Organism: Rhinichthys klamathensis goyatoka; assembly: GCF_029890125.1. Lineage (NCBI taxonomy): Eukaryota > Metazoa > Chordata > Actinopteri > Cypriniformes > Leuciscidae > Rhinichthys > Rhinichthys klamathensis. The sequence goes on along the minus strand of NW_026607002.1, from coordinate 3,260,910 downwards.
ATACACACAGTGCTTATACATGTGGGGATTGTTTACATCAGAGTGCGCACGTGTTTTGCTCAGCATATACGCAGTGTTTTTTAAGCGGTTGATGGAAAATAAGCTAATGCATGTTCTAAAAATCTAAATTCGGATCTATAATTTTTCACGGTATTTTGAAGTGCCCGCGATAACAATATCGTGCATATTCATTACCGCGATTTATCGCCGAATACCGGCACATGTCTCCAGGACACTAACACTACTTCACCTTCTGAATCTCTGTAATATTGTCTCTGATTCATGCAAATATGCATTTTCATATATCGATTAACGTATAACAACAAGACATCTTTAGAAAAAGTCACAATATACATAAAAATACATCAGGTAGTTTCCACAAATTAAACAAATAATTTCAATAGACAATTGGATTACAATGTAGGCTACATTAATAATAATAATAATAATATGTATATGGCATACAATATTCATATATGATACTCTGCCTAACAATTTAAACATGTATTGTTTCCCATGTCTTCAACTCTCTTATGCTACGTTCACACCGGACGCGAATAGCGCGTCAAATTCGCGTCTACCGCGTCTAGTTTGACGCTTGACCACTTTGTGTTAATTCGCGTGTCAATTGCGAAATTGACGCGCGTAAAAACAAAAGTTTGAAGCGAAATTTACGCGCGTCAGAGGCGAAATCCAGATGCGAAAGTTTCGAAACCCTTTGGCGGCCATCTTTTTAGATGTTTATCGAGCATTAGCATTATTCGAGAGAGTCACCGCTGGTATATGCTCTGGAGAGCAGAAACAGCTGCGTAGGGGACATCGTCGCTGTACTCGGGTCCACCAGACCCTCCGGAGGGTTTCAGGAGTTTCACAATTTGCCAGGAGCTAGGTTTGGTGGACCTAACGGTGAGGACGCTGACGAGGACAGCATAGGCCGTATAAGGCCTCGGCCTCGAGTGGTCTATGCCTGTCGAGCCCGCGCTCTACAGCCCGGCGCGAGGTTCACCCTCGCCCGCACACACCTAATCTGTCATTTATTTTTGTTTTGATAATAAATGGAGCCTCCAAAAGTGAAACCTGTCCTGTGATTTTTTTTAAAGTTTTTATACACTAAATTGTGTTTGTTGTCTCTACATTAGAATAATCATGTTTCATAGAATAGATATGGAATAAATAGCATTCAATACAAAATGAGTATCTCTCATATATTGAAATCGAGTTTTTATGTGAAAGATTTGCTTTGCACACCAAGTATTTTTGTCATATTACAAAATAATTTATTGAGGCCAAACATAAAATAACATTATAAACTGTCGCAAGCAGGCTCCTGATTGGTTAACGCGGCGCGAATTGACGCAGAAGTTCAGATTTTTCAACTCGGGCGGCAGACGCGAATTCGCGTCAAACGCGTGAATGCACAAATAGCACTAACTAAATCATTCGCGCCTAACGCGCCAGACGCTTAATTCGCGCCATTCCGAATGAGGCGTATTCGCGTCTACCGCGCCGCGCTCTACGCCTCATTCGCGCCGCAGGAATGTTTTACGCGCGTAACGCGTCTTTGCATTGACTTAACATTGAAATCACTCGCGCCTGACGCGCTATCCGCGTCCGGTGTGAACGCACCATTAAACATCTTAAATTAGCAATTAGCAAATGTGTCAGCAAAAATAAATTATCTCTATTTACACACCATTAGCATATTACACTTATTCTTGTGAAACACATTCCTTTTTTTAAACACTGTCACCCGTAATTTCTGAATCTTAACTGTTACATTAGTTATCAAAAGCACAAATATGTAAATTCACTCAGTTTTCACTCTGTAAGTTCACTCACATTTCTGTAACCGCGTGGTCTCTGCCATCAGTTTAGCATTCACCAGTTTCATACGTGATACACACATGGTTAACTTGAACTTTTAGACATCTATATACGAACTATTTACACACTTCAACGAATGTCATTTAACATTTTACACAGCCATGACTTATACTAAATGTATTTGCATGACAATTTGTTTATATCATACCTGGTAAGGGGAGATATTACAGACACGGAGCAGCAGCTTCACTATCTGAGTCTCTGTATTGTTTGTCTCTGAGCAGCGCGCGCGTCCGCAGCAGGGGAACAAGTCTCTTCTTCTTCTTCTTGTTGTTTAATGGCGATTAACTCCTAAGGAGCATTATCGCCACCTACTGTGCTGGATGGCAAATTAACCTTGGGTGATTAAGTCTGAATTTTAAAAACTGTCTGCCTGTCTACTACTAACTATATCATCCCACATACATCATCATTATTTATCATACATGCAATAGAGGTTTCATTGAGCTTCATTCGGCGCTGCGTGTTCAGCTCCTCCGTCCACACTCAGCCCCCATGGCGGGTTCAACGTTACACACATATTATATTCTAAATCCCAAACCTGAATCATATATAAACGCAATTAATGCTCTATATATCTGTCTGTCTATTAAACCTTTTCCTAGAATATCCTCATTCTTCATTCTATCCTCTCCATTTTTCAAATGACTGAATAATACATCCCGAAAAATATTATACTTACTACAAATAAATAATACATGACATACATTTTCAGATACACCACATGCATCACATAATCCATTCTCATGTAACCCCATAATTGCCAGTGTTGAGTTTAACCCTGTATGTCCCAGTCTTAACCTAGACAGCAATACCTCTTCTTTCCTATTTCCTCCCTGGCAATGTTTCATCCCTACTGTCTGTGTGATACTATGACACCATCTCCCTTTGCTACTACTATCCCATCTAATTTGCCACTTATTCATTAACTTCCTCTTTAAAATCGATTTTGCCTCCTTTTCCCCCATAGGTACTCTAACATCCACCTCCCTCTTGTCTAGTGCTTTTTTTGCTAGTTTATCAGCAACTTCATTACCAGATACCCCAACATGTGCTGGTACCCAACAAAAATACACCACTATTCCAGCCTCTTTCAGTATAATGATAAATATATTTCCATTATTAAATCTTCTCTGTCTGATCTTGCATGTACTATACTGATTAAAGCTGAAGAAGAATCTGAACATATTACTACTTTATTTGGTCTGACTTGTTCAACCCACTGTAGTCCTATTATTATAGCTGTTAACTCTGCAGTGTACACGGACATTTCATCAGTCAACCTCAAACTAATCTGTTTTTTAAAATGTGGAATATATACTCCTAATCCAACCTTTTGACTGATAGGTTCCTTAGAACCATCTGTAAATATTTGTAATACTGAATAAAATGTGTTATTTAAAAAGGCATTAATCTCATTTCCAATGTACTCCTCTTTGGACTTGTTTAGTAAACTCTAATCAAATAATCTTCTTCCTCTTTGGATTTATTGGCGGGTCGCATACCAACTTTGTGGTGCATACCGCCACCACCTGTGCTGGAGTGTGAAGTGATTTCAGTCTAGATATGTTAAAAGATGTCTATATTCTATTCCTAAAACCACTATGCTTAATGAATTTTAAAACTGACCTTATAATTTCCCCGGATCCTTGTTTTGTGTTTAATATGTTATTGATTGTAAATTCTTTGCATCCCATTTTCTGTAGCTCTCTTATTAACTCCTTCCTTTCCTGTTCATACCTAGGACAAAATAACAACGCATGCTCAACTGTTTCCTTTACTTGGCATATTTTGCATAATCCTGTACCATGTTTCCCTATAATATAAAGTGTAGAATTAAGTTTTGTATGTCCCATCCTTAGTCTTGTTAAAATAACCTGATCATCTCTATTTAAATTTTGTTAGGCTACTTATTGCAACTGTAATAGTAGGGATGTTCAGTTTAAGTGACTCTTTAGCCATTTTATCAGATCTTTCATTAACTGGTATATCAGCATGTGCTGGTACCCAAACAAATTTAATTATTGTTCCAGTTTGCCTTTAATCTATACAAAATATTCAATATTTCTATATAGATATCATATCTAACCGTTTGATGTGTTTGTAGGCTTATAAGTGATGCCATTGAATTTGAACATATCACAACTTTATTTGGCATCACTTCTTCCACCCAAATAAGTGCCATCTGAATTGCCACCAATTGTCCCATCTGTTAATCTCCCATATTTTTCTATTTTAATTTCTGGAACATAAAATGCTGATCCAGTACGACCTATCTCAGGGTTTCTTGATCCATCTGTATATATTGGAAGAAATGCATAATAAACTGTTCTGATATATTCAATTGTATAGCTCTTAATAATCAAATAATCGATCGTCCACAGGCAAGGAATATCAATCGCCATCAACCAAAATCATACAGTCATCAATGACAACAACATATTCTGGTGACACTAATTATTATTATTTTTTTAACAACTACATTCCCACACAAGAGATGCATCGATTATCATGACAGAATATGCTAATCAATGACTTGAAGATAGTTAACTCCACATCAGCAACATAAATTCATCTCTAACAATGATGGAGAGACTCAAGAAGAAGTGACAACATGTAGAATGCAGCGGAACGTTTCTGGATGGTGTAACCAGTATGGTAAAAAAGTTTTTAAAATATGCGTTATATATATCTGTGTGTGAGTGTCTTAACTTTAAAACTTGCCGTCTCATCTTTGGACCCTGCATTACCTAACATTTCTTACCTGAAACTTATTTAAAACATAACATGACAACACAGTTGTACAATGTAACCGATGTATCGTATCTTAACCTCATGTTCTTTTTCCTCTATCTTTTTATTAGTTTTCAGCTCTTTGTTAACTCTTCTTTTCTCATTTGTATTCTGATGACATATTGTTAATACATTTTGTATGTTGTATACAAAGTTCTATGTCATAATAAACATGTCATCTCTGTATGTTTAGCAATAAAAAAAGTTAAATAAAATAAAATAATTAAATAGAAGTAGACATTGAGCAATAAGAATGTCCCAGCCGGGTTCGTCACTTATTGGGTCCCCTGGAAACATTTCCATTGTGTTCTGCTATTTGCAGTGCGTTTCTGTGTTTGGTTGTGTTGTGAACTTTTGCACTGCGTTTCTGTGTTTGGTTGTGTTGTGAGTATTTGTAGCACACTTTGGAGCACAAATTGGGGGTGTTTTTCTATTTTTTCTATTTGCATGTGTTTTCTTCAGTTGCAGCGCGTTGAGCTCTCTCGGCCACCGTACTATATAGACCTAGGTCTGTCAAGTGAAGTCAAATTTATTCGTATAGCGCTAAATTAACATAGTTTTCAAAAAAGTGATGTTGTATAAGCTTTAATAGCCTATTGAGCAGTTTTAGGGCTGGGCGATATGTTGCTGATATAAATGATACACTTTTTGATATTTAGCTATATTGTATTAATATTGTATTTATTAAAGCTGCAGTCCGCAGTTTTTCCTCTTCGTCGCCATAACTGTTCGAAATCTGCAATTGCAGTCATTCGCGGAATTATCAACTTTACGTGAGTCGTACCTCGGCACGGCACAGCCCGGATTAATCCAATGTTTGAGGAGAGTGTGCAGCTGTCAATCACCGCGCCGGTAAGAATCACAGATTCTACTTTTTGGAAGTATGACCAATATAATAATTTTTACCCTAAAATGACATCTCAACAAGTAAGTAACATCCACTTTTGTTCTCCTGACCAACTAAGGGAAAAAAACCATTGCAGTAAATCGCGCTGATTGAATCTAATGATCGCTTATCATATCACGTCAAACCGTGCAAATTATACTTTGTTCTCAAATTGTTAATGTCAGGGGTGGTAAAAGTACTCAAAAGTTATACTCGAGTAAAAGTGTATATATACCTAAATAAAAAATTACTCCAGTAAAAGTACAAAAGTATCCGATTTAAAATGTACTTAAGTACCAAAAGTAAATATTCAAATTAACTGTAAATATCAATAATTAAGCAGATCAATTGTTTTGGGAGTGATATGCAATGTTTTATTTGAACAAATGATAAGATTAGATACTGCAATTAAGAATTTGTTAGCTAGCTGTTTACAAGGCACATTTTAATATGAAATCACTTGGCTAATAATAGTAACATTAAAGCAACACTAAAGAACTTTTCCTCTGCGGTCCCCTACAGGTTGGAAGCAGCATTGCCCGTTACCGCTGCCGTAAATAATTTAGCCTACCGTAGCCTACTGTCGCACGCATGCTCGCTGTTTATCCAGCACCGGCTTTAGAGTGAACGATGTGCAATTGTAACGCTTGCCGTAAAGCAAGTCAAATTTGTAGTTTTCTTGTGTCTCATTCGAACTACAGAAACGCGACCCGATCTGGCAAACTTACATAGTGTGGTTATAGCAGATATAGGACCACAAAGCGAAGGCAGAAGTGCCTTTCACCCTGTTAAGACTTGATGAACTGCTGAAACGATTTTGGAAACATTATTTTAAGGTAAAAAAAAAAAATCTTTATTCTTTATTGTTGCTTTAACGTCAACTCACCTCAATATGTTTTCTCAGATTTGAGTGAGAAGTTTTGAATGCTGAAATTTGATTCACCCGTGGCAGGCAAAGAAGACATTTCAGCCGATAAGAATCTCCCTTGACTTCAGTGAATTCGAACATATCATTGAGATATGGCCATGGGTGATCCCTGTCGGAAATCTCGGGATCATTGCTGGCAGCGAGAGCTGCACCTTCACCTGTTTCTGCGGTCATCTTCAACTTCGCAATGGCGAACTGACTGCTATGTGAGCGTATACTGGCAAAGAGTTCGTGCATTCTTTTTTTTCAAAAGAAAACCAAGTTTTTCATTGGTTTGGAAAGCCAGTGTAATAAATACTTGGAGCGGGCATGGGGAAATGTATCGGAGTAAAAAGTAAACTTTGTCTTTAATATTGTAGTGGAGTAAGAGTGAAAGTAGATGCAAATAAAACATTCTCAAGTAAAGTACAGATCCCCGAAAAAGATACTTAAGTAACGAAGTATTTTTACTTCGTTACTTACCACCACTGGTTAATGTTAATAACATCAGCATTGCGTGACAACATTTAAAGCCCTTCAGTTATTTATCTTTGTCTTCGCATGCCCAGTTGCAGTCTCTTTTTCCAAACTCTCAGTCCAAAGTTTTTTGCATTTTACAATGGGTGAGTCTCCAGTTGTCACTGGTGATTGTCGTTTGAACCTTTCTGGATTCACCATCAAATTGAAAAGTTTAATTATATCAAGTGCTGTGAGAAAAGGCTACAAATCTCCACCTCCAACATCCTCACTCTCAACATAGCCTACTAGCCGAGACTCTTCTTTATGTGTACAGATGTGACGTAATGACGCAAAGACATGCTCGAATTTCCTGCGGAAATCCACCAGTACCACTGGAATTAAAAACATTATTACAAGCTTATGGAAAAAAAGTACAGGAGGAAGAGGATGAGGAAGAAGAGCAGACAAAGATGAGGAGGAGGTAGAGTTTGTCAAAGTATCTTCACTTTTGGATGAGGATGATGGTTTTGAGTTCCAGCTCCCGAAGCACCAGCGTTGTGCTGATGCCAGCAAGGCAGTGTCCAATGACGCGTGCAAGAAATTATACTACTCAACATTTGGCAAGTACAATGCACTTTGGAATGAGTGTGAGTTGCACAGTTTTGAAAACGAACGTTAAGGGTTGTTTTAAGGACATGTTTGAGCATGCCCATAGACATCCACTCTGAAGCGCTCAGAGGCGATTCTAAAATAGTCAAAAAGTCGAGACAGGACTCATCATCAAAATTTCTAAGTCCACCACTCTAGTTCATCCAAAACAAACTAAATAGACTCAAAGTGTTAAATACCGGAATTATCCTTTAAGGGAATTATTTAAAGTATAAAGTCGTCATTTCCATTAAAATCATTCTCTTACTGACAATGCCATCATGTCAAATCTGTGGTTACGGTCACGATGGGTTGAAATGGGTTATTATTGTTTATAACACACTCTTATATTTCAGGAATGGACTATATCAAACGACGCATTGAAGACCCCTCGTTGCAGTCCGGTGAGGTCAACAGGTCCAGCTCATCCGATGAAGACGACTTCTTTTCTGGCTTGCAGGTGTGGCGGCACGAGAGCAGACAAAACAGAGGAGGTTATAGTCTACCCCAAAAACACCGACCACGCCACCCTAGGAATTTCACCCAGAGAATGATTTTACACTACTTAATTACAATGTTATGGATACAATTAAGGACACACAGGTACGTATACAATTCAGCCAGAGACGAGGTTCAATTTTAATAGGAATAACACCTTTTATTTCAATAATTTTAAAATAAACTACTTGCAATACTTTCTAGACATTAGGAGGCCCTAGGCAATATTCATGTTGGAGGCCCCCCACCCCCAATAAAAAACTCTTGAAACAAATATGATTCCAAACCTTTTAATTTATACATTTAATTTTAAATGTAGTATATTTTTACTTACACAGTACATAAGTTTGGACACATTACTATGTTTAATGTTTTTGAAAGAAGTCTCTTATGCTCATCAAGCCTGGATTTATTTGATCAAAAATACAGAAAAATAATACCTATTTAGTGAAATATTATTAAAATTTAAAATAATGGTTTTCCTATTTTACTATACCTTAAAATATATTTCTGTGATGTAAAGCTGAATTTAGTGTCACGTGATCCTTCAGAAAACTTCATAATATTCTGATTTATTATCAAATGTTATAGAAATGGTGCTTAATATTTATTTTATAACCTGTGATACTTTTTTTCAGGATTTTTTGATTATTAAAAAGTTGTTTTAAAAAAGTCTTCACTATCACTTTTTATATATTTAACACATCCTTGCTGAATATTCCTGTTTTTTTTTTCTGTATTTTTGATCAAATAAATCCAGGCTTGTAGAGCATAAAAAGACACTTCTTTCAAAATAGTAATAGATCCAGACTTTTTACCAGTAGGCTACTGTATGTACATATTAATCAAACTTTATCTAAGGTCATCTCTTTTTTGTTTAATGAAGATGTTATTGTTGTTATTTTGCTGTTTTATTCAATTTATTCACAGTACCACTTCAGGAGATGAACATATGTGCTTAAGTAAGGATTTTTCCCTCCCATTTAATCAATATTGGCTGCAGAATAATATGAGAATATCTGCACTGCAGATATTTTCATATTATTAACATTGCATTGTTAGTTACCTTAAATATGCTATACACAAATCAAGTGAAGAGAAAAACACGATCGCTACTGATTAGAAAAAAAAATTCTAAACTGATATTATTGGCGTAAGTAGGCTATGATGTCAGGGTATAATCTAATCATCAGCAGAATTTAGAAGATAGACCCATGAGATCCTTTATTTGAAACATTTAAAAATGTTGTAGTGTGTTGGCTTTTTAACTTTGAATACAAACGTCTTGACTTTTACTTTTGTAGCGTTTTTAAGTCAGCTCCCGACGCGATGTTATTCATTCTACGCACAATTTCAAAGCGTCGCGTCTGGGCACGTTAATGACGCTCGCGCTCTTTTAAACTCGTAATAAAGCGGTGAATGATTTTTCCAGAAATGACGCTGATCTACAGTACAAGTTTATATTTAGAATACATTGCAATCACTCCAAAATAGATGACGACAACTCACACACCTGCATTACGAGCTGTGCTTCTTTGCGTGCCTATTTAGGCTTTTGCTTCGCAGCACCTAATGGATGCGTCCGCACAAACTTTAGAAGCCGGCCCGCTTTGAAACGGAAACATTAATTGGTTTAACTGCAGATGAGTGACAATTCAACAATATCCAATGAACAATGAGGCTAGTATTTCTAGTATAGGGGATGTTACGGTTATGGAGGCCCCTCCTCAAAGCCCGAGGCAATCGCCTGCTCTGCCTATAGCTAGCGCCGGCCCTGACATTTACTCAAGTCTGGGTCTCTAGTACTTTATACATCTCTGCCAGATTCAAACTTCACTACTAATTTAGAACTTAGATTTAATCACTCTTAGCCTGGTTAAAACCAGACCATTCTCAGTTGTAACTGAGTTATGGTCTGGCAAAGCGTCATAGACAAATCATTTCCAGAGGGGCGTCACCAACGGACGTCGCGGATAGACCTAAAACCAATCAGAGCGATGAAGGAGATGACGTATGCAGAGCGGCGGAGACACATCTCCGAGTGTTGTTCTTTCCTCGGTTTTTAACAAAAAGGAAACGTTTAAATCGCTTAAAACAGACGCGATAGCTGATTCGAACGAGTGATGTTCGACGGCGGCATCCATCTTTGTAATGTAGGCTACAAAATCTGCTTCAAAAACGTTTCTGATTGGTGCCGCGATTTCGGCGGATTGGAAATGGGCTTGAATGAGCTCTTTGCCCAGACTGATCTCATGAAATGGCGTATGTATGACACGCCAATTCGTATTTTCATTTTTGGCGTGCTATCAACACGCATAATCGCTTTTCAGCGTGTTTATCAACGCCGTTGACTTAACGTTATATTACTGTATTATGTATATATAAATATATGACCGACCCCAACCCCGTCCCTAAACCTACCCGTCACTGGGGTTAATACCATTTATGAGTCTTCTCCTACCATCCTAGGAAAAGAAATATCGCTCCACAGATGTAGATATAGATTTTGCTTCGTTTCGCTCGGACATTTAACGGCGTACACATACACGCGGAATCACTCGGACATTTAATGGCGTAGACATACACGCAAAAGATTTCGGCGTGGACATACACGCGGATAGCTCAAAATGCGTATAGATAACACGCCACTTGACTTGAAAGTGGCGTGTATGTTTACGCAAAGTCATGATGTCATGTTGCTTTGCCAGACTAACTTTCAGAGCAAATCTAAATTTGCTGGAAGTTGTCTGGGTTTTCGCAGGCTAAATCACTCTATTAAAACAATCTGAATGTCAATTTATTTGCAAGTACAATATTTGTAATGTGTATGTGAACTTTGCTCACTTAAACGACTTCAGGCAATGCTTTTTCTCATGAGATTGTTGACTAAATAATCGGGTGAAACTCTTCCCACATGAAGAGCACTGGTACGGCTTCTCTCCAGTATGAACTCTCTTGTGTGTTTTTAAGCGGCGTTTTGTAGTGAAGGTCTTCCCACAGTCAAAGCACATATAAGGTTTCTCACCAGTATGAACTCTCTCATGAGCTTTCAGGTGTCCTGACTGAGAGAATCTCTTTCCACAGTGTGAACACTTGTACGGTTTCTCTCCAGTATGAATTCTCTGGTGTGATTTTAAGGCACTGGATACAGTGAAGGTCTTCCCACAGTCAGAGCACACATAAGGTCTCACACCAGTATGAATTTGCTCATGTTTTTTAAAAGTCTGTAGTAGTGAAAAACTCTTTCCACATACAGAACAAAAGTGAGGCTTCACAGCAGCATGAACTATAAGGTGTTTTTTTAAGTTTGATTCCACAACAAATGTTTTATCACACTGATCACAGCTGAATGATCTCACTCCAGAGTGACGGCGCAGATGATCTCTGAGATTACTGCTCTGAGTGAAACTCTTTCCACACTGAGTGCATGTATAAGGCTTTTCTCCAGTGTGAATTCTCATGTGTCTCTCAAGGCCTGATTTTTGTGTGCAAGTCTTTCCACACTCAGAGCAGGTGAAAGATCCTTCTCCACTTTTTCGAGCTCGTTTTTGTGTGAAACACTTTTCGGTCTGTTGAACGACTGTGTTTCCATCTTCATTTTTGAAATGCTGAGGTTTTTGAAACTGATGTTGTTTGTCTTCATTCACTTCCATCGGGTCCAAAATCAACATATCAAATGTTCAAAATGCAAATAAAGGAGAAATGAGAACAACAATAAATATACTAGGTGAGTCACAATAAAGCAAAACATTTAGTCCTTTTTTTCAGTTTTCATCTTAATGTTTCTCATCAGTCATTAAAGAGAATGAAGGAAAACACCAACCTATTTGTTCCTCTGTATCTTCATCTTTTATTCTGCAGGGCTCTTCCTTAATCTCCATCTTTACAATAGTATGTCCGTAGTTTCTCCTGGAGTAATTCCTCCTGCTTGCTTCTTCTTCTCCTGTGGGAAGATGGGAATATTCCCCAGCATTTAAACTCTCATGAACGGCTGTGGGAGCTTCACTGACTGAAGGAGTGAATTGTGGTCGTTGTTGCTCATTTAGCAGATGATCATCACACTTACAATCACTCGAGATTATTCAGTGCAAATGTTTTGCTCAAATAGTCGTTTAGAAACAATTCCATGATATATTTGAGACATCAGGAGGACACAATATATTAAACAACAAACTTCATAAAAATAAATGTATTGGATACATTTATTAGATACTTTATTAGCACTTCATTCATTGTGCATTAAATAATGTTAACAGAAAAAACTTTGGATTTTAAAAATGTATTAGTAAATTTAAATAATATTTTCATTTCATGCCGTTTCATTTTTCCCCATCAAGAACATTAACACAAAAGAAAAACAATAATAATCCTGTCTAAAATTATAAAATGAAGGTTTCTGTTTGTGACCAGTTCAATGTACGTGCTGCAATAGAGCTGGTAAGTCCCGCCCCTTCCGCTTACCCCGCTGGACCTCTAGGTTGAAAAATCGTCAATGCAAGTGAATGAGAGAAAATAATTATTTTCTAATCCCGTTTGAATTTTGCAATGAATGTGAACATATGTTGTCTGTGAATTTTTTATATAAATTTGTGTAAAGAATGCTACAATTTAGCGGGTAGAATTTTCATATGGTTAGACTTTGTGTGAGAGCACTTTGTGGACTACAACTCTTCACTGCTTTCGACGCATTTGATATACGTCACCACCACTAGCACACGGATCCCGCTAAACATGCCTTTGTTTGAATGGTGACATTTGGGTACAAAACACACAGGCATCTCAATCTAATTCCTTAGATTATCGCACCGTGATTTGTGGAGGGAAAATGTGTTATGCGGTGACATCACATATGCGACGTGTAGTCTTTCTCGTTATGTCTGCTAGCCAAAGAATCATACAATATACTGTCAAACTTGTTACATGAGAAATTATATAAAAAATTCACAGACAACATATGTTCACATTCATGGCACAATTCAAACGGGATCAGAAAATAATTATTTTCTCTCGTTCACTTGCATTGACGCTTTTTCAACCTAGAGGTCCACTTGGAGTTTTACGGATGGGCGGGACTTACCAGCTCTATAAACATGCCTTGAGTCTGTTGATGATATGTCATATTTGTATGTCTCAAAATGTCCATTTCTATCCACAAAACTGTCCAGAAGTCATAGTTTAAGGGGTTATTTAAAAAACTTCTTCCGGAGGTGCAAGCCCCCGGACCCCGGCTTGGTAACAACCTCCGGCACGTAACAGCACCGTTGCTGGAAAAATTTCTAGGGGAAACACTGAAACATGAGGGTGATTAATTACTGACAGAATTTTCATTTTGGGGTGAGCTCCCCTTTTACAGGCATGCTTTATTTGCTCTTGCAAGTCCTGGGACAGGTGAGGGTGTGAGTGGGAAACCCACCGCTGAAACTTGGGCCTGGTTTGTCCTCATGGATGAGGTGTTGGGACAGAGCCACTCCACCAACCCTCCTGTCCTAATTGCCTCCATCCCTGAGGACACACCAGGGCAGAGTTCAGCAGTGTGTGACCAAGAAGAGGAGCAGCCAACAGCACCAGCATCAGCACCAGCACCACAAAGGCGGCGAGACAGAGTTTTTGGACTTGATTAGAGAAGACATGAAACAGTTCAAAGTGTAAAGGGTCGACGAAAACCTACAGGCTTTGGAGGGGTGCTTTGGGGCACCACAGGAGGAAGCGCTCTGAGGACACAGGTGCATCGCAACAGAGCGTTCCACCAGGGGAACCCCAGTGTACCCATTGGCCACGGCCTCATCAAGGGGAGGAAAAGCGGAGAAGGTTGCCAAACGATCTCCTCGTGACCTCCTCATGCACCTCAGGAAAGAAAGGTATTGGGGGCGGATGCCCACAGTAGAGATGCGCGGATGGGCTATTATTTCATCCGCAACTGCATCACAAAACTCATCATCCGTCCGCCATCCATCCGCACCAACGTTTTTTACCAATTTTCAAAACCGCACCCGCCCGCCATCCCCTGATTGGGCGATACAAGGCGCTGCTGATGACAGCCGCGAGACTAGAAAGCTCTCAGCATATCAGCAGTGAACTCCTCTCCGATCGGCGCACAGGGACAAAAATAAATAAATAGCCTAAATTAAACACACTTCGGCAAACCTGACCTTATCTGATAGGCTATTGTACAATATTTTCATTGTAGCCTAATAGAAAACGCATTTTGGCACATAATTTCAACATGCTGCTATTGTATGGGGCGCCAACAATGTTACGTGACAGTTCTCCATTACGGACGCGAACCCTCAGAAAGCGGCACTAAAAGACTTTCAAACTTTCACAGAGGCCTCAAAAAAGCACAAAGCCTTTCTTTAAAGCGAATTTCGTTTTCTATTAATTGTATCTTCATTTTAATCCATGTTTCATTAACCAATTTCCTGGATTTAATAAATAGGCTAAAAAGTAAATAGTCTATCTTGATTGTGTAGGCTTTTTTTCATTATAAAATATAAGGCTGTGTATACCGACATGGAACAATTATTAATATTAGATTTCATCTGTCTTTTGTAGGCATAGCTGATGGCGCACCAACGAAAAAGCCTAGGAGTGACTTCGGCGTTTCTTTAATATCGAGGCTCTATAGTTTATTATATGATTGCTAGGCCTGTTGATGGTATAAAATGAATTGCACTGTGCCTGAAAAAGACGCGCTCTCCGCTCTCTTCCCGTGCATTCAAAATTAACGGGAGTCTTCAGAACAGGCTCGTCCAGCGTCAACAGCACCGAACTTAGCTCCAATGTCAATCAACGTCTGGGCCACTTGGTGGAATCCTTTACCAGAAACAATATCGAACGGGCGCATTTCAAGAGAGCGCACAACTTATTCCAGGCAACACTTTTCTGACCTTCTATTTCCTTTGTTTTTAATTCTCCTTTTTTTGAGTTTGTCACGTAGCTACCTCCTTCGCCGGCGTTGCCATCTCTGATAAGAACAAGCAGTCTCTGCATAGACTCGACTAGCTGATGAAAATTTGACTGTTTCAAAGTGTGCTCGATCATTTTTTTTTTTGGATGTAGGTATAGTCAGATAACAATATTTAACAATGTATATTTTTCATTTGATTGGTTCAACCGCCCGCCACCCGCCCGAATTTAATAAAAAAAAAAAAATTCGTCCCGTCATCCACCCAATCCGCGGCTATAACCGCCAACCGCGCGTCTCTAGCCCACAGCACCCAAAAATCAATCGTCCAACTGCGAGCGCTCGGGACAGGGCAGAGGATTCGACTGTATCCCGATGCACACGGCTGCCCGAGAGAGCATGGCTGTCATCTCGGGATCTGACTCGGACAATGCTGGCACGCCCGAAGGTGGCAGCACAGCCGAATCATCATCATCTCCCGCCTCGAGATGCTGCGACGGATACGGACGACCTCTGACCGGGACATGGGGTTTCATCTGGATAACTCAGGGGTTGCTGCACGAAGGGGGGGGGGGGGGGGGGGGGGGATGGGCCGAGGAATTATCGCCGGCGCTTTGTTCCACACTGTCACCCTCAGGTCACCCGCTGAAGTACCACCCCTCGCTCTAGTGAGCTCATGGAGTCTCGACCGCACGAGAGGTCAGGATGGTCATGTTACCGCAATGAAAACATGAATCATCCACAAAAGCTGCTTTAGCGTGATCCAGAGCCATAGAGAGAAAGAGTTGCGACACGCTTTGATGTCGCCGCGACGGCTGTCACGTGGTTCATGTAAGCCCCATTAGTTCCAAAACACACGCGGGCTGTCATGTTCTTCTATGGACAGACAGCAGCGATTGGATTATTAAACGGTAAATATAAAATAAAACACACACCCAAGTACTTTTTAAGCTGTTATTGCATTTTGTTAATGTCAGTTTTGCATTTGGAGAGGCAGGGTGACAACTTAGATAAGTTTTAGGCTATTTTTTTGGAGGGAAAAGCTTAGTGTTCATGTTCGCATGGGTAGTACTGGCTTTAGCGGCTCTAACTTAACTTTTCCATGTCATTCATCTGATGATGGACGTCTCATGATATTTATTTTAGCACAACTGGGCTGTATTAGGCTATTGATTCCCGTGATCTTGCTTATAAATTCCGCTTCGTGATCACGCAAAGAGGTCTGCGGTCCGTTCAGAATTCCAACCAACACAAAATATAAATAATTACGCTGTGCATGTACAAATAAATGATTTAGGAGGGAAATAGACTGCTCCCATAACGTAGAAAGCAACTATACAGCAATGTTTGGTAAATATTCAACCGAAAAATATTCTTCATAAAATTAAACCGGAGAGATAGTTAATAAGTGAATTAACTATGTTCCTAAATACATATAAGCACATGCATAACCCTCCCTAAGTAACCCATTTAAATAAATGAATTGTGTGTGTGTATATACTATTATATATAGGTTATATATATATATATATATATATATAAAATATTATTAAAAATATTTTATATTATATACATCAGGTTACCAGTTAGCTAACGTTAGTGAAGTGTTGGTCACAAGCTATCGCTGCAATTAACCTATTATCTTCCAATAAACATTTACTAAAACTGGCTACATTAAATATAACTACAGACTAGATTCACGAGAGGTCGGCTAATGTGTGTAAAAGTAAAAAAAATACAGTAATTTCATTAATTTACCAGCGAACGTACTTCTGAAGCACTGAAAATGAATGGGGTTCAATGGGGGAACTATCAGTGTTTGGAACTATTGGCCGCTCCACGACACGCGTTACTTCCGCATTCCAAAGTTCCTATGGCGGTCTATGGGAGTGTCGCAACTCTTTCTCTCTATGGCTCTGGCGTGATCAATGCCCAAACACACAAACCAGCTATTGTGCCCATCAGACTGGGAAACCATCCGACCGCAACTAGAAGTGCACGGGCGAGACACTGTTGTATTGGAAAGATGTGCCGTGCGCGCAAACTCTATAATGAGAGGAAAAAAGACTCAGAAAAAGCTGAAGTGACCAGGGAGAAACACACGTCTGGCAATCCCTGCACAGATTAACAGGCAATGGGAATCTCGCTGGAATTTGCCGTCACACTAACACCAGTGAAGAGAAGATCTCAGAATGGCTTGTGGAGTGAAGAAATGCTCTTGGCTCCGAAGTGAAAACATATCTGCATGTTGCCAGCGTCCTTCCTTTATACCCACGAGGCGGGGCGGAGTTACGCTATGCAAATTCCGCAGACCCATGGCATTTTCTTGCCATTGGCTCGTTTTATATTTCTCGAAGTTGATAGGCTTTCTAAGAGAAACCCCATTCGTCGGCACGACATAACTCGTAGTGACTACGAAAGGGAACCACCAATACAGCAAAGTCAGTATGAGATTGCTGCAATGGGGTTCAACAGGAACGTCAAACAGATTAACAAAAAAACTTAAACTAAAGAAAGAGTACAGGGACCAAAAAAGGACCTTGGTCGAAGCAGCAATGGTTGGTCGGTCGGTCGAATGAGGCATTTATATAGCGCTTTCATATGTACTACTGTATGAGTACTACTGTACTGCTTTATAATCATGCCGGGGTCTCTCCTCATCCACCACCAGTGGTAATGCATGGATCCAGTACACTGATACTGAACACATGAGCATGGGTATTCGCCAAAACGGGAATGTTGTTTGGGCTTTGTTATCAGCAGACTGGCAATCCAGAGACCAAGAAGAAAATAAATACTAGAAGACACAGAGAAAGTACACAGGTTGTCAGGATTGAGCTGCCTTCTATGTGTGACGTGATTTATACTAGTAATAGTAGGGATTTGGAAGCATATAGTGAAAACAGGTAAAAAAAAAAATAGATGACAAAAAAGCTCTAAAAAAAAAAAAAGGATAGGAAGAAACAATACTCAAGTGCCTTAACTGTTGGTTATTTCAAACAAAAAAGTAAATTCTATGATAAAAAAGACGATTTCAAACACTCAGTGTATTTTTAATCATGTTAAAATGGTGAAAGATTTAGTAATTTGATAATGTACTAATTTGTTTAGTTGCAAATGCAGTGGATCACGTCTGGTTAAGACACGCCGTTAGGCTTTAAATATGCTTTTTTTAAAGCTGCAATTTCTGCTAAAGGCCAACTCAAGCAACAGAACTAATGAGAAACATCATGAGCTTGTGTTTGTTTTAAACCAATGGCAGCAGCGTATCTTACAGTAAATCCATGTAAAACACTGTACAGTATAAAGGTTGTCAGTTTACTGAAATGTGGTATTTTATCTAGACTGGCATCTCTGTCAACGTCTCTGTCCTTTAGCTTTTCCGTCATGGAGGATCTACAACTGGTTCATCTGATCGTGTAATTCAGTATGAAAATATTTCACTAGCATTTACTCCTTATTTGACATGTTGTCAATTTTACTAGTTTCATTTTTTAAGAGACAAATTGGTTCTGGGGAAACTTCTTTTGTTCTTTCTGTTGATATTTGTGAAAAACCTGTAGAAACAAGACATTTGATCACCATTACACTCCCATTTACTCCTTTTAGGTTTATATTTGTATTTGTATATAACTTTTAAATAGTTTTTATAAAATTAAAATAAACCTGTGAGGTGCATTACGCCTAAAGGTTTGTGTCTGTCTTCACTTTGTGCTTCTGAGGATTTGTTTATTTGAATAAGAACCAAATTCTGCAGGTAAAGAGGATCCCAAATATGATTGGTTTTTAGAAATAAGGTCTGTGGTGAACACAAGCTCAAGATGTTCTCATTTCCTACATCAGATGTGATTAATCGATTTGACAGCACTAATTTACAGTCTAAAATAACTATGAAGCCCTGTATTATGATTATAGATTTTAGTTAGTGAGCTGATGAGATCACCTACTGCAAAACATTTTTAAACAAAAAAAACAAAAACATTTTGCAATAATGACTTTGCAAACGATGAACCCAGACTAGATATTAAGCAAAAACAGAAAATAGAATCTCACCACAGTTCACCTGAAGAAATATATATTTTAATGCAGCAAAACAAGTGTAGTTCAGCTTGAAGTTCAGTAAAGTTTAATCATTTCATTATAAATCATGTTACAGCAGTTGTTAAAAGAGAAGAGCAATGCCTGATCAAACTATCACCAGATTCAAACTTCACTACTACTTCGACCAAACTACCAATCACTCTGACACAATCTGAATGTAAAATTATTTGTAAGTAAAAAAAGAAAAGTAAATCATGGATGTGAATGTCAAATTCGCTCACTTAAGCCATATTTGCACGGGATGAGTATTACCTGGTGACCTCTAGTCATTTGTAATAATTGCGGATGTTGCCTGTGATCTTAACCCCGTGCGAATCGTCCATGTCTGTATGTCGTTCATCAAAATGAACGAATCTTTTTTCCGAGTCATTTCGTTCGTTGAATGAACGAAATAAGTCGAAAAAAGAGTTGTTCATTTTGATGAACGAGTTCGAACAGGAGAGTCACGAACGCGCATCACAGAACGGAGCAAGGCCAGCATTTAAACGTTTTAATTTATTTTTTAAATGACCGATCGTTTAGCTAGATAAAGCCTCGCTCACACTACAGGAGTTTTAGGCCGATTTATGCCCGATTTACCCCTCCCGAGAATCGGAGAAAAAATCTTGTTGAGGACCTCGACCGGTTCCGATGTTCGGCGCAGATTATCTGGTAATGTGAGGCGTTCACAGATCGAATCTTGCACCTCCCGATCTGCTCTCACACAAATCGGGCTCGCCCCGATCATATCAAAAAATGTTTGATATTTATCGGGATGGGCAAGATTGTGATTACGCCAGTACTGTCTCAATAGCCAATAAGAAACAGGGCTGTCATGGTGAAGGAATTTCCATTGAGGTAATTTTGAGTGACTCATCAGCGCGATGCGCGCATTATCTCCATTTATTTATTTATTGCTAAATAAATAAGTGTTACGCTGTGGTCAGCAGGCACGAAGACGAGTAGCCTACATGTTCAGCAGGGCTTGACCTTAACACCCGCCAACCCGGGTTTTCGATACATATGATATCGATACTGAACTATCTGCAACTCTTCCGCAGCAGGATGCACGCGATCTTCGCAGTGAACGCGCCAGAGAGAAATGCACATTTCATACGATTAGGCTACATAAGCAGAGAGCAGTCTGTAGTCTGTTTTCTTTCGTTTTGAATTGTTCTGTTTAAAAATAGATATGTCTGTGAGGTGGCTACCTTATACGCTGAGTTTCGGTTCATTTATGAGACGAGCTCCAGTTCACGCGCCGGCGCCTCCGTTTCCTATCGTCTGCTATATTTAGCCAACTTCGTATTTATTAAATCCAGGCAATTGGTTGATGAAACATTGATTAAAATTAAGATACAATTAATACAAAACGAAATTCAATTTAAAGAAAGGTTTTGTGCTTTGTGTTGGATGTCTCTGAGTCTGTGAAAGTTTTAAAGCATCTTTTAGTGCCGCTTTCAGAGCGCTCACGTCCGTAACGGAGAACTGTCACGTCCGTAATTGTTTTGTCCTCATAAATGCGAACACTAAAAATAAAATAAAACAATATCAATATTTTATGTTCTGTGGAGACTGAGAGCCAACCCTTCTTCATCCGGTGGGTAATAGCTACTCTAGGCCAGGGGTCAGCAACCCAAAATGTTGAAAGAGCCATATTGGACCCAAAAAAAAAAAATATATATCTGTCTGGAGCCGCAAAAAATTAAAAGCTTTATATAAGCCTTATAATGAAGGCAACACATGCTGTAAGTGTTATATTAGCTTTATTAGTATCAAAATGATAAGTAGGCTACAAATTAGAGCTTAGAACGGGACCAAAAAATCAAGCCCGGCCCGACACATTAACGTAATTATGAGCCCGAGCCCGATTTTAACCCAACCATTTTTTAATGCGTGGGTCGTTATAACTGACGTTCTCAACTCTCCCGCCCGCAACATTTATGTTTTGTCCCGCTCCCACCCGCAAATACACTTTTTTCTGTACCTCCAAATACTTTCAAGTTAGCCTACGTGTCGCCACCATACATCCTCCTGATAAATTATTTGTTATTAAAGCATTAAAACACAAACCACTGTTAATTTAACATGAAAGAAAGCAGTTTACTGCGTGCATGGTTTGCCATGACTGAATGCGCGCAAAGTGCGCTCTCTTAATAATTCCTAAAAAGCTGACAGTTCATGGCGATCTCACACATCTCTGTTATTATCAATGAAGCTGACTGCACAATGAATCTTTCATAATATCCACACTTTGTTCGTTATAATTAGAGTATTCGCCAGCATACAGAATTCAGCACTGAACAAAAACGTCAGTTTTGAGCAGTGAGGGGAGTCTATCTTAAATGCTTCTGATTGGCCATTGCGTTCAAGAAATCAACACATATGTCTGTGATTGGCTATATCGCTCAACGCTGCAAACATGTTATGAATATAAATTCTGGCCTGTAAATCGTTTCTATTTTGTTTTAGTAGAGTGAGTGCATTACCGCACGCGTCCGCGCTCGGCCATCAAATCTAGTCCCGCGCCGCACTAGAGTGCGTTGGGAGTGCTCAGCTATCTTTCTCTTTTTCCCCTTGGGATCCATGGCCCATGACACCCGCCGGTTTGTTTGTTTGTTTGTCAGCCACCGGTCTAGCATCACGCCGATCTGACAGACACGTGTGTCACAGTCTATGACGTAAATTCTTCAGTGACAGAAATGTTGAAATTAAATATTTATCATACACATTTTTACAACGTTGAAAAACTTTAAGAATATTTGTCATGTTTTTCCTCCTACAGAAATTATATTAAAACAAAAAATATTTTTTCCATTTTCAAATTTTTGAAAAAGCTCCAGGGAGCCACTAGGGCGGCGCTTAAGAGCCATATGCTCTTAAGGGGGTTGCGGGTTGCCGACCTATGCTCTAGGCTATTACTTTGGTTTGCGCAGTGTAATTCAGAGAATTACAAAA
Organism: Rhinichthys klamathensis goyatoka; assembly: GCF_029890125.1. Classification (NCBI taxonomy): domain Eukaryota; kingdom Metazoa; phylum Chordata; class Actinopteri; order Cypriniformes; family Leuciscidae; genus Rhinichthys; species Rhinichthys klamathensis. Next base: position 3,238,893 of record NW_026607002.1, on the reverse strand, counting down.
AAATATTTTGCCACCTAAAAGTTAAAGATTTTTTGTCACGCATGTTTTTTTCCCTCTTATTAAATATAAAACGCATGTGTAGACAAATATGTTTCTAATGTCTGGACTTATTAAGGGAGTATGGATAGACCTATATTAACAGACGTTTCGATATATTGGTATTAAATGCATTTTCTGAGAATTTATATTTCAAGTTTTGACTGCAAATGTCACGTCCATAACGCTGGAATTGCCCAATTGTAAATAATTTATCTTCAACTAGTTATATTCATTTAAAGATAGATTAAATTAAACAAGCTGTTAATAATTTTAATATTTAATTTTAACTTTGAGCTCCACTTTACAAGGCTCAGCTGAGCAGCAATGGGCAACGCTGCTGATGCTTTACCTTATAGAGATCAATGGCATTGATTCATTGTAGCCTATTGAACAGAGCTAACGCCATTCATTAGAAATCTCCTTATTAAAATATATATTTTTAATTTTTTTTAATTAAACCTTGGTCACGGCAACCTTTTCACGAATTTCACGACTTGATATGAAGGACAGATATTTTGTTTACATCCACCTTTCTGCTTCTGATCTGTTGCGTGAGATCACGTGAGGCGCTTCCTCTGGCACGAATCTTAATAACGTTGTAGTGTGTGATGCGCCGCGATTTTCAAATCTTGTAGTGTGAGCATGTTTAAGATTTGAGGTAAGAAAATCTGCAAAGATTCTCCTTAAGTGTGAGCTGCAACCAGATTTCAAAATCGGTTAGGATTTTAAAACTCCTGTAGTGTGAGCCAGGCTTAAGACCCTTATTCATCGTCTAAACGACTAGTGTCGTTTAAAGCCTTTTGAAGCTGCACTGAAACCGTCGTTTGGACCTTGAACCGTTTGCCACCCAATGAAGTCCATTATATTATTTAAAGTTAACTACTCCTTTAAAGAGAATGAAGGAAAACACCAACCTATTTGTTCCTCTGTATCCTCATCTTTTATTCTGTAGGGTTCTTTCTTAATCTCCATCTTTACAATAGTATGTCCGTAGTTTCTCCTGGAGTAATTCCTCCTGCTTGCTTCTTCTTCTCCTGTGGGAAGATGGGAATATTCCCCAGCATTTAAACTCTCATGAAGAACTCTCATTGTTTAGAATCAATACAACTTCTAAAGCTGTTTAAAAAAAAATTGTAATTAAATGAAAACAACTAAAAATTTCCTCAAATTGTAATGTGAAAAAACAGTCGAGTTTACGTTTTACGAGCGTAATGAACAACATCAGTCGGTTAATTTCGATTTATTTCTGAGTGATTCACAAACGTTAAATGAACTGACTCGTTTAGTCGTTTGGATTTAGATTTCTCCTAATAAATGATAAAATTAATATAATGTACTCACAGTCTGATAACAGCAGATTTAGAGCAGAATGAACGGTTGTGTTCCACTTCTCATGTTTATGTTCCCTTCCCTCGCTCACTTCTCTTCTTCTCCTAGACTCGGGTGTGTGTCATTGCTTCGGTTGCTCGAGCGCCTCTACTGGCGGAAACCAGGCGGAAACCAATCCATTTTAATGAAGAAAAACACCAACCTGTTCGTTAATCTGTATCTTTATCTTTTTTTTATCCATCTTTACAATAGTATGTCCATAGTTTCTCCTGGAGTAATTCCTCCTGCTTGCTTCTTCTTCTCCTGTGGGAAGATGGGAATATTCCCCAGCATTTAAACTCTCATGAACGGCTGTGGGAGCTTCACTGACTGAAGGAGTGAATTGTGGTCGTTGTTGCTCATTTAGCAGATGATCATCACACTTACAATCACTCGAGATTATGCAGGTGTAAATGTTTTGATCAAATAGTCGTTTAGAAACAACTCCATAATTTCTTTTTAAACATCAGGACACAATATATGAAACAACAAACTTCATGAAAAAAAATTTAAATAAAAGAATAAATGTATTAGATACATTTATTATATACATTTTAAGGTAGGCTAAATAATTAAGCAATAAGGTACGAGAGGCCTTGCTGTATCGTGAATAAGTGTATTATTCACTTATTCACACAATGACTAGCCTCGAGTCAACCTTATTGCTTTTATAAAACGGTTACCACACAAGTTAAAAATATAACTTTCATGATGTAAAATCAATAAAAGCCTTCCTTGCACTAGAAAAAAATAGTCCCTGACCTTGAACAGCAACAACAATGTGTAATACGCATGAAAGCTCAAATAAAAACAACTTAGGAACCGTTCTCAAACTTTGTTTCATAATTTTTTTTTTTACAACACAATATGTGATATTTCCTCACACAAATATAGCTTATCTCTCAGCATGAGGAAACGTTCATTTTCCGTTTATTCCGTTATTTTCTCTCTGCACTAATAAACCTTAGGCCTACTAAATATTTACATAAATAAAAACACAATAAGGGCACATATTTTGATAGGTCTTTAATCTATTTTATTAATGTTATTAATTTTTTTCATTGTTGTTTATTTACATTTATTTGAACATTTCTGTTTATTGTGCATGCATTAAATATTTGTCTCATTTAAATCGGTGATATTCGACGCGGTTCTCTTTAGTTGGGGCTCAGCCTTTTAAAGCTCCAGTCGGCAAGTCTGGCAGATTGAGTGGATTTAGGAAAATTTTGAATGTTTACAACTCTCATGCCCCTCCCCCACTATCAACGGATACCTTCCAACCCAGTTCATGCTCGTCAGTGCGTGTGCACCAGATTTTCAGTGAACGCCAGGGCTCTCAAGTGTCACGCATTGAGCGTGACAGTCACTCATTTCGGTCTTTTGTCACGCTCTCCCGCCACACATTGTATTTCTCACGCTGAAAAACTATTTGTAATATATTTAATATGCCGCAGCGCCCAAAACTCTGGCCGCGCCGCTCTCACTGTTGAACCGGCATGAATCAAGCGCGTTTCCTCGGGTGTTGTTCGTCGAGCTACACAATAGCCAATCAGAAAATAGCACTATTGATTCTGGGTAAGATTTAACACAACAACCAATGACAAAAATGTATCCAACCCCCCGTCGGCTGGGTGTCACTCTTACCTGTCTTCAAAACTTGAGAGCCCTGGAACGCGCCCGTCTCATCAGCATCCATCAACACCATGGAGTATTTGGAGGTATGCTGTCCTGGCTAATCTACCGATAGATTGCAATTGCTAACATCATTTATACTCTAAATGAGCTTACTTGATTTTCCGCCATCACTCTTCGTTACTGCGCGAACTTCCGCGAACTTCAGGCGTGTGCATGTGATTGTAACGTGCGCGAGGGTTGGCGTGTGCCCGATCTGTGATTGACAGTCAGATCTCACACCCCCCTGCGCTGATTGGACATGATGATCCGGGAGCTGTGGATTTTTGCAAAACAAATAACAAGCTCCAGGTGGAGTTAGAAGCTCGGGTTTTTTTCTAAAACCACTTTATTTATGTTGTTCTGTCAGATTATAGTGTCGATTTCACTGAATATGATCAAAAAAATGTTGCCGACGGCAGCTTTAAGTCTTATGTTTTTTTCTTTATGTTTATGTTGATACGGTTGGTTGCTAAGGGTGTTGCCCAGTGATAAATAGAACCGTTGGGTGAAGCGGTCATAGCCGTGTTTTGTCGTGAATAAAGCACAGCTATTGACCAATCAGAATCAATGATTGGAACTTACCGTTTTATAAGTAAGGAATAATTGACCGTTCGCAGGCCCCTCCCCCAAAACGGCTATTGTCCAATCACACATCATAGCAACCGTTACTATGTGAGCAGGTCCGTCAAACATTGACTCCAAGCAAGATGGTGAAGCGGTGCGCCCACGGCGTTTGTAAATTGGACACTAGATACCCCGAGAGATTGTCTGGAGGAGTTGTGTTCTTTTCGTTTCAAAAGCCGAAAACACAACCTGCGTTGTCCCTACAATGGATAAAACAGTGTGGACGGCCCCACTCCCAGTTAAATGTGTCGAACATGGTTAACTCGCGTGCAGCGTGCGTGAGACTAAGACAATGAGATTAGTCAAAGACACATGGAGAAAGCAGATCAAGAGGATCCACAAAGGAAGTACGTTTTCTTTAGTGTTGTTGTTAACATGATATTTTGGGGGGAAATGAGCAGCAGTCACTAGCGCAGGCAGCACCTGTAGACTACAGTTTAGACTAATGTTAGAGGAGTGCACGTTCGCAACGGGGAACGCATGAAGCTTACTTGACAACATCAGTTCATATCAATATCGTAACGAATAGAAATAATGTATGGTTATCTGCATCTTTCCGTCTATTATGTATAGTTACTTTTTAAACACGAAAATCGCATTTAGCATGACACGCAAGCGGTTGCCGTGGTAATGAACAACCTGCTTGTTAAAGCGAATGAATAATCCTGTATCTGAGGCAAAATTACTAAATATGCAGCGCTAGTTATATATTTCTAACTCCAAACAATTAGCCACTGAAACAGCTTATAGAATCTTCTTCAAGGCTGTGCTGGTTGCATTTGAGGTAACGTTACAGGTCATGGGGTTTCTCAGATTTCGCTTGAGACCGGTTTGAGAGCTTGAGAGCATTATTAGCCTCGATAGTAGTCGTGTCTCCTTCATTGCGTATTTTTATATTTTGAATATATCCCTCCACTGCATACTGTAACCCCTTTTGCCTCGATCTGGAGGATATCGCGGAGGTATTGGTCCAAAAAAGGTCACTGACACACCTCTTCCCGTCATGGCAATCTGTGGCGCTGGTCGTGTTTGACCATTTGTTTGACGGGCGTAGCAACAATAACTAGGGGGCGTGGCTTTTGCGAACAGTCAATTGACGACAGGCCGTTGAATTATTAGAAAAATAATGCACACCCGTTTAACGGCCTGCGGGCCTGAAGTCAATTATTCCGCTTATACTACAGTTACCACACCTCGAAACATTGTTCAAATGATGTATTTCAAGACATTTGTAAAGTTTTTGTCATTAAAACGCTCTTGTATGTAGGACTAATTTCTTGCGCATCTAATCCCATGCCTCCGTTGCTAATTCCAATACGTCATTTTAGAGTTAGTAACGGAGGATTGAGCCACTGATAGCAGACTAAATGCTGGACACACTTAACGACTGGCTGAAACACTCTCTGACTGTTTCCATCGGCTGCAGCAGATTTTACACACCGACTGTCAACACAGACTGAACGTGCTGAACACGCGTTTGGGCATGATCAATCATAAAAAAAGTATCAAATTACATTCATAACCGCCCTTACAATAACTGTGTCCTCGGCTTTATGCAGTTATTAATGCAGTTATTAGAGAGAGAGAGAGAGAGAGAGAGAGAGAGAGAGAGAGAGAGAGAGAGAGAGAGAGAGAGAGAAGCATGTGCGTCAATATTATTATTTATTAATTAACTCAATTCGTTTTAATTAGTTCGTTCATGTTTTTTTTCTTCTAATATTGACAGTAGACTAGCCTAATAAATGAAACACAAAGTCATATTAACAAGTATAGACCGTATAGACTATTAACAAGTATAGACTTTGGCATCTGAGGAATCTCGGTACCATGATGTACCGAGATTCCTCAGATGCCAAAGTCTCCTCAGCTGGAATCTGTGTTAAGACGGGAAGGAAGTGGAAGGCACAGGGAGCGGTGGACAGAGCGGAGGCTCGGCTGAGGCATGGTGTCTTGGTTGGCAACGTGGCAGTGGGACGTGCAGGCCTGGGCAGTTTCCCTAAGCCACGCTATGACAAATCAAGAGGGAGGGAGAAGCGTCAGTTGGTGCTGGATGAGGTGCGGGCAGAGGTGGAGGAGAACCGTATGACCAAGATGGTCAGTATGAAACAGCAAGGCGCCTGGACTAGGTGGGAGAACGCCGAGCAGCGTAAGATCACCTGGGCAGAGCTGTGGAGCTCTGAACCACAGCGCATCAAGTTCCAGATCCGTTCGGTGTACAATCTTCTACCTAGCCCATCCAACCTACACCGCTGGGGCCTGGTAGACTTACCAACATGCCAACTGTGCCAAAGGAGTGGCACACTGGAGCACATCCTTAGCTGCTGTCCAAAGGCTTTGGGGGATGGGCGGTATCGCTGGCGACATGACCAGGTCCTCAGGGCTCTTGCGGATACTATTACCACAGCAATTCAGAGCAGTAAGAGTCAGCAGCCCTCCAAGCAAACCATCTCCTTTGTCAGAGCTGGGGAGAAGGCACATCAGCAGCCATGATCCCCAGGCGAGCTCCTCACCAATGCAAGAGACTGGCACCTTCAAGTGGACCTTGGAAGGCAGCTCAAGTTCCCGAATCACATCACGGCCACTTCACTCCGCCCAGACGTGGTGATAACATCGGAGTCGACCAGGCAGGTGGTCATAGTGGAGCTTACTGTCCCCTGGGAAGACAGATTGGAGGAGGCAAATGAGCGCAAGAGAGCCAAATATGCAGAGCTGGTGGAGGAGTGCAGGAGCGGCGGCTGGAAAACACGCAGTGAGCCAGTGGAGGTCGGTTGCCGGGGCTTTGCAGGACAGTCGTTACCCCAAACACTCAAACTCCTTGGAGTTAAAGGACAACTGTGCAGGCGAGCCATAAAGAACATCTCTGAGGCTGCCGAAAAAGCCTCACGATGGCTGTGGATCAGGAGGGGGGATCCGTGGAGTAGCACGCCACTTGGACACAGGCCGGGGACTGATCACCCCCGGCTGGGTCGCCCGGGCGAGGGTGTCTGTTGATTAAAGACCCGAAACACCTTTTGACCCCGGGTTCAACACTGATGACGTGTCCAAGGAGCACCAGAAGGTGTATGTTAGAACAGTAGACTAGCCTAATAAATGAAACACAAAGTCCTATTAACAAGAATAAGCCTATCAATAATTATTTATTTGTTATAGCCTATTATCTGCATTAATTACGAAAACCCGTGCAACAGGACTATCAATGTATTTGGCCTATATTCAGTTTAATTTGATTGATTATAGATAGGACTATATACTTTATTTATTCAAATTAAACTGCATGTTTCTATTGATTGTGAAGTTAGACATTGAAAATGACAGATCAAGCGCATGGGCTGCATGTTTTTTCTTGTTATAAATTGTATCATATTTTCCGTTATGACAGTTGACTACGCGAAGTGATATGGAACGGTAATGTGGTCAAGACCTGCCTGGAACTACTTTAGCTGTGCGTTTCCCTGAAAATAATTGCACACCTTAGAACGTTCCTCAACCAATCAGATTCAAGCATTCAACGGCCCTGTAGTAAATAGAAATAAAAATCTACTAAAAAACTAATAATAACATATATGTGCACATATTTAAATCCACAAGCATACATAATGCAAACCAATGACAGAAATAAGTTATAACAGAAAATAGAATAGATTGTGATTATATTGTAACTTCAATCTTGACAATTATTTGAAACTAGTTTACACATAGTTCATATTATAACATATATTTTGAAGTTCAATACATGGTTTAATATAACAAAATTAACTAAACTTTAAAAAGGATGTATGAAATTATGATACGATGTTAGGTTAATTGTTCCCAGAATGTTTTACACGAGAGAGATTAGTTTAAATAATTTCTTTAAATTTAACTCTAAAAATGACAAACAATGAATTTATCTTCGTAAAAGCAGTGTTATTATCAGAAATGAGTTCTACATTTCCAGCACAGTTAAACTATCAATCATTTAATTCAGTTCAGAGAGAAGTGAACGAATCAATGAATCAGTCATTGATTGATCAAACGTGTAAATGTGGGCAAATAACAGACAAAGGGATAGTTTGCAATTCAGAGATACAGGCATTTAAGTTAAAAACTGAAATAAATCAAATCTCCATACACATGCAATTAATTCTGAGACTCCTTTTGTCCAGACACTTAAGAAAAATGTCCAAATTGTCTTTAATTTGGAAGTGAAACACTAAGGCCTCGTTTACACTGTCAGTGAAATGTGACCCAATTCAGATTTTTTTACTCATATGCGACACAGATCGGATGTGTTCTATGACCGTGTAAACAGGAAAAAATGCATGCATTCGGATATTTCGAGATCGGTTTCAGGCCTCGTTCATATGTGGAAATAAATCAGATGTAAATCGGATATGTGCCAATGCGACTGTCATGTAAACAGGCAGATCGGATTTTCTGAGGCATTAGGCTACGTCTCCACGGTTTAATGACGAGAGAAACCCGCATCTGCAAAGGGACGGATGGCCCGACGAAACATTGTGTCGTCATAGGAGAGGAATGTGGACACACGTTGACACAACATATCAAAGGTTGGCTTGCTCATCCTGTAACATCCTGACTGTATGTCCAAAAAGGGACACCGTAGCCCTCGGGCAAGTCTCGCGAGACTATGTGTCGAAGGTGGTGAAATAATAATAAAAGCACACAGTTCAAGTGGTCCGTGTCTGGTCCAGTTATTATATGTAAAACATGATTTAGCCAGTGAGCAAACATTACATGGTGTCAGAGTAGAGGCTAGCACCCACGTCCGACATTGAAACATGGATAGTTTTGGCGTACCAGCACCCAAGATGGATTGGGAGTCAGCTAACTTACCAGAATTGGCTCGAATTGATGTCTGATGTTGCTGGGAGGATTTGCAGAATAAGAATTTCATTGTACTGTGTGACGACTGTTTCCTGTGCATATGACAATAAAGTTTGAATTGAAACAGAAGCGTGGCGACGTTTCAAGCAGCACGCGGAGCTTAGATTCTCCAGACCTCTACGGGAAAAACGTAAACAGGACAAATGCAGCTATCTCCTCTTATGGATCGGGGAAAAAGGGCGCGACATTTTCAACACATGGACGCTAACAGACGAAGACGCGAAGAAACTACAAACATACTACGATAAGTACACCGCGTATCTCACACCAAAGTCTAACCCGATATACGAGAGATATCGTTTCCACGAAAAAACGTAAGGTGATGGGGAAACCTTCGAACAATTTGTCACAGAATTGAAGCTGTTAGTAAAGGACTGTGGATACCCCAACAGTGACGAGATGGTGCGAGACCGCATTGTTTTCTCTACAAATTCACCGCGAGTGCGGGAGAAGTTGCTCAGCCACGGCGCGGAGCTAACGCTAGAGCACATGAGCTAGCACAAGTCCAACTCAAAGAGATGGTGGGAAGCAAATACCCCAACAACGACGCGGTACACGCCCTAGCCTGAAGACCGGAACACAGACAAACGCGCACGAGTTACAAAGCCAGGCCGAGAGAGCCCGCCACAGCTCATAGAGAATGTGATAGATGTGGCGGCCTGCATACCACCAAAGAAGGCGCCTGTCCAGCAAAAGGAAAGCAATGCATGAAGTGCAAAAAAATTCAATCACTTTGCAAAAGTCTGTAAGTCAAAACTACACACAAACACACACACAAGAAAAGTGATTCACAACATGGATGAAGACACCGAAGATGAGCAGGTAGAACTTTTTATTGACGGACTTACAAGTGAAAACACAGGAAAATGTAACGAACAAGCTTATGCTGAAATTGAAATCGGGACCCAGAAAGTTAAATTCAAAATTGACACTGGCGCACAGACCAATGCATTTCCTGTACACACATTTGAAAGACCGTAAAACCAAACACCAAAAAGATCTCCGGCTATGGTGGTGAGTTCCTGAAAGTGTAGGGCACCTGTCATCTAAAGTGCAAGTATAAAAACACCTCCATCGTGCTCGAATTCTACATAGTAGACACCAAAGCACCTCCCATCCTAGGGATGAGAGCTAGTCTAGACCTCAAGTTAATCAAACTGATACTAGCTGTGGCCGAGGAAGAAGCGAAACCATGTACAGACACAGACAGCCTCCTTAAAGAATACACAGACGTCTTCCAGGGCATAGGAGAGTTTCCAGGGGAGTGCAACCTCCATGTCGACCCACTCGCCACACCAGTTGTAAACCCACCACGAAGAGTACCGATCGCTCTGCGAGACAGACTGAAAAAAGAGCTCGACAAGATGGAAGAGAACAACGTAATTTGCAAAGTGACAGAGCCCACAGAATGGGTTAACGCCCTCGTAGTCGTTGAAAAACCCCAGACTGGCAAGCTGAGAGTCTGCCTGGACCCCAGAGACCTCAACAAGGCAATAAAAAGGCCCCACTACCCCTTGCCGACTCTAGAAGATGTCACCACAAAGCTCGCCGGAGCACAGTACTTCAGCGTCCTCGACGCCAGATTGGGCCATAAAGCTGAGTACAACGTCTTCCCTGTTAACGACATTTAATACCCCCTTCGGCAGATACAGGTTCCTGAGGCTGCCGTTTGGAATCAACTCAGCCCAAGACGAATTCCAAAGGCGCGTCGACAAGACATATGAAGGTCTCACAGGTGTAGCTGCCATTGTCGACGACATACTCGTCTTCGGTAAGACAAAGCTTGAACACGATAACAACCTCAGGGCCATGCTGAAGCGCACAAGAGAAAGAGGGGTAAAGCTAAATCCCGACAAATGCCAAATAAGTGTATCAGAGGTCAGCTACTTCGGTCACACGCTCTCGCGAGAAGGCGTCAAGCCAGACCCGGCGAAGGTGAAAGCGATACGAGAAATGCAGCCACCCACAAGCAGAGGGGAGTTGGAAACCATCCTCGGGATGATTAACTATTTGGCCAGATTCGCACCACGCCTCTCCGAGATAAACGCACCACTACGCCAACTGCCGAAGCAGGACAGTGAATTTTTATGGGACAAAAACCACGACAAAGCATTCACGCAGACAAAAAAATTGATAACAGATCACCCTGTGCTCGCGTACTTTGACCCATAAAAAGAACTCAGACTCCAAGTAGATGCCTCAAAATGCGGCCTCGGCGCTGTCATGCTCCAAGACGGAAAACCCATCGCCTATGCTTTCAAGTCACTCAACAGCACCGAAGTGAACTACGCCCAAATAGAAAAGGAACTGTATGCAGTTTTATTCGGCTGTAAGCGTTTTCACGAATACATGTCTGGCCGGAGTGTGATTGTAGAATCTGACCACAAACCTCTGGAAGCAATCCTCCGAAAACCGCTGGCCGCAGCACCACCGCGGCTACAGAGGATGATACTACAGCTTCAGAAATATAACATTCACATCATCCACCGTCTAACCCTACACAGGAAATGCCCGCTCGGCATCCAGGAATATTGGAACCACCGAGATGAGATTTCTGAGATGGAAGGAATACTTTTCAAAGGTGAGAAAATCATAGTTCCCCAGAGCCTCAGAAGAGACATGCTCCAGCGCATACACGCAGGACACATGGGTGTGGAGAAAAGCAAGCATAGAGCACGAAACCTCCTGTTTTGGCCCGGAATGGGAAAACAAATAGAAGCAATAGTAGAACAGTGTTGTATATGCCAGGAACGACGTGATGCTAACCACAAAGAACCCCAGTGGTCACATGACATACCCGAGAGACCATGGCAAGTGGTAGGCACAGACCTCTTCACATGGAACACTCAAAACTTCATCGTCATTGTAGACTACTACAGTAGATTCTTTGAAATGGAGCAACTCACGAGCTGCACCTCACTTGCAGTAATCGCCAAACTCAAGTCCGCGTTCGCCCGTCACGGCATCGCAGAGACAGTCATCAGCGACAACGGACCATGCTACAGCTCTGAGGAGTTTCGCTGCTTCGCAAACGCGTGGAACTTCACCCACACCACCACAAGTCCACGCTACCCACAGAGCAACGGCCTTGCTGAAAAGACTGTCCAGAAAGCAAAGCGCATCCTGGACAAGGCAAAAGCTGGAAACACAGACCGGCTGGAGTACAGGAACACTCCAGTGGACAACCTCCAGTCACCGGCCCAGCTTCTAATGAGCCGACGACTACGTTCCATACTTCCAGCGACCAGTAGGCATCTGCAGCCACAGGTAGCACCTCAGAAAGATATCCAAGACAGACGGAAGGCGTGCCAACACCGCCAACAAGCATACTTCAACAGAGGCACCAAGCCATTGTCTCACCTACCTGCTGGCACACCTATTCGCTTCCGTCAGGAGGATGGTTCCTGGAGACCTGCAACGGTAACACAACATGCACACACACAGAGGAGCTACCACATCCAGACAGAAGATGGACAAACTCTACGACGCAACCGTTGGCACCTCCTCGAAAGCAGAGATGCTCCAGACACTAAAGACACACAGCATGCAGAAACACACACCAATAACACACAGCCACCACAATCTGAACCTGCGGACCACCCGCAACCAATAAACCAACAAAAGCCCAATTACACAACAAGGTTTGGCCGCATCTCCAGGCCAAGACAAGTCCTTGACTTATAATGCAAAGGGTGTAGGCGGATCGCTGTCCTAAAAAAAAAAAAAAAGAAAGAAAAAAAAGAGAAAACGAGAGGTTTACAAACCTGTTACTTACCCGATACCTCGGAAACACTGTGAAATCAGTTTGGCTGACTGTTCTGTCTTTTCACAACTAGTTCACCTTCAGGTTACTTAAATCATACAAAAAATCAAAACATTGTTTCTGACTAGGAAACTAATGTCTTATCTACATCCACGTCTTATGTCATTTAAATGCTGCCCGTACTTGTTTACATTTCAGCAATGACACTAATGATGACCACAGACTGTACTTGTCAGACTGCTTATATATGCATTAAGCACAATTGCTATGTCATGCAATTAATGTTGCGTGTGTTTAGGTAATGCCATTTGTTTCTTAAGAAGGGAGATGTAACATCCTGACTGTATGTCCAAAAAGGGACACCGTAGCCCTCGGGGAAGTCTTGCGAGACTATGTGTCGAAGGTGGTGGAATAATAATAAAAGCGCACAGTTCGAGTGGTCCGTGTCTGGTCCAGTTATTATATGTAAAATATGATTTAGCCAGTGAGCAAACATTACACATCCTAAAATTTCAGACCCACTGTGCCTCGTTAAAGCCCGCCACAATCTCATGAATGTGCGTATATTGCACTTTTTTTTTTTCACGTGCCATTTACGCCCCAAATAATTTTTTTCGTGCATGATACGCACTTTATGGCGTTTAATACGCACGTTTACAGTGCGTATCATATGCAAGCAAAATCTATTTTTAGCCTATAAATGGTACGAGAAATAAAATTCGTGCTATATTCAATTTCATGAGATCGTGTTGTATGTTCCCTTCCCACCAGTCCTGAGATCGCGCTGCGCGTTCGTCCATCTGTGCAAGAAGGCCCCTTTTAAACATGCGCGATGTTTCAGTCAAGTGTAAACACATGACTCGGATATGGGTCACAATTTAAAGAACGTGTAAACGGATGGTCCAAAAAATCGGATATAGGCAACAAATCAGAATTGGGCATCAAGACCTGCAGTGTAAACGAGGCCTAAAGGCTCTTTGGCCAGTTGTCCGTTGTCCGTCATCATCCGTTTCAGCCTGTGAAAGTTCAATTTCAACACTTTTAAACTACAGTAGTTATTGTTTAATCATGCCCTTACACACTACAAAGGTTCTGTTTCATTCCTACTGACCGCCAGAGGCAGTGCAAAGCACTAGTGGACAATCGCTGCACCAGCTAGATAGATTGAGAAGAATATAACAACAAAGTCACGTCATGACGCAGACCAAGAGGCGAGCAACATGACATCATGACTTTGCGTAAACATACACGCCACTTTCAAGTCAAGTGGCGTGTTATCTATACGCATTTTGAGCTATCCGCGTGTATGTCCATGCCGAAACGAACCGTCATCTTTTGTCTACGCCATTAAATGTCCGAGTGATTACGCGTATATGTGTACGCCGTTAAATGTCCGAGCGAAACGAAGCAAAATCTATATCTACATCTACATTTAAGACTCATAAATGGTATTAACCACTGTGACGGGTAGGTTTAGGGACGGGGTTGGGGTAGGTCATATATTTATATACATAATACAGTAATGTAACGTCAAAGGCGTTGATAAACACGCTGAAAAGCGATTATGCGTGTTGATAGCACGCCAAAAATGGAAATACGAATTGGCGTGTCATACATACGCCATTTCATGAGATCAGTCTGACGCGAGGATATGAACCACAGCGACTCGGTGCCCAGCCTCTTTCGCTTTCTCGCCTTTGATAGGTCGTTGTTTTTCACGCTGTCCCGTGCAGCTTACCTGAGTTGTGAGGATTCGCCCTCCCAAGCTGTGACAGCGCGCTCTACACTATCATCAGGACGGATATCTTGGAATATTTCTGTATACGATTATTTGTTGTTGTGTCGGCGATACTCTGTGCTTAACGGTACTATCCGGTGGCTGGTTTTAACCGCGCTTAGGTTGCGTTCAGCGCAAAACTATAACGTTGTATCTGTTTTATATAAATGTATATTATATATATATATATATATATATATATATATATATATATATATATATTTATGTTATCATATCTTAGATTCATTGCATACTCGCCATTGTGCTAGTCATTGAAAGCCTCGCGGTATCCGAAGGTAGACTTGACTTTTACGTTACTTGTGAGAGCGTTTCATGTTATAGAATTTTCGGTTCTATCCGAAGATTTCTTCGAACTGCTCAGTGGGTGTCATTACAGTTTTAAGGGCCTACGGTGCTAACCCAGGACGTGTTATTGACGGAGTCATGGATCATATCTCTCACATCTCCGTTTCAAATCGCAAGTTGTGTCCGAATACGCTTCTTCCCGACGACGGACACGATCGATGCCCATCATGTTTAGGCGCTCAGCATCTGAAGGAGGCCCTGACTGATCCGCGTTTGCATTGTAGTATGCTACCGATGTCAGAGAGACAGCTTCGCCTTGATGAGTTAGACATTTACTCGCCTGTTAGCCTCGCACAACAGCCGCGACGCACTCAAAAGCGGCGCGCGTCAGCAGCTGCTGGCGCTCCGTCGAGCAAGAAGAAATCTGTACTACAGAACGACACTTCAGAACACTTGTTATCGAAGACTGTAGCTTCTCCCTCTTCAGAAACGATGGAGATGAAATGTCTTCTTCAGTCTTTACAACCCCCAGTGTCGACCCCACATACTGAGAACACACCAGTGGATGAGAGTGATTTCCAACCCCATCATGCTATAGATGTTGACACTCTCTCCATGAGCGCGTCTAATTCACATTAGACTCAAGAATAAAGTCTTTCGCTCACAGCCTCGCTTTCATACCTGTCACAGCACTGCTCTGAATAAGATCTATTGTCCTTCAGAACAGATTGGATGTATTTACAGCCTAATACAACACCGTAATATTGTTTTATGATTATTTATTTTATTCAATGATCTGATGACATCACCTACTGCAAAACATATTTAAACAAAAAACATTTTGTGATGTGACTTTGCAAAAGATAAACCCGGATAAACAAACAAAAAAAACAGAAAAAAAATAATCTCACCAGTTCACCAGAAAAACTTTTCATCAGAAAAATCTTTTAATGCAAACCAAGTGTTTGAAGTTTAGTAAAGTTGAATCATTTTATTATAAATCATGTTACAGTGGCTGAGAAAAGAAGGGAAACACCAAACTATCACCAGATTTAAACTTCACTACTAATTTAACCCGTAGATTTAATCACTCTATTAAAACAATATGAATGTCAATTTATTTGTAAGTAAAATATTTGTAAATCATGGACGTGAAGGTGAACTTTGCTCACTTAGACGACTTCAGGCAATGCTTTTTCTCATGATACCGTAGATTAGATGATTCAGTGAAACTCTTCCCACATGAAGAGCACTGGTACGGCTTCTCTCCAGTATGAACTCTCTCATGACCTTTCAGGTTTCCTAAAAAAGCAAAACTCTTTCCACAGTGTGAACACTTGTACGGTTTCTCGCCAGTATGAACTCTCTGGTGTGTTTTTAAGTTGCTGGATGAAATGAAGCTCTTTCCACAGTCAGAGCACACATAAGGTTTCACACCAGTATGAATACGCTCATGCCCTTTTAAAGTTTGTAGTCGTGAAAAACTCTTTCCACATAGAGAACAAAAGTGAGGCTTCACACCAGTATGAACTTTAAGGTGTTTTCTTAAGCTTGATTCAAAAACAAATGTTTTATCACACTGATCACAGCTGAATGATCTCACTCCAGAGTGACGGCGCAGATGATCATTGAGAACGCATTTACGACTGAAACTCTTTCCACACTGAGAGCATGTATAAGGCTTTTCTCCAGTGTGAATTCTCATGTGTTTCTCAAGGCCTGATTTTTGTGTGCAAGTCTTTCCACACTCAGAGCAGGTGAAAGATCCTTGTCCAGTTTTTCGAGCTCGTTTTTGTGTGAAACACTTTTCGGTCTGTTGAATGACTGTGTTTCCATCTTCATTTTTGAAATGCTGAGGTTTTTGAAACTCATGTTGTTTGTCTTTATTCACTTCCATCGGGTCTAAAATCAACATATCAAATTTTCAAAATTCAAATAAAGATGGAAAAATGAGAAACACAATAAATATACTATGCGAGTCATAATTAAGCAAAACATTTGGTCTTTTTTCAGTTTTCATCTTAATGTTCCTCATCAGTCATTAAAGAGAATGAAGGAAAACACCAACCTATTTGTTCCTCTGTTTCTTCATCTTTTATTCTGCAGGGTTCTTCCTTAATCTCCATCTTTACAATAGTATGTCCGTAGTTTCTCCTGGAGTAATTCCTCCTGCTTGCTTCTTCTTCTCCTGTGGGAAGATATGATTATTCCCCAGCATTTAAACTCTCATGAACGGCTGTGGGAGCTTCACTGACTGAAGGAGTGAATTGTGGTCATTGTTGCTCATTTAGCAGATGATCATCACACTTACAATCACTCATATTTAATCATACTTAATTTTTTATGAATTAACCAGAGCAAGAGAAAGAGAGATAGTGCGCGCGCAAGTGAGTAACCATGAAGCTTGTTTGGTTTAATTAATTGTAACTAAGGCCGATTTAAGGCTGGCCGGTCCTCTAACTCGTGTGGGTCGCCACCACTCGCCATACTCGTCCATAGTGCTGCTATCTCTGACTCACTCACTGGACCGTCGACCTGACAAAAAACTGCATACTAGTGGGGCTACAGATTATGTGTCCCTAAAGAACCCGCCTATCTAACAGTAGTTTCGCATTAAATTAATCTGCACGCAAGTTTTATATATATTTTTACTGTGTATTCTCCGTGTAAATTCATGCACCGACCCGTGACGCTCGTAGCGTTTCGGTTCAATCCGAATACGTCCCGTTCCACCCCTAGCGAACAGATATATGCTGAATTAGAGACGGTAAAAGTGAGTGGGTCCAATATCATTGGTCTTAAACAAAATATACCATGGTTCCGACGCAGGGACGGACTGACAATCTGTGCGTTCGGGAAAAGTCCAGAACGGCCGTCCAACTGAGGGCTGTCGGCACAAACAAAAAAAGTCTAATAAAGGAAAATGAACAGGTGACAGCAGGGGCACTAATTCAACCACTTATATGGTAGATGTAAAAAAAAAACTGATGAAGAAGAGTCGGCCTACTAGCCACTGACAGAAAGTTAGTTTTATAAGGCGTACCTATACTACACTTTTCGCTAAAAAAGCGGAACAAAACTTGTTTGATCTTTGCAGCGCAGAGCATTATCAGCTCGGCCCAAAAAACAGCGATCGCGGCCAAAGCAGCTGTGCGGGCTGATCTCGATCAGGCGAACATTATTACTAAGGGTGTCACGATTTCGATTTTAAATTGAAATCGATCAAAATTAATTCACAATCTCGAACTTCGAATTAAAAAATGGAATTGTCGATGCTGCCACTCCCCCATGTCAAGTCCGTTCGGCTTGCCAAGCGGAAAAAAACACGCGTGTCGAAGTGCTGCGAGTCTATGGTCAACCTCCTCTAACTTAGCTACAGTCATTATAGCATGTCAACTGCAGATGCAGGAGAACCATCGACATAACTTGAAGCCCCTCCTCTTTCACTGAAGTCGCAGGTGTGGAAGTTTTTTGGATTTCCAGTGAGTTATGTTGACAACGTTCGCGCTTCAAAAAAGCCACAGTTTGCAGACATCCCAAGTCTCACGGATGTTCCTGGGAGTCTCCCGCATTTTGATAGCGGCTCCCTGATGCCCGCAAATTAGTTCAAATCTCCCGGAATCTAGAGTGAGCGAGCAAGAGCGCGCATGCGAGATAAAAAAAACTGCTCCAAACCGTATTGCGCGCACGGCAGAGAGGGAGAGAGCGAGAGACCTTGCGTGTGTGCCTCATGAAGCGCATGTAAGACAGAGAGCATCCTGATTGGCCGATTGATAAAAATCGAGAATCGAATCGAACCGTGACTGTATTGAAGGCTGTAGAATGCACTGATTGCTATTACGGTTCTAAATCACCTTAGAGTATTAATACACAATTAATGTCCAGTAACTAGGAGAGGAGTAAAAAACCAGAGCCAAAGATCAAATTCACTCACTGTATTGATTGATACATTTTCTCACAATGTCAACAAAATGTAAATATCACATTAATCAGCGTAGGCCTACGTAAAAATAAACAAACAATAAAAACAATGGTTTATATTAAAAAAGATACAACTATATCAAGAGAGGGCAACGAAGTGGTGATAATAAGTAAGTGTACTCAGTTAAGAAGTCCCAAGTATTCCAGAGGAAGTCCACTTGAAGAAGGGTGCAGAAACGTCGGTCCTCAGACGCGATGCCATCTGGTCCTGATAGGGTTAATATGATGATGTTCAAAAGGGCCTGTATCTTCGTGCGCTGTGATGTTCAGTGTGTGTTCGTATGATGGGTTTATGTGATATGGTCAGCTGGACAAATGTAGATATAAACGTGTGTGGTTAGTCTGCAATGACGCACGCGCGAGTATTCACCACAGAAATCCAACAACCTCAGAAGCGATCACACAACATCAGCCGCCCATCACATATGAAATACCAAACTGCTCACTAGCTATATTGTCGATCTATAACTTTTTGGCCTTATTTATGCACCTTGCTGCATTTACTCAATACAACTCGTCGCGCACCACATTTCTTCCTTCTTTCCTCCATCACGTATATCTGCTCTCACATCATTTTCGCCGAACTCGCGAGACTTCCGATTAAACTCCGCCTACTCGGCAGACGCAACACTTGAATAGAACAATATACAACTATAATAATAAAATAAATGTGACTTAACCATGGCCTTTTTTACAGTGACCTTAGAATCGAAAATGTAATCGAATCGAGGATTTGGAGAATCGTGACACCCCTAATTATTACACAGAACTGCGCGATATACTGGGAAGCATTTCAATTCAGCGCAGAATTCTCTATCTCTATTATAAACCCACAGATGACTGTGTGATTTAAGCTAGTTAAAAGCCAGATGAAACAGCGCTGATATTCTCAACATATCGACGCAAAAGTCAGGCGAAACATTGTTCCAAGAACAAACCAGCAGAAATGTGCCTGTACATATTCTTATTAAAAATGCTTTTATTAATAGTCATGTAGGCCTATAAATGTAATGCAGTAATGTTTTTGTTTAGAAGTTTAGGCAGTTTATTTATTTATTTTGCATTTATATTTATACTAAATGTTTGGGCTACTGTTTTTGATAACACATACAATAGGTTTATAGAAAAAAAGAAAAGAAAAAAAAAGCAATATATATTTTCCAAAATTTTCAGGAATTGTTGATTTTTTTATTAACGCATGTAAATCTGAACCAGAATATCAAGATATTTTATTATTTCGCATATGATGGTGAAAAGTAAAAAAGTTAAAGGAGCCATAGGCAAGATTGTGACCAAAACTGGTACTGCAATGACTTTCAAATTACTGTAGAGCGGTGTATCCCCTCCACCAGAGAAGAGCTGGCAACCCGAATGCCGCAACACTACTGACTCCGTGATTGGTAGATAGGTGGAGGGTGGCGCATCAGAACAAAACACAACATGACAACATCAACACCAGTTGAGGGCTGCAACTTCACTTTTTAAATGACAATATCCTGGCCGGACTGCTGTTGTCAGTGATATAAGTATTTGAAATGAACATGATTTCTTAATGTCTAGTGACATATCAGGGAAGATTTATGATTAATTGAAATAAATTTCTTGCATACAGCTCCTTTAAAGTTAAAAGTAAAGGTAAGATAAAAAAGCACCACCATGTTATACGTATAATATTTTTGAGTATAGCCCTTCTAGATTATTTTATCCCTTGAGGTAGCCCTCACACACAAAAAGGTTGGAGACCCCTGGTAGTAACTATATGTTTTATAATCACAAGTTTGTGTAATTTGGGGTTTCTGTAGCCAATGACATTTCATTATTTGTATTTTATTTTTAATGCAGATGTAACATGTTGGCATTGTATATTTTTCTTTTTATTTGAAGGCTGAGGCTTCATTAATAAACAAAACCCCAATTCACACTTTGCAGTCACGTGACTACTCTGGATACCGGGCGGGTAACAAACGCTGACAAAATGGCGACAAACAGTGGCCAGCCAGGGGAATTTACCTATGGCTAAGCCACGCCCCCTCCACTCACTCGGACACAGTCAACATTAGAGCTGGGTTTCGATTCAAATTTCAAAAATCGATTCGATTCCGATTCTCAAGATCTTGAATCGATTATCATTATTCGATTCGATCCGATCTGATCCGATTTTCGAGATTTAGATAAGTGTTTTTGTTTTTTCCAGCTGTTACCTGAATTACAGGACTGTAGTCATGCAACATATTGATACTATTAGGCTATTATAGACATTTAACTGCTTGTTTTGAACTTCATGCATGTGTATTGAATGTTAAACAAGTTCATAATAGGGCTGCACGATGTATCATTTTAACATCGATATCGCGATGTGCGCATCCACGATAGTCACATCGCAGATATGTACGATGTCAAGTATGGATCGTAGTTGATGGTGATTCATGATCAGTAGGCAACGTGCCAGCAGCTCTCCGGCCCGTAACGCTTGTGATTCGTGGATTAATTGCAAAGTTCAACCATCATAGTGTGAGAGTTTATCAATTTGCAAGTCCTGTCAGTTTAAACATAAAGCGCAAGAAGACTGGAACTTGCGCGCTGTTTTCTGTCAGCCTCTAAAGCGTATTTTTGTCCCGCCAAAGTTTGACCGGTGACTGATGTAAAGACTGACTGCTGCGCTTGTTTAACTGAGAGAGCGAGCAGAGAGAGTGAAAGCCCCGGTCGCGCGCGCGCACTCTCACCGTCTTCAAACTGTCTTTCTCGCTCTCCCTCCCTCGCGCATATTAATGAATTGAGTTGAGTTGACTCAGTGATGGATTTCATCCAGTGATGAAATGTTTTCTGTGTTGACAAATCTTGTGCGATGTGGTCCGTTAATGAAAC
Organism: Rhinichthys klamathensis goyatoka; assembly: GCF_029890125.1. NCBI lineage: Eukaryota > Metazoa > Chordata > Actinopteri > Cypriniformes > Leuciscidae > Rhinichthys > Rhinichthys klamathensis. The sequence goes on along the minus strand of NW_026607002.1, from coordinate 3,217,609 downwards.
GTCCGATTCGCGAACTAATGACTCATTTGAACCGATTCACTTTAATGAATGGTTAAAACAACTGATCTGTCCAACACTGAACTCAAGAGACATAAATCAGAAACACTTTACAATAAGGTTCCATTTATTAAAGTCTAGTTAACTACATTAGTTAACATACTATTAATATTAGTTTCTATGCAGATTTACTCCATGACAAAACCACCCAAGTCATTCTAGAATTATTCATTCTTTCCAAATAGAGCTATTTAAGTAATCTGGTGAAATTGTTTTTATATCGCAATATATATCGCAGAAAAATTAAATATCGCAATGTGATTTTTTACCAATATCGTGCAGCCCTAGTTCATAATGATAACAAACAAGACTGTTTATCGTGGTGATGTGTAGCCTACAGAGGCTTCGCACAGACAGTGAATGAGAGAGATCGGCAGAGCGCGTGCGATTACCTGCGTCTGTTTTGAAGTCATATGTATTCGTGAAAAAGGTTGCCGTGTCAAAGGAAAGCGAAATATTTGTCGTATCATCCTTTTAACGTTCACGTCACGGGTATTTACCATAAATACGCGTCAGCAGCAGCGCTGGTCAGCATTCCACAGCGCGAGGAAGCCGCGGAGAAATAAAATCAGCGAGTCACGCATTGAATCAATGCCATATTGGTCTCTAATAAGTGAAGCATCAGCTTCAGCGTTACCCATGTGACACATTGCTGCTCAGCTGAGCCTTGAAAAGTGGAACTCAAAGTTAAAAATAATTAACACCTTGTTTCATTACATCTCTTTTAATGAATCAGCTTTTTTGAACGTGTTCGTTGAATGAACGAATGACTCACTCAAAGCCCGTTGTTGTAACAGTGTGCGCGCTGAGTGAAAGCCTTTCAATGCGCATACAGGGATCTCCCAGTCGCGGCAAGTTAAAGTTCACGGGGAAAATGTAAGCCTATTATTAAATTGATCCTCTGAGTTACGGATCGATCTTTAGAAATTAATATGAAAATCGATTCAGAATTGGTGAATCGATTTTATCAACACAGCCCTAGTCAACATTCGGGGACAGGCGCTATGGCAGCGTCACAGTAGGAGACATTTCACAGGAAGCAATTGATGATTTTTGGAGACAGAAAGATTATATATCATCTCGAAGTCACCAAAAGGGCCTTAACTATGCATTGGAGGGTTATATTAATAATTTTATTGTTGAGAAGGTCGATGAAAAGCTTCCGCTCCAGGCAAAAATGTACAGGTCACAGTGTAAACGTGATAAACCACATATCGTTGGTGCTGCAGTATTTACATGAATCATTCAGCACAACATTGTTAACATTTGTTATCTCGGTTATTTACAGATACGTTAATGAAGCTAAGTGACATGATGTACAACACAGCTAGAAGCTAACGGTAACGTTTTCTAATGTTAGGCTAACGTTAGCCTAACGTTACGTTAGAGATTTTAAAGATAACGTTCAAATACGTTGTTGACTTAACTAGAACAGATGTAGACATCCTTGTTTAATTTATCCACGTTTAGTTGGTGTTGCGGTCTACCGCATAACTTTATCCAGAGCAGACACTTATCTCGGTTGAGATGTGGCTTGGGAAAGGGTGAAAAAATACACACCGTCGCCCTGCCTCTCGGGAACCTAGTGTCGGAGTTGCATGTACCCCATGCACACTGTTTGACCATTTTTAACTTAAAATGACAAGAAAAAAACGAATGAAAACTGACTAACTGCAATGCATTTCAATGGAGGTGGAAGCAGAGAATGTCCGAGTGTATTGGGTTAGCTGCGCACTGTGATTGGCTCATCGCGTTTGAGGGTGTGGCTTGGCCATAGGTCAATTAAAGCCTTGCAAATTTTCAATACTACAATCAATTAACTATTTAGACCATATGTCACCGAATGTTAAAATTAGATATCAAGAAAAGATTAACATTTTTTTTTTTTTTTTTTTTTTATACTAGGGACCGGGATTCTGTGTCCTTAATAAAGATTGAATGAATACTCAGAACATGTGATCCATACACAGCACCCACTGATGTTTTCATTGCTTTGAAGCTGGCAAAATCTCTCCCAGACTTGGGAGTTTGGAGATATTTACATATAGAGAATCCGTCACCTTACACCGCACAAAAAAATGAAAGCCTACAAAAGTACAGATAGCTATCTTTTTTTTTCAAGAGTGGATGGGTTAACAACGCTGTCGTATGGGATGTGAAAAACAGGAATTTCTTCATAATCAAAGCAAAGGTCCGTTTGCTAATGTCTGCAGCAACACACAGTGACATCTGTTCCATCGTGTGATGAAGTCTTCATCTGAATATGTACACCCTGCCTGCCGGCGAACGACAGCTTGATAAGTAGTAAAAAATAAAAACGTATGCCAACTGTATCATATATGGCTAGCAGGATGTCAAACATTGAAGCCTACCTGCTTATCCACTCCACATCAGACAACAGACAAGCGCAGCGAAATGCGTATAATCCTGTTAGCAATCTGTTAGGCTGTAATGTAGTATAGTAATAAGTGTACGATAGTATGTATGCAAAGTAACTAAGTAAAAAGTAGACGCAGTGCAACAGTAACGTGTCATTCATTCTCCATGTATTCATCTTCTCATATTATATCAAATCACGTACAGATGAACGCGTTCTCGCCACCTATTGGGGAACGTGTAAGCACATTTATGTTAAGATTACACGATTGACATGAAACATAACATCAGCGAATCATCAGTCTAAATCAGGGTTGGGGAGTAACGAAATACATGTAACGGCGTTATGTACTCAGGATACAAAAATCCAGTAACTGTAATTCGTTACAGTTACATCAAAAAACGTAGTAAGATTATAGTTACTTTTTGAAAAAAGGGGGGATGCTTTCAGGATTACAATGGTTTAATTTAAAACTAATTAAATCTGTATTTTGGCATAATAACACTTTATTAAAGGGTCACTCCACCCATTTGCATTAAGAGGTCCATTGTTAGACAACCAGTCATACTATTGAATGGTCGTGCAACATTCTTTCATTTTCCCCTGAGACGAGAGAAATCTACTATTTACCTTTTTCACTTCCTCCTACAATGACGCAAAAATCGTCATTTGACGTCATTGTAGGAGGAAGTGTAAAAAGGGGGGATTTCTGTATAGACTACAAGCACAAATTCCCACCCTTTCAAACCCGCCCATAGGGGGTTGGACCTAATGCGCTAACAGAGCTATCACAGATCAGTGGGTGGGACTTCACTTGCAGATACTGAAAGCAATATCAGCCATCTTGTTTATAAGCTAAGCTAACAAGCGCTGTGGATATAGGAAGTTACGACAATGACGGAAGAAACTAAACATGATATGGAAGAAGAGGATTTTGAAATTCTGCTGCTCGAATCCGCTGTTCGTGGCTATCTTTACGAGCCCCAATATAGTGAAGAGCAGCTGAGGCTGATGGTGGAACAGGAGGCGGCTGCCTGTCGCGGACGAGGAGCCCGGGCTGGCTTGAGCTGGGCGGACTGCTGGTGCGTGTGCTCTCGCTGTGCGCTACGGACACAGATAGAGTCCGTCTGCTGCAGAGAATTTCAACAAGGCAGTTTCTCCTGGACGAAATCTCTGAATCAGACGACCACACGGACGTTTGTGTTGTGATGTGAACCATCCTAGTTTCGCCTGACTGAACATGCAGGTATCATGCAATAATTCACTATATAGAAAGAAATACAAACGAGTAATTCACTAATGAGTTTGCCAATGTAACGGGGTTCGTTGTTGTGGGAAGAAGGAGGCTGGAACCGGCGAACATTTAAACGTTTTAATAGTAAAATAAACAAATACAAAACAAAAGTATAAGCCAGCTGGCCACACACAACAGAAACAAAACATAAAATCAGGCCTGTTCCTTTTGTGCTTCCGCTCCTCCGTGAGAGATATGAGACCGCTGCACAGGTGCCATTCATTATCACTCGCGTCGTCCTCTCACGTCCCTCGCCCTCGTCCTGCTCGCCACAACTAACTAGACATTTTTTGTGAAATGAATTTTAAACTCATTTGGCAGCTAGCCTTCTTGTAGACGGAAGAGCGATTTCTCTGATGTTTGTGCTGTTCTGGATTAGTGGGAGTGGCTTGCGGAGCTGTGCAACATGGTGCATTGTGGGAGTTGTTGTCTTACATACAAATGCGCCCCAAAGTTATTTTCTGTCTTTTCTCGGTCAAGAGGGCACCAAATTTAAAATTTATTTTACATTTCGACTACATATATAACCCACTTTCAATAAAGATTAATGTTGAAATGGGTGGAGTGACCCTTTAAGCGCTGCTTGATTAATGACTCACGACGCGAGTCACGTGTGCCACCCGCTGGCAAAGTCCTTTTAGGCAAGTCATGCCACTCGGCCGCCATCTTGGCAACGCCTCCGGGCAGCTATTTCGGACTAACAAGACCAGGCTCCTATCTAAATGAATGGGCAGAGAGTCAGAACTGCATTTTCACTGGTCACCGGGACATAAAAACTGCATGTATAGAAACAGCAGCAAAATATTATCAACATCGCTGAAAAAGTTTGATGACTTTGCCCCAAAATAAGGTTTAAAACGCCTTTTTCCCCACAGGTTATACTTTTACTACGCATGCGCAAGGGTGCTCTCCCTCGGTCGTGCGCACGCTACACAGTTTGAAGCACAGTATGTACAAGCTCTTGCTCGCTCGCTCTAGTTTCCGGGAGATTTGAACTAATTTGCGGGCATCAGGGAGCCGTTATCAATCTGCGCGAGACTTCTGATGTCTGATATTTACACAACTCACACATTCACTGCATATCAAATCTGCCTTTTCAAACAGTAACGTATTTTGCGCTGTCGCAAACCCAGTGGCGGATTTAGCAAATTGGGGGCCCAAAGCGAAGGTACGTATGGGGGCCCCCCCATCCCATCTTTATGAGAACGAGAAAAAAAATTACTGACTGAATGGTAGGAAAAGCTAATCTACGGGGAAGTAAATGTTGGAGAGGAGAAAAAAAACCTTCCCAACAGAGAATAAGGTTTCTGATAACACCTGTCTTTGCCAAAATGCCAGGAAACCCAGCACTGTTTATTCTTTTTTTAAGATCAAATCAATATCAATATAACCAGCAAGACAAGTAGTTAGGGTAAACCCCCACAAACAGCCATATACTTAGCAAATATTGCCAAGATGAATAATTGACTTTGTATGAGTGAGTGAGGTTGCAATTGACATTGCACATGAGATTGACATTTAAAACATTCTACAAACAAACGTTTTTATAGGTTTGTATTACTTTATATATTTTATAATGTAATAATTTCACATAGGGCTGGGCGGTATGACGGTATATATCGTTACCGCGGTAGAAAATGTCAACCGTAACAGATTTTTTTATTCCGTGTATACCGCGAAATGCAAATAAGTGGGCGTGGTTAACTCGCGTGCAACGTGCGTGAGACTGAAACACTGAGAATTGTAAAAAGAAACACGGAGAAAGCAGATCAAGAGGATCCACAAAGGAATTACATTTTCTAAAGGGTTGTTGTTGTTGTTAACGTGATATTTTCGGGGGGAAAGGCGCAGCAGTCACTAGAGCAGTGCAGCACCCAGGCTACAGATTAGTGCACGCTCGCAACGGGGAAAGCTGGACAACAACAGTTATCAATATCGTAACGAATAGAAATAACTTTAAATAATGTATAGTTTAGTTATCTGCATCTTTCCGTCTCTTATGTATAGTTTTTAAACACGCAAACAGTTTGCCGCCCGTGGTAATGAACAACCTGCTTGTTAAAGTGAATGTATAATCCTGTAGCCTATCTGAGGCAAAATGACTAAATATGCATCGCGAGTTATATATTTCTAACTCCAAACAATTGGCCACCGAACCAGCTGATAAAATCTTCCTTTGATTCGATCCATGACTACAACTTGACACTCAAATGAACCGATCGCATTTTACTGATGCAGAAGACGCGCGCGTGCACACGCACTGAGGGAGCGCGGTGTTCACCGGGCTATGGTCAAATAATGACGCAGTTACAAGGTGTGTATAATTCAAACTAGGCTACTTAGTCAACACTAACAGTAGCTGCTGTTCGGTTTTCAAACTGCTGCTCTCCTTCTAGTCACTTCTGAACTTATATTGATTAAAGCGCAGGGTGACGGGTTGCCAGATATCACAAAAAGAGCAAAACAAGCCCCTTAAAAACGCAGTGTAGCCTAAGCAGACATGGCAAAAATGTACCGGGGAACACATTTAAACAACTAGTATTACTATCCTACAAAATTAAAAGGAAGTAACTAATTTATCATGAATAGAATAGTTCAATATAAAATATTCAGATATGATTGATGAAGTAAAGCATAACATGAGATTGAAAAATGATTCAGAAACACTTTATTTAAAGTTTAATTGCACCTATGAGTTGTATTTAATATCAATCAGTTGGGGGCAGTTTATCTAAAAGTTGATGAGTGTGTTTTGTTTATATTTAGCTATCTAAATAGTTTACCAAATAAATAATTTACCAAATAAGAGAAAAAGAAAACAATGTGAAGTACTTTTCATTTCTAAAGTATTTGGGTTTATTTATTATACAAAGCCCTTTTTGTCGATTTTTCGAGAATAACTACATATATAAATATCTATATCGTGAAATATATCGTTACCATGAAATAAAATGAGTCATACCGTGAAATAGAATTTTGGTCATACCGCCCACCCCTAAACAGTTAATCTACAAATGAATGTAGAGACAACATAAAGACAGTATATTTTAAATACTTGTTTAATGGCATCTTTTTATGAATGAAGGTCATTATCACTGATACTAATACAGCTAATGATGTCTGGATAAAACTGATTTTTTCCCCTAATTTTAAACATTAATTATAGCCAGCCATCCAACATTACAGTGTAATTGAAAGCCAAAAAATTTACATTTTGTTAGGCTTCAAAAAATATTTAACAACTTTTAATTTTAATTTTAATTCGTGAACTTAAAACAATCATCAGATAAATCCATAATAAATGTCATATTTAACAGTATAACTTACACGTTATCCTCAACTAGCGTCACTTCACAGCTGCTGCTGTAGCGGCATGTGTCCCCAACAGTAGGCGTAAAAAAGTGTGTCATTTTTGGCAGTGTTGCCAAATACATATCGGCGTCTTTTGTCTTTTTTTCTTTTATTTGAGCCGCTTGGGTAACTTCGTTTCATTTTCGCGTTTTAGACTCGTCTTGCTTCGTTGTGTACTTCCCAGTCCTCCTGTCATGTTTATCTTTCGCGGTTTCGCGCCGCGCGCCGTTCGGACTAGTCCATTTTATTGCGAAAGTAGGGGGTGTTATGTGTAGGGACAGATAACCATGAACTGGACATTTTAACTACTACTTCAACATTTCAACGTATATCTTAAGAATATTAATAACATTTACTATGCGTTTGAAGCGTTCATGATGATAAGGGGCTTTTTCTTTTCTTTTATATATATTTTTTTGAGATTGGTTGGGGGGCCCCCCTACTAGACCGCTGGTAGGGGGCCCCAAGCAGCCGCCTACCTATGCCTCTATGTTAAGACCGCCACTGCGCAAACCTCAACTGTGCGCTGTCGCAAACCTCAACTGTGCGCATGCGTCAGTGGAACCAGACGATAGGCTTAAATGTTTCCCGGCTTGACTGTTAAAAGCAGACGATTGGCTTTCCAGCGGGAGGGGCGGGACATGTGCATACAACCGCCATCTTTGACGTTACGGGTTTTCCCTATATAGTTGTATTAAGGATTGAGGAAGTGGCATGTCTCTATATAAATAGTCTCTGCCGCTGGTGACTGCGCAAAATAACAGCTCTCGACAACAATCTCCTCAGACACAGATTGAATCACTGCTGCCCACGGGTAAAAATGCTTTAATTTCTTGGAAATTCCGCTGCTATTTTGTTTTTAAAGAGGAAAATGCCAACAACATGGTTGTAAAGTGCAAACTGTGCCTTGTTAGCTAGTATGTAGTGTTTATTACTGCTTTAAAATTCAGTGGTTTGTATGATCGCAGTTGTAAGTTTTCTAGCGATGCAGGAATCTGTAGAAATTAGGAGAGTAGTTTTTTTAGTACCTAAAATGTCCTTTCATAATCTCTTCTCAGTCTCACTTAACGAGATGTTCGCTGCTAGGTAACGTAGGGGAACTCCCACTGCCAACGGCCCAAGTTCAGTCCCGGCAAATTAAAAAAGATCACGGCTTTAGTCAACATGTAAGCCTATTTTAAAATAAACTAATATGTAGATTGTGTATTTTTAAATGTTGTGTTTTTATTATTTCCTTGTAGCCTACATGTTAGTTCAAAATAAAACAAAATAATCTGTAATACCATACTGTAGCCACTAGATGTCTGTATAGCCTAGCCCTTTAAATAAATATATATGGGCTGTGAAATTCTTAATAAATAAAAGTTGTTGTTTTAAAAAAAATAATATCTGTCCTTGAAGTAATCCAAAAGTAATCAGTTACATTACTTTCATATTGTGGTACTTGGATTACGTTACTGAATACTTTTATTATGAAGTAATTTGTAACTGTAACGGAATACATTTTTAAAGTAACCCTCCCAAGCCTGGTCTAAATGCACACCTGTCTCTATGACAGGAGAATTTTATGACTGTCCTGAAGAAGTGAACCCAGCTGGAGCTAACTTGCAGCTCGTCTGATTTGTCTACCCACGTCATGCCACATGTAAACATATGCTAGCCTAATTAAAAAACGAAAGAAATGTATAGCTTTAAAAAATATCCGTGGTAGGTACTGTGCTTGTGAATGATAGACTTTATCTACCTAAAACCTTTTTTCTATGTTATATACATCATTCCTACAGCTTGAACGAACCGCTTCGTTGCTAGAGAACGACGTTCTTGCCCGCCAGCCAGTACTTGTGATGTCACGTGCAAAGTATGAATTATCCTCATTGGTTTTGAGATATTACTTGCTGTGAATGCCTTGTCTGATAAAGGCTACAGTAGGGCTGGGCGATAAAACGATAACGATATGTATCGCGATAGACACGTGATCGATATCAATAAAAAATGTGTTCGATAAAACGTTCGATATTTTTTTTCTTCGTCGGAAGAAACCACAGGTTGCGAAGCAAGTTTGGTTGCATTAACAAAGGCACTCGCTCTCTGGTAACCTAGCAACGTAGGGAGTGACACGCTCAGGCAATCATGTGTCAGTTTGGTTGCGCCATATCCAGTGGCGGATCTAGAAAATTTTACATGGGGGGGCAAAGGGGTGGCAAGAGGTCTTGGCAGGGTGGCAGGGGTAGACGGTACATGGGAATCCCTATATGTGAATTGCTTTAACAAAACAAACACAAAAACACTTTTAATCATTATTAAAAGATTAATGTTATTGTTTAATCATGCCCTTACACACTACAAAGGTTTTTAGGAATGATTTATTAACAAATCCCTCTGAAAATATCTTCAGAATACTGCTAAGTGTATAACTGGAAAGTTTGGTGTACATATGTGCTACACAGGCTGAGATGTTTGTACTGGAGAATGACAAAAAAACTAATTTTGAGAAAACAGCATTTAAAGATTTGTAATGTAAAAAATCATACTTTTTTTAGTGGAAACAACTATTTACAGACACAATATCTTATCAAATCATTAGCAACAACAATACAAACCACCTAAATCACAGCATTTATGGCCACCAACTGAACAGAAAAACAGTCAAAAACGCATATCTAAATGTCAGAGCACGTCACGTGATGCATCTGAACGAATCACGTTGTCAGAAATTGACATCAGCCAATGATATTTTGGTTTTAGAGTTAAATGCCCATTGTACTTTCACGATTGGTTGCTGATTAAAAGGAAATTACCATATTTGGATACGACAACAATGTACAGGAGAGAGAGAGCTTTCCAACGGAGATGTATGTGATGACATTGACATGCAGCGATCGCGGAGCAGCATGTTGATTTAGAACGACAACTTTTGTTGAATTTAGGAGAAATTTAGTGATTTGATACCTTTGTAGTGTGTAAGGGCATGATTAAACAATAACATTAATCTTTTAATAATGATTAAAAGTGTTTTTGTGTTTGTTTTGTTAAAGCAATTCACATATAGGGATTCCCATGTACCGTCTACCCCTGCCACCCTGCCAAGACCTCTTGCCACCCCTTTGCCCCCCCATGTAAAATTTTCTAGATCCGCCACTGGTGGAGACATAAAAACATACTCCGTCATTTTGTTAATACAGGACATCATTCAGTCTGCAAAGTGTTTACTTATATTTGTGTAGGCCTATACTCGCAATAAAACACAACATTGTCCTTTTGTCACACTGTATTTCTTGTCAAACTGTAACCTACAACTGTCACACACCGTTTTAAAAGCAAAACATATTTATCCAACCCTTTGTAAAACAGTCTGTGTGTTCCATCTTTTGGACATTCATCATATCGCATTGGTTTTCATTTCTTGTCCTCAAAACAGAGCACTAATCTGTTTATTTTTAAGTTACACATTGATTAAAAAAGAAAATGAAATGTGTTGGTAGTATTATTTTATACGGAAATCAATTATTTATAATTCTGATGAGAATAAAGTTAGGGTTAATTAAAATTAAGGAAAACAAATATATTGATCTGAAATATAGCAAATTAATTTTAAATTCATTCAGGTACAATTACCAAACATATCTCATATCTATCTTTTTATTAGTTTAATTAATAAACCAATTATATAAAACTATTATCAGTGCACTATAAATAAACTGGTTCTATGCCTTTATTAATAAACCTTATTTAAAAAATACAAGGCTTAAGACATTTATAAAAATGCCTTCTATATTTCTGTTTTGCTTTTCACTCTATTGTACCGAAATCGTACCGAACCGTGATGTCTAAAAAAAAAAATCAACCAGGGGGCACGTACGATCACAAACCCCCACCACCCACGTCCCGCCGCGCCACTGTCACCTTTTTTACTCTGAGGAGTTTGCAGGTCTGATTGTGAATTTAGACTTATGTTTACATTTTAATTATTTGAGTTTTCCATGGTTGTGTTGACATTTCTGTCTTGGGATTGTAATCAGAGGAAGGTTAAGTTTAAAATAAAAATGTTTAAATGTAATGTATTTTTTCTCCTGGTCCTTATTTTAAACGGGTCATAAAAAAATCAATTATTATCGATATCGGCCGATATGAAACACTGATATCGTGATACAGTTTTCAGCCATATCGCCCAGCCCTAGGCTACAGTATTATGACTTAATATCAGGACATCCTGGCTAGTGTCTGTCGCGCACGGATAGGGTCGAATGGCCGATGATGGGCCTATTTGGGAGAAAGTCCTGTCCAGTCCAGCCCTGTTCTGACGCCCATGACTAGATATTTCTGCCTCTAAAAACTATTACATAATTTACAGCAGCACATTTAGGAAATATTTTAAAGATTAATTTTGGCACACATAATAGTCTATTATCTGTTTTTGAACTCATGGATAGTTCGGTTGAAACCTTGCTGTTTTTGGCTTACTATTAATGTTGTTAAACGTAATGTTTGAGGAAAACTGCCAGTTTAAACAATAATAACACTGATGTAAGAATGCGCTGTTTATCTTTCGATCAGTCAAGACTAGTCACATGTTAAAAACGAGATGCGGTCAGTGAAGAGGAAAAAACGTAAGGTCCAGATACATGTTTTTTATTTGATGAACTTAGCCTAGATGAAATTTGGCGCCGCATTTTTAGAAAGCGAATGAAACTCCGTGTCAGAGACGCTGCAAAGCTCCATATTTAAAGTGAGAATAAGATAGACTGTCTCATATCAACGTTAGATGCATAGAGAGTAAAAGAAGGCTAGATGTTGTAACGCTTTACACAGAGGGGACCGGATAGATAGGCCTATTTCACAAAATGGCCCCCGAGACCGGAAGTAGGGTAAACTCTATTCCGGTGAAAGCGCTAGCAGTTACAGTCGGAGACTATAAGCCAGTGGTCTCAAACTCGCGGTGATATTTTGTGGCCCCCTACTTGACATTAAAGTTTAATGTTAGTGCGGCCCGTCGTTCCTTGTGCCGCGTTTTAAATTTTTTTTTTTTATCCCTTACGGGCTACCATAGATAGTCTCGTGACAGCTTACGGTGGGTTTGTTGTCAATAGTTGTCATAGACAACCGCGAAGTACAAACATACTGTGCCTGGAAAAATGAGCGCGTCGCTTCAATTATGAGCGTGCTTACCGCGCGCCTACATTTGAAATAACGAACTTGAGCGCGCAAAATATGTGAGCGCGATATGTGAACGGCCCCTTGTCGAGCTAACACCAATCAGTCCACGAGCTACTGGTAGCTCGCGAGCGACGTGTTGGAGAGAGACCCTGCTCTAAAACAATGTGAGAATAATCATTTTGAGCTTGTAATATGTGTCCAACAGGTTGATAAGAAGGTTTGCTTTGATTTGTGCAGTCAGTAATTTGAGACACTATACATGTGTAAAAAGAATTCAATAAGACGGGCAGACTTGACTGCAAAAATTTGTATTTCAAAAGCAATAATTGTTTTTCTTAGTATAATAAAAGTAAATGTGCCTTCCAAAAAAAACATTCAATATCATTAATGTGTTGTATAAAGAAGATAAAAAGGACATAAGCAAATATAGCCTAAATATCACAAATATGTGTTATAGACAAAGAAAGTTTGTAAAATGAACTTCAACTGTCAGAAGGACAGCTCATGAAGAACCAATCATGTACAGAAAGGAATGTTCAAATTCAGAGGAACAGTTCAGAAGAAACGTTAATAATAAATATTGAGAAGATTGGATCAGTTGTGCTCCTTTTTGGGAATACTTGAATACTATTTTTTGTGGAATACTTTATGCGGCCCAGCCTGACCCCGACTCTACCTTCAGCGGCCCCCAGTTAAGTTGAGTTTGAGACCCCTGCTATAAGCGGTTTAGTCCTGTTGCTTACCTTTTTATGGTGTTTATGTCAACCCAAAGAAGAAACAACCCTATATATCACTTCACAGCTTTCCGTGTTTTACGGGTTTTTATGGAACAACTGGGGAGAGGTTAAATCACGCCAGACACAGACGGCAAAAAGACTTCTGGTCGCGCCGCCGCCCGCTACGATCGCCATTCATTCTCAAAATGGACTTTGAACAGCTTGTTTTCTCTCTCAGTCATTCATATAACCTTATCTGACAAAAGTAAGAATATCAGATGTTGTCCGTTTTGTTGATAGTTTTCAGGGAGTTGTGAAAAGATCGAAATTCGACAAATTCCTGACGTTTGCTTACATAAAAAAAAGTTCCATTCATTTAAATGGCATGACACTTGATGACTAAGCTCACATTTAACGTTAATATATTGAAAAACAATAAATAAATAAATTGAAATGATGTCTGATTGTAGGCTATGAGTGAAATCTAGTGGCTTTTGTTAAAAAAATCATGTTATTAAGTGTTAGTCCAGGAGATTGCAGCAATCTTCCACTAGATTATGGCTCCTTTTTCATATTACCATGAATGAAACCAAGAATTGTACATCTTTACAGTGAATTTGTAGCCTGGGAAAAGCCAGACAACTTCCGGCAAATTTAGATTTGCTCTGAAAGTTAGTCTGGCAAAGAGCTCATTCAAGCCCATTTCCAATCCGTCGAAATCGAGGCACCAATCAGAAACGTTGGGGCGGGCTTTACACGATGACGACAGCGCTGGGATTTTGAAGCAGATTTTGTAGCCTACATTACAAAGATGGATGCCGCCATCGAACATCACTCGTTCCAATCAGCTATCGCGTCTGTTTTAAGCGATTTGAACGTTTCCTTTTTGTTAAAAACCGTGCAAAGAACAACACTCGCCGCTCTGCATACGTCATCTCCTTCATTGCTCTGATTGGTTTTAGGTCTATCCGCGACGTCCGTTGGTGACGCCCCTCTGGAAATGATTTGTCTATGACGCTTTGCCAGACCATAAACTCAGTTACAACTGAGAATGGTCTGGTTTTAACCAGACTAGTGAATTTGACCTAACGTTGCTTGTATGTCTAATAATGAAATTAAGGCAAATAAAAAAATTGTTAGACTAAAATCATGAATGAAGTTTTAAAAAAACTTTTTTTAAGTTTTAAAAAAAATCATGTTACAAAATTATTTAACTGTCTGGGGTCCTCTTATGAAAAGAAACGATTCCCTATATATGAATTAACAATATATTAAATGGTTTAACAGTATATTTGAAAACATACAGAATAATATATGGTGTTGATATATTACAATATATTGCATGAAACATGTCAAGTCACTTTTTGCAAAGAAACAAGTCATTTTCATATATTTAAAAATGTGAGAATATATTTACTAATATATAATGTATTTAATGTAATTTTATATTCAGTAATACACTAAATAATATATACAGGGATTAAAGTTATCCGTCGCTACGACGGACTTCCGTTAATATCAGGTTTCCCCCAGTCCTTATGTCTTAAATTACCCTTTTCATTATTTTAAGGCCGTAAATATGCTTATATTTCTCAAATAGTGTAATAAATGTCTTAATTTTAGTTCGAATGGGTCGGAAGGACGAGGTGTTCACCCCGCTTAGGGAGATGTGATCAAAGCCTGGACTGGAGCAAAAGCCGGTTCCTCTCTGCACAGAAGCGTTCTGTTATCAGTCCGCTCCCGATCCACTCCGGGTTTTCCAGTCCGACTCACGGTAAAACAACTTTAAAAGTTATTCGTGACACAAACGTCTGAATTTATAAGACTATATGTAACGGTTTGGAAAGTATTTTATACGTTTAATAAATGTCCCAGCTGCCCTTGCTTGCACAAGTAAACAGCAGGCCTGGCAAAGCGCACCCAGGTAAAAAGGAAAGAAAGTTACAGAAACCAACTTCTACAAACAATTTTAATTTGCCAACAGTTAATAATAATAAATAAAAGTGCATGACGTGCAAATCGGGTAACAATCAAGTGCAATATAAACATGTTTTGTCAGGGCATCAGTGCCGAACAACACTCCATTTCAACACCTGCTTCTTCCTTCACACGGGTCTGGCGTGATTTAACTTCTCCCCAGTTGTTCCATGAAAACCCGCAAAACACGAAAAGCTGTGAAGTGATCAATAGGGTTGTTTCTTCTTTGGGTTGAAACATAAAAAGGCAAGCAACCGCTTTTAGTCTCCGCATTTGTCCTCCGACTGTAACTGCTAGCGCTTTCACCGGAAAAGAGTTTACCCTAATTCCGGTCTCGGCGGCCATTTTTGTGAAATAGGCCTATTGTCTGAACTGTTGTAGCCAAATGTAAGCAAACACTCACCTGATATTCCACAGTGGTTATTTATTATCAGCGTTATAGATCCCACGCACACACGGGGCAGTTTGCCAAACACTCCAGTACCAATAGAATAGAAATAAAACAGGGAAAGAGCAACAGAAATATAAAACAGGATTTACACGCATACATGCTATGATCACAGCTCGCGCTTCTCATACCCAGAGCCATAGAGAGAGAGAGTTCTTCTTCTTCTTCTTTGTAACGTTTAATGGCGGGTGGCAACAAGCATTATGGTGCATTACCGCCACCTACTATGTTGGAGTGTGAGCCAGAGCTTTCCTTCCCTTAAATTATAAAAAAAACACACACAAAAAACACACCTAATAACAGTAATAATACTATTAATATTACCTGCCCCTAAATCCTATTTATCAATCCAGTTTCTCTCAAATAACAGAATAACTTCCCTACTTCAATATCAAAAACATTTTTTAAACTTAATTCTTCCTTAGAGAGAGAGTTGCAACAACGGAAGTTCTAAATGCTTGGTTGTCACGTGATTCGCGGAGATCTCAGATAGTTCCAGGAAGTGCTTCGGCGCCAATTCAAATCGATGGAGGTAGAGAGCTGAACTGTGATTTTTGGTAGTTTGTAGTCAATAAATGCGTTGGTTTACAATATGTATATAATACATTGACATTTGGATGTAGTATTTGTATGTAGTTACAGCAATATTGTTTTTAAAAGATAAAAATCTGCTGATATTTAATGTTTATTGTGGTCAACCAGTGTTGCCTGCCTTTGTTAAAGGGATACTCCACCAGTTTTTCTTATTAAACTATGTTATTCCCTTAACTAAGACGAGTTGATACATACCTCTCTCGTCTCAGTGCGTGCACTATATCGCTCTGTATTGCCGCAAAACTATGTTAGCACTTAGCTTAGCCCATGCATTAAATATGGGCCAAGCAGAGAAGCAACCAAACACTTCCACGTTTTCCCTATGTAAACACAGTTACTCGAGTAGTGTAACTTGACCTGGGCTGGTGACACAAAATAAATGTGTCCAACGTGTACGTCATACAACCAACGTGACATGCGCCGGTAGTAGTAGTTCGAGCGGAGTTGACGAAGTAACAGGTTGTTGGAAGCTAGTTAGCTTAGTTAGCATTCTAAACAGCACAGGCTCTCAATTTCGGTTGGCATCTGTTCGCAACAGTCACACTTGCACCACCAATTGCTGTTTGCCCGTGGTCTTTCGCCAGCTCCGGTCTGTTCTGGATCATATCTTTCTTGCCTCTCACGGTCCATAAGAGCTAATTCCTCCTCCGTGTACTCGGGTTCAAACAGATATGGCTCTGGGTCTTCTACAAAGAAGTCATAATCATCTACAAAGTACGACATTGCAAATGATCTGCAGTTTGCTAATAGCACAGGTAGTAAAAGTCACGTTGGTTGTATTGACGGAAATGTCAGAGGGAGGGGGAGAGGAAGCGGGAGCCGGTAAGAGGACTTTTCACGAGTGAAGATATTATTGCGCCAAGTCGAAGTGCTCAAAAGCACTTGTTATGGTATTCCGCCATACAATATAGTCATCAATTTTAAACGCTTAGAAAAGCGCAACGGTTTATTTTGTGTCACCAGCCCAGGTCAAGTTACACTACTCGAGTAACTGTGTTTACATAGGGAAAACGTGGAAGTGTTTGGTCGCTTCTCTGCTTGGCCCATATTTAATGCATGGGCTAAGCTAAGTGCTAACATAGTTTTGCGGCAATACAGAGCGATATAGTGCACGCACTGAGACGAGAGAGGTATGTATCAACTCGTCTTAGTTAAGGGAATAACATAGTTTAATAAGAAAAACTGGTGGAGTATCCCTTTAACATATTTTCTGGCTAACTTTACCTTGGTTAAAGACCGTTTTGCAGTTGTTTTGAAGTATTTTTGTGTTCTTAAACTTGTATGTTATCATGTAATGTTCACTATGGTTTCACAAGGACAGGAGACTTGCAGGAAACAGGTGATTGTCTTAAAAAGCCATTGCAAACAAGTAAAATTGCATTCATCGTAATGTTTACAATGCTTATGCACTTATTACTATATAAATGAATACATAATATATTTCATTTTAAAACAAAACATGATTATACACACACACATACATTATTTTCTAAGTGTCCAAGTACATTATTTCCTTAACATAATTTGATAAATTCATGACATACATCACTTTAATCTATAAAACCTATTTAGTTTAAATTCATTTTTAGTACATTTAGATAATACATATTTTATGTTTTGTTATCTTAAACCCCCCAAAATGTCAGGTTGTGTAACTGTCCGCACAAATGAACAGACTAAAATACTAATTTAAATGGTGTTTTAATCATAAAAAAATAAAAATGAAATTCTATGGCATCATTTTTACCTTTCATATAAACAAATTTTATACATTTCAGTAGATTTATAGCTGATAATTGAAAACCTTTTGTCTAACAATTTGTATGTCAGGGGGGCACAACTGCAAACATGGCTCTCTTATTATGGTAATTGCAGTGTGCATGATAATGCATTGTCCAGAGGAGCCATAATGATCCTTGTAGATCTCTATCAAATACTGGTAATTGCTTTAAAGTTAGGGGGAGGTTGGTACAGTTTCAGGTGAATTTAAACACTTAGAAATGTTCACAACTGAAACTTGTTCAAATACATTGTTCATGACACAAAAATATACATTACATCAGTTTTGAAAAGATTAAAAAAAAACATTTCTTTGTTTATTTGACAAATAAACAAATAAATGTTTTTTTTTAATCTTTTCAAAACTGATGTAATTTGTTTATTTGTCAATGACGTATATACACTTTTGCACTGAATTAGCACTAAGGCCATGTCCACACGGACACGGGTATTTTTATAACCGGAGTTTTTCCTACAGCGTTTTAAAAAAAAATCCTGTCCACACGTACTCGGTCTCCGTCTACATGAAAACGCAAAAACACGCAATCAAGCGCGGTCAAGAGCATACCACGCCAGCAGGCGGCGATATAAACCTTAACCCTAAAGCCACGTTGGCCAATCAGAAGCGCAAATCTCATGTCAAACCATAGACAGTATAAGAAGTGGACAGAGCCATCTCATTGGAACTCAGTTGAGACAGTTGAAGCCCATTTTTAGCGATTTTTGAGCACTTCCGTTCCTGACGCGCAGACTCAGACCGACTCAAACTAAGCTTGATGACGTGAGCAACCTGTCTGACAGACGTGAATCTTCTAGTAGCTGTGCGTGAAAATTGCCAACGTTAATCTTGCAGAGACGGGGAACTTGAGCAAAGAGTTCTTTGGCGTGAGTGAGCAGGAGTAAGTATTCCGTTGCTTTTATGGACTCATTATCTATGGGCTTCTCCCTTGACGGGACGTCCCCCCGATTGCCTGCGAGCTTCTCCTCCTGTATGTACGGTAATTTCTATACAGCGCGACAGAGAGTCGAGTGGTTATGACGCAATCGTTAGCCTATTTTTACTAAATCTGTTTCTACGGGGCCATAATGTAACATAGAAGGTAATGGAGCCCTTTATACATTGTCGTGTTTCTTTAGAAATAAATCATGGACAAATGGAGTCTTTAAACGCCTCAGATGTAAAGTTATTCGCTGTCAAAGTGACGCCAAAAATGGAAATGCTAACGCAAGTGAAGTTCTGCTACAACATGGCGGCACCCGGCCGGTGTTCTGACGATTTGTGCTGCCTTGTCGAAAAATGCTACCGTAGTGCGAATCGATCACAGAATGTCGATTAATATTATATGAAATACAATTATAATACAATTCTAAGTTATGAGTAGCTACTGTATACTGTAGACTACTGTTTTTATTTTTTAAACGGTGTGAAAAGTAGAAATTATCATCAAATATTGACTTGTCAAAGCACACCTTTCCTTAGTAACTGAAACTTTCAATTATTCTTGTTCAGCTGGCTGACCGTACAAATATTCATATGGTAGTTATCATTTTTTAAAGGGAAATTACTTTATAACACATGAAAATTTACCTTTTGTTAAAAAAAACTGAGTCTGCACATGCGCATAACCAGTAAGTAGCAAATCTCGATGGGTAGCATGAATCGTCAGAACACCGGCTTCAACTTCCTGTCGATGGATTACCCCCTTGTGTCAAACACAGCTGATAACGGCGCACACTCTGACGTCGCAAGGCAAAAACCCCGGTTTCACTGTCTACACGACAACACTGTAACCGGCGTTTCTGAAAATCCTCACCCTGGCAGGGGTTTTCAAAAATGTTCGGTTTCAGTGCGTTTTCGTGTGGACAAACGGCCGAACCGCGTAAAAAAAGTCACGGTTATAAAAATACCCGTGTCCGTGTGGACAGGGCCTAAATGTCTAATAAACTGCACGTCAAGCATGTTGTCTGGCCTTTCCTCTATGTTGTCAGACACAGAAAATATGCTCAAGTCAGGAGCAATCTAAATAGAACTAAACAGTTTTTGTGCTAATCATACTTAGGTGTATCTGCACTTTTTCCACAAAGACCAACCCTGGGAAGTTTAATGTTTATTAAAAATAGGGAGCAAGTAAAGTCTTGCAAAATCCAAGGAGCTGAGATTGATGAGGGTACAGCGTCAATGCAGGAGTCTTCAGGATCCACCGAATCCTCTTTGTGCTTCTTGTGTTGAAAGAGATAAAGGAAACAGAAACAGGATAAATTATATATAGGAGTTAGTATATAATACGGTATTTATAATACCCCATTTAGCCTAGTGTGATTTGATCTAGAACACGGCTTGCTGCCGTTTTAAGCATGTTTTTTAATCTTACTTATAAACTTTCATCTCCCTTTCCCATCAATACAAATCAGCTGAGCTAAATCATAATACAGAAAGGTAATAGTCAACAGAAACACAATGAATAAAAAACGCCAACCATACGTTTTTCCTTACTCAAATATGAAATCTAAAATAAGGATTTTTCCCCCGTTATTGCACATTTAATATGGAATGAAACCGATATTCTCATTTTATCAATTACAACTATCACACTCCCCAAAGTTATATTTAACCTCTGTTTAGAGGTATTTCCCTCTTATTATACAACAAAGGATAAACATGCATTTAATAGAACGGGTTTAAACATTAATATGCTGTTCGTGGTTTGTTATGCGGTAGCCTACTAACTTTATCCAATGACCTTTATTTTACCTGATAACGTCCCCTAAAACTACTAATTTAGAGAGCAATAATCAACTAGCATGCTTTAATACAGTTAAAGTTACAAGTTAATTTGATTCAGATGTACTGATAATATACAATCTTATTCTTTAAACGTCTTACCTTTTAAAAGTGCATCACAAACGGTCTGTTCTGCTGTAACTCTACCGCGCTGCTGCTACTTCCGGGAACTATTGAGGGGCTCCGCGAACCGCCATTGCTGCAAAAAAAAAAACGTTCCATTGTAGTCAATGGAGTTTTCGCAACTCTCACTCTATATGGCTCTGCTCATACCGAATGGCCACTCATGAGTGAGAGAGTGCGTTCCGCCTTAAAGGAACAGTGCCTGCATACTGATCACGGTGTGTTATAAAATGTTCGGTATAAATACATATAGTTATTTAGAAAAGTTATAGAATAATCTATCTATGAATTATTTGACTTGTTTATTGATCACGATGGATTAAACAAGATCACGTGGTTGAAATGAAAGACAGCGCCATCTAGAGGAACATATGTGGCACTGCCAAATTATTGCCATAACTACATATATAGAAGCTCATGCAAGTTATTCAGAGGATCGAGACAAAACAAAATCAGCAAGATACAAGATATAACCACAGTGTAAAACTTAAGTAACATACCAGTCCTTCCAGAAAAACGAAGTCCAAAAACCAGCACAAAAAAAAAGGTTTTTTATTGTTGCAGGCAAAAATCCTTGATTATGCGGCCCGTTTTCTTTAAAAATGCGATGGAATATGCAGGATATTTATGCAATTTTATGCGATGAAATTGCAGGAACTTGCAAAAATTGCGGGAACTTGCAAAAACTGCGGTTTGATGAAAAAGAGAAAAAAAAAATTTATTCCCTCAACACAATGTTCTCACTAGGCGTAATGACCATTTTGTTTTATTTTATCACTTTGGGGTAGGTACGCAAAACTAAATTCACAACGCTTTATCTGTAGAGTGGGAAAGGGATCCTCCATAGAGAGAGGCTAGTTGGCACTTCAGCACTGCATTGTCATCGGGTCCAGGCTAGGGATAAACAAAGACACTCAAATTAGCGTAGATGCCATTCTTCTTATGATGTAACGAGTACATCAGGATTTAAGGGAAGTGTTCCCAGTTCCGGGTGACCTAATCTATGCAGCCTAACATTGAATTATAGAAGTCTATAATGTATTATGTGTATTCTAGGGCAAAGAGAAGAGATGAGTGGTACCCGGTGGGGTCTTCTGCTGTTGTAGCCCATCCGCCTCAAGGTTGTGCGTGTTGTGGCCTCACAAATGCTTTGCTGCATACCTCAGTTGTAACGAGTGGTTATTTCAGTCAAAGTTGCTCTTCTATCAGCTTGAATCAGTCGCCCCATTCTCCTCTGACCTCTAGCATCAACAAGGCATTTTCGCCCACAGGACTGCCGCATACTGGATGTTTTTCCCTTTTCACACCATTCTTTGTAAACCCTAGAAATGGTTGTGCGTGAAAATCCCAGTAACTGAGCAGACTGTGAAATACTCAGACCGGCCCGTCTGGCACCAACAACCATGCCACGCTCAAAATTGCTTAAATCACCTTTGCCATTCTGACATTCAGTTTCAGGAGATTGTGTTGACCAGGTCCACACCCCTAAATACATTGAAGCAATGTGATTGGTTGATTAGATAATTGCATTAATGAGAAATTTAACAGGTGTTCCAAATAATCCTTTAGATGAGTGAATGTGCCATCCATCCATCCATCCATCCATCAATCTTCTTCCGCTTATCCGGGGCCGGGTCGCGGGGGCAGCAGTCTAAGGAGAGATGCCTAGACTTCCCTCTCCCTAGACACTTCCTCCAGCTCTTCCGTGGGGACACCGAGGCGTTCCCAGGCCAGCCGGGAGACATAGTCTCTCCAGCGTGTCCTAGGTCTTCCCCGGGGTCTCCTCCCAGTGGGAACATCTCCTCCCATGCCTGGAACACCTCCCCGGGAAGGCGTCCAGGAGGCATCCGGAAGAGATGCCCGAACCCCCTAAGCTGACCCCTCTCGATGTGGAGGAGCAGCGGCTCTACACTGAGCTCCTCCCGAGTGACAGAGCTTCTCACCCTATCTCTAAGGGATCGCCCAGCCACCCTGAGAAGAAAGCTCATTTCGGCCGCCTGTATCCGGGATCTTGTCCTTTCGGTCATGACCCAAAGCTCATGACCATAGGTGAGAGTAGAAACGTAGATTGACCGGTAAATCGAGAGCTTTGCCTTGCGGCTCAGCTCCTTCTTCACCACAACAGACCGGTACACCGACCGCATTACTGCAGAAGCTGCACCGATCCGTCTGTCAATCTCCCGTTCCATCCTTCCCTCACTCGTAAACAAAACCCCAAGATACCTAAACTCCTCCACTTGAGGAAGGATCTCTCCACCAACCTGAAGTGGGCTAGCCACCCTTTTCCGACTGAGGACCATGGCCTTGGATTCGGAGGTGCTGATTTTCATCCCAGCCGCTTCACACTCGGCTGCAAACCGTCCCAGTGCATGCTGAAGGTCCTGGTCTGAAGGGGCCAACACGACAACATTATCCGCAAAGAGCAGAGACGAAATCGTGTGGTCCCCAAACCTGACACCCTCCGGCCCCTGGCTGCACATGTGGATTGGTTGGGCAAACTCCCATGAACCCTCCAGCACCCTGTATAGGGTATAGAGCTGGTCCAGTGTTCCACGGCCTGGACGAAAACCGTCCATTTATCTTATTTTGATTATTAAGTAACGATGTGGACGGTAGAACGCGTGACAGACAGTTATACAAGTTCGATTTGGGAATAAAGTGAGAGTTGTGAGATGCCAATCACCTCCATGAGTCTGTCTGGCCTCTGCAATAACAACTTCAGCTGTGACTGTGAGCTATCCCTATTTTTCTTCCCAACACAATGCGCTACAAGACCTTAAAGGGGTCATGAACTGGCTTTTTAAATTTAATTATACTGTTGTCTGAGGTCAACTTATGACGTTCACATGGTTTTTGCATTCAAAAACATCAAAATGAATAAGTAATAGGCTATTTTCTACCCTAGTTTTGCTCAAAAACGCTCGGTTTTTATGGGCGTCTCGCACTGAAGACTCTGGGTCAAACATGTATGGGCGAATCATTCCGGTTGCGATTTTACAACATTGGACATTTTCAAAACAATTTCCCCCACGTGCACCGACGAGTGAGTTGAAACTCATTATAATATGCAAAACTGTTATCCACTCACAGCAGTGGGCATTTACTTCAGAGTCCGTGTGTTGCACCATTCCTGTCAGATCCAATATAGACGGCACAGCACCGTTCTTTAATTTTAATCGTTCTGCAAATCCAGTCTTGTTTACAAAACAATCCTCAGTGAAATGAAGCGAACAGACGGACAATGTTTTACCCTCATCAGCTGGAACGTCATTAAAAATAAAGTTTAACCATGCATTCCTATTGGAATCCAGAGGAAGCATATGCAGCGACTGTCTTCTTCCACAACCAGACACTGCAAAATATTTTGTATTGCTTGGTAGCTCGATCCAGTTTGTCATCGCGAGGTAGGCCTATGTTATTTAGCTATGCGTGTAATGCACGAATCGGTGGGCGGGGCTAAACCGGCCGTGTTGAAGTAGGCATTGATCTTCTTCTGCGGGGATGGTGTTTTATCCTCTTTGACGTCATAGTTCCCCACTTTGAAAAACGAGTCGTTTGCTGAGCCTGGTGTCAATAAAAGCTTTTATTGGACTAACAAGGACGTTTTCAGTTCTGAAACTTACAGGATATTCTTATAATATGATGACCTCTTAGATGTCAAAAGCTCAAGGAAAATTTGATTTCTCAGTTCATCACCCCTTTAATAAACACATCAATCTGGATCCGGAGTGAGAAGCCGTGCCGTTGACAAAGCCTTTCTGCGGGACGAGCCTCTACAAGTCGTTGGCCTTCATCTCGCTGCCTTCAGTCGCCGTTCCTGCTACGCTATCCGGCGTCTATATCCTTTTACACTCTGCAAAGTGTGTGCTCGCCGTCGCGACTCACACTTTCTTTTTATCTAAAAGAGCAGCGCCTTTTTAAAGATGCTTTGTTCCAGTGGCTCGTGCCGAGCCGCACTCAGCGACGGGGACCGCCATTTCATCTGCTTTTCCCGTCTGGGTAAGGATCATGCAGCTCTCACACTCGCTGATGGCGGCTACCATCATTGCCATGGCTATTGCCATGGTGACTCTGAGGCTGTAGTGCCGCGCCGTAAAAGCGCCGTACTCAGCGGGTCCCCGAGCCTTCTCCAGCCCGTGAAAGCTCGCCGGTTCGCCCGCCAGCTTCACCAGCTTCATTCGAGTCGCTGACTGACGGACAACAGCCGTCCCTTCCGCCATTAATGACGACTTAGCTTTCTTCTTTACGTTATAAGAAAGCTACCCCGCCCCCGCCCCCTGTGGGCATGCGTCACCGGCGAAATGAGGAAAGAGTGTGTTTTAGTCAATGAGCCTGTTGTATAACACGCACGCCTCCAAACAAATGCCTACACACACAAAACTGTGATGACGCTCACTTATCTATCGGCTTGAGCAAATATATACACTGCTGAAACTACCAAATGTAGACGTGCTGACCCGGAAAAGGAAGAAAAACAGCACAAAATACAATGGATGCAGATGTGAATAAAATTATCCAGTGTTTTGCTTTCCACAATATTTTTAAAAGTCATTAAGCTTTTTATCTTACGGTGGCACTGTAGCCACGAGTGCTTAAAACCGTGCCTCCCCATATCTCGTGAAATGTCTTCAAACACGGATTTATTTCTGTAACAACCCTGCATTTTTGCCTGCACTGTCTCTTCGCCCCAAACACTCAAAAGACTTGAAACCTCCGCATTGCTCCACTGTGTGTATCCTTCGTCCTCCATTGCGCCGTCCACTTGAGTTGACGTCACTTTTTTAATGACGTACGACTCGCATTTACTGGGGAATATCCGATTTGTCTGCTTACATGGCACACGCAAATGCACGTATCCGATTCATATCCGATTTATTACCACATATGAGTGAGGCCTGAATCTGATCTGAGAAAATCAGAATCCATGCGTTTTTTTCCTGCTTACACGTTCACCGGTCATATCCGATCTGTGCCACATGAGAGGAAAAAATCGGATTTGGGTCACTTGAACCATGCAGTGTAAATGGGGCCTAGGTCTCAAAGTCAATTGGGCGAAAAGTTCGCTGTCTCCCAGTCAGAAAATATCCTTTCTGGGCACAGAGCTGAACTCGCTGTCTATGAGAGCGCGACAATCGCCAGAGCACATCAGCAATCACGCCACCGGCCTGGAGCCATTTTCCCACTGCCCTCGGCCTGCTCGCGCTCGCCACGAAGTTGTTTGTGAAATGAATATTTGATAGACTATTGTTGACATTGTTTCACACATGCCTCATATGTGCAATGAAAATAATTAAACTCCTCAAAGAAACAAAACACATCCCTTCATAAATTTGATGGCAACACACTAGTTTTCTGAAATATAATTTTATCTGTATGAGATGACCATGCACTGCTTGAGCGATGACACTGACACGAGTATTTTCACATTGTTGCTTTACTGTTTAGTTCATCTTGTATACAGTAACACTCAGTGTACAGTAACACTTAATCTGAATATCAAATCAAGTCATGGATCTGAACATTGCTCACTTAGACACTTTCAGACAAAGCTTTTTCTTATGTCGTTGTAGATTAGTCAATAGGCTGAAACTTCTCCCACATGAAGAGCACTGGTGCGGTTTCTCTCCAGTATGAACTCTCTCATGATTTTTCAGGCTTCCTGACTGAGTGAAACACTTTCCACAGTGTGAACACTTGTACGGTTTCTCTCCAGTATGAATTCTCTGGTGTTGTTTTAAGTTGCAGGATAGAATAAACCTCTTTCCACAGTCAGAGCACACATAAGGTCTCACACCAGTATGAATACGCTCATGCTCTTTTAACTGTTGCACTTGTGAAAAATTCTTTCCACAAACAGAGCAAAAGTGAGGCTTCAGAGCAGAATGAACATTAAAGTGTTTTTTTAAGCCTGATTCCAAAACAAATGTTTTATCACACTGATCACAGCTGAATGATCTCACTCCAGAGTGACTGCGCAGATGAGTGCTGAGATGACTTTTCTGAGTGAAACTCTTTCCACACTGAGAGCATGTATAAGGCCTTTCTCCAGTGTGAATTCTCATGTGTTCATTTAGGTGTCCTTTTTGTCTGTAACTCTTTCCACACTGAGTGCATGTATAAGGCCTTTCTCCGGTGTGAATCTTCATGTGCCTGTTCAGCTTTGATTTAGATACAAAACTCTTTCCACACTCAGAACAGGTTAAAGATCCTTCGACTCCAGATTTTTCAGCTTGTTTGAAACTTTTTTCAGTCTTTGAAACGACTGCATTTCCATCTTCATTTGTGAAATAATGCGGTTTTTGAAACTGATGCTGTTTGTCTCCATTCACTTCCATCAGGTCTAAGATAAACAAATGGAATTCCCATAATTCAATAAAAGGATACATGAGAAACAAAAATAAACATTGTTCAAAATCTCAATTTTGCACAAATCCAGTTTACTACTGAGTCTACTAGTATCTAGTTTTAGATGTTATTTTTATATGTAAGTTTTCATCTTAATGTTCCTCGTAAGTCATTAAAGAGAATGAAGGAAAACACCAACCTATTTGTTCCTCTGTATCTTCATCTTTTATTCTGCAGGGTTCTTCCTTAATCTCCATCTTTACAATAGTATGTCCGTAGTTTCTCCTGGAGTAATTCCTCCTGCTTGCTTCTTCTTCTCCTGTGGGAAGATGGGAATATTCCCCAGCATTTAAACTCTCATGAACGGCTGTGGGAGCTTCACTGACTGAAGGAGTGAATTGTGGTCGTTGTTGCTCATTTAGCAGATGATCATCACACTTACAATCACTCGAGATTATCCAGCTTTAAGTGAATTAAGGGTTTATTGCTGTAATCAGACACCAATTAAATGTGGGAATGTGTGCAAAATAGAGACAAAGTAATTGTTTGCCATTCAGAATAGATTTAACTAAAACTATTTCACCAAAGACTGTAGCATAATTTACAGCAGCAAGTTTAGAAAATGTTGTAAAGTTTAATATAGGCACACATAATCTATTATCTGTTTTTAAGCCTATGGATAGTTCAGTTGAATCTTTGCTGTCTTTGGCTAACTTTTAATGTTGTTAAATGTAATGTTCGAGGAAAACTGCCTGCTTAAAGCTACACTGTGTAGAAATTTCTCCCATCTAGCGGCGAAATTATACATGAATACCAACTAAATATTACTTTTTAGCCCTCAGTGGCCGTATTATTCCAAGATTAATATGGCTTTTTGTTCAACTTCGTCCATGAGTGTTCATTGACACAAGGAAAAGTATCCTAGACGTCGTTAAGTGTATTCAACCATGCTATAATTAGCCAAGCAACTATAAAACTTTGAATTTACACAAATAGGCTGAAATACCTGTCGAGAAGAAAGCAGCCACCTTCTGTCACGGTTCACAGGTTCACTCTCATTCTGTGTGTTACTGCTCTGATCTGATTGCCCATGAGCGTCAGCTGTGCTGACGAGCAATCAGATCAGTCGCAGGTGTACCTCGTTTGTGAGTCCTATATGTAGTGCTGTGTTTGTCATGTTCAGTGTCAGATCGTTGTTTCCCTGGTGCTGTTCGGGTCTCATGTTTGATTTCAGTCTCGTCCTCAGTTCCTGTTTTCACGGATTCCTGCAGCTCTCTGCCAGCCCTTTCACTCTGCTTCAGTGGATTATCTGGTCCGTGTCGTTTTCACTCTGCTTCAGTGGATTATCTGATCCGTGTCGTTTTCACTCTGCTTCAGTGGATTCTGGTCTGTGTCGTTTTCACTCTGCTTCAGTGGATTATCTGGCTCGTGTCGGACGTACTGGGTTCCGGGACCACGCTTCACCCACTGCAGTCATCTGCGTTGCCAAGGCTCAGCTGTCTGACTCAGGACTTCACCAGCCCTCCAGTTTCACTGTTCACTGTGTTTATTAATAAATACTTTTTACTTGCAATTGGATCCTGTGATTCCTACCCTGACACCTTCGGTGTCCCTTTTAAAATCCTTGCTCCTCATGAGCTCTTTCCATCTTGGAAAAGTCACTACAATATTGACTTTGGTCATGTTGATTTGCCTGTTGCGTTGCCATTTTAATTCTCTCTTTCACTTTGTAGCGACTGACCGAATCCTGTTTTCCTTTCACTACTGAACAAATATGAACACATATATGTTTAATGCACAAAACCTTGAATCATGTGATATGGTGCCCCAATGTCTGCCAGCAGGTCATTGATTAACTTCATTTATGACGCATTGCGCAATCAAGAAACAGGTCCCCGTTGTTCTCAAATCCTTACGCTGCTTGCAATTTGTGCTCAGTCACAAAGAATAAGAACTGATCCATTCAGGGTCTCGAGCTAATTTCCCCCCCCCCCCCCTCATCAATTATTATGTCTCCGTAGGCTGATAAGATTTAAACACAAAACTACCCTTTTGTCTTCAAGGCAACCATTTGCGAACTAAACCCTCACGTGGTATACACCACGGATGGTCAGATGCTGACCATAAGGATACCCACACACGCCACACATACCCGTGCACAAACGTCCTTTGTGTGCAACTTAGGATAGAAATGTCCTTAATGTATATAACACAGAATTGTATCTGACCTTCCCGTATGCATGCATATCTAATTAGTTTTGTCTTATTCTATGGGTGTAATTGGAGACTGGTCTGTAATTTCGAATCTTAAGTTTATTTCTAAAAAAAAAAAAAGATTCCCCAACAGGATCACCTT
Organism: Rhinichthys klamathensis goyatoka; assembly: GCF_029890125.1. NCBI lineage: Eukaryota > Metazoa > Chordata > Actinopteri > Cypriniformes > Leuciscidae > Rhinichthys > Rhinichthys klamathensis. The sequence continues at coordinate 3,188,256 of NW_026607002.1, read as the reverse complement.
CTGTAACTCTCCCTCTTGCTAGGTCATAAAACTTTATGACCCCCAAAGGGAATTCCAAGAGAATCACAGCTCCCACTTGAATTCTGATGAAGAAAGAGGAATAGACTCTGCAATCTTATATTTTCTATAAGTATAACCACTTAAGAAATGTATAAACATGAATTTGATCTTTCCTAGGTCATGGTAGCCGGTATTATGGCTTTATAGTCGTGTGAGTGAACATTAAATGCTTATAAAATGCATATCTTATGTAGCTCTGTATTCCAATAATCTTCATGTGACATGTTTGATATTTCTGTAATTCCCTCAATCTAACGGAGCCGAATTCCGATAGCAGAATGCAGTAATGTGCATTCTTTTACACATTTCATAGTGCTGGAGCCGAACGGCTCAACACAATCTTCTCAGTCCAGTGGGCATCCCCCACAGGACAAAGACAACTTTGTCCGCTTCAGATTCGCGGATGGTCATGTGTGGTTCGCGCACACAGAGGCGTGAACCCAGTTTTTCCATAAGAGACTGACACAGAAGTTTCTTGCTGAGCACTAGAGAGCTTTTTCCTGTGAGAGGTTTCCGGTTCCATGGCTGCTTAAGGGAGCTTTACGCCGTGTTTCTCCGTTTTCTTTAATCTTTCTTTATTTTCGTCTTCGGACTTTCTTACGTTTGGTTTCAGTGAAATGAACGTAATCGGCAACTTCAACTTTAAAGAGACTCTTTGAACCAACCAGCAACTGCACCTCAAAGGACATTCAAACTAACGCGCTCCCTCGCTCTGAAAGACCATGTGAACGCGTGACACGAGGACAGAGACACACACACACGCTTTCTTCTCAGACACGGAGAATCATGCAAGTACCCGTTTTACCATGCTTTCAAGGTTTAAGATCTGTTGACTCTTGTTGTCTCAAAGGTTCTGTGTCTGTGATGAATTTTGCCAAACTCAATGATCTTTCCTCCCTTTCTCTCTCACTCTCTGTCTATCTCACATGATCGTTCGCAATCATCTCTCTCTCTCTCTCTCTCTCTCTCTCTCTCTCTCTCTCTCTCTCTCTCTCTCTCTCTCTCTCTCTCTCTCTCTCCCTCATTGTTATCTTCCTCTCTCATCCAATTATTTCGTGTTTGTAATGTTTTTCGTTTTGTTTGTTTCGGGTGTATACTGTACATACACTGTAAGAAATTGCTGTAAATTTACAGCAGAAATGTACAGTACTGAACCGTTTTCTGAAATTTCAGTTTCTTACCGTTAAATAGCACGTGATCTGTGGGGGAGGGAAGGAACCGCGAACGACGTACTTTGGCAGTTGGCACGAGTGACTGACACACGTCTTTCTCGGTGGAAGCACAGCTTTCATATTAAAGCTCATTTACAGGTACCAGAACACGGGTGAATCTAAAATAATTGTGTTTATTTTCAATCTTATTAATTTCACGCTTTAAGATAGTGGATGTAGCTAAATTTATTGTTCCTCAAAGTTAAGCGTTTGTGTGTGTGTGTGTGTGTGTGTGTGTGTGTGTGTGTGTGTGTGTGTGTGTGTCTCTCCGCGCTCGCGCGTGCAGCATATTTGTGTTCTTTCATTGTACAAGTTACCCTAATATAGAGGGAAATGTAAAATAAGTGCGTTCGTTGGATTCTTTTATTAAAGGAACACTCCGACTTTTTGGGACTTTAGCCTATTCACCTTATCCCCCAGAGTTAGATAAGTCCATACATACCTTTTTCATCTCCGTGCGTGCTATAAGTCTGTTTGACGCACCCACCGCTAGCCTAGCTTAGCACAAAGACTGGATGTAAATGGTTGCAGCTAGCATACTAATCCAAATAAGTGACAAAATAGCGCAAACATTTTCCTATTTACATGTTGGGATTTGTATAGTCACAGAGTGTACAAAAAACTACGTCACATGAGACACAGACATATTTTAACAGTATAAATACTGGGAACTATATTCTCTGAAGGCGAAGCACTGCTACTTGGGCGGAATAATAACCGCAGCACCTGAGACGCGCTCTCTGCTCCTCACCACGGCGCGTCTCAGGTGCTGCGGTTATTATTCCGCCCAAGTAGCAGTGCTTCGCCTTCAGAGAATATAGTTCCCAGTATTTATATTGTTAAAATATGTCTGTGTCTCATGTTTTTTGTACACTCTGTGACTATACAAATCACAACATGTAAATAGGAAAATGTTTGCGTTATTTTGTCACTTATTTGGATTAGTATGCTAGCTGCAACCATTTACATCCAGTCTTTGTGCTAAGCTAGGCTAGCGGTGGGTGCGTCAAACAGACTTATAGCACGCACGGAGATGAAAAAGGTATGTATGGACTTATCTAACTCTGGGGGATAAGGTGAATAGGCTAAAGTCCCAAAAAGTCGGAGTGTTCCTTTAAGTACCGTAGGTTTTTTAATTTACCGCCTTTCGCCAGTATGTTTTTTTTACGCGGTGGGGGATGGTGGAACAGCTAACGTTAGGTTCTGTAGCACGCACGAGTGAATTGCACACGTCTGTCTCATTTGAAGTTATATGAACTTATTAAATGTCAGTGTTATTATTTTGGCTTTGTACAGTATATGAGCACAATCATTTTAACAGCATACCTTTGCACTCGATAAATTTGCTCCAACTAACGTTACGTACGTCGTCGATATAACAGAGGACATTCACTTAAGTTTCATTTGAACTTGTTCCTCAAAGTTAAAACACGCATATCTGTGTTTTGATAGCTGGATTGTGCTCTTCCATAGTGTAAAATGTTTACTTGCAAACTTTGTGCACACACATGCAGTACTTTACCTGCATTTGTGAGACACATGCACATTCATATTCATGTCGCGAATGTCAGGTTTAATTGTGCATTGCCTGCTTGTAATAAGAGTTTCAAAAAGTTTTCAGCTTTCAAAACTCACTGTTATCGACACAAAGAGGGGAAATCTAAGCTCAAATCTATGCCATTGACTTCATTTGAATTAACGTGCCATGTTGATTGTGTCAAGTCAGGTGTGACACTATGAGTATATTTTATCAGCATCTTAAAACTCACATTAGAGAGGGGAGAAGCGTTTCATGTCCATTTCAGCTATGTGACAAGTCTTTTTCAATTGTGTCCACTTTTACAGCACATGTATCTAGAAAACACTGTGATTGTTCAAAGGTAAACCTGATTGATTCAGTTGCACTTCCTCATAGCATACATGAGTGCTCTGAACAGCATCATGAAATGCCACAGGACTTTCTTTGCAGTGATACTGATGGTGTGGAACCAGACACCTTTGGTGAAAGTGTGGACGAAGATCAGTTTTTGAGACATCTAGCTCTATTTTATCTCAAATTGCAATCAAAATGTCTGATTCCATCCTCCACTGTTCAAATAATTGTTGATCACCTTCAGGAAATTCATGAAATGAGTCACTTGCACCTACTTTTAAATTGAGAGAAAAATTGAGTGCATTGGAGGTTGCAGAAGCAGACATAAATGCTATTTTAGAAATTTTGCACAGTGAAAATCTCTTTGAGACTTGTAATTCACAAAAAATTAAAACTGATCAAAAAAGAAAGTAATTTTTCAAGAATACCTTCAACTATGTAGCACCAGTTCCACTTTGTCTTGGGGCAAATGAGGCAGGCAAAGAGTGTTTTGCTCAATATTTTCCGATTAAAGATACAATTGGTTCTCTATTACAGATTGACACAGTTACAGAACATCGCAAACAAGTATTTTCTGGTGTACGTCCTCACAATGTTCTTCACGATGTATGGGATGGTAGCAACTTAAAAGGTAATAAGCTGCTCAATACAGACACCTCATCCTTTAGTTTAATCCTTTATCAGGATGCTTTGGAAGTAGCCAACCCACTTGGATCTGGCAGGAAAAAACATAAATTACTCTGTGTATATGCAACTCTTGCAGATATTCCTCCACATCATAGATCACGCATTGACCAGATGCAGCTTGTTTTGCTTTGCAGGGAGCAGGACTTCAAGTATTTTGGCCAGGACAAAGTGTTTAGCCCTCTCATCAAAGACCTTAAAGACATTGAGGTAAGTGGCATTAATTTGCCTGATGGAACAGTGTACAGGGGAACGCTATCTGCAATTTGTGGGGATAATCTGGGCTCCAATGGCATTGGTGGATTTGTGGAAAATTTCACAAAAAGTGTGCATTTTTGCAGATACTGCAATATAGAAAGGGAAACGTTTAAAACAGATCCCTTGCTCAAAGCAAATAAACGCACTTTACAGTCGTATAGGGATCTTGTTAAAAGTCAGACAAGTAATGCCACATCCAATGCCACTGGAGGTGTCAAATTTGACTCTGTGTTTAATGTACTACGTTACTTTCATGTGTGTCTGCCTGGGCTACCCCCCTGTCTGGGACATGATATTTTTGAAGGTGTTGCATCATATGATTTAGCATTGTACATTAAGAATTTTGTCACAGTGGAGAAGCTGTTCACTTACCAGGAGTTAAATTGACGAATAAATCATTTAACATACTTTGGTAATGATGCAAACAACAAACCCAGTGATGTTGTTCCAGGGAGTGACAAACTTTCTGGCCATGCAGTTCAAAATTGGTATTTTCTTAGGATGTTGCCAGGATTGATTGGAGACAAAATTGTAAACCCATCTGAAAATGAGACTTGGCAGCTGGTTTTGCAACTACGAGAAATAGTAGAACTTGTATGTGCCCCAGCTGTGTCCACTGGTCAGATAGCTTACTTGCAGTGATGGGAATAACGGCCACTAACGGCATTACTTTTTCCAGTAACGAATAATCTAATTGATTACTCTTCTCATCTTAATAACGCCGTTCCCGTTACTGCCAAAAAATGTGGCGCGTTACTATAACTGATGAAGCTGGTTTTTTTTTTCATCAGACCAACTAGATCTCTGAGCGAGAGGCAAATACTTTTTTTACTGTTCTTCCTTGGTTAGTGGGCAGAGCACGAGACAAGCGCATAAATGCTGACGACTGAGGTAGAGTAAAATGTCATTGTAAGCCAATCAGAGGTAGAGTTGGGCGGGTGTTCGAAAGCACGCATAGTAGTAGGCATTCGGCACTTTTGACTCAGCTCACTGAAAAGAGCCGGCTCTTTTGGCTCACAAACGGCTCTTTAAATGACTTTGACTATAATATTTAAATTTTTATTACATAATTATTTAATTTCTATAGGCTAAATTTGTAAAAATAGAGTCGGCTCTTCAGATATGCGAGCCAGCTCCCGACGTTCACCTAAAAGAGCCGGCTCTTAGAGTCGGCTCATTTGCGAATCGCGAACGACCCATCAAAAGCTCATTTGCGAACGAGTCGATCCATCATCACTAACGGCTAACGCTCATGAATTGCGAACGACCCATCATAACGCATAGTCGGACAGGACAGGACACACAATGAACAACACAAGCAAGCCAGTCAGTCAACGAGAGACAGGTATGGCGACGAGCTTAACAAGCTTAATTTAATTTTGCCCAGTTGTGGCCTGTTGAGGGGCAATAAATATCAAAAGTTCCAAAACATCTATTGTGTTATTTGCATTGATCCACTATATAAACATAATATCTACATGGCATTTGATTGGAGGCTAGTCTCACTTTGTCCCACAGCAACATTTTTTTTTTAGATGTGTGTACAATGTTTCATGTTTCTGTTAATAATGTATTGTATTAAGTGTCCATTTCATTATAATATTCAGATTTATCATAAATAATTGAACATGCACATGTATTGTAAGTTCCGTTAAAGAGGGGTAGAGGTGGGGTCACATTTGAGCATTTAAAATTTAATTTTACTTGAAAGTAACGCCATAGTTACTTTCTTAAGTAACTAGTTACTTTTAAAATTTGTAACTGAGTAACTAATTTAGTTACTTTTTGGAAGTAGTAACTAGTAACTGTAACTAATTACTTTTTAAAAGTAACTTGCCCAACACTGCTTACTTGCAGGTTCTAATTGATGAGTATCTGCAATACTCGATGGCAGTCTTTTCCCAATCATCCCCTCAGACCAAAACACCATTACATCAGTCATTATCCTGACCTGATTTTTCACTTTGGCCCTCTAATTCGTTTGTGGACACTGCGATTTGAGAGCGAACACTCCTATTTTAAACAGTGTGCTCGCAAATCACATAACTTTAAGAATTTGTGTCGAACACTCGCTGAGAAGCATCAGCTTCTTCAGGCATATCTGTATATGCTGGGAGCTACTTCCCACATGACATTGAAGTAGAGAAAAGCACAGAGTTTTACCCAGGTGATTACAATGAAGACATCAGATGCTCAGTTTCAAATATGAACTTTGAGCCTATGAACACTGAGGTGGCCAGTGATGTTACAGTTAGAGGCACAAAATACAAAAAGAACATATTTGTATTGATCAGTGACTCTGATGAGGGACTTGTAGTTGGAAATCTCATTCATCAGGGTGTGTCTTTACATTTTGTTGCTCAGGAATATCAGGCTGTTCGCCTTCCAAACATGGGCGTTTACAGAATTACACCAGCAGAAAGAACATGCTGTGTAGGTCTAAGGAATATTTTGGATTATTACCCATTGCTTGAGTACACTGTGTGTGGCATGCCTGAACTAATTCTGCACCACTCTTTTCTCTTTCTGTAGAAAAATGTCTACCTGGTTTGAGGAGGTTAAACATTTAATTCTTCAGGCATTGCCCAGCCTGTCTCCTGACATTCTCCACCAGATCATTTCCAGTCTTCAAAGCTCAGGACTAGAATGCAAAGAAGACCTCAAATATGTTCAGCAAGAAGACCTTAAGGACATTTTACCTGTCATTCAAATCAGAAAGCTTCTTCAAATTTTTAAATCAGGTATGATGACATTTTAATCTGAATTTGAACTAAATAAGTATCTATTTTAGTGTACAGCATTCTTCCAACAAAATACATCAACTAAATTATTGTATATAGTTTGAGCCGTTGAAATATTTTAGTGGAATTGGTCATGTATACATTTCTTGTACTTTCAGCATATTTTGAAGCTAATCAGAAATATAACTTAATTATTTTAATCTCTTTACTAATCTTTATTGCTTTTTCTCTATGCTGTGATATTTGAAACCCTTTCAGAAACCGAGATGGTTACTCTGAATTTAGATGTACTACCAGCTCCATCAGTGTGTTCTTCATCTTCTCCATCAACTGCAACACACAGCCTGTCTTGCCTTGCATCTCACTTAGAGGCTTCCAGGCCAAGCCTGACCTTCACACAAATGCCCAGCATTTCCAAGACGTGGGCTGAAACTTTTCAAGTCCCTTGGGACAACATGCCTCCTGAAATCCGAACGGCAATCTCTACAGGAAAAAGACCGAAACCTGCAGAAAGGCGCCAGATGGTTAGAGTTCTGGTTGACGAAATGCGCAAGTTTGAACTTTGCCCAACACGTGCACAGTGTCTTACAATCTGTAAAAAGATTGTAAGGGAGAACCCTAACACTTTTGGAGACAAATTTACAAATGGCTCATTAATAGGAGCGGGATATACATCACTCCTAATTCAAGTGAAGACGAGGGTTGAAAATTTGAACCGTGAGAGCAGCTTTGTCTGTCATCGAGCAAAGCCAAACTCAGGATGCAAAAGAGGACCAACGGACACCTATGGCTGTGTGAGATTTGAACCGCACCTTCCCCCTGAAGAGACTGCAGAGACAATAGAGTCCAAACGTCAAAGACTACATGACATTTACAGCCATGAGGGAATTGGCAGTGTAGAGAGAGCAGAAGTAAACACTCTTATGGAGACCACATTCTGTCTTTTGCGTCAGAAACTAAATTCCATACCAGCACCTTCAGTAGAAGACATTAGGAGCCAGTGGCCATACCTCTTCCACCAGAAGTCTATTTGTGCCCACTTCAAGTTGCTAATGGCGCTTTTCCACTGCATGGAACGGTACGGTTCGGTTCGGTACGGCACGCTTTGGCGCTTTTCCACTGCATGGAACGGTACGGCTCGGTTCGGTACGGCTCACTTATGGCGCATTTCCACTGCATGGTACGGCACGGTACGGCTCGCTTCGGCTCGCTTTAAATGGTACCTGATCTGTTGAGGTTCCAAGCGTACCGTACCGATACTAAAATGTGACGTGAAAACACTACAGATCACTGATTGGTCAGACAGACAGAATCGTCACTATCAGCGTCATTGTATTTGCGACACGAGACACTAAACCCACTAGATTTAAATAGCCAGTAGACAACAGCCACCGCTGTAGCACCTGTTTTAAAACTACTTGCTTGACTTGCTTGAAGAAAAAAGAAAGAAAGAAAACTTCCATAAAAAAGAAATGGCTGAATCGTGGTCAGTGGACGAAGTGCAGACGTTCGTCTCGTTGGTTGCCGAAGAGCGGATAAACTATAACGGTCCGACTATAATCCCACCCACTTTGAAGCGGTACTATCTGCAGTGGAAAAGCAAACCGAGCTAAAGCGAGCCGCGCCGTGCCGTGCTGAGCCGAGTCGTACCAAGCAGTGGAAAAGCAAACCGAGCTAAAGCGAGCCGCGCCGTGCCGTGCTGAGCCGAGTCGTACCAAGCAGTGGAAAAGCGAAGCGAGCCGAACCGTGCCGCGCCGAGCCGAACCGTACTGAGCCGTACCAGCAGTGGAAAAGCGCCATAACTGACATTGATGTGCTGAAAGCCTTTGACATGTCCATGACAGAATGCGGAAAGGCTATCGTTGAGTACTTCAAGAGCAAATCAAAGAATGAAAAGGTGAAGGATGTCCTGTCCCAGCCTGAAAACACAGAGATGGCACACCTGCATATCAAGCTTCTAATGTCCCATTTTCAGGAACATGAAGATGGACTGGTGTTGCATGCAGATGTGAGTATTTAGTTTTCTACTTTTTTACTTTATTATAGGAGAACTCCGGTCAATTTTAACATTGAGCTCATTTTTTTATTTTAAATTTGGAGTGCTGTCAGTACAGAGAACAACGACAAAAATCGGTGTTGCCTACACCGTGTTATCCTCTTTTTAAAATTTGCACCCTATTGACCGGAGTTCTCCTTTAAGTGATGATATGTATTCTGATTTGTGTATTGTGTCCTCTTCAGGTTGCTGCATCTGCAGCTGATGTTGAGAAGAAACTTCTACCTGGAAGTCTATGGAATTATTTTTGTGCCGATAAAAATGAACGTAACTTTTCAAGAAATCAATGAAAATATAAATTGAAACTGAATAAAAGAATGAATCAGCTTTGAATGACTGGGATCCTGATCTTCAGACACCTGATGTATTTTATTTTAATATTATAAAATAAATAGCAAACATTTTAATTTATTTGGAGCTCTAGATTAAAACACAAGTACAAGTACACAAGAGGTTGCAGTTTATTCTTATTAGTCTATGCTGATCATGGATTAGTATACCAACAGCATATGAATGGGATAGTTCACCCAAAAATAAAATTCTCACTTATTTTATTCACCCTCATGCTGTCCCAGATGCATTTTACTTTCTTTCTACAGATAAATACGAATTAAGATTTTAAGGAAAGTAATCCATCTCTGCGAGTCCTAAAGATGCTTTAAAAACCACACACAGTGACCGTGATGTCCATGCGACCTCAGTGGATGAATCAATGCCTTCTGAAGTGAAACAATAGGATAAGAAAAATACTAATAATGTAAACTGTTTTAACTATTAAAAATCACTTCCGACCAACTGTCATACATGGGTTACAATCCACTTGTCTTGTTATATGGACTCACAGAGATGGATTATTTCCTTAAAAATCTTTGTAATTATGCATTTTGTATATTATGAGAATACTGTGCATTACATGTGTAGTATGCAGTTAATGTTTTGTGGCTTCTGGTCTTTCCTGTCACAACATAATCGCATCCAAGACTTTCACTTTGATACTTGTGTATATGCTGTAGTGACAATAAATAATGTAAATTTATTTGATTTTTTATTTAAATTCATTTAACTGATTTTATAAGTCATAATTGAACCTGTTGATGATTGTTCAAATATATTTACAATTTTAAATGTTAGAAGATAATATTAACTAAATGAAATAAATAAAATTATCAGCATGATTAAAAAAATGGCAACAAAAATATTCTTTGTATGAAATATGTAATGAAATGCCCTTTGAGGTCTGTATCATCTGACAGCAAGCCACGATTGTAATTTTCATAGTTTAAATTCCTCTTATTTAAGTGATCATACATTTTGAGGCTGTAAATGCATATGGTAACAATGAGAAATTTGATGGCCATGGTTGCCAACCTTGATTACCTGGTTGAAGTGAAACTTTCTTGACGGCTGAATATATCACACACGTATACTAGTAGGCTATTCTCTTTAAATTGTAATAGCACAACCTAATCAGAGCCTAACATGCAAAAGAATCATCAGGAATAAACAAATTTTCTCCTAAAACATTGGACACAATATTTTAAGTAGGCATATACAGTAGGCCTACTTTGATGAAGAATTACACCTGAATAGACTGAAGAGATCTATTGCGCTCCTAAAAGTTTCTGTTGACAAAGTAGTAGCAGCAGCAGGTAAATACAGATAAAATTCAAAAACAAACATAACTTAAAGCTCCAGTCCGTAACTTTTTTAAGTTAAAAATAATCCAAAATAATTATATTAAAAAAAACTTATTCTGCCAGTGGTCAAAACTATCTGCTTGCCATAGCTAGATTCAAAACGGTTAGCTTGTAATAATGATTTTAATTCCAGTGGTACTGGTGGGTTTCCACGGGAAATTCGAGCATGTCTTTGCGTCAATACGACACACCAGTACACATAAAGAAGGAGTTTCGGCTAGCCGGCTATACTGCGCGTGACGAGATGTTTAGATGTATAGGCTTTTCTCGCAGCACTTTACATAATTAAACTTATGGCATCCAGAAAGATCCAAACAACAATCATCAGTGTCAACTGGAGATTCAGCAGTTATAAAACCCAAAAGACTTCGTACTTCGGATTTAAGGGGGCTAGAGAAAGAGAAAGAAACCGTCTCATGCGAACACAAGGATTTAAACATCGGCGGGGCTTTTGAAAAGTGCGTGAACTCCGTATTTTGAAGGGGTTCGAAACGGAAGAAGAGACGGCTTTTTTCTGCTGAACAAGTAAGACATTTCAATAGTTCAATCGTGTAACAGTACGTTTTCTTAATTCACACAGTTATGGAGTTTCCTTTGTTGTGCCTTTCTCGTTTTGCTATTATGGAGAATATGAATTCTGAACTACGCAGGTAACCATAAAACACATTAAATTTAACATTAGTCACGCAATGCTGATGTTGTTAACATGAACAATTTGAGAACAAAGTAGGCTATAATTTGCACGGTTGCTGTAAATCATGTTGATTAAATCTAACGAAGCTTATCATGTCGAATGCTTTTTCCCCCTTAGTTGGTCAGAACAAAAATGGATTTTACTTACTTGTTCAGAAGACATTTTCTTATGAAAATTCTTATGTTGGTCAAACTTTCAAAAAGTGAATCTGTGATTCTGTATGCCAGTATCCACACAGCGCGGTGACTGACAGCAGCACTCGCCTCAAAACACTGTGTTCATCCGCGCTGTTTCATGCCGATTTACAACCCACGTAAAGATAATAATTCCGCGAATCACTGCAGTTACAGATTTCGAACAGAGAGATGGCGACAAAGAGGAAAAGTTCCGGACTGCAGCTTTAATATTACTAAAATGAAATAGAAAGCTGCGCTTACAGACGCTCACATCCACACAAGTAAACGCAACACTGACGTCTTCACTTCCAGGTCAAGAAGCTGTCAATCAAAAACTCAGTAGCCAATGAGAACACACTGCTAATAGCCCCGCCCCCACGAGAGAATTGTGTCAGAACAGCGAACGAAAACTCAGGGAGCGTAAACGAAAACTTCAGAAGCGTAAATGAAAACTTCAGAAGCGTAAATGGAAACTCTGGAAGCGCATTTGTAAGTTTAGATCAGTAAAAGAAATATGAGGAATAGTTAGCAAAACATGCAGTGTATTAAAAACAAAGTTAAAAAAAATTGCCTGCGATTCATTCTTTTTCAGTTTCAAAGATAATTTATTCAATTTCAATTTATATTTTCATTAGTTTCTTGAAAAGTTACGTTCATTATTATCGGCACAAAAATAATTCCATAGAAGTCCTCGTCTTATTTTACTGGGTTAGTATGTTAAGAAGAAAACATTGACAAATGGGGAAGATACAGTAAAATAAAATAAAACATTTCTAATTTGTATACAGTTGTTAAAGAATAGTTCACCCAAAAATGAAAATTTTCATCGTTTACTTACCCACATGTTCCAAATCTGTATACATTAATTTGCTCTGCTGAATACTCCACACTGTTGTTTTTTCCTACTATGGAAGGCAATGGTGCCTCACAACTGTTGGGTTACAAACATGCTTCCAAATATATTATTTTGTGTTCAGCATTAAATTAAGACAGAATTACATTTTTGGGTGAACTATCCATATCCATTTACAATGAAGTCTTCTCAAAGGCAGATCTTTAAATGAGTTGTGCCAATGTTTTCGTTATTGTTGTTATATTTATTTATTTATTTTGTTTGTTTGTTTTTACTATTTTTATTTTAGGTATGGGAGAGCAGACAAATGCTGTACGATGGATGATAAGCCTTGAAGGCCGTGTTATTTGTGAGTGTGTCCAGTCATCATTTTTGACTGCACTTTCAACACTTTTTGCTGTGTACTACGTCTTCAACCTGCAGTATCAAGAGGAGGCTTGTTGCACATTGGAGTTTCTTCAAAGGTATGACACTTAAGTCCTTATTGCATTTTTTTTTTTTTACCTTTCATCTTCATAAGAATTTTGATGCATCATTCAATGGTAATTTGTTATATATCTGTCTTTAGACGCTTCGTTGGAATAAACCCAGAAAGAGGTTCAAAGACCTGCAGAGGCAAGGTGGTCTCCAAGAAGACGGGCAAGGTGGTGAATAAAAAGTCTTCCACAGTCAATCAAAAGGTTGCCTCTCTACTGAGAAATCTTGCGGATTTCGAGTGGGATTTCATCTCGGTAAGTAAATTTGCACGTACACACTAATTTATGTAGCTGGTTCCCATTAAAGTTATTACAGTATACCAGCTTTTTTTGTAGAACAGTTTACAATACACTACACTACTGAAAGCTCTTTTCATTTTAATTTCAGATGTGCTTTACAATGTATTACTAAAGTGTGTGTCTTTCCAAACCCATAAGACTTGTTCATCTTAAATAAAGAACTTAAATGAAGATCTTTTTAATGAAATCTTTCTGTCTACACAGCCTACAAAACTACTACTTTTAGGGCCGGTTTCACAGACAGGGCTTAGATTAAGTCAGGATTAGGCCTTAGTTCAATTAGGGTATTTAAGTAGCTTTTATAAACATGCCATAGATAAAAAAAAAAAAAAACATTTACTGCTGTGCATCTTGAGACGAAACAAAGGCTCTGACATATTTTAAGAAATTTCAGTGCAAGTTTCTTTCAGTGAAAACAGCTCAAACATGCATTTTAGTCTGGGACTAATTTAAGGCTTGTCTGTGAAACCGGGGGTTAAGGTCTTTAAAGTAATCCAGGAGACTCCAGCGGTTTAACTTCAGTTTGATGAAGAAACGCAAGTGCTTTCTGTGTGCAGGGAAAAAAATTACACTTGTGCCATTACTCATGCGTGTTAAACATACTTTGTGTGGGCTTTTTCGCTTCATAAAATTGAGGTTAAACCCGGGAGTCACATGGAGTATTTTAATGATGCCTTTACTACCTTTCTGATGCTTGACAGTGCTGCGAAGGCTGTCCGTGGAGTGACAGAAAGTTGTCAGATTTCATTAAAAGATCTTCATTTGTTTTCCGAAGATAAACAAAAGTGTTAAGAGTTTGGAACTTCATGAGGATGAGTAATTACAGTTTCCATTTTCTGGGTAAACTTGCCATTTAACCATGGGTCATTTCTAAACCCCAGATAAACAGCATCCTAGGTTATCTTGATTAATGTTCAGCATTGCTCATAATATACCCAGGGTTTATTTGCCTATTTGTGGTGTAATTTCCATTGATTTTTGAATGCTGCTCGTGACCCAAACGCTATGATATTGTGGATTCTTAAGTTTAACTGAGTTAAAATAGGGCTTAGAAAGAACAATAACCCAGAGTTAAGTCAGTAAAGCCCTTTTTTTTGTGACGGGCATCATTGTACCATGCTGCTGCTAATAAAAAAAAGTCTGTCGCCTCTTCTTCAAGCTCAAAATGTCTCCCCATTTACTCTCTCCTTCAAGTTAATCTAAATTCTTCTTAGTCATTATTTTTGTAGTGTAGCATTATGTTGCTTTTTGTCATGTTCTTTTGACACTTTATTTACAAGCAAACAACACACAAGTTTAAAGTCCCCCCCTCCCCCCATTTTTTTTTTTTTCTCTTTCAGACTACACCTGCATCACTTTGAAGATTCCGGCATATTCCTGGCCTGTTCCTGTTCCAAATATTTGCCAGGTTTTGACTTCGATTGACTGACTGTTATTAAACTAAAATTAACTTAAAAAATGTTCACACCATTTACTATTTCGTAAAGGCTGTTAGGGGAATGGGCACCCCAAACACATTCTTGGCCTGTTCCTGTACCAAATACAGGTTTTGACTTTTATTAAACTAAAATAAATTAGCAAATTCACTATTTCTTATAGTGAATAAGTTCCTTGGACGTGGTTCAGTTGTTATGATTTGCTTTTTTTGTGTAAGCATTCAGATTATTTGTCACTAAACTCAATAAATTGTGTGCTATAAGAAATACCCTCTTGGGCTGTTTTTTTTCCCCTTGGGAAAATCTTCTAAATGAAATATTACAATACCAGCTTTTTTGTACAAGTAGAGATATTAAAGGTAATAAAGAATATGTATCTTAGAATACAGTAATAAAACCACAGGATTACGGTACAAAGCTGGAAACTCTGCTGCCAGTATTTTACTGTTAAATTATAGAAAAACTGTAATTTAGATTACGGTAATTAAATTGTAAAATTACGGTACACAGCTGGAAACCCTGCTGCCAGTATTTTACCGTTAATTTACATGTACATTTTTTTACAGTGTATATATTCTGTGTGAATTGTAGTTCAATGTATTATTAGTCCCATTATTAAAGCCATTATATTCCTGATTGCTTTCTGTCTAAAAAAGGCTCATATTTACAAGTCAATGAAATGATTGGTCTAGCTACAAAGCTTTACAATTTGTTACTATTTCAGTAACCTAAATTTTATAAACACAGGAAAATTAATGTTCACGGCCAGAAAATAGATATTTCTTGGAGTTTATAAAGAGAGATAACTTTGTTGAGAAGTTGATAAGTTAATCTTACGGCCGTTTGCTGGACAAACCGATTGTTTGGTAACTAAATAATTCCCTTAAAGTTATCTCATATAATCGATCTGTGATAAGACCATTGATATATGAATGAGGAATTATAATCCGTTGTGATTGATCCTTCATATATATCAATCGATCTATTTTCAATTTCGATAAGTTAACTGTAATATGCAATATATTAATCATATTCATGATTAATTATTAAAATTCCCTATATATAATTTGAGCTAATTAATGCAAAACTCAATGTTGCTACAACTTCCTTGGCGACTCTGATACATGTCCTCGAGAATAGGCGTGGTCCACCTTCAACAGGCTTCAAATCAGCTGGCAGTCGCGAGTAATCTCCCCCTCGCATTCGTCACGGTGCCACTGAGTGTAAAAACGCGGAAGGCGAAGCTTGAATTTACAGGTATGTCCCTCTTTGGCTAATGTATTTTCTAATGCAAAATGACTACCGCCATTTGAGCGACTCGCTCGTATGTATTTTAAATGGCAGTATCTACGCTTACGAGAATACTTGATTACCTGGTGGAAGTAATTACACGTGACTTTTGAAATAAGTGTTTTTTGCTAAGAATCAACTTAAAAAATTACACAGTGTAGCTTTAAACAATAACAACACTGATATAAGAATGCGCTGTTTATGTTTCAATCAGTTAAGAGCCTCACATGTTAAAAACTGTCAGGATTCCATCACCATCTAGATCATCATCTCCACCCACTCGTTCCCTTTCACCCAACCAGACACTTTCCCGTTCATTATCCCCTGATTACTGATCACCGTCACCTGTGTCCCATCACCAATATGGACTATAAAACACTCACCTTCACTGCAGTCACTTGTCTGGTCTCGTCATTTCATGGCTCACAGACTTCCGATAACCTACCCGTTCCTTACCGACCTTCCATCCGTCCATGACCAGTCTGCCAGAACCAATCTACCGTCAAGTCACCTGCAAAAGAGAGTGAAAGAGAGAAAAGGACTTTACCTCAGCTAAGCTTCCTTTATGTTTCTTTATCATTGGTTTCTCACCTGTTATCTC
The DNA here is from genome assembly GCF_029890125.1 of Rhinichthys klamathensis goyatoka. Taxonomy (NCBI): domain Eukaryota; kingdom Metazoa; phylum Chordata; class Actinopteri; order Cypriniformes; family Leuciscidae; genus Rhinichthys; species Rhinichthys klamathensis. The sequence continues at coordinate 3,171,850 of NW_026607002.1, read as the reverse complement.
CGACTTCGATCCCTCTGCACAAATAAAGCAGTAACTTACCAACTTGTTTGCTTCGTCTGTGATCCCTGACAGAAGACCAGACCACACTAAAATGCAGAGTCCGTCGGGGTCTGAAGAGGATTCCTCATCGGCTAATCCTCCGGTCGTCGCAGCATTCATTCCACCACCTCTACTTCCGCAACCTCCCGCTGCTTCGTTCACTGCCTCCGCGAGTCCCATGGCCCGGCCAGCGCCCTACTCTGGTGAGGCGGAGAACTGCAGTGGGTTTCTTCTGCAGGTATCCTTGTATATCGCTATGAATGAGCATCAATTCAGTAATGACACCGCCCGGGTGGCTTTCATTATATCACTGTTATCTGGTCAAGCGCTTCGGTGGGCACAGTCATTGTGGGATTCAGATTCTCCGGTGATCAAATCCTTCTCAGATTTCAAACAGCACTTTAAAGAGGTTTTTGGGCAAACTATTTCCGAACTGTCCATTCATGACCAACTATTTAACCTCCGTCAAGGAAATTCATCAGTGAGTTCGTATGCTCTCCAATTCCGCACTCTAGCCGCGGCTAGCGGCTGGAACGAAACCGCCCTGATCACTGCCTTTCGACATGGGTTGAATACCGACGTACGCCACCTGTTGGTGGTCTATGAAGACAGCATGGGGTTAGAGAATCTGATTCAGCAGACAATCCGAACCTCCCAGCGTCTCACCGCTTGCGATAGGTTTGTACCCACTGTCAGATCTCCGCCTCCGGCTCCATCAGTTACTCCTCCAGCACCAGTTCCTATGGAAGTAGACTCCACCCACCTTTCAGCTGAAGGGTTGGTCAAAATCCCTTGCCTCTTCAAATACATATATAATCATATATCATTTTGAATGGTTATATACTTCCTTTATAAAAATCAATAATCAAATATATTCATTATCACATAATCATTTTTATATTCTTTGTGCTTGTGAAATTATATTTTCTTAAATGCATGTGATGTAAATAACCAGTTTCTTTTAGGTGCATTCCAATCTTACTTTGAGATTGCACGTAGTACACGCAGGACACGAAGGCCCCGTAACCCACAAGGCCGTTTGTCTCTTTCTCTGGGATCAGTAGAAAGGTTAGAGGGTCCTAAAGGCAGCGTGGGCACATATGATTCTTCGCTGGACATATGGTCAAGCTATATTGAGCGTTAGTATCAAACTTTAATTGTTGTATTAAAATGTATTCTTTCCAGTATATTTCCTTCCTTGGGAGTAAATGCCAGTGATCTGTTTTTCTCCCAAACGAGTGAATGTTTTAGCATTATGTTTTGGTATACTTAACTGATAATAAGGAGCTCAAACTCTCTTCAGCCTTGATGGGAGCTGTTATTTGCTAGTGTCTGTTATTTGTGTGTGTGTGCGTATGACATTCTATGTAGGTTCTGGACGGTCGGACCAGACACCCCGGCGCCCCATCTCTAACCTGCGAGGCCACCACAGACCTAAATCCAATGAGTGGACGACAACTATCTTTACTAATGGCGATAGGCACCCCTATCTCCTCACATGTGTTAAATTGTTTAGGCTTTCATGTTTCTCAGCCAATGAGAATCATTCAACCTGTAAGCAATGACGTAGCTTAGACCTTGGAAATGGTATAACTGCTGTGATCTTTGTAACTGTAAGCGGGGCGGCCTACGAACTCCTGTGTGAGTCTTGAAGCTGACTTCTGCTGATGAAAATGCAAACTATCTTCAGTAAAACTTTTCTTTAATTTTTTATAATTCTGACTCCGGGTCTTCATTCTTCATATCTGGTTCTGGGTCTTTGACTGTATACCCCTTACAGTTATGGTGGAGGATGCGCAGGCAATTATTCTCGGTGACACCCCTGGCAAATCAACAAACAAGGTAGTAAGCTTTTGTTAATTGTTAGGGCTGTCTGACTGGAAGAGATTTTGAAGGAGAGCGGGAGAGCTTCACTCCGATGAGGCGAGTGAAGGAGTAAGTTAATTATACTGCTGACAGTATAAGAAGTCGCTGAGAGCGTCGTTAAGGGTAACGGCAGCAGACAGCGCAAGCGAAGCGTGCTCTGTGGGGGCTCCGCTGGGCATTACTGGTGTAGCACCACCCCAGCAGAGCACGTCCCTGGGCTAGAGGTCCAGTGGCACCGTAAACCTGCTCAATCTCTTCCATTTCAGAATAGGGGATCCCCGAACTTAGTGAAGTGAATCAGGCAGTTAGGGATACTAACAATAATAGGGTTGTTTGCCAGGGATGCATCAGGAACGATTCCGAGAGAAAAATTTAAAAAAGTTGTGACCCAAATTGGCATGGACCAGTATATGTAACTGTGATTTTGGAGTATACTTTGCAGTTTCATCACGCAGAAGCCAAGCTGTGTTGTTCAAAGATCGCCGCCTCCATTTCTGCAATAACTTCAGGTGAGTATGAACCATGATTAAGATATGACAGTAACCTGAACAGTCCTGAAACAAATAGTGAGACAGGAAAGCAAACGCTGTAAGCAGCTGTGCTCTAAAGCCCTCACTTTAAATAAATTTGCAGAAATGATTAAGTAAATGGTAGTCAGGATTTTGATTCTGATTGGAAATTTAAACAACTTGACTGGCTACAAACAAACAAAGAAACGGAAAAATTAAAATGTTTAGCCTCGTATTGCTTACGATGATTACAAGAAGCAAGTGAAAGAAATTCTGGGTCTGGGATAATTTCCCTCGACAAGCGACTAAAGTTAAACAGACACTTTGTGAAAACAACTTAGAATATTTTGGAGCATTTCGATGCAGCTTATGAAAATGGATGTTCTGCCAATAATAATGATGAAGATTATGATTGGGCTATTATGATTAAATCCGCCACTGGTGGACTGTAAAAGAATACAGAGAACTGCTTAATCAGTGGCTCTGTTTACATTCCTAAATGGGACACACACTGCTTCAAGGGCGTGCAGTAAGTTGGAGCCGTTGAGGCTGACACATGAACCCTTTTGAAGAAAAGATCTATAATACTAATTTTTATAAGTGAATTGATGAATACAGGTTGATGTAAAATGAATGACTCCAACAAATGTGAGTTGCAAAATATATCAAAGTAACTAAAAGGATGATTGTGTTGTAATTAAACATTTTAAAAAGATTTTAGATGATATAGAGAGACTAATCTCACAGATGATTTATCATAACTGCAAAAGTATCACAAGCAGAGAGTGCTTGCCTCGTCAAACTTAGTGTGAATCCTAATTGGAGATTGATAAACTCCAAGAGAAAACTAAAGTCAAATATTGTTGAGAACTTGACAATTAAAATTGAGATTGAGAAATGTGAAACGTTATTGAGAACTAGAATAATTATTTTTATGTAAGAACAAATAAGCAGAAGCAGTACTGGATTAACAGTTGCTAAATGCTGATTAAACAAACAGCTTGAAAAGTTGACCATGAAAGAACTAGAAGCTGATGTTTTGCTTTCAAAAGATAAGTTTGTTATTGGCTGTAATGAAACAGTTTGCTTATCTGAATCTGATGTGTGCTGTGGCTGAAACTGCCAGTGCAACAGACTCAATCTGAGTGGAAATTTGTAATGTCTAAATTCCCTGAGGTGGGCAAAAGACAAATATAAATAATATGTTTATTTGAAACCGTATGTAATATCTGGCAAAGATGCCTTAAGCTGGGATAGAGTTAAAAGATGGTAGATAAAGTTAGACGTTCAGAGTGCAGTGTACCAGTCCCTCCTTCATTCAATGTCTCTCTCTCAGTCAATGTCAGCTAAAAGCTGTTACCTGAGTCGGTGTCATAAGTGATAATAAGCTATTTGTAGTGACATCTTTGATTAGGTTATTTTAGGACCAGTAACTTCTTTGTCTCATTTAGTCTCCACCATTCAGGACCGATGGCTCCGGCTACAGATGAAGTACACTGAATGTATGGTTGTGATCTAAATTCACTGAGTATAATCCAAGTAGCTAGGTTGCTGCTTTTAAGATAGTTAATGGATTTAAGTGATTAAATACTGTTGTTATTGACCTGTCTCCCTATGTGAACACTATTAGGCAATCCGAATGGCCCTGGTGACTCTTGAACGTGCCTTTCCTAAGCTCCAGAAAACAGCTGAGTTCTGTTGAAGAGAACTGATTGTGTGATTGGAAAGAGCGGTCACCAGTGGGCACGAGTGACCATCTCTATGACGGGTAAGACCTTCTTTGGCCAGACAGGGGGCAACCCAAGCCAGAGTGGATCACGTAAAGTCATTGGGCATCTCAAGATGGAGGTGTTTATGTGAGAAAGGTATGAGAGTGGAGCGGATGACTGTGAGGCCAGCAGCATCCTTTATCGTTAGGGCGGATGAGCTGTGAGGAGTTACAGGCAGTCTGACCCAGAAACGTGAGTGTTCCTCTATACCAATCACAAGAAACCGCATTAGTTGTATGGCTTGTTTTTTATTGTGACAAGTGTCTGCAAATATGCCAGGGGAAAACACCCTGATGGAGATTATAGATAAAGGGCTAACAGGAGTGGGCTTTCAAGAGCCAGCTGAGTACATGAAGTGATTCCCATTAGTTGTTGTGGAGACAGTAGCAAAACTTTTTATGTACTGGTTGCCTTACGGGCAAGGAAAATCATAGTTGATTTTGAACTAATATGTTATAACATAGTTTTAACTCTTGAAGGTCGTTAGACATGGTGGTGGTTAAAGATGAAGACAGCTTTTGATTTAAGAAAAGCCTGGATAACAAAGGTGAATGGTCAAAGGTTATTGTTATTAATTTAATATTACATTTTGTCTAAGTTACAGCCTTAGAAGGCTGTTGAAAAAGATTATTTATTTATAGTGAGAGAGACTGCTTGAGCAGAGGAAGGGATGGTAACTGTGTCTGTCTTTCCATTATTGGCCTGCTAGAGCAAGCTGAAGCAAAATAATGATAATGAAACAAAACAACCCAGCTGACCTTGTTAAATTCTAAGGAATAATGAACAAGACATGCTTTGAAACTGGTTGGGAGACCATGTAAAATTAGGTAGAAGCTACTGGAAAATGGGAAGTTTAAAATCTTATTTAAAATTTAAATCTTTTAGCAATAATATAAAGAAAAATGAATATTGAAAATGAACAGTTAACATATGTGTGTCTAGTATGAGTGCGTGTGATGGTGACAGCACTTTATGTCTTGTATGTATTAGTTTGGGGTACTATTATTTCCTGATTTTGAGGATATTGTGTCATTAACCTCTGGAATTAGTGTTTTATCATTACAGATGGGTTAAGTGAAATGACCAACTTTAAAAAAAGTTGATAATTCTAAGACAATCTGATGAAAAGACAATGCAGAACATGGGACGAGCTTTAATTGGAGTGGTTTTCCAGCTCTGTCTGCTATTGGTAATTATGAATGCTTTTGTCATTTATGATATTGAACTGAATTACTCTCTGGATTAGTATTTTATATAAATTGGAATTGTAAAGAAGATTGCCGTCCATTATGGGGTAAAACTCTTGTCTAAATTCAACTGAGGGTCTAAATTTAAATAGACAACTAGGTGGGATCATAAGGATAAACGTAGGAAAAAAAAAAGATATATATATAGACTTGACAGCAGAGAGACAAAGTGACACATTGGCTAAGTCACTATCCAAATTATCCAGAGTGAGCTCCCTCATTTTTATTGAAAGGCCGGAGGGCGAATAAAGGAGGAGTGAATATAACTTCTAAAAAGAAAAGGTTTTATTTCTCAATCCATTAAATGTATGTATGACATTAGATGTCTAAGAAAACTACAATTTAATAAAGGTAAAAAGAGAAAGCAGCTATATGGCTGTGGGCTGGGATCTGAGTAACATAATATTTTGGTTTCTGTAAAACTGTAAAGATAAGTGGAACTGAGACAAATACTGTGAGAAGTAGTTATAATGAAAAATAAAGTTGAAGTTAATGATAAGAAAACAAGAGTATTGAAGAATTAATAAAATACCATGATTTCCCTAACGAGGGAACTTTAAGTGTCACTAGGCTGACAGTGGTGAGAGACTCGGATGCAGAAGGAACTGGCATGTAGGGCAAGATGGAAGAAATATAGTAGAAAAAAAAATGTATGTTATGAAAATACAATTTCTGATAGGATTTATGGAAGTCAAATTAAGTTTAAATGGTATGAAAAAGTTATTATGGGCCTTAATTATTAATATTTTATTGTTTGTTGTTTATTTTTAGTTAGACAACCATTGTGTTTTAAACCTAAAGGGTCTATAAAAGGGGTAGTGAAAATAATGGATTAACCATCCAACTTTGTTTATAATAAAAGGATTTGGAAATCATAATTTTATAAATAAAAAAAACTAGTGCATATATTCTGGTATTCATGATTATAGACAATGTCTTTATTTAGGATCTGAGTAGTGACTGTGGATCTAGCCCATGCTAGGAATACAGCAATAGTGCTTGCTTATTTAGCCTGGCTTCCAGAGAATAAATATGTACTTGTTTTGTAATCAGTTATGTGTTTTATAAAAATTTTAACCTGACTGATAAACTGAGGAAGAATGACATTGATGTCCTGTTGTGAGTGGAAGGTGGGAGAGCCTCTTAATGGGGACTGGAATTTTTAGTATCCAGCATGTCCATGACGAGGTGAAGAGACAAGTGTGACCCTTCAGGGGAGCATGCGTCACCACTCCTCCCTTCCGTAGTGACCTCACTGGTTAGACCAGACGTGGCGGTATTGGACCCCACATTGGTCTAAAACGGGGGACTGAAGGGTTGGTCAAAATCCCTTGCCTCTTCAAATACATATATAATCATATATCATTTTGAATGGTTATATACTTCCTTTATAAAAATCAATAATCAAATATATTCATTATCACATAATCATTTTTATATTCTTTGTGCTTGTGAAATTATATTTTCTTAAATGCATGTGATGTAAATAACCAGTTTCTTTTAGGTGCATTCCAATCTTACTTTGAGATTGCACGTAGTACACGCAGGACACGAAGGCCCCGTAACCCACAAGGCCGTTTGTCTCTTTCTCTGGGATCAGTAGAAAGGTTAGAGGGTCCTAAAGGCAGCGTGGGCACATATGATTCTTCGCTGGACATATGGTCAAGCTATATTGAGCGTTACTATCAAACTTTAATTGTTGTATTAAAATGTATTCTTTCCAGTATATTTCCTTCCTTGGGAGTAAATGCCAGTGATCTGTTTTTCTCCCAAACGAGTGAATGTTTTAGCATTATGTTTTTGTATACTTAACTGATAATAAGGAGCTCAGACTCTCTTCAGCCTTGATGGGAGCTGTTATTTGCTAGTGTCTGTTATTTGTGTGTGTGTGCGTATGACATTCTATGTAGGTTCTGGACGGTCGGACCAGACACCCCGGCGCCCTTCTCTAACCTGCGAGGCCACCACAGACCTAAATCCAATGAGTGGACGACAACTATCTTTACTAATGGCGATAGGCACCCCTATCTCCTCACATGTGTTAAATTGTTTAGGCGTTCATGTTTCTCAGCCAATGAGAATCATTCAACCTGTAAGCAATGACGTAGCTTAGACCTTGGAAATGGTATAACTGCTGTGATCTTTGTAACTGTAAGCGGGGCGGCCTACGAACTCCTGTGTGAGTCTTGAAGCTGACTTCTGCTGATGAAAATGCAAACTATCTTCAGTAAAACTTTTCTTTAATTTTTTATAATTCTGACTCCGGGTCTTCATTCTTCATATCTGGTTCTGGGGGTTTGACTGTATACCCCTTACACAGCCTCTGTACTAGTACAACATCAGCCAGTACTCCACTGGGAAACTGGAGAAGTACTCCGTTGGGGTGAAGATTGCCATGTATCCTGCCTCAGTTCCATCCAGAAACGCCGTTCTTCGTCTCGTTCCAAGTCATCTACGGGTGAGTCCAAAGTTCCTGTCTGTTCAACTTCGGTGGAAAGCCCAGAGGTCCAAGTTCAAGTCGAAATCCCAGTGGAGTACCAGGCGTTCCAGGACGTATTCAGTAAGGTACTGGCAACTAAATTACCTCCACACCGGCCATGGGACTGCGCAATCGACTTGCTACCCGGAGCCACTCTTCGTAAGGGTCGCATTTACCCTCTGTCCATCCCGGAACAGAAGGCCATGGAGGAGTATGTGGAAGAAGCTTTACATCAACAGTTTATTCGACCATCTACCTCCCCTGCCGCTTCGAGCTTCTTCTTTGTGGCAAAAAAGGACGGAGGCTTGCGGCCCTGTATCGACTACCGTCATCTTAACTCGCAAACTGTCAAATTCAGTTATCCCCTTCCTCTGGTCCCTGCCGCCCTGGAACAGCTGCGTGGAGCACGCATCTTCTCCAAGCTGGACCTCAGAAGTGCGTATAACCTGATCCGAATCCGGCATGGTGATGAGTGGAAAACTGCCTTTGTGACACCCTCCGGCCATTATGAGTATCAGGTTATGCCTTTCGGATTGTCCAATGCTCCTGCTGTCTTTCAAGGTCACATGAATGAAGTCCTTCGAGAATTCCTCAACCGTTTTGTCATCGTCTATATTGATGATATACTCATCTACTCATCTTCTATGTCAGAACACCATCAACATGTCATCCAGGTCCTCAAAAAGCTGAGAGCACACAGTTTATATCTGAAACTGGAGAAGTGCGAGTTTCACACCTCTACCGTTCACTTCCTGGGTTACGTAATCAACCAGCAAGGCATTCAAATGGACCAGAAGAAGGTGGAAACCATTCAGAACTGGCCACAACCCTCCTCCGTAAAAGAACTGCAACGTTTCCTTGGTTTCGCTAACTTTTATAGACGTTTCATCCGGAACTATAGTCTCATCAGTGCTCCCCTCACCTCTTCACTCAAGGGTCAGCCCAAGTCTCTGTCCTTATCGCCCACCGCAGTCCAGGCCTTCCAGCGATTAAAGGAAACATTCATCACTGCCCCTATCCTCATCCATCCCAACCCGGACCTTCCGTTTGTGGTAGAGGTGTATGCCTCTTCTACTGGAGTAGGAGCAGTTCTCTCTCAGCGGCAGGGTGAGCCACCCAAACTCCTTCCATGTGCCTTCTTCTCCAAGAAGTTAGCCCCGGCGGAGCGGAACTATGACGTCGGTAACCGGGAGCTGCTGGCCATCAAACTGGCCCTCGAGGAGTGGAGGCACTGGCTGGAGGGAGCTAACCATCAATTCACGGTAATAACCGATCATCGTAACTTGGAGTACCTAAGGGAGGCCAAAAGACTGAACCCTAGACAAGCCCGCTGGGCTCTGTTTTTCACACGCTTCAACTTCGTAGTTTCCTATCGTCCCGGAAGTAAGAATTGCAAGGCTGATGCACTATCACGACTCCATCATACCTCCGTTGAAGATCTCCATCCAGAGCCTATCCTCCCTCCAGCCGTAATCCTCAGTCCCATCGTCTGGGAAATAGACCAACAAATAGCACAGGAGCTTGCACGCCAACCTGCTCCGCCGGGAGGTCCAGAAGGGCGTATCTTCGTACCTCAACATCTTCGTACTCCCCTTCTGGACTCAGCTCACACAGTTCCGGGCTCTGGACATCCGGGTAGCAAGCGTACCCTCTCGCTCCTCAGTCAACGGTACTGGTGGCCGTCCATCTCCAGAGATGTCTCCAGGTTCGTCCGCGGTTGTTCAGTCTGTGCTATCATCAACACCCCAAGAAGACTCCCTGAAGGCAAGCTCGTGCCGTTACCTCTTCCCCGACGACCATGGTCACACATCGGAGTCGACTTCATGACTGATCTACCCAATTCAGAGGGCTTTACCTGCGTATTCGTCGTTGTGGACCGGTTCTCAAAAGGTTGCAAGCTGATTCCCTTACCTGGTCTTCCCACTGCTTTAGAGGCAGCTGAAGCCCTATTCCACAACGTCTTTAGGAACTTCGGTCTCCCAGAGGATATCGTTTCGGATAGGGGACCTCAGTTCATCTCAAGGGTATGGCAAGCCTTCTTCAAACTCCTCGGGGTCTCCATCAGCCTCTCCTCAGGATACCACCCGCAGACTAATGGCCAGACTGAACGGAAGATTCAGGAGATTGGACGTTACCTGCGGACGTACTGCCACCAGTACCAGGACAGCTGGAGCCGTTACCTCCCATGGGCAGAGTATGCCCAAAACTCTCTGCGGCAGAACACCACCGGGCTCACCCCCTTCCAGTGTATCCTTGGTTACCAGCCTCCACTCTTTCCTTGGTCGGGTGAGCCCTCGGAGGTTCCAGCTGTCGACTTCTGGTTCCATCAGAGCGAGGGGGTATGGGACTCAGCTCATGTGCATCTACAACAGGCAGTACGGAGACACAAGGAACAAGCAGACCGTCATCGACTCGACACCCCTCAGTATCAGCCAGGACAAAAGGTTTGGTTGTCGACTCAGGACATCCGTCTCCATCTGCCTTGCCGTAAGCTAAGTCCTCGATTCATCGGACCATTCACCATCCAGAGGCAGTTGAACGAAGTGACCTATAGGCTCAACCTTCCCCCTCATTTCAAGATTTCTCCTTCATTCCATGTTTCCTTGCTTAAACCTTTTACTGACCCTGTCACTCCTGTTCCCTCAGATAACCCTTCCACGAACGTACCTCCTCCCGTTCCCGTCGAAGAGGAATCCATTTACCAAGTCCGCTCTATCATGGATTCCCGGCGGCGAGGTCCTCGGCTGGAGTACCTGGTGGACTGGGAGGGCTACGGGCCAGAGGAGCGTTCTTGGGTCCTGCGAGATGACATCTTGGATCCTACTCTACTCACCCAGTTTCACAGTGATCATCCAGATCGTCCTGCTCCCAGGGGTCGTGGTCGACCTCGCCGCCGGCAGCACCCTTCTCAGGCGTCAAGAGCCGCCTCGGGAGGGGGAGGTACTGTCAGGATTCCATCACCATCTAGATCATCATCTCCACCCACTCGTTCCCTTTCACCCAACCAGACACTTTCCCGTTCATTATCCCCTGATTACTGATCACCGTCACCTGTGTCCCATCACCAATATGGACTATAAAACACTCACCTTCACTGCAGTCACTTGTCTGGTCTCGTCATTTCATGGCTCACAGACTTCCGATAACCTACCCGTTCCTTACCGACCTTCCATCCGTCCATGACCAGTCTGCCAGAACCAATCTACCGTCAAGTCACCTGCAAAAGAGAGTGAAAGAGAGAAAAGGACTTTACCTCAGCTAAGCTTCCTTTATGTTTCTTTATCATTGGTTTCTCACCTGTTATCTCCGACTTCGATCCCTCTGCACAAATAAAGCAGTAACTTACCAACTTGTTTGCTTCGTCTGTGATCCCTGACAGAAACGAGACACAGAGAGAGAAGAGAAAAAACGCAAGGTAAAAGGTTGAATGTATTTTAAATTAGGTGCGGTATTTTTAGTATGCGCATTATGTCCGAGACGCTGCCAAGTTCCATATTTTATTATAAAAAATGTTTTATTATAAGTGAGAATGAGATAGAAAGTCTCATATCATGGAGAGGAGTGTTATAAAATGTCCAGTATAAATAAATATATATTTATTAAGAAAAAGTTAGAATAGAATTACCTATCAGTATCTATCTATCTATCTATCTATCTATCTATCTATCTATCTATCTATCTAGTAAGATTGATGGCATATACAGCTCTTTAGCAACCCAGGTTAATTGGAAATACGTTACTCTGCCTACACTTTTGCAAAACCGAGAAGCCTGGTTGTGATGTTTTATCCAATTATAGGCCTATTTCTAACCTTCTATTTCTGTATAAAGTTGTGGAGCGTTTTGTGGCTATTCAGTTAAATAATCACCTATCACTGAACAATCACGAGGCCACGAGGTGGCGTGATTACTAATGAGTGACACCTGCACAACGCACCGGTCTCGTATCTCTCAGGGAGTAGCGGAAGCATAAAAGGAGGAGCGATGACCGTGGAGATGGGGAGAGGAACAGGCCTGAACTTATGTTGTGTATTGTTTCTGTTTAGTGTGGCCTGGAGAGTGAGCTTGGAGCAGCCAGTCGTCGAGATAGTTCAGGATACAAACCCCATGTTACCGGAGTGGAACAAGGGCTGCCTCGATGAATTTCGTGAGGACGCAAAGGGGACAGGACTAACCCGAATGGGAGAATCGTGGACTGGTATGCCTGCGCTCAGGGCCGGATTAAGAGTTCAGAGGCCCCTGGGCACAATGTCTTGTAGGCCCCCCCTTAGGCAGGCCAAATGTATATTTTGTCCAAGGACATTTTTATATGGCATTTACAGTTTTACTGACTTAAAAGGAACTTTGTTGCTATGCTGGAGTAAAGTTCATAAATGGTCGTTCTTTCCCATAGGATTTTGTAAAACTATGTTGGGTGGACCTCTGTGCCTCTAGGGGGGTTCGGGGGCATGCTCCCCCGCAAGAACATTTTATACATTTTAAGGTTAAATGCATCAATCTGGTGCTCTTTGAGAGCTCAAAATTAAGAGCTTCAACCCATGAACTGAAAACAAAGAAAAAGCATTGACTTGTACCAGGGCTCAAACATCTTTTTAGTTATGAGAGTCTCAGTCTACATTACATTATCAATGGTGTTTTAGGATGCTAAACAATTATTATAATAATGTAATAATGATTTATATAATTATTCCTATGACGTAAAATCCATATAGCCTATAAATGTACTATAAATGAAAATGAATATTTCAAAAGTATATTTTAGTCTACATTACACTATAATACAGGAAAATTGAAATACTTTTGTCCTAATTTCTTCACTTGCAAGAAATAAACCCTTGAGCTTTTTATTTAGGAGAAAACACCAGATCACCATGCTGATCGCGTGACCAAAGAGCACACTTTTCTTTAAATCACCCAGCACACACAGGATGCCTATTCTTAAAGTCTTGAGCTGTTTTATAAAGGCACAAAGCCATATCATGGTTTCGATTTTAGTTCGAAGGCGGCGGTTTAGGCTTGCTTGTCGCTGAGCTCGATTGTTTAGGCAAGAAGTGTTGCATAGCCTGGGACGCTTTCTGTGCCTCTGTACCTCTCCGAAAATCCCTTCACCGCCGGGCCGAAGAGGCCGGAGCTGGAAACAGGGGCGTTCTATCGGGGTCTTTGATCTCGGTGAGGTTGAGCCAAAGATGGCGTTCGAGCACGACCAAGCTAGCCATGTTCCTCCCAATGGCCTGTGCTGTAGCCTTAGTAGCACGCAGCACTAAGTCCGTAGCACTTCTTAGGTCCCGAAAGGCCTCCGGGTCCGGGCCAGCCTCGTCCATAGACCGAAGGAGTTTGGCCTGGTATACCTGCAACACGGCCATCGTGTGCAGGGCTGATGCCGCCTGACCGGAGGCGGAATATGCGCGTCCAGCAAGGGCTGAGGTGTCACGGCAGGCCTTGTTGGGATGAGCGGCCCTAGCTCGCCAGCTCGCAGCAGTGCTTGGGCAAAGATGAGCGGCCACGGCCTCTTCGAGGGGCGGCAAAGGCCTTTTCCGTTGCGCCATCCACGGACGAGAGCGTCGTGGAAACTGAAGATCCCACACGCGCTGAGTGAGGAGTGCGCCAGGCCTTGATAAGCTCCTTGTGGACCTCGGGGAAAAATGGCGCTGGTTTGTGACGAGGGGCCTGTTGACGCCCGACAGGAACCATCCATCCAGTCGACTATGAGGCGGCTCCTCGGGGGTGGTCCACCCCAGCTCGAGGTCCGCGACGGCCTTAGTCAGAATCCGAAGCATTTCGGCGTCGGAGTTCATCCTGGTCGCCGAATCACTGGCCACAGACTACGAGGCGGTGACGGGGTCGAGAGAGCCCGGCCACTCGTCCTCAAAGGCAGCGATGGACAGGCTGTCGTCATGTTCAAGCGATCCGCCGAAGGAGACGAGGCCCACCACGTGGGAGGGGGGGCACTGGTCTCTAGCGAACAGGACCGGTGATGGCGTCCGGGCAGGAGAGAATGAAGCACGCGGGGACGCGGCCGGCGTGCGTTCACTAACATCTAAGCCCTCCGGTTGCTGTTGGCTGCGACGCTTCTTCTTCCTTGGAGCGGAGAGCGTCGTTGAAGCGGCATCGCCGTCTCGAGAGAGAGCTAGCCGATTGTGCAGCACGGAGATTGCCATGCTTTCGCAGGCCGCACATCCGCCAACATTCTCCGTGTGGTCAACTCCCAGGCAGGAAATGCAGCTCGCGTGTTGGTCTGCCTCGTGCAGCGGGCCTCGGCATGTGGCGCAGGAACGAGGCATCTGTAAAATATTTCGTTAAGCTTTAGAAAGGATATAGGGAACTTCCGGGTTACCCAGCATGGAGTAGGTGCGTTCGTTTTCTAGCTCCCACTTACTTTTTCTATCTTTCCTGTTTAAACCCTACTTTCATCAATTAGCTGTACATATATTGCCGATAACACCAATACTACGTTCGGAACAATGCCCAGACCCATGAAAAATGCAAAAAGTGACTTGGCAGAGTCAGAGATGTCCTCGGACAGCGTTAGCAGTGACGCTAACGTTAGCCTATCGGCTACATCCATTTCGACTTTGCTTGAGCAGCACAGAGTAGCCATAGCCGCCGAGTTCAAGTCATCATTCGCAAGCATGGACACTAAGCTAGACAAAATCCAGGCTGTGGTCTCAGGACAGGGACAACGTATAACCGATCTTGAGTCGAACGCGGAAGTTGTCTGCGGACGCCTGGAGAAACTTGAGGCTACGTGTTCCTTACTGCAGGAAGATAACAAGTCGCTGAAGTCTAAACTATCGGATTTGGAGGGGAGAAGTCGGAGACAGAACGTTCGTATTGTGGGCCTACCAGAGTCAGTTGAGGGCGCGCGCGCCACCGCTTTTTTCTCTCAGCTTCTCATCGAGGTTTTTGGTGATCAAGTTCTCCCTTCTCCCCCGGAGCTGGACAGAGCTCATCGCACTTTGGCACCCAAACCTGGCCCGCGCGAGAGACCGCGTCCCGTCATCATTCGCTTTCACCGTTACCAGATTAAAGACTTGATAATGAGAGAGGCACGTAAACAAGGCGAGCTGGAATACCATGGCCACAAGCTCCGGTTTTATGAGGATTACAGCGCGGAAGTTTTGAAGCAGCGGGCTGAATACAAGGGGGTTATGGCTGAGCTCTATCAGCGCGGTCTCTGACCCTCTCTCCTCTTCCCTGCGAAGCTGCGCATCACTCTCCAGAGCGGAGAGAGGATGTGGTTGCGGTCCGTTTCTGAAGCATCCAACTTCATCTCCACTTTGGATGGGAGTACATAGTTAATGCGTTTGGTTGTGAGTATACAACTGTGGACAAATGTTCTATTCTTAGCCCCAGCCAATGTCACAGACTGTTCTATCTCTCCTTGCCCTTTAAAATGAGAAAATTAGCTGGGTGAGCGTGACACATTTTATTTTTATTTTTGTAGCTTGTATTGCATTGCCTAATCCACGCCCTTTTATTTATTTCTATCTTAATTTCAAATCAGCTGGATGAGTGTGACAATTTAATTATTATCATTATTGTCATTTTGATTGTCTGCCTAACTCACGCTTTTATTTTAAAAGAAATGAAACAAGAAAGAAATGCTTGTTTGCTGGTTCTCCTCTCTCCTGCCATACTCCGCGTCAGCGTCCGTCTTATAGTGGATCAGCAACGACTCCAACGAGGCGCAGGTGTATAATGATCAGAGGTGGGTAGAGTATCCAAAAACTGTACTCAAGTAAAAGTACAAGTACTTATAGAAATATTTACTCAAAGTAAAAGTAAAAGTAATAATCTTAAAAGTTACTTGAGTAAGAGTAAAAAAGTATCCAATGAAAAAACTACTCAAGTAGTTAGTTACTAGTTACTTTGGATCACATAGGCCTATATATATATATATATATATATATATATATATATAACATGATATTATTTAGATATTTTTTCATTTAAATGACTAAAATTATCATAATTAGATAAGCTATCTTTGCAACAAAAACAGAAGAGACAAACATTATTTCTGTATATTATAGCTATAGCCCGAAAACCATTGCCTGTCCTTTGGTTTGTATAATAGTATAATAACTTATACAACTACATTTGGATTATTAGACAATGTCGGAATAAAGTGACTCTATGGAGTTTTGCATTCAAATGTAAAGGGATGGCAGTCATGCCCAACACAAACAACGATCAAATGCAAGGATATTCTTCTGTCTGTTCTCCAAAATGTATTTAAATGTAGGCTATATTTATGAAAGCATCTTTAAACTGGTTAACTGTGTCTCATAAGGCAGGCAGCGGCATTCGTTTTCAAGTCGAGTTCGCACGCCACTGCGCAATACACACATTGTGTGTGTACACACATTCATAAACTGGACGATGGTAGCTTATTTAATGTATAACTATAAAGTAATGTATATGTCCAAAAAAAGGGTAATGTCATACTTTGTAGTAGTGCTATATGGCACGTAATCTGTTTGGTTGTAAAAATGTATTACCTGACTGAAATCGAATGTATCGTCGTGTGGAATAATTAATTCACAGACAGCTTACGAAGTAACATACGAAGATGTTCAACTAATAAAGATCTTCATCGCTGGCAAAAAATATGATGCATTTGCAGATTTACTTTCTAGACTGTACTATAGACTGTGGACCACCACTTCTTACAACGCTCTTGATGTTCTTAATCTTCCTGTTACGACTACGAGAGGATTCAGTGCGTGCAGGAAACTGAACAGATCATTCAAACTGATTCGCGAACCGATTTAGACAGATCTGCCCAACTTGTTTGATGACGTCTTTGAACAGAATCGACTCAAAAGAGTGATTCATTTGTGAATTGAGCATCGCTCATGCCCAGAAAAAAGAGAGAGCGCGCGCTTAGAATAAACTACGCTTTTAACAACATTGCATTAAAATAAAGTAAGGAGAGGAACGTCGCCCAACGTAACGGAGTAAAAGTACAGTTTTTTCATTAGAAATGTACTCGAGTTAAAGTAAAAGTACCCACAATTAAATCTACTCTTAAAAGTAAAAAATTTCCAAAAAACTACTCAAGTAAATGTAACGAAGTAAATGTACTTCGTTACTACCCACCTCTGATAATGATACACAGGTGCAGACCCATCAGTAATCTCAGACACACAAAAGAAGCACAGAGTCATGACGTCATCATAAGTAGAGGGAAACACGAGACACGAACCGTAACAGACTATTAGTATTTGAAATCGGCTGGATGAGCGTGACAATTTTTGTTTGTTTTGTTTATCATTTTGATAGCTTGACTAATTCACGGCTTCTTTTGTTGGTATCTGAATATGCTGGATAACTATTTTTGTTTGATTTGTTGTCATTTTGATTGTTTGCTGGGTATATATATGTTTGTTCATTATGTTACTAGGCTACTATAGGGTGAATTGTACAAGATTTATGTGGGAGCTAGCACAGATCGCGAAGTAAAGCCTGGAATGTTTGTTGTGAGACTAGTAAGGGTCCTTTGGGGTTTGCTGTTTAGAGCAATACATGGGGTGGGGTCAGGGTGGGTTGGGTTGGAGTTAATTGGGTTCGTGGCGGATAAGCTACCATCTGCTGTATTTTCAGTTATTTGGGGTTTTTTTTTCTTTTTTTTCGGTTTTTCCTTTCCACGTTATTTTGCTACTCTGTTCATGTGCTTTTTTTTTCTCTCATCGTAGCAACTCTTTTGTTTCTCAGCTTACTATAACTAAGTTAGATGAAGGGCAATCTGAATATAGTTAGTTGGAATGTCAAGGCGCTAAACCACCAAGTGAAAATAGGTAAAGTCTTCACCCACCTAAAGAGGCTCAGGGCTGGGATAGTGTTTCTTCAAGAAACCCACTTGCATGACTCTGACCAATGGCGTTTAGGTAAATGCTGGCGTGGACAACTTTTCCATTCTAATTTCAGGGGTAAGGCTAGGGGAACAGCTATCCTTATTGATAGTAACATTCCTTTTGAGCCCTCAAACATTATATCGGACAATAATGGTCGTTTTATTATTGTTTCAGGCAAACTTTACAATAAGTCAGTCATCTTGGCCAACGTCTACGCGCCTAATATTGATGATGTACAATTCTTTAAGAGATTTTTTTTCTCAACTACCTGATCTCAATTCTCACTCTCTTATTCTTGGTGGGGATTTTAATTGTTATTTAGATCCAGTTTTAGACCGTTTTTCCCCTAACCCTGCCAATCTTAGCAGATCTGCTGGCCATATCAAATCATTTCTTGCTGATTATAGCCTCTCTGATCCGTACAGGTTTTTATACCTCACCGGAAGAGAATACTCATTCTATTCTCATGTTCACCACACCTACACCCGAATAGATTATTTTTTTGTTGATAATTCATTAATGTCAGACCTGAAGTCATGCAGTTACGAAAGTATTGTGATCTCAGATCATGCTCCTCTGCTCCTTCAATTGGCTTTCTCTGATGCTGAGTGTACAAGAAGACAGTGGAGATTGGATCCATTATTGCTCTCAGATGAGAGTTTTCTTACACATATCTCCACACATATACATTTTTTTTTTGTATAAATAAAACACCGGATGTGTCCAATGCAACGATTTGGGAAGCCCTGAAAGCCTATTTGAGGGGTGAAATTATATCATTTGCAGCACACAAAAATAAGTGATTAAAACAGAAACAAACTGAAATTGCTGATCATATTCTGAACATAGACAGACAATATGCTAATTCGCCCTCACCTGAACTTTTCAAATAACGTTTAAAACTCCAGACAGAATTCAACCTTCTTTCCTCTCGTCAAGTTGCCGACCAGTTGCTGAGAAGCAGAAGTACTTTTTACGAGCATGGTGACAAGATTGGTAAACTCCTGGCCAACCAACTGCGCGGATTTAGAGCGAAGCAACTTATCCCTGGAATACGGACAGACAGTGGGTGTACAACATCGGATCAGAAACTTATTAACGAAAAGTTCCAAATATTTTATTCTAATTTGTATAGTTCGGATTGTACAGCAGACGTAACTGCCATGGAAACCTTTTTTAGTAACCTGAACATGCCTTCCCTTTCTCAAGACCTGAGGCATAGCCTTGAGGCACCTATTACGCAGAAGGAAATTATTGCTGCAATAACATCTATGCAATCAGGTAAATCTCCTGGCCCAGATGGACTTTCTTCTGACTTTTTAAAGAATTTTTCAGCTGAATTATCGCCCTTTTTATGTTCAGTATTCTCAGACTCATTTGTCTCAGGTAAACTTCCCCCTTCGTTCTACCAGGCCTGTATCTCCCTGTTGTTAAAAAAGGATAAAGACCCTCTAGATTGTGCATCATACAGACCAATTTCGCTATTAAATACGGACGTAAAGATACTTGCCAAAATCCTCGCCCACAGATTGGAGGATATTCTTCCATTTATCATTTCCCCCGACCAAACTGGCTTTATAAATGTCACGGTTGGTAAATCCTACGTTTTCTTCTTGTCTCGTGTTTCTGTTGTTATATGTCAGCGCGCTGATTAGATGGGCATTCCGCTCGTCAGCGTTCATTATCTATCAGCTCATTATCCCCTCACCAGCTGCAGCTTGTCAGATCATGTGTATTTATACTCACCACTTCCTCATCTTCCCTGTCAGATCGTTGTATGTGGTTTCCCCGGTGTGTCTGTGTTCCTGTCGCGTTCCAGTCTCTTGCCTTCCTTGTTCCGGTTCTTGTTCTGTGGATTTTCTGGACATTATCGCTCATTGGACACCTTTCACCGCACCTCTGCTTCACCTTCCATCTGACCATCGGAGTTCCTGCGCCACCTACCTGTTTGCCTGTGTTGGACTCTCACATTGTTACTACCTTTAAATAAAAGAGTTTAACTGCACTTGCTTCCGTCAGTCTGTCGTGACATAGCGATCTGACCTTCAAACATGGAAGCAGCAGGAGACCCTTCCTCATCACTAGAGGCGTTTCTGAGTAACAGCAGTCAAAGAATGGACATCCAGGAAAAGAATATCAATGATACGGCTCGTGCTGTTCAGGCTTTAGTGGCACAGGTGTCCGGGCTCACCCAACAGATTCAACAGCTTCGCGTGCCCGCTGCGCCACCCGCACCGCCAATTCCCCCACCACCACCAGCGGACCCATCCCCGTCAGAGCCTCGTCTACCAGTCCCTGAGCCATATGCAGGTGAACCCAATTACTGTCGTGCGTTCTTAACCAGATGTGATATGCACTTTTCTCTCCAACCTAGAACCTTTCAGGAGGAGCAGACCAAGGTCGCATTTGTTCTGACGCTTCTGACGGGGAAAGCGGCGCTATGGGGAACGGCGGTGTGGGCTAACCAAGACGACTGCTGTTCCTCGTTCCAGCGGCTCTCCGAAGAGATGCGGCGGGTTTTCGACCGGGCCGCGACGGGGAGAGAAGCTGCCAGGCTGCTGGCCGAACTACGACAAGGAGAACGATCTGTATCAGAATTCTCGATCGAATTTCGCACCCTGGCAGCTGAGAGCCAATGGAACGAGGAGGCGCAGTGGGACATGTTCCTGCATGGGCTGGCTGACCGCGTCCAAAAAGAGATTTACGCCATGGACCTGCCTACCGGACTTAATGATCTGATCGCGCTGGCACTAAGAGTGGACAATCGTCTATCACGAGGCACCAGACGGTTTCAACCGGACCGTCCCTCTGGAGGTGCCGAGGGAATGCGTTCAGGAGGCGGGGGCGCGGTCAGCCCCGTCTACGATCACGAGCCCATGCAGGTGGGTCGAGCCCGGCTTTCCCGGGAGGAGAAGGAGAGGCGGAGATCCCTGGGCCTTTGCCTTTACTGCGGTGGAGCTGGACATTTCGCGTACAATTGTCCGTTAAAAGGCCCAGCCCGACAGTAAGTATGAGGCTACTGTCGGGTGGGATCTCTGCCGAGAAGCCCTCATCTACATCTACCTTCCTCCCGGTAAGACTCCGATGGTCAACTCACCTCCACGACTGTCGGGCACTACTGGACTCAGGGGCAGAAGGTAATTTCATGGATCACTCATTTGCACTCAGATATCAAATTCCCCTCAAACCCCTTTCACACCAAATCAACGTTCACGCCCTCAATGGACAAAGACTCCCCACGATTTCACTGATCACCGAAGACCTCACACTCATCACATCCGGCAATCATTCTGAGACTATTTCCTTTTACATTCTGGACACTCCACTAGCACCCATCGTTCTTGGTCACCCATGGCTCATCCGTCACAATCCCAAAATAGACTGGCAGATCAAATCGGTGGCATCATGGAGCAGTTTTTGTCATAAGTCTTGTCTTGTGTCTGCCTGTCCGTCTGTTCCTGTTCATGTGTTACAGGAGGAGACAGTGGATTTATCAAACGTGCCCACGGAGTATCGGGATCTGAAGGAGGTGTTCAGTAAGTCTCGGGCTGATTCTCTTCCTCCGCATCGTCCCTATGACTGTGCTATAGACTTACTGCCAGGTACGTCTCCGCCTAAGGGCAAGTTATATTCACTCTCTGTCCCAGAGAGAGAGGTCATGGAGAAATACATTTCTGATTCTCTAGCAACGGGATTCATCCGGCCTTCCTCTTCTCCAGCGGGGGCGGGGTTCTTTTTTGTGGGGAAGAAAGATGGATCGTTGCGACCTTGTATTGATTACCGGGGGTTGAACAACATCACGGTAAAGAATACTTATCCTTTGCCGTTGATGTCTTCAGCTTTCGAGAGGTTGCAAGGAGCATCTATCTTCACAAAACTGGATTTAAGGAATGCTTATCATTTGGTCCGCATCAGGGAGGGGGATGAATGGAAGACCGCTTTTAACACCCCTAGGGGGCACTTTGAATATTTGGTTATGCCGTTCGGCCTTTCCAACTCCCCAGCGGTCTTCCAAGCACTTGTCAATGACGTGTTGCGAGACATGATCGACCAGTTCATATATGTCTACCTAGATGACATATTGATTTTTTCTTCGTCTCTCCAGGAACACGTGCAACACGTTCGACAAGTGCTTCAGAGGTTGCTAGAGAATGGGCTTTTTGTCAAGGCGGAGAAATGCGTTTTTCATGCACAGTCTGTTCCTTTTCTAGGTCACATCATCTCGGTTGAGGGAATGCGCATGGATCCTGACAAGGTTAAGGCTGTGGTGAATTGGCCAAGTCCAGATTCCCGTAAGGCCCTACTAAGGTTCCTGGGGTTCGCCAATTTTTACCGGCGTTTTATTCGCAATTTCAGCCGACTAGCCGCACCTCTGACCGCCTTGACCTCCCCCAGAACGACGTTCAGGTGGTCAGACGCAGCAGAAGCTGCGTTTGCTAAACTCAAGGGTTGCTTCGTTTCAGCCCCCATCCTGATAACCCCTGATCCATCACGTCAGTTCGTGGTGGAGGTCGATGCGTCAGAGGTGGGGGTAGGTGCAGTGTTATCCCAGCGCTCTCCTTCAGACGACAAGATGCACCCTTGCGCGTTTTTTTCGCATCGTTTATCCCCTGCCGAAAGCAATTATGACATTGGCAACAGAGAGTTGTTGGCGGTCAAGTTAGCTTTGGAGGAGTGGCGCCACTGGTTAGAAGGGTCAGGGGTACCTTTTATCGTCTGGACCGACCACAAGAATCTGGAATACATTCGTACTGCTAAAAGACTTAATTCCAGGCAGGCTCGGTGGGCTCTTTTTTTCGGACGTTTTGACTTTACTCTCTCGTACCGCCCGGGTTCCAAAAACATCAAACCCGATTCTTTATCGCGCATTTTTGACCGTTCCGATCGCCCGTCTACTCCCGAGTGCATTTTACCAGAGAATCTATTCATCTCTACACTCACATGGGAGGTCGAATCGAAGGTCAAGAAGGCCTTAGAAGGGGTAACGCCTCCGACTCGTTGCCCACCGAACCGTTTGTTTGTGCCGGAGAGTTTACGGTCCAGCGTCATTCAGTGGGGTCATTGTTCCAATGTGGCTTGTCATCCAGGAGTCAATCGTACTATGTTTTTGGTTAAGCAACGATTCTGGTGGCCTCTCATGGCTCGTGACGTTCGCAGTTTTGTATTGGCTTGCTCAGTTTGTGCCACAGGTAAGACTTCCAATCAACCTCCAGATGGGTTACTCCAACCGCTGCCGGTGCCTTCGAGACCCTGGTCCCATATCGCACTAGATTTTATCACCGCCCTCCCACCCTCCCAGGGTCACACGGTAGTTTTGACCGTGGTGGACCGGTTCTCGAAGGCGGCCCATTTCATTCCCTTGCCCAAATTACCTTCAGCCAAGGAGACAGCGTTGGTTGTCATTGACCACGTCTTTCGGCTTCATGGCCTCCCGACAGACGTGGTTTCTGACAGAGGACCCCAATTTGTGTCCAAATTTTGGCGAGAGTTTTGTAGACTTCTGGGGGCGACTGTCAGTCTGTCCTCTGGGTTCCATCCCCAGAGCAATGGTCAAACTGAGCGAGCCAACCAAGATTTGGAAAGAACATTGCGATGTTTAGTGTCCAAGAATCCTTCCTCCTGGAGTCAGCAATTGTCTATGGTGGAGTACGCCCACAACACGTTGCCAGTGTCATCCACGGGCCTATCACCATTTGAGTGTAGCATAGGTTACCAGCCACCAATTTTTCCTAGTCTGGAATCCGAAGTTGCGGTCCCCTCCGCCCACGCCTTCGTCCAGAGGTGTCACCGCACTTGGACTAGAGCCCGCGAGACTCTACTCCAAGTGGGGGCACGCACCAAGGCCAAAGCCGATCGCCACCGGCGGAGGCCTCCCGTATACGTCGTCGGTTCCAAAGTGTGGCTTTCTACCAAGGATATTCCTCTCCGCTCCGTTTCGAATAAGCTCGCACCAAAATTCATTGGCCCGTTCTCTGTCACTAAAATCATTAGTCCAGTGACAGTCCGTCTCAACCTTCCTCCAGTGTACAGGAGGATTCATCCCGTATTTCATGTTTCCAAAATTAAGCCCGTATTTTTTGCTCGCATTAATCCGCCAGTCCCGGTTCCCCCCCCCGCCGCGTCTCGTAGACGGGGAACCTACTTATTCGGTCAATCGTGTTCTGGACTCGAGACGGAGGGGACGCGGATTCCAGTACTTGGTGGACTGGGAAGGTTACGGTCCGGAGGAGAGAAGTTGGGTACCGGCTAGAGACATCCTGGATCACTCCCTTATCGATGATTACAATCGGCAGGTAATGGGGTCTGGGAACGCCAGGAGGCGTTCCTAGAGAAGGGGGTGCTGTCACGGTTGGTAAATCCTACGTTTTCTTCTTGTCTCGTGTTTCTGTTGTTATATGTCAGCGCGCTGATTAGATGGGCGTTCCGCTCGTCAGCGTTCATTATCTATCAGCTCATTATCCCCTCACCAGCTGCAGCTTGTCAGATCATGTGTATTTATACTCACCACTTTCTCATCTTCCCTGTCAGATCGTTGTATGTGGTTTCCCCGGTGTGTCTGTGTTCCTGTCGCGTTCCAGTCTCTTGCCTTCCTTGTTCCGGTTCTTGTTCTGTGGATTTTCTGGACATTATCGCTCATTGGACACCTTTCACCGCACCTCTGCTTCACCTTCCATCTGACCATCGGAGTTCCTGCGCCACCTACCTGTTTGCCTGTGTTGGACTCTCACATTGTTACTACCTTTAAATAAAAGAGTTTAACTGCACTTGCTTCCGTCAGTCTGTCGTGACAATAAAGGGACGCCACTCTTTTTATAATATCCGTCGGTTAATGAACATTTTGTATTCCCCCAAGAATACTGTATCAGAATGCCTCGCTTCTATGGATGCTGAAAAAGCATTTGATAGAGTAGAATGGAATTACTTATTTTTTACCCTTGAAAAATTTGGTCTGGGTCCTGTTTTCATTTCTTGGGTTAATCTTTTATATGCATGCCCTTCAGCCTCAGTATTAACAAACAGCCGTTACTCGAGTAGTTTTGATTTACATCGTGGGACCCGGCAGGGTTGTCCTTTGAGCCCACTCCTTTTTGCTATTGCAATCGAACCTCTTGCGATTGCCATTCGCGGAAATGAACTGATACAGGGGATATGGAGAGGAGGAATCGAGCATAAGGTGTCTTTATACGCTGATGACTTACTTTTGTTTCAAAGCCAGCCACCTCCCTACCGGAGGCACTTACTGTGTTAGAGGTCTTTAGTCAAATTTCAGGCTATAAACTTAACTTAAGTAAGAGCGAACTCTTTCCAATTAATACAGAAGCACTTAAACTCAAGTATACTGCTCTCCCACTCAAGGTGGTGACAGATAATCTGAGTTACCTTGGGGTATGTTTTACCAGGAATTTTAAAAACCTATTCAAATCGAACTTCCTCAAATTATTGGATCAGACGAAGCAGATATTATCGAAGTGGTCTCCTCTGTCTTTTTCTCTTATAGGTAGAATAAATTCAATTAAAATGACACTTCTCCCAAAGTTCCTATATCTTTTCCAATGTCTCCCCATTTTTCTCCCTAAATCCTTTTTTCAGGCCCTTGACTCTTTAATGATAAATTATATTTGGAATGGTAAACACCCTCGGTTACGGAAAGCTTTTCTTCAAAGACCCAAACAAACAGGTGGAATGGCCCTCCCTAATTTCCAATATTACTACTGGGCTGCTAATATTCGTTCTTTAGTGTATTGGGTGCATTTTCACCTCGACGACTCAGCCCCAGTCTGGGTAACAATAGACCAAGCGCCATTAGCACATTGTCTCTATCTGCCCTCTTAAGCGCCGCACTCCCACTCTCCTCGGCTATTCCTAATGGTTTCCCTGTGATTAAGCACGCTCTTCGAATCTGGACCCAATTTAGGAAGAATTTTGGGCTTCAAATTTTTTCACTTCTCAGCCCAATTGCAGCGAATCATTTGTTTGCTCCCTCGATGGTGGATGGTGCATTTAAGATCTGGCATAAAAAAGGCTTGAAATGCATTGGCGATTTATTTATTAATGACCTATTTGCTAGTTTTTCTCAATTGACAAAAAACTTCGGTTTGGTAAAGACTAATTTTTTCAGATTTTTACAAATCAGGCATTATATACAGAAGTTGATTCCCCAATTCCCCAATAAACCCCCAGACAACCCTGTTGATAAGTTTCTTTCTGTTAACCCCACATTAAAAGGCACAATTTCTGTTTTTTACAACCTTATTTCAAAGTTGCATAGCCCCTCATTAGCAGCTATAAGAACCATGTGGGAGCAGGACCTAGGTTCTGCCTTCACAGATCACATGTGGGATTCAGTCCTGGATCGGATTCATTCTACCTCCATGTGTGCCCGACATGCTCTTGTGCAATTTAAAGTAGTACACCGTATTCACATATCTAAAACCAAACTAGCTCGTATGTTCCCTGATGTGGACCCGACCTGTGATAGCTGTAAGAGCGCACCTGCGTCACTCTTTCACATGTACTGGACGTGTCCCACCTTGAATGAGTTCTGGACATCAGTGTTTCAAACGTTGTCTGAAGTACTTCAGCATCAGATTGAGCCAAACCCGTTTACTGGCAACGCTCCAAATTTGGCCTTGCCTAAAGGGAAGCTGAAAGTATTGGCCTTTACCTCCTTATTAGCTCATAGGGCTATCTTACTCAAGTGGAAAGATCCTGCTCCTCCTTCCCACTCACATTGGATTAGGGACATTATGTCGTGTATGAATTTAGAGAAAATACGGTACACCACCCAGGGATCTGAGAATAAATTTTACAAAATATGGCGCCCCTTCTTGACATTTTTTGAGAAACCAACTACAACAATATCAGAGCAGCTACACTCCTCTTTGTATTTTTTTTATTTTAATTTTTTTATTGTAATATTATTATTATTATTTTTCTTACCCTTTTCACCGTTATGTACTATAATCTTGACTTGTGTTTTATATCATCTCTAGTAGGATCTCTTAAATGCAGACTTGTTTGTAATTGGATGGAAGGGTGGGTTCTGGGTGGGTTATGTTCAGTTTAAAAAAAAAAAGGGAAAATGTGCATTTCATCGTACAGTAATTGTTT
This sequence comes from Rhinichthys klamathensis goyatoka, assembly GCF_029890125.1. Classification (NCBI taxonomy): domain Eukaryota; kingdom Metazoa; phylum Chordata; class Actinopteri; order Cypriniformes; family Leuciscidae; genus Rhinichthys; species Rhinichthys klamathensis. Next base: position 3,144,974 of record NW_026607002.1, on the reverse strand, counting down.
TTGCAAAGTTGTCATTTAATAAAAAAACTTTGAACAGAAAGGATATAGGCAGTCGCTGGATAGCCACAGGTGAGACCACGGAGTGTAAACGAAGTCTGCTGAAGAGAGGGTCGCTCAGCTGAAGGGCTTGTTTCTACGGCGAAATCCAGTAAAAAGCTCGGGGACATGTGTACTGTCGCTGAAGGAGTATAAATCTGCTATAATGGCGAATTCGGGGGTCTATATAGAATTGGTCACGCCCTCTCGACGGGCTCTGACGTAAGGCTAGCTCATTGGTCACACGTCAGAGTCACCCGGCCATTGGATGTGCAGTTGCTGCAGCACAGCCTATGAGCGTGTCAGGCGCTCAGTTCAGGCGCTCAGTGTGCTGGCTGTGCAGTTGCAAATGCGTTTTACAATAGGCTTCAGTAAATCGAGGAAAAGGAGTTTCCCCACTCGAAAGGGAACTCAGAGTTTCCCATCTCAGGGTAAATCAACTCAGAGCAGTTGGTTGAGGCTCCTTACTGAAACAGGCCCCTGGCCTCTCTCGTCCTTCACCGTCGTACCTCCTCCTATGCTTCCGCTCCTACGTGAGAGATACAAGACCGGTGCGTGCAGGTGTCGCTCATCAGCAATCACGCCACCGGCCTGGAGCCATTCTCCCACTGCCCTCGGCCTGCTCGCGCTCGCCACAAAGCTGTTTGTGATATGAATGATATTTGATAGACTATTGTTAAAATTGTTTCACACGTGCCTCATATGTGCAATAAAATAAAATAAAATAACAAAACACATCCCTTCATAATTTTATGGCAACACACTAGTTTTCTGAAATATAATTTTATCTGTGTGAGATGACCATGCACTGCTTGAGCGATGACACTGACACGAGTATTTTCACATTGTTGCTTTACTGTTCAGTTCATCTTGTATACAGTAACACTCAGTGTTTACTGCGCATGTGCAACACAACAGAGGATCAATACGGGTGTCGGAAGAACAACACATGCAACACAATGCAATAATAAAAAAAAAAAAAATGTTTAACCTTCCTCCTAATTTTAGATTAAATTACTATATTTAAGGTAATTCCATTTTTTGCTTAATCTGAATATCAAATCAAGTCATGGATCTGAACATTGATCACTTAGACACATTCAGACAAAGCTTTTTCTTATGTCGTTGTAGATTAGTCAATAGGCTGAAACTTCTCCCACATGAAGAGCACTGGTGCGGTTTCTCTCCAGTATGAACTCTCTCATGATTTTTCAGGCTTCCTGACTGAGAGAAACTCTTTCCACAGTGTGAACACTTGTGCGGCTTCTCTCCAGTATGAACTCTCTGGTGTTGTTTTAAGTTGCAGGATAGAATAAAGCTCTTTCCACAGTCAAAGCACACATAAGGTCTCATACCAGTATGAATACGCTCATGCCCTTTTAAATGTTGCACTTCTGAAAATCTCTTTCCACAAAAAGAACAAAAGTGAGGCTTCACAGCAGAATGAACTTTAAGGTGTTTTTTTAAGCCTGATTCCAAAACAAATGTTTTATCACACTGATCACAGCTGAATGATCTCACTCCGGAGTGAATGGGCAGATGAGTGTTGAGATGACTTTTCTGAGTGAAACTCTTTCCACACTGAGAGCATTTGAACGGTTTTTCTCCAGTGTGAATTCTCATGTGATCATGTAGGTGTCCATTATGTCTGTAACTCTTTCCACACTGAGTGCATGTATAAGGCCTTTCTCCGGTGTGAATCTTCATGTGCCTGTTCAGCTTTGATTTAGATAGGAAACTCTTTCCACACTCAGAACAGGTGAAAGATCCTTCGACTCCAGATTTTTCAGCTTGTTTGAAACTTTTTTCAGTCTTTGAAACGACTGCATTTCCATCTTCATTTGTGAAATAATGCGGTTTTTGAAACTGATGCTGTTTGTCTTCATTCACTTCCATCAGGTCTAAAATAAAAACAAATGGAATTCCCATAATTCAATAAAAGGATACACAAGAAACAAAAATAAACGTTGTTCAAATTCTCAATTTTGCACATATCCAGTTTACTCCTGAGTCTACTAGTATCTAGTTTTAGATGTTATTGTTATATGTCAGTTTTCATCTTAATGTTCCTCATCAGTGATTAAAGAGAATGAAGGAAAACACCAACCTATTTGTTCCTCTGTATCTTCATCTTTTATTCTGCAGGGTTCTTCCTTAATCTCCATCTTTACAATAGTATGTCCGTAGTTTCTCCTGGAGTAATTCCTCCTGCTTGCTTCTTCTCCTGTGGGAAGATGGGAATATTCCCCAGCATTTAAACTCTCATGAACGGCTGTGGGAGCTTCACTGACTGAAGGAGTGAATTGTGGTCGTTGTTGCTCATTTAGCAGATGATCATCACACTTACAATCACTCGAGATTATCCAGCTTTAAGTTAATTAAGGGTTTATTGCTGTAATCAGACACCAATTAAATGTGGGAATGTGTGCAAAATAGAGACAAAGTAATTGTTTGCCATTCAGAATAGATTTAACTAAAACTATTTCTTTCACCAAAGACTGTAGTATAATTACAGCAGCACATTTAGAAAATATTTTAAAGTTTAATTTTGGCACACATAATAGTCTATTATCTATGGAAGCCCGTTTCCGCCACAGTTGAGTAAAAAAATATAATTCTGTAAGTCATAATAATGAGAAAGTTTCTCGTAATAATGACTTAACATCTCGTAATAATGAGAAACCTTCTCGTAATAATGACTTAACATCTCATAATAATGAGACACTTCTACACATGCGCTTCTACACATGCGCAGAGCAGCGGAGCAGAACGAAGTGCCACGCTAGCGACACCCGCTGGTCAAAGCCGTGTAAACGCATCACAAAACAGTTGTTTTCATTAAAGTCAGTGTGGTCTACGGAGTGCAATCTGTAGTATCATTAAATAAAATAAATAAAAAATAAAAATGTCCATGCACGAAAAGGTGAAAGTGGAATGCAGAAGCAGGACGGTTACCATGGTAACGAAGGACGCCTGCTTGTGCACACCGATGGAAATTGTGTTACATGAACTTACAAAACTAACTGATTAAAGTTGGAATATTACATTTATTCGTTAAGTTTAAGTGTAACATCTGCATAAAATATATATGTTAATATAACACATGTGGTAGCGTCTAGAATATTTTGGAATAGTTTGGACTCAAACAAGAGATTCCTTAATTAAAAAAATTGAAATGTTGTATAATCGAGCTCTTAAAATAATGGATAAAAAGCCAAATCGATGGCATCAAATCAACTTTTAATTTTTTTTTTAATATGCCAACTTTTACCAATTTTAAGAACCTGTCATATATAAAATTGATCCGTTTGCACAATAAGACACCATCTGTTTTATGTAAATTGATAAAGAGACAGAATGATACAAGTAGAATCACTAGGAGTTCGGCAGGTGGGAATTGTAGGATGAACTTTCGTAAGACTACATAGGGCCCTATGAAATCCGTTTTATTTTTCCCAAATTCCGATTTTTTCCCAAATTCCGTTTTTTGGGAAATTCTGTTCCGTTTAAATTTTTGGGAATTAATTTTTTTTTCCAATTTACTGTTATTTTAGTCATAAAAAGAGTGTGCTTTTAAAGTTAATGATTAAAATGTATACAAATAAAATAGGAATGACCTTAAATTACAGACATTTACTCAGTAGCCTTTTCAGGACAAATCCTGCATGATGAAACATGACACTGCACTCTTCAAGTAACAACAAAATATGGTTATGAGCTTTAAACTGTCCAGTAAAATAAATTATAAAATAAAAAAATAAATCGACTCTCTGTCGCGCTGTACAGAAATGACCGTACAGACAGGAGGAGAAGCTCGCAGGCAATCGGGGGGACGTCCCGTCAAGGGAGAAGGCCATAGATAACGAGTCCATAAAAGCAACGGAATACTTACTCCTGCTCACTCACGCCAAAGAACTCTTTGCTCAAGTTCCCCGTCTCTGCAAGATTAACGTTGGCAATTTTCACACACAGCTACTAGAAGATTAACGTCTGTCAGACAGGTTGCTCACGTCATCAAGCTTAGTTTGAGTCGGTTTGAGTCTGCGCGTCAGGAATGGAAGTGCTAAAAAATCGCTAAAAATGGGCTTCAACTGTCTCAACTGAGTTCCAATGAGATGACTCTGTCCACTTCTTATACTGTCTATGCTTTTTAGCAGAGGAAAGCAGAGCCGCTTCGCCATGCTTTCATTGTTTTGATGCCGTCATTGGAGCTGAAATGACGGGAGGGGTTGTGTCGCCCAGATTTGCTTCCCCCGGTCTGCATTTTCACCAGACATACGTTCTTCTCCCACACACAAACAGGATTTCAATCCAAATAGGTAAAATTCCACGAAATTCCGCATTAACACTAGATTCCACGTTAATTTGCCAATTCCGTAATTCCGTCCGCGATTCCGTGATCGTGGAAATCATAGGGCCTTAACTACACAAGGGCAAAGAGCCTTTTCTGTTAAGGGCTCCAAACTGTGGAACCTGCTGCCAAATGAGTACAAGGTCACGACTAAAGATGACGGGACACTGCAGCTGTTTAATCGGTTTGCCCCCCTTGCCGGCCATGACCCCGAGGAAAGCCTGGAGATGGTTGTAACTCTAACACCTGAGGAAGAATTCCATTTAAGGCCTAGGAGACAGAGGAAGGGCTCCTCCTGCTACATCAGTCCCCCGCATCGCGGATCTCCTGTCAGCGAGTCATATATTTCCAGTGGCCCATGGAACAAGCGATCTCGGCTGTTGGCTCCGATGCCCTCGCCCCCGGACCCTTCTCCAACTGCTGCCGTTGTTGCACCACAGGGACCTCCATCGGCTGGTGAGTGTCTACCAACGGTCAGGCCTGTGTGTCTGGCCACACACTCAGCCTCTATCACCATTTCAGCGCTTGGTTCCTCCAACGGCAATACCGAGCTTGCAGCTACTAACGCTATTGCTAACACTAAACTAGATATGCTCCTCTCGCGTTACTCACCGGTAATCACGATTTACGGCGAAGAAGCCCCAGAAATTATGTGTATTGGGGACTCTATTGTTAGGTTCGTAAACCTTCCAGAACCAGAAAATATGAACATATCACACCAGTCCTCAGGTCTTTACACTGGCTCCCAGTTACATTTAGGATTGATTTTAAAGTATTATTACTGGTATATAAATCATTCAATGGGCTAGGACCTCAATATATTGCAGATATGCTCACTGAATATAAACCTAACAGATCACTCAGATCATTAGGATCACATCAGCTAGAAATACCAAGGGTTCACTCTAAGCATGGAGAGTCTGCTTTTAGCTATTATGCCAGCCGCAGCTGGAACCAGCTTCCAGAGGAGATCAGATGTGCTCCTACAGTAGTCACTTTCAAATCCAGACTCAAAACACATCTGTTTAGCTATGCATTTACTGAATGAGCACTGTGCCACTGTCCGTCCGACTGTTTTTACTGTACTGGTTTTGTCTTTGTTTGTTTTCTAATTTCTAATTTATTTATTTTTATAATCTCTGGAAGAGATTTTGAAGGAGAGCGGGAGAGTCTTTACTCCGATGAGGCGAGTGAAGGAGTAAGTTATACTGCTGTATAAGAAGTCGCTGAGAGCGTCGTTAAGGGTAACGGCAGCAGACAGCGCACACGAAGCGTGCTCTGTGGGGGCCCCGCTGGGCATTACTGGTGTAGCACCACCCCAGCAGAGTACGTCCCTGGGCTAGAGGTCCAGTGGCACCGTAAACCGGCTCAATCTCTTCCATCTCAGATAGGGGTGGACCAGTACTACTTTATTTGATTTTTTATTCTAAACTGTTTTAATTATTCTTATTTGTTTTTACATCCATCTGTGCATACCGTGATCGTCCACGTGGGTACGTGTGAATTTGAGTGTCTGACCTCTATCGTTGAAGACTTGGGCAAAAGTTGCATCCTGTCGGGTCCTCTTCCAACGATTAGGCGTGGAAACGAACGTTTCAGCAGACTATTCAACCTAGACCAATGGCTTAACAATTTTTGCACAGCGACAGGCCTGGCCTATATAAGTAACTTTGATACATTTTGGGCCAGACCACAGCTATTCAGATTCGACGGGCTTCATCCCAATAGCAAAGGGTCTAGAAAATTAAGTTTCAATTTGACTAACTTTATTGTTGACAATCTTTCATCTAGATCTGATTGACAAGTTATGTGTCAAAATGCAGGTCCTCTATCCAGCCCACTTTCTTCATCCTTGACAATTTCCCCCCCATTCTTTGTTATGCAGTCCCTATTAAGTTCTCCTACATGCAAAAATAATTGTATTAGCCCACAAAACTCCTATAAAATCCCAGTCAGAATAAAAAATAGATTATACAAAGAAATAAATCTGCAAAGCAAGAATAAGAGACAATCAAACTCAGTTAGCTTAGTGCCTATTCCCCGCCAACCACATTCTGTTCTAACAAATGATGTAGGCCTAGATGATTCCACTAATACACTAACAATAGCCCTGCTGAATGTTAGGTCCTTAGTGGGAAAATCGTTTTTAGTTAATGATCTTATTATTCAACATAAACTTGATTTTTTGTTTTTAACTGAAACATGGTTGGATTCCAGTAACAATGCGGCTGTTCTCATTGAATCGGCCCCTCCCAATTTTAGTTTTGTGAGCGAAAACAGAATAAATAAAAGAGGTGGTGGAGTCGCTATTTTATATAAAGACTCATTACAATGTACACAGTTATCAGGAAGTTTTGCTTCATTTGAATATGTAGCTCTTCTGCTAAAGTCTTCTCCTCGAGCTATATTTCTAAATATCTACAGGCCACCAAGATACTGTGCAGCTTTCTATGATGCCCTCTCTGAATTGCTGTCTGTTATTTGTATCGATTTTGACTGTGTGATTGTCACTGGTGATTTCAACATTCATGTTGACAACCTTGAGGATAGAGAGACCAAGGAACTATACTGTGTTTTTGAGAATTATGCGCTGACTCAGCATGTGACAGGGCCCACTCACATTAAGGGTCACACTCTTGATTTGATTGTATCCAGAGGTTTAAATACTCTCAAGGTTGTAGTGACAGATGTTGCTCTATCTGATCATTTTTGTGTTTTCTTTAACGCTGTTATTTCTGTCTGTAACAGTGCTCAAACAAAGATAGTAAGAAAACGGTACATCACTGAAAGTACTAGTGAATTATTCACTCATCTATTTTCCTCCACTCCTACCGTTTCTGGGTCCTCGATCAATGAATTTGTGAATAATTTCAATTGTAAAGTCACAAATGTTATTGATGAAATTGCACCCATTAGGGTTAAAGCTGTCTCTAGTATAAAAAAAAGATCTCCCTGGAGGAATGACCAACTTGTTTGATCAGGAAAACGAGAGTGTCGAAAAATTTAACGTAAATGGCGAAAAACAAAATCTTCAAGTACATTTTGGTGCCTTTAAAGAAAGACTTTGCATTTATAATCTGGAACTTAGGAATGCAAGGCGGTCTTTCTTCTCTGATATTATTGCTAAAAACAATAACAATGCACAGGCTTTGTCCGCTACTGTCGATAGACTAACAAACCCCCCCATAGCAGTAGCATCTGAACTATTATCCACCAAGGCCTGCAATGATTTTGCCACATTCTTCAGCAAAAAAATTCTGAGAATTAGACAATCAGTTAGACATTCAGTTAGTGCCTCCCTATCATGTGTAGATTACGTACTACCGAACCTCTCTGGTGAAATCAATTTCCATATGACAGACTTTCAACTAGTTAACAAAAATAACTTGGAGGATATTATTATATAACATCTGAACACTACGTCCTGTTGCCTTGACATCTTGCCGACAGACTTTTTTAAAACGGTTTCAAACTGTTTGGTCTTAGACCTTATACAGATTGTTAACATGTCTCTTCAATCAGGTATCTTTCCTCAGGCCCTAAAAACTGCTGTAATCAAGCCACTTTTAAAAAAGAATAATCTAGATTAGTCAAAAATGGATAACTATAGACCAATATCAAACCTTCCATTTTTAAGTAAAATAATTGAAAAGGCGGTTTTTCAACAACTAAACCTTTTTTTATCCTTAAACAATATTTTTGATGTCTTTCAGTCAGGTTTTCGACCACATTACAGCACTGAGACGGCTCTTGTTAAGGTCTTTAATGACATCCATCTAAACACAGACTACGGCAAAACTACAGTACTAGTATTGCTAGATCTCAGTGCTGCTTTTGATACGGTCGACCACGACATGCTTTTAAACCGATTGGAAAACTGGATAGGCCTTTCTGGCTCAGTTTTAAAGTGGTTTGAATCCTATTTAAAAACTAGAAACTACTATGTGTCCATAGGCAGTTTTACATCTGAGTACTTAAATATGGCGTGTGGAGTTCCCCAAGGGTCCATCCTGGGACCCTTGCTGTTCAATATCTACATGCTTCCACTAGCTAAAATTATGGAAAGAAACAATATTAGTTATCACAGTTATGCGGATGACACGCAAGTCTACATAACTTTGTCACACGGAGACTACAGGCCAATACAGGAATTGGCAAGGTGCATTGAAGAAATTAATTATTGGATGTGCCAGAACTTTTTAAAATTGAATGAGGATAAAACTGAGGTGATTGTTTTTGGAGCAAAAGACGAACGCCTAAAAGTCAGCACTCATCTCCAAACAACGAAAATGTTTAAAACAACTGACAAAGCCAGAAATCTTGGCGTAATTATGGATCCAGACTTGAATTTTAACAATCATGTTAAGGCTGTAACAAGGTCTGCCTATTACCACCTTAAAAATATAGCAAGGGTTAAAGGTTTTATGCGCCAACAGGACTTGGAAAAACTCGTCCATGCTTTTATTTTTAGTAGACTGGACTTTTGTAATAGTGTTTTCACAGGCCTCCCGAAAAAAATCTATCAGACAGCTGCAGCTAGTTCAAAATGCTGCTGCTCGGGTCCTCACAGGGACCAGGAGAATGGATCAAATTACTCCAGTCTTGAAATCCTTACACTGGCTTTCTGTGCCACAAAGAATTGATTTTAAAGTACTCCTGTTGGTTTACAAATCAATAAATAGATTAGGACCTAGTTATATATCGGACTTGCTTGTAAGCTATGAACCATCTAGAACTCTCAGATCATCTGGGACAGGTCTGCTTGCTGTCCCCAGAGTTAGAACTAGAAATGGGGAAGCAGCGTTCAGTTTTTATGCGCCGCATATCTGGAATAAACTTCCTGATGACTGTAAGTTTGCAACAACGCTTAGTTCTTTTCAATCAAGGTTGAAGACATATTTATTTAGGGTTGCGTATTCTTAATTATTTTATTCATTCACTGTATTGTATTGTAAATTTTATTCTTTTATTCTTGCATTTTTTAATGTTGTTTTTTATTTAATTTTTTATGTTTGTACATTGTAAAGCACCTTGAATTGCACCACTGCTGAAACGTGCTATATAAATAAAACTGCCTTGCCTTGCCTACAAGGCAATACTTGAAATAAAGTCCTTTACATTGAACGTAAAGCGGTGGTTTAAAATAAACCAGAACTGCTTGCGTATTTAAATGTAATCATTTAAATGTAATCACCAGTATATAAAGGGTTTTCGTCGACGTCTAGTCCTGGCTGGGGAATTGGCAAGAGAAAGGTTAAAAAAAACTCAGGGAAAGATGAAATGCTGGTTTGATCGTAAGTCCGAGATTCGCATGTTTAGTCCAGGAGATCAGGTGTTAGCCTTATTTCCTTTACCAGTTTCTCCTTTCTGTGCAAAGTTTTTAGGACCTTACACTGTGCTTCAAAAAGTGTCGGATCAAAATTATATTCTTTCTACCCCTGAGCGCAGGAAACCTACCCAGTTGTGCCATGTGAATTTATTAAAACCCTTTTACTCTCGTAATGTTGCTCCTGAAGTCATTCCTTCCTCAATTGCGTTAGCTAGTTTAAGTCAAACAGGTGACGTACAACAGGATGTGAAATCACCTGATGATGTCATTTTACAACCTCGTCTAAAAAACTCTGAGACTTTGAAGGATGGGTTAAACATCCTTTCAAGATTCAAGATGGCTGCCAGGAGTTTTGACTGAGAACCTGGCCTCTTAGAATCTAACAAAAATCTATTGAATCCTTTCTGGTATTCCCAAAATTTAGTGGTTATTGTCTCAAGTTGCATTTTATTTAAATTGCGTCTCAATATTGGGGACAATATTTCTACTAGCCGCTGAGCTTGGGCTGTAGCCCAAGTTGATGGGCTTTTGGGCCTACTAGGACCTTGACAAACAAATCTGTCACCATCAACATCTGCAACTTTCATCAACTTCTGGTACATCCTGATGCAGCCTTGGTGAGCATAACACTGAAAACCACCAGATCACGTTGAAATCATACCTGTTTGGCGTGTGCGCCGGAGAATCAGCGTTGAATCGGTGTCGGAATCGGTGTCGGCGTTTGGCGAGGGTGAGCGTGGATGTTAGCCTGCTAGCACTTGTGGCGACTGACGGAGGAGATACTTTCCTTATACCCGGCTGCAAAAAACATCATTTCTTCGGTGTCGGGGACGGTGCGGCGCCTGGGTGTCTCACTTGGAGCTTCACACCTGGGGAGCTTTTGCATCACGACGGGAGCGTTTTTGCGGAGCTACCGGAGCAGCGGGTGTGTCGGAGTGGTCTCACTACCTTACGGTCAGTAGTGTGGATTGCTTAGTTAATCAAGGACATTGAAGGAATTGGTTTCGGCCTATAACGCAATCATGGCTGGTCGCGGCAGAAATGCAAACAAAGCAACTTTAAATGATGATCCTGAATATGTGACGATGGACACTCTTAAGGAATTACTGGACCAGCAGAAGAGCTTTTATGAGGATCTGTTGAAGAGGCAGGAGACTGCATTTAGAAGTTTCACTCAGATGATTCTGGACTCAGCCAACAAAAGAGTGGACTCAGTGTTGGGTGAGTTACAAGAACTTAAAGTGAGTCTGAATTACTCTCAAAAAGATATTGACGATGTAAATAACTGTCTTAAGGCACAACAGAGTGAGTGTAAGACTTTGTCCAAGGTGGTGAATGAAATGAAATCTGAACACGCTGTAGATAGACACTATGAGCAGGTGGATTACCTTGAGAATCAATGCAGGAGAAATAATCTTGTAATTGATGGACTTAGACTTGATAAAGCTGACGAAACCTGGGCTGAAACTGAGTCTAAGGTGCAAGAACTGTTCACAACAAGACTCAAGCTGGAGTCTCCTGTGGAAATTGAACGAGCTCACAGGAATGGAAAATTCTGAGGGGAAAGTGAAAGGCCAAGGCCAGTGGTAATTAAGCTGCTCCGTTTTAAGGATAAACAGCGAATCCTGGCTAGGGCAAAATCCAACTTGAAAAATACCTCAATTTATATCAATGAGGACTTTTCCGAACGGGTGAGAAAGAGAAGAGCTGAGCTACTACCTGCAATGAAAGAGGCTAGAGCAAGAGGGGACTATGCCATCATTAGCTATGATCGATTAATTGTAAGGCCAAAGAACAGGGAATGAGAGTAGAGAAGGCCCCAGTCAATGTTTTTAACAATCTTTCTAATTGTGTGTGATGTCATGGGTTAGTAGTAACTAGGTGACGGCATGGCGATAAACTTACCAAAAAAAGGTGTGAGAATAGCTCATATAAATGTTAGGAGTTTAAGAAATAAAGTTCATGAGATATCTACTTTAATTAAAAGTGAAAATATCAATGTACTTGCTGTCTCTGAGACACATTTAGATCAATCCATAACAGACATGGGGGTAGCTATCCCAGGGTATAACATTTTTAGAAATGACAGGAATACTTTTGGGGGAGGTGTTGCAATATATATACAAAGCCAAATTCCTTCTAAGGTTAGATCGGACTTCATGGTTTCTAGTTTTGAAGCGCTGTGGTTGGAGGTTCATCTTGCTTATTGTAAACCGATTTTAGTTGGCTGTGTCTATAGACCCCCAAATGCTAATGTGCAGAATGTAGATGAATTATGTTCTGTTCTAATTAAGGTAACGGATACTGGTAAAGAAACATTTGTTCTAGGTGATTTCAATATAGATTGGCAGTCAAATTCATGTCCACTGAGGAAAAAGTTATACAGTACTGCGCTCACATGTAATCTATCTCAGATGGTAAAAAAGTCAACTAGAGTATACTGTAGTTATGATGGGCAAACATCCGCAACCTGTATTGATCACATATTTACAAATAATTGTGAAATGTGCTCTAAAGCAGTATCTGTTCCTGTAGGGTTCAGTGATCATAATTTAGTGGCTATTGTTAGAAAAACTCAAACACCCAAAGCTGGACCTAAAGTACTTTATAAGAGGACGTATAGAACATTTTGTGAGAGGGATTTTGTTAGAGATATTAAGAATGTTGACTGGAATCAAGTACTAGCTTTAAACAAGGTTGAAAAAGCCATCGAGTTAGTCACAAAATTGTTTCTTTTTGTGGCTGATCAGCATGCCCCATTAAGAAAATTCACAGTAAGATCAAACAAAGCATCATGGATTGATGAAGAATTAAGGGAGTGGATGCGTAAAAGAGATGAGATGAAAAGAGCTGCAATTGGTTCCAAGGGTACTGAAAAGTGGCAAAAGTATTGTGAAATGAGAAATAAGGTAACTAAGTTAAATAGGAAAAAGAAAAAAATGTATTATCAAGATAAAATTCAGGAGAGGAAAAATGATGGTAACAAACTTTGGAAAACCTTAAATGAAATAATGGGTAGGGGCAGGATCAAAAATCCTTCCTTCATTGAAGTGAATGGAGCGTTCTTGACAAAAGCAAAGGACATCGCTAATCATTTCAGTAGTCATTTTGCAGACAAAGTTGATAAATTAAGGAATGAAATGCGCTCCCCGAGTGGGAGTTGTATATCATCTCAAATAATAATAAACTCTATCATGAATAATAAATCATGCTCTTTTGAGTTCCAACCTATAGAAGTTGACAGGGTGGAAAAGCTACTTGACAACCTGAATAATCATAAACCAGCTGGGATGGATACTTTAGATGGGAGATTAGTTAAGGTTGTTTCAAGTATTATAGCATTGCCAATATGTCATATTTTTAACTTGAGTTTAAAGGAGGGGTTATTCCCTCAGGTTTGGAAATCTGCTAGGGTTTTACCTCTTCAGAAAAATAAACGGGAAAGTTTCTCAGCTGCAAATAGCAGACCCATCAGTATTCTTCCAGTTTTAAGTAAGTTACTGGAAAAAGTTGTGTTTGAGCAGATACTACATTATTTTGTATTTAATGACTTAAATTCTCATTGTCAGCATGCATATAAGGCTGATCATTCTACGTGCACAGCTCTGACAGACATGACAGATAAATGGTTGACTTGTATTGATAACAAGATGATGGTTGGAACTGTGTTACTTGACTTTAGCGCTGCATTTGATATTGTAGACCATGGGTTATTATTAAATAAGCTTGCTACTTATGGGTTTAGTCCATTAGCCATAAATTGGATGAATAGCTATTTATTAAATAGGAAACAGTATGTATTTTTTAATGGTAGTTTTTCCTTCCCTAAAACTTTACAGTGTGGAGTGCCACAGGGGAGTTGTCTTGGGCCGTTACTCTTCTCTATATTTATTAATGATTTGCCATATGTTTTGAATAAGTGCTCTGCGACTTTATTTGCGGATGATACAACTGTTCATTTTGCATCAGCTAGTATAAGCGAACTAAGAAACACACTTCAATCAGAATTACAACTTGTAGTGAACTGGATTTGTGAAAACAGACTTGTTTTAAATGTAACTAAAACCAAAAGTATCTTGTTCAGGTCTAGATATGTCAGTAAGGGTGATAATCAGCTCTGTCTATCACTCACAGACTCGAACATTGAACAAGTTGAAGAGGTAAATTTGCTTGGTGTTACATTGGATGGACAGTTAACTTGGGAGAAACATATTGACAATATTGTTAAGAAAATGGGTAATGGAATATCTGGGATTAGAAGGTGTTCCCCTTTTCTTACCCCTGCCACTAGAGTGCTGGTGACACAGGCATTGGTTTTATCCCACCTTGATTACTGTTCACCTGTCTGGTCAGGTGTGGCTAAAAAATATCTGTTTAAGCTACAAATAGCTCAAAATAAAGCTGCAAGACTTGCACTGGCCTGTCCATGGGGTGTGAGTACGGACGGTATGCATACCAGTCTCTCTTGGCTTAGAGTGGAGGAGAGGTTGTCATGCAACCTTATGAATTTTTTTAGGAATATCTGTTATAAGAAACAACCTACTTGTCTGTACTCAAAAATAAAGTATGTGAGAAACCAACATAGTCATAGTACTCGACATTCTACAAAGGGTTGTCTAGCTTTGAAAAAACCCAGGACTGATGCTGTGTGCAGATCTGTAATGTATAGAGCCATTAAAATGTGGAATAATTTACCAATTTATATTGTTGAAACCCCTAGTAAGGCCGGCTTTAAAAGCCTACTAAAAAAATACTTGAATAATAACACAGACATTGATGAGCTTAGATAAATGGTTTGATGTATAATTGTGTTTTGTGTGTTATGATGCTGTTTTGGTGGTAGCTGCGTTATTATGTATACACGATACTCTTCATAAGTATTGTAGGTATCGGTTTTAGATTTATGTGTAACTTGTATGTTAAATGTTGGTTGGATTATGTATGTTTTTACGTATTTATGTTTTTATGTATTTTATGTATGTTTTTGTATGTGGACCCCAGGAAGAGTAGCTGCAACATTAGTGGCAGCTAATGGGGATCCAAATAAATAAACAATAAACAATAAACAACATTTATCTTGCAAACAACGTTCTGAGTTAAAATCTATGCTGTCTGAATTTTCTGTTCTCTTTTCAGATACTCCTTCTCGTACACACTTGATTGAACACGACATTGATGTAGGCGATGTTAAACCTGTCCGACAACGATTTTATCGTGTATCATTTGACAAATGTCAGAAATTGGAGGCTGAAGTCAATTACATGCTTGAAAACAACATAGCAAAGTCTTCCTTTTCAGATTGGGCTTCGCCTTGTCTGTTAGTGGGAAAATCAGACGGCACTCAACGTTTTTGCACAGACTATAGACGAGTAAATACCCTAACTAGACCTGACTCTTATCCATTGCCTAGGATGGAAGACTGCGTTGACCAAGTTGGATCAGCTAACTATGTCAGTAAATATGATTTGCTCAAAGGGTACTGGCAAGTGCCTTTGACCGCTCAAGCACAGGAAATTTCCTCTTTTATTACCCCATTTGGATTATATTCTTACACATTAATGAGTTTTGGTCTCAGAAATGCCCCAGCTACTTTTCAGCGTCTAATGAACAGGGTGACAGCTGGTTTAGAGGGTTGTGCTGTATATTTAGATGACATTGTTGTCTATAGTGACACATGGGGTCAACATCTTATCCGAATTCGTGCACTGTTTGAGCGTTTGTCTGATGCCAAACTCAGTCAACCTGGCAAAGTGTGAGTTTGCCAGGGCGACTGTGACTTATCTGGGCAAGGTTGTCGGAATGGGCAAGGTGCGACCTGTACGTGCTAAAGTCATAGCGATTGACAAATTTCCTAGCCCTCAGACCATCAACGTGAGTTGATGAGATTTTTAGGAATGGCTGGGTATTACAGGAGTTTTTGTCCGAACTTTTCTTCTGTTGTTGCCCTGCTTACAGATTTGTTGCAAGCAAAGGCTAAATTTGTGTGGACTCCAAAATGTGAAGGCGCCTTTGAGAATGTTAAACTAGAGCTGGGTTTCGATTCAAATTTCAAGAATCGATTCGATTCCGATTCTCAAGATCTTGAATCGATTATCATTATTCGATTCGATCCGATCCGATCTGATCCGATTTTCGAGATTTAGATAAGTGTTTTTGTTTTTTCCAGCTGTTACCTGAATTACAGGACTGTAGTTATGCAACATATTGACACTATTAGGCTATTATAGATATTTAACTGCAAATTAATGGAGTATTGATGGTTGTAAAGAACAATCCCCCTTCCAGAGTGTTGATACAACTGCTTTCACAACCTTGCACTGGTGTAGACGACAGAGGACGCAGAGGTATATCAGGGCTGTCGCGATTACCGCAATCTTGTAGGACCGCGCTACTGACAAGTCAACCGCAGAGGATTGCAAGTAACCGCAGCAACCGCGATATTCACGTTTTTTTATAAGGCTATACCCTTCTTGTTTTGAACTTCATGCATGTGTATTGAATGTTAAACAAGTTCGATAATGATAACAAACAAGACTGTTTATCGTGGTGATGTGTAGCCTACAGAGGCTTCGCACAGACAGTGAATGAGAGAGATCGGCAGAGCGCGTGCGATTACCTGCGTCTGTCTTTGAAGTCATATGTATTCGTGAAAAAGGTTGCCGTGTCAAAGGAAAGCGAAATATTTGTTGTATCATCCTTTTAACGTTCACGTCACGGGTATTTACCATAAATACGCGTCAGCAGCAGCGCTGGTCAGCATTCCACAGCGCGAGGAAGCCGCGGGGAAATAAAATCAGCGAGTCACGCATTGAATCAATGCCATATTGGTCTCTAATAAGTGAAGCATCAGCTTCAGCGTTACCCATGCGACGCATTGCTGCTCAGCTGGGCCTTGAAAAGTGGAACTCAAAGTTAAAAATAATTAACACCTTGTTTCATTACATCTCTTTTAATGAATCAGCTTTTTTGAACGTGTTCGTTGAATGAACGAATGACTCACTGAAAGCCCGTTGTTGTAACAGTGTGCGCTGAGTGAAAGCCTTTCAATGCGCATACAGGGATCTCCCAGTCGCGGCAAGTTAAAGTTCACGCGGGAAATGTAAGCCTATTATTAAATCGATCCTCTGAGTTACGGATCGATCTTTAGAAATTAATATGAAAATCGATTCAGAATTGGTGAATCGATTTTTTCAACACAGCCCTATGTTAAACGATTGCTCACATCGTCCCCTGTCCTGACAGCTCCTCGACTTGATAAACCATTCAAACTTCAGGTGGATGCTAGTCAGGTTGGAGCGGGAGCTGTCCTGCTGCAGGCTGATGAGAGTGGTGTAAATCGCCCTGTCAGCTATTTTTCACGGAAATTCAATTCGTACCAGACGAACTATTCTACCATCGAGAAAGAGGCGTTAGCGTTGATTTGGTCCCTGCAGCATTTTGAGGTGTATGTGTCTTGTGGGACTATGCCAACTGTGGTGTACACAGACCATAACCCCCTTACATTTCTTCACTCTCTGCAGAATCCTAATCAGCGTCTTATTAGGTGGTCTCTTTTCTTTCAGCCTTATGCCTTGGAGATTCGTCATGTAAAAGGCGTAGATAATATCTTAGCTGACGCCTTGTCCCGAGCTCCGTGTGGTGGAGAATAAGTTCTTGACCATTTCCTTTATTTACCTCTTCTCTTTCCTTTTATTGGTTTTCAACTCCTTAATTTCGCTTTTTCCAGGCGCCGGGAAATTGCTGGTTTTGAAACTAAGAGATGTGTAGAGTTTGGGGAAGTTGTAATGGTTAATGATCGATACTAACTCCGGTAAGGTTGTTTTTGTTTCTTTCTCATAACAGATGTGTGTTTTGGGGTTGGAAATTGTGTAAGGTAGAGTTTCTAATGAGAATCTCTCCCTTTTTAAGGGGGGGAGGTGTTACGGCTCAATGTTTGTTCTGTTGTCCTCTTTTCTTTTATAGGTTGCCAGATGGATCTACACCTGTCTGGAATTTGGGAAGCATTATTTAAGATGGCTGGCCTTTGTGGAAGATAGCTCTGATCCCTATCCTGTAGCTGTGCACATCAGGAGCTGGACCTTCATATGGTTTTTCTCTTTATTGTTTGCTTGTTTATTGTTGAACATCTATTTTCTTTATCATTTAAACCCTAGACGTAAATAAATCGTTTAATATATTTTTGGACTCTGAACCCTTTATTTTGTTACTTCCTTGAGCCGGAATGTAACAGTATGTAAAACTGTAATATGTATAAGTAAAAGTTTTATTCTATCTTATTAAAGTGTAATGTAAGAGTGTAATGTAATGTAAAAGTGCATGTGATGTTAAAGTTTTATGCTTCAGTTGTAAGCTCATTTCTGGTATAATTTTTGGTAGGTATTTGATTGTCTATAAGTGACATATTGTGGTAGTTTTATTCTATGAGTAGTAATATGTAGGGCTGGGTGGTATGACGGTATATATCGTTACCGCGGTAGAAAATGTCAACCGTAACAGATTTTTTTATTCCGTGTATAGGCCTACCGCGACATGCAAATAATGGGCGTGGTTAACTCGCGTGCAACGTGCGTGAGACTGAAACACTGAGAATTGTAAAAAGAAACACGGAGAAAGCAGATCAAGAGGATCCACAAAGGAATTACATTTTCTAAAGAGTTGTTGTTGTTAACGTGATATTTTCGGGGGAAAGGCGCAGCAGTCGCAGTGCAGTGCAGCACCCAGGCTAACGTTACAGATTAGAGGAGTGCACGCTTGCAACGGGGAAAGCTGGACAACAACAGTTCATATATCAATATCGTAATGAATAGAAATAACCTTAAATAATGTATAGTTATCTGCATCTTTCCGTCTCTTATGTATAGTTTTTAAACACGCAAACATGATAATGCCGCCCGTGATAATGAACAACCTGCTTGTTAAAGTGAATGTATAATCCTGTAGCCTATCTGAGGCAAAATTACTAAATATGGATCACGAGTTATGTTTGGAGTTATTTCTAACTCCAAACAATTGACCACCAAACCAGCTGATAAAATCTTCCTTTGATTTGATACGTTGTGACAGATATGTTCTGAGTCACATGATGTTCTGAGTCACATGATGTTCTGAGTCACATGTTGTGTGGAGCACCTGGCTTAAGAGAGTTTGAAGATGGCAGTTGCAATGCCTTGTGCAGTGGAAAAGATGTGGGAAGTTAATCCCTGCATATCTCCTAAACAACCTGTGAGGTAAAAGGAACATTTCATTGATTTGCCTTGGGATTTATGGATCTTTTGGAAGTTGGTGGATGTTCAGAGAAACTACCTATGGTCCAAACGGCAATGGAGGACAGATCATTTCTCTGACTGACTGGGACAGATCATCAACTGACTGACTGGAGGAAAACCAAACAAGTATTGTTTTTTTTCTTATATTCTCATGTTGGGTTTGCAGTTGAGACTCTTGACCATGATACTTTGCAAGTATTGTTTAAAGTGCTGAGAAAGCTCTTTTTGAACTGCACAGTGGACTGGTTGCTCAGTGCTGGTCTGAATGGACTTAAAGGTCTAAGTGCATGTACCAGCACCTATGCTGGATTGAGAACTCAGTCAAGAACTGTTAATGTGGACTTGGGACATTGGGGATTTGCACTCTAAATGAGTTGAAAAGGAATTAATTGAATTTGAATTAATTTAACTTTTGAATGAACTGATTTGTTTGTGTTGAAAGATTTTGTCATGTTAAATGAGCCCCATTGAGTACTTGAATTTCTGGGCTATTTTTCTTTAAAATTGAATAATTTTTTGGTTTCTGGTTTTGTAGGGTTTTTGTTTGCATTTGTGAACCATGAATGTTTTCCCCTGACTGAATATTATATTGTTCAAAAAACTAATAACAGTCTATATGAATTGAGCCTGTTGCTGGTTGTGTATTAATTCTTCATCCACATATTAAGGGTTCCAACTTTTTTTATGTTTGAATCCTTTGTATGGTTGACTGACTTTAAAGAAATTTAGTAGGTTGAAACCCCTGCTTGGCACCCCAATTAATTAGGTCAATCCGTTACAACGTGATTACAACTTGATCAAATTAACCGATCGCATTTTACTGATGCAGAAGACATGCGCGTGCACACGCACTGAGGGAGCGCGGTGTTCACCGGGCTATGGTCAAATAATGACGCAGTTACAAGGTGTGTATAATTTAACCTACGCTACTTTGTCAACACTAACAGTAGCTGCTGTTCGGTTTTCAAACTGCTGCTCTCCTGCTAGTCACTTCTGAACTTCTATTGATTAAAGCGCAGGGTGACGGGTTGCCAGATATCACAAAAAGAGCAAAACAAGCCCCTTAAAAACGCAGTGTAGCCTAAGCAGACATGGAAAAATGTACCGGGGAACAAATTTAAACATAACTTGTATTACTATCCTACACAATTAAAAGGAAATAACTAATTTATCATGAATAGAATAGTTCAATATAAAATATTCAGATATTATAAATGAAGTAAAGCATAACATGAGATTGAAAAATTATTCAGAAACACTTTATTTAAAGTTTAATTGCACCTATGAGTTGTATTTAATATCAATCAGTTGGGGGAAGTTCATCTAAAAGTTGATGAGTGTGTTTTGTTTATATTTAGCTATCTAAATAGTTTACCAAAAAGAAATTTACCAAATAAGAGAAACAGAAAACAATGTGAAGTACTTTTCATTTCTAAAGTGTTTGGGTTTATTTATTATACAAAGCCCTTTTTGTTGATTTTTCGACAATAATATATAAATAACTATATCGTGAAAATATATCGTTACCGTGAAATAAAATTAGTCATACCGTGAAATAGAATTTTGGTCATACCACCCACCCCTAGTAATATGTTTGCTGTTTTATTTGGTTTTTATTAGAAAAGCCTTTCTAGGGACCTGAGATGCAAATTAGCTCTTGCTATACTCTCTATGTACAATACATATTTTCCAGCTTTGACTGGGATCATGTTTTTTTGTACTGCCCCTATATAAATAAACTGAAATGAAATTAATTTGATTTGATGTGCAGGTGGAAGATTTCAACAGGCTACAGAAATCACCTTTAAGACGTTTATGACTTTGGAGACATTTGCACATAAGTGGGCAATGGAATGGGGGAAAACGCAAGGTCTTGAGACGCGTTTCTAAACGCTGAACTCCTTTTCAATTGACCGCCGCGTAATACGCCGTTTGGAAAGGTGTGCCATCTTATTCCTCCATCTATTTGAAATCAATGGATAACCCTGTTACGAACCCTGTTGTTAAAAATGCTCGTTTCGTAAGGGTTCAGCTATGGAAGCCCATTACCGCCACATAAGAAAAAAATTCGAGCATTCTTAAGTCATAATTATGACATAAAAAGTCAAATTTATGACTTACTAAATCGAAATTATGACTTTAAAAGTCATAAGTATGAGATACAAAGTCAAAATTTTGACGTACTAAGTCGAAATTATGACTTACTAAAACGAAATTATGACTTACTAAATCGAAATTATGACTTTAAAAGTCATAAGTATGAGATAAGTCGAAATTTTGACATGCCAAATCGAAATTATGAGATTAAAAAAATCGAAATTATGACTTTAAAAATAGAAATTATGACTTTCCGACTGGCAAAATTGCATTGTTCTGACGCGACCCGACACATGATGAGTTATGAACAGATTAAGGAGTATTTCACCTCTGCACTGCAAAGATGGATTTTGATTGAATGAATGAATTTGACTGGTAACAGTGGTACTGTATAATTATTGTATAATTAAGTATTTTATACTATAAATAAGTATAATTACTGTATGTTAGTATTTGACATAAAAGGTGATGCATAACTCTAAATAAGTTTAGAAAGTATGCCCATATATAGGTGAAAATGCCCCTGGAAATCAATTTAAGGTGGCAAATATTGCCCCTTAATTAAAAAAATAATTTCTGTCACTGCTGTGAACTGACCACTGCATAGAATATGAAAAATATGAATATCTTTGTGAGTCAGCTGTCAACAGGCCTAAACCAGCCATGGCACCAGCACAAAAACACAATCAGTAAAATATCATCTAATTATTATCAACAAAACGTTGAAAATATTGAGATGTATTTTTGTCAATATTGCACACCCCTATTGTACGGTATTAATTTTGATTTCTTCAGGTCTTAAAAAGCCTTAAATTTGACTTTAAAAAGTGTGCAGGAACCCTGTAAACGGTTAGACGTAGTTACCTAGCAAGTCAGTTGTTTTCAGTAAATGAATTAATAAGCTTCTTGGTCCCCATTGCTTTTGCTCTATTGTTCTCACCAAAATAAAGAGAAAGAAGGACATCATGTCAATTTCAGTTACTGTGACGGACTAATACTGAATATGTAATGCAAACGTAAAAATATAATGGAAATGCAAATACATTGTTGAGTGATGATAATAAACATGGTATTTTGCCTGTTAATGCCTGCAGTGCAGTGCAGAAAATGATATGACAACAATAAGGTCTAAATCTGGCCCCTCTAACAGTACAACTGGCCCCAGCTTGGCCCCCCCAGTTGAAATGGTCTAGAACCGCCACTGGAAATAGTCCTTAATCTGTTCATAATTCATCATGTGTCGGGTCGCATCAGAACAATGAGAGTGCCAGTCGGAAAGTCATAATTTCGATTTTTAAAGTCATAATTTCTATTTTTTTAATCTCATAATTTCGATTTGACATGTCAAAATTTCGACTTTTTATCTCATACTTATAACTTTTAATGTCAAAATTTCGATTTAGTAAGTCATAATTTCGATTTAGTATGTCATAACTTCGATTTAGTAAATCATAATTTCTACTTAGTATGTCAAAATTTTGACTTTGTATCTCATATTTATGACTTTTAAAGTCATAATTTCGATTTAGTAAGTCATGAATTCGACTTTTTATGTCATAATTATGACTTAAGAATGCTCGAATTTTTTTCTTATGTGGCGGGAATGGGCTTCCATATTCAGCAACACAAAAGGAAACGCAAAGCAAAGAGCAGTTTAAAGCATTTATACAGCACAATCTCACATCTCTCAAGTTCTCTCTCTCCACAGAAAACACACATTTACTCTACTCAACATAGACACACCAAACACTAACAAAATAGAACAAAATAGTGGCACAATACAAAGAACACAGCTTGAGTTGATCAGCCGGCTAGACATCATGACGCACACGGAGTTCACCGCTGCGTGTCTCACCCTCCTGCACACGCCACTTATATGCTCAGCACGAGCCATCAGAGCAACGAAACACAGGTGCGCAGGGGAGGAGCACTCAGAAAGAAACACCAATTAGAAGACAAGACAAATATACGCAAATACACAAGCAACACCCATAAGGCTGAGGCCGTAACAAACCCTTATGCGTTTCTGCTTGTTTATACACACAAATACAAATGAATATTACAAATGAATAAAATACTGTCTAGTATAGAAGCCATCTCTACTGATAATTTATTAATGTAATTCACTGCGGAATGTGTCATGTTTGCTGTGATGCGTTTACACGGCTTTGACCAGCGGATGTCGCTAGCGTGGCACTTCGTTCTGCTCCGCTGCTCTGCGCATGTGTAGAAGTGCAAGATGTTAAGTCATTACTACGAGAAAGTTTCTCATCAGACTGATCTCATGAAATGGCGTATGTATGACACGCCAATTCGTATTTCCATTTTTGGCGTGCTATCAACACGCATAATCGCTTTTCAGCGTGTTTATCAACGCCTTTGACTTAACGTTATATTACTGTATTATGTATATATAAATATATGACCTACCCCAACCCTGTCCCTAAACCTACCCGTCACTGGGGTTAATACCATTTATGAGTCTTCTCCTACCATCCTAGGAAAAGAAATATCGCTCCCCAGATGTAGATATAGATTTTGCTTCGTTTCGCTCGGACATTTAACGGCGTACACATACACGCAAAAGATTTCGGCGTGGACACACACGCGGATAGCTCAAAATGCGTATAGATAACACGCCACTTGAATTGAAAGTGGCGTGTATGTTTACGCAAAGTCATGATGTCATGTTGTTCTCATTATTACGAGATGTTAAGTCATTATTACGAGAAAGTTTCTCATTATTACGAGATGTTAAGTCATTACTACGAGAAAGTTTCTCATTATTACGAGATGTTAAGTCATTATTACGAGAAAGTTTCTCATTATTACGAGATGTTAAGTCATTATTACGAGAAACTTTCTCATTATTACGAGATGTTTAGTATGGAAGCTATGGAAGCCCATTCCCGCCACATAAGAAAAAAATTCGAGCATTCTTAAGTCATAATTATGACATAAAAAGTCGAATTTATGACTTACTAAATCGAAATTATGACTTTAAAAGTCATAAGTATGAGATACAAAGTCAAAATTTTGACATACTAAGTCGAAATTATGACTTACTAAAATGAAATTATGACTTACTAAATCGAAATTATGACTTTAAAAGTCATAAGTATGAGATAAAAGTCGAAATTTTGACATGCCAAATCGAAATTATGAGATTAAAAAAATCGAAATTATGACTTTAAAAATAGAAATTATGACTTTCCGACTGGCACTCTCATTGTTCTGACGCGACCCGACACATGATGAGTTATGAACAGATTAAGGAGTATTTCACCTCTGCACTGCAAAGATGGATTTTGATTGAATGAATGAATTTGACTGGTAACAGTGGTACTGTATAATTATTGTATAATTAAGTATTTTATACTATAAATAAGTATAATTACTGTATGTTAGTATTTGACATAAAAGGTGATGCATAACTCTAAATAAGTTTAGAAAGTATGCCCATATATAGGTGAAAATGCCCCTGGAAATCAATTTAAGGTGGCAAATATTGCCCCTTAATTAAAAAAATAATTTCTGTCACTGCTGTGAACTGACCACTGCATAGAATATGAAAAATATGCATATCTTTGTGAGTCAGCTGTCAACAGGCCTAAACCAGCCATGGCACCAGCACAAAAACACAATCAGTAAAATATCATCTAATTATTATCAACAAAACGTTGAAAATATTGAGATGTATTTTTGTCAATATTGCACACCCCTAATGTACGGTATTAATTTTGATTTCTTCAGGTCTTAAAAAGCCTTAAATTTGACTTTAAAAAGTGTGCAGGAACCCTGTAAACGGTTAGACGTAGTTACCTAGCAAGTCAGTTGTTTTCAGTAAATGAATTAATAAGCTTCTTGGTCCCCATTGCTTTTGCTCTATTGTTCTCACCAAAATAAAGAGAAAGAAGGACATCATGTCAATTTCAGTTACTGTGACGGACTAATACTGAATATGTAATGCAAACGTAAAAATATAATGGAAATGCAAATACATTGTTGAATGATGATAATAAACATGGTATTTTGCCTGTTAATGCCTGCAGTGCAGTGCAGAAAATGATATGACAACAATAAGGTCTAAATCTGGCCCCTCTAACAGTACAACTGGCCCCAGCTTGGCCCCCCCAGTTGAAATGGTCTAGAACCGCCACTGGAAATAGTCCTTAATCTGTTCATAATTCATCATGTGTCGGGTCGCATCAGAACAATGAGAGTGCCAGTCGGAAAGTCATAATTTCGATTTTTAAAGTCATAATTTCTATTTTTTTAATCTCATAATTTCGATTTGACATGTCAAAATTTCAACTTTTTATCTCATACTTATAACTTTTAATGTCAAAATTTCGATTTAGTAAGTCATAATTTCGATTTAGTATGTCATAATTTCGATTTAGTAAATCATAATTTCTACTTAGTATGTCAAAATTTTGACTTTGTATCTCATATTTATGACTTTTAAAGTCATAATTTCGATTTAGTAAGTCATGAATTCGACTTTTTATGTCATAATTATGACTTAAGAATGCTCGAATTTTTTTCTTATGTGGCGGGAATGGGCTTCCATAGGAATGGGCTTCCATAGATGTTGAGTCATTATTACGAGAAAGTTTCTCATAATTATGAGATGTTAGGTCATTATTAGGAGAAAGTTTCTCAATATTATGAGAAAGTTTCTCATTATTATGACTTACAGAATTATATTTTTTACTCAACTGTGGCGGAAACGGGCTTCCATAATTATCGGTTTTTGAACTCATGGATAGTTCGGTTGAAACCTTGCTGTTTATGACTTACGTTAATATTAATGTTGTTAAACGTAATGTTTGAGGAAAACTGCCAGTTTAAACAACAATAATAACACTGATGTAAGAATGCGCTGTTTATCTTTCGATCAAAGACTAGTCACATGTTAAAAACGAGATGCGGTCAGTGAAGAGGAAAAAACGTAAGGTCCAGATACATGTTTTTTATTTTATGAAATTAGCCTAGATTAAATTTGGCGCCACATTTTTAGAAAGCGGATGAAACTTCGTGTCAGAGACGCTGCAAAGCTCCATATTTAAAGTGAGAATAAGATAGACTGTCTCATATCAACGTTAGATGCAGACAGTAAAAGAAGGCTAGATGTTGTAACGCTTTACACAGAGGGGACCGGATAGATTGCCTGAATTGTTGTAGCCAAATGTAAGCAAACACTCACCTGATATTCCACAGTGGTTATTTATTATCAGCGTTGTAGATCCCACGCACACACGGGGGAGTTTGCCAAACACTCCAGGAACAACTGCGCGTTACTGAATAGAAATAAAACAGGGAAAGAGCAACAGAATTATAAAACAGGATTTACACGCATACATGCGATGATCACAGCTCGCGCTCCTCATACCGACTGGCCACTCATGAGTGAGAGAGTGCGTTCCGCCTTAAAGGAACAGTAGGCCTACCTAAATCTACTGGTTACAGTGTGTTATAAAATATTCGGTATAAATACATATATTCGGTATATATTAAGAAAAGTTATAGAACACTCTATCTATCTATGAATTAGTTGACTTGTTTATTGATCACGATGGATTCAACAAGATCACGTGGTTGAAATGAAAGCAAGCGCCATCTAGAGGAACATAGCGCTGCCAAACTAATGCCATAACTACATACATAGAAGCTCATGCAAGTTGTTCAGAGGATCGAGACAAAACAAAAAAAAAGCTTAGCTTAGCTGAAACACGAGTTCCATTTTATTACTTTTTTTTATAAATCGTTTGTCAAAATACAAGATATAACCACAGTGTAAAACTTAAGTAACATAAAACCAAAAGTTTTTTTTGTGATTGTTGCGGGCAAAAATCCTTGATTATGCAGCCCATTTTCTTTAAAAATGAGACACCATTTGTGTCACCATACTTGGTCGTGTAACTACTCGTGTAACTGTATTTAAATAGGGAAAATGTGGAGGTGTTTGGTCGCTTCTAACTTCATCTCTGTTTGGATCTATGGTTTGGATCTTAATGAATGAACTGGGCTAAGCTAAGTGCTATCAAAGTGTCGCCGCGCGCCAGAGCGATTGAGTGCACACACTGAGACGAGAGAGTATGTATCAACTCGTCTTTGTTAAGGGAATAACATAGTTTAATATGAAAAAAGGGGGAATGTTCCTTTAAAATTTACATAGAAAATATATCTGGTGCCATTTTTGTAATCACGTTGGAAAGGTCACGTTGTATGTAGACGGAAGTACCGCCCCATTGTTTTAAACATCCAGGATACACACACGAAAGGACCATTTTAAACAATAAACTGACACAAAGACATAAATATGTCATTCAACATTCAAAAGTGTTTTGTAATATGAATGATATTTGATAGACTATTGTTGACATTGTTTCACACATGCCTCATATGTGCAATGAAAATAATGAAACTCCTCAAAGGGGCTGTTTACACCTGGCAACTTCATGCGTTTTCTGTGATCGGATAGCTATCCGTTAGTGAAAAGACCAGGTGTAAATGCCCTCCGAAACGAATTCGAGACGGATTTGAATCCGATTGCTCAAACCACTTCAGGAGGTGTTCTGGGCCGCATTCCAGATGAAACTGGACAAGTGTAAATGCATCTGGCTGTTGAAACCACACATTTAAATTTTACTCCTCTCAAAAATGCTAAAAAATAAATGTGTGAAAGCGTGTTATATAGGCTATATGTCATGTTAGTCAGATATGATGCTACTGCGACACGCATCACCTCAGATGAGCAGCCGAGCGTCTATTCATCAAGCCAACGCGCCGCAAACTATCGCAAATCAAAGTGAAAGTAAGTCGCAGACACTTAACACACAATCATCTTCATTAAAAGTAAAGAAAGGAAATTATCTTACCAGTTCTGTTAACGCTCTCTTATGGAAGCAAATAAGAGACATAACTATTTCAAATTTAATTATTCAGCCACTGAATACTTCGTTTTGAAATATTTTATTTTGAAAAACATTTATCTGAATTTATTTGCTCTGAATTCATCCCTTTGAAATTATTTTACTTTGGAAACCATGCATCTGAATTTATTTGTTTCGAATTTACCTCTGAAATTTAAATAGGCCTATGAAAATTCTTGATTTCTATTTTAAAAACCTGAATTTTGATTAATATTTTTTCAATGCTCACAAATTCAGATAAAAAAAAAATCAACTTACAGAATTTCATATAAAATACATTCAGGTTGATTAAATTCGACTGCTCAAATTCAGATCTCATATTCGACTGCTCAAATTCAGATAAAAAAATTCAAGTTAAATATTCACATGGTAACATCCGGGCTACCCAGGATAGGAAAAGCAGCTGAGCCTGTGTAGAGACCATTTTTTACAGTCTATGGTAGAGACGGAGCATATTTAGGCCACGCCCACATCGGGGGGAAATAATCCAACCTGTCTCCATTGACTTTGCATTGTGAGAGGCTGCCTCCTTATAACATATAACAATGTTTTAGAAATGCCTAAAAGCTGCTGTGTGACAAGTTGTAGCCTACAGCAAACAAGCTAAAAAAAAGGGAACCATTTTTATAAGCTTCCGAACCCTAAAAGCCAGCCTTTAAGGAGACAAAAGTATAGTGTTCAGGCAATGTAAGACGTGAAGCATCAGCAGGAAGAATGGGTAAATTGAATATATCTCCTCTTCTCAGGTTCACATAGAGTGGTGAAATAAGCTATCGACATGGTTAAAATTATGAATGTTTTTTTTTGTTGTTGTTGTTGTTTTACAATATCATGTCGCGTTTCATGGGCGTAGTTCTCATGGTGCTGTTCACACCGGACGCGAATAGCGCGTCAGGCGCGAGTGATTTCAATGTTAAAGCCTGTTTTATGCTTCTGCGTCGAATCGACGGCGTACCCCCGCAGACCTCTCTGCGTCGCCGCGAACCCCTCTCCGACCCCTCCGCCGTAGCTCGACGTGCACCTCCAAAAAATTGTAACTACGCGTCGAGGCGACGCAGACCACAAGGGCTGTGATTGGTCAGATACATCATTTCGGGAGTGAAGCTTTTCCAGTTTCCCCCTCCCGCTATACCGCCATTTTTAAAGTGACCACTGCACTGTTTGTTTTAACGATATCAAGTTGAGGAACATTTGATTCTTCTGCGATTTAACATTTGCAATAAAATCATTTGTTGTTCAACGTCGATTAGCTCCAGCTGCAACAACATTCTCTCTCTTTCGCTCGCCATTAGGCTCGTTTCCATTACAGATTTGCGCAAAACTTTTGCGATTTTTTTTCTTTATGTCGATAAAAAACTATTGCGAAATGACGGCGTTTCCATTAACCGATGTTATGCGACTTAAACGTCTTTTTTTCCTCTCGCCATGCCAAAAATCATGGTAACGGACGTTGGTAGGTTTAACGTTATAGCCTATATCAACTTTTATTCAAGACACAGAGGTCCAGAGACAACACAGTACAGATATAAATGTAAACAATTAAGAATGATGCGGATGAGGCATCATTTATAGAACATATAGCTACAGGCTTCGGGTCCAATGTTTCCAAAAGCAAGATGCTATACCTTGTGTCACTATAGCCACCGCAGACATTATTATTAATGGAAGGAGACGTGGTGTGTTATCCAAGCATTGATGGCAGGGAAAGGAGTTCTCCCTCATTTCTGCTCCGAGGTCTTGATTGTGGCCTTTCTTTGAGGTTTAGAGTCCAGTATGCTATTCCTGTAATTGTTTCTTTTATGAATTTAATAAAGAACTCTGTCTCGTATTAATTCCAAACGGTCAGTGTAGCAGCCTACTTTTGGGTCCATTCGTTTTCCCTTTTTTAACCCGTAATTGCAAAACGAAAAATGAACGGTTGTTGTATTTTTTTTAAACGCAAAGTTAAACACAAACTTTTTAATTTGAACTGTACACCAAATGCTGCGCAAAAAAATAAAAATAAAATAAAAAATATCGACGAAATTTAAGATAGCCTATTTGTTTATGATTTTTTGCTCCTTTATTAAACATTTAAAATATTCACAAATTAATATGGAAAACATGTAGATTTTACTGGTTTTCTAAGGCCAAATTAGAACCTGGAAATTATATTTTTCCCGCAGTGCTGAATGAAAGACCATAACCACTACAGAAAGGTGATTTATAGGTTATAATAAATGTGTCTGAAAAAATAACGAGGCATTTTAATTGTTTATTAATAAACTATTGTTTTCTAAATCAATGTCGGCTAAAAACATCTCCATCTCCGGATGCACCTTTAGAGAGAAATGCACCTTTCATACGGATTACATAATCAGAAGCTTTCGATTCGAATTTGTTCGTTTTAAAGTGGACATTTCAAGCTTTAGCCTACATAGGCTATATTTTGTTTCAGTTCTCACGCTTCAGTTCACGGAGACCATGAAAGCGCGCCTGATTGTTTTGTTTTATTTTACAAAACCACAACGTTTTCTTGTTATTGTGAGTTTACGCAAATACAATTAGTTGCGAATAATGTAGGCTATTATTATTTTCTGTATGACCAGAAATGATAGAGTATTTTAAGTTGTTTCCACTGTTGATAGGGAAATGCAAGTGTTCGCACCAGCGCGCCTATCCCTGCCATCCAGTGCGCGCTCCGCTTAAACACTTGAATATGCGTCAAAATCTTGTGTTTATTTCTGATAATCTTAGCCCCGTATTATATTATTGTCCAACTCAACCTTTATTTTGAATGAGATGTGACGAATTGCTTTGTTAATTTTTTTGGATAAAAGCGTCTTCTACATAGGCTATGTAGCCTAATAAATGTTATAATAATGATGATAATTATTATTATTATTTGTGGACACGGACCCCAAACACACCGCGTCTTCTAAGTCAGCTGACTGTAAATGCGCAAAACCTTCCATTGCAGTTTTGCTAAATATTCCTTTTTCGAATTGCCTGAAAAACCTCCTCATGCGAGCATAAAATCTTTTTTTGCGATAAACGGGAGTTTTTGCGAAATGGACGTGGTTCCATTGTGCGTATTTTCAATTCGCAATTTCAATTTACGCAATTTGAAGGGTAATGGAAACGAAAGCGGAACCGGCGCACGGAACCAAAACAAACTAGCAAAAAGATTCGCGAAGCACACACCCCCTAGCCTTCTGGCGGTGAAATACACCGCGATGCAACGCAACCTGACGCAGAACCATAAAACGGCCACGACGCCGTAGGAGTGACGGCGTAGCTACGCCGTGGAGTTGACGCAGAATCATAATGAGGCCTTTAAGTCAATGCAAAGACGCGTTTACGTGCGTAAAAAATTCCTGCGGCGCGAATGAGGCGTAGAGCGCGGCGCGGTAGACGCGAATACGCCTCATTCGCGCGTCAAGTTCGCGCGAATGGCGCGAATTGAGCGTCTGGCGCGTTAAGCGCGTTACGCGCGAATGTTTTATGTAGTGCTTTTTGTGCATTCTCGCGTTTGACGCGAATTCGCGTCTGCCGCCCCAGTTGAAAAATTTGAACTTCTGCGTCAATTCGCGCCGCGTTAACCAATCAGGAGCCTGCTTGCTTCACGTGGCAACGTGACATAATAAACTCCCGCTCGAATTCACTCATTCGAAATGGAGGAGAAATTAATTTTAGCTGTGAGCGGATACCCGGAGATTTACGACTCAACGTCGTACTTTTATCGAGACAGGAGTAAAAAGGACCTCGCTTGGAAGAGGATTAGTGAGGAGATTTTACAACCTGGTAAGTTTAAGATGTACAAAATTTTACTTTTGAGTCACGTTATTGACCTACTAACCAGCTAGCAGCTATTTTACAAATATTTTCCTGCTAAAATATACAACTAATTTTCGCTAACAAGATAATGTGTTTATTCAGAGGATTTCTGCCGTAAAAAGTGGAAAAGCCTCAGGGACACATACCTGAAGGAAAAGAGGAAGGAGACCGACAAGAGGAGTGGGTCAGCAGCAGGGTCTGGGAAGAGGTGGAAATTCGCTCAGATTTTGGGATTCCTCGACCCCTTCATCACCCCAAGGGAGACAACAAGTAATATGGAGGGGGTCGAGGCCCAGATCAGAGAGGACGACCACCTCGAGGACCAGGGACACCTAGGAGAACCATCAGGGGAGACAGTGATAGGTGTGTTTCCAATAAACCCAAATTACATGGCATATATGCTGTCATGTTTACAGATGAAGAAATGTAATCTCTCTGAGTATTGTAACCAATGTATTAACATTTAATATTGTCTTGACAGAGCCATTTGATCAGAGAGAGGGTGGTCAAAGAACCCCCTCCTCTTCTCCTGTCTCCCCAGTCCCTGGTCCCTCAGCCCCTTCTGCTGAACCTACAGGTGGGTGAAGGCAATAGTACAAACAATATTTCAACATGTTACGTGCACAAAACATTAGTCCCCTTACTAATAATCATTGTTTTTGTAAATGCAGACCATTGCAATCTATGCAACCAATCATCTGCATACATACTTTTTAGTTACTGTTCATTTGCATGTTTATATATGTATATGTCTGAAGTATAACTTTAATTACTTAATATATGTTAAAGCAAGTTCAAAACAATATCACACTTGCATTTAAGCACTGTCTATTTCACTCACACAGGCACAGATATTATTCTCACAAAATCTAGAAAATTTTGTTTTTAAATTTAATTTTTTCACTGTGAACTTGAAAATCAGGTATCATCTTTCTGCCTTCTCATTGCACCGTGTGTTGTATTTTTTTATTTCACAGGCCAACAGAGGAGGAGAGCCCGTCGGCGGCCCCGTGAGCGGTCACAGGATGGTCCGTCGGAGGTGGAACAGCAACTTCTTGCTGTTCTGGCGCAAACTCAGGCGCAACCTCCGCTGCAACCTCCGGCGCGACCTCCAACACCACCGCCACTGTCCGCAGACGAACACTTCCTCCTCGGCCTTCTGCCTTTTTTACAGAGCATGCCGCCTCACCTGAAAGAAAACATTAAATTTAAAATGTACAAATTATTAATGGAAAACAGCACCATTGTGCTAAATTTGGAGCAATTTGACCCCCCCTCCCCAGAGTAGTTTAAAAAAAAATGAGGCAGCAGGCTCTGCAGGAAACGCAGAACGCCCTCCTTCCTCTTCTCCTACATGTTGTTCCCTGTGGCTTTTCCACCTTCCAAGCGAGGTCCTTTTTATTACTGTCTCCATGTAAATAGTTTGCACATTATTTTTCTGTTCATATTGATTTTATTTCATTGGCCTTAATAAATTATTTTGCAATTTGACTAAATGCCTGGTGTGGTTCTATGCATAACAAAGCAAATCTTTTATCACAGAACTTCATTATTTATATACGAGACGTATTAATTTTGTATTGAATGTTATTTAGTCCATATCTAAATATAGATTATATGAAACATCATTGTAATGTAAAGACAACCAACATATTTTAGTGTATAAAAGTGGCTCAATGGTGTTGAGTGAGGGGGAAAAATAATGACAGGTTAATTACTTTTGGAGGCTGGCTCCATTTTATTTATTAAAAAAATACTTAATACATGTGCATGTTGTGGACCTGACAGCCTGGAACTGATGCTGACAACCTGGAAAAAAATACTAAATATAATAATGGAAGAAAACAGTTTTTAGAAAGTTATGCTCTTTATAGGTTTGTGGGTGGCTCTTAAAAGAGCCGTTGTGGGGAAGTCATGAGGAGGACTTCAAATGCTACTCCGTCGGCTGCCATGGTACTGCTCCCTCCGCTGAGAAGTGTGCCATGAAAGCATCCCTCACCTGGAGTGCTTCTCTGGAGGAGTTGTTGGCCGCAACCCGACCCAGACCTGGCAGTGGCTCCTCTCCAGCATGTCCCGCGCCCCTCACAGCAGGTGCCTCTCTCCCTTCCGAATACCGCATGAAGTTGTGGAGAACACACGTCGCCTTCACACACTTCTCCGCAACTTCAGGGTGGACCTCGATGAGGCGGCGGTACATCCTCCACTGTGAGGAGAGGATGCCAAAGGCGTTCTCCACCACCAGCCTGGCTCTGGAGAGGCGGTAATTAAAGACACGCCTCTCTGGAGGAAGGGTGCGTCCAGGGAAGGGCCGCATGAGGTTCCTCCGCAGCGGGAACGCCTCATCAGCCACAAAGACATGGGGCTGGGGTCTTCTGTCTTCAGCACCAGGTAGAGGGTGGTCAGGAGGAAGATGAAGTCTGCCAGCCCGGAGAGCCTGTCCAAAGGCGGAGTTGGCAAGAATCCCACCGTCGCTGGTCCTGCCGTATCCCCCAACATCAATCACCCGGAAGCGATACTTCGCATCCACAACTGCAAGGAGAACGATAGAGAAGGTTCCCTTGTAGTTGTGGAACTGGGATCCTGAGTTGGGGGGTGCCTTGATCACCACATGCTTCCCATCCACCGCTCCACAGCACAGAGGGAAGTTCCACCGCTCCTGAAATCCCTCGGCAATGGACCTCCAGTCATCGGTGGTGGGAACAGCCATGTAGTCCTCCACAAGGCAGTCCCAGATGGCAGCCACTACCTGGGCGACGATCTGGCATACTGTGGAGACACCAACCCGGTAGCTGGACGCTATCGTCCTGAATGAGTCCCCAGTGGCAAGAAACCTAGAAAACATTGTTATAAATATTATTACAAGTACACTTGTAGTTGCATATTAAACTATACAATCAACAGGTATACTATTAAATGGTTTATGGTATATTAAAATGGCAATAATCAAGCACTACATATAGACAATAATCAAGCACTACATATTGCTTACAGATATATTTAATTTCTAGGTTAATGTCTAGGTTATAGCAGTTAACTCAGTATCCCTAGAAAGATTACTGTGTTTATACAGAGAAACATGACAGTATCACGTATGCCATGAATATTTTAATTTCTAGGTTCAGTATCACAAGAAAGATTTTACTGTCTAGGTTATAGCAGTTAACTCAGAATCACTAGAAAGATCACAGTGTTTATACAGAGAAACATGTACAGTATCACGTCTGCCAAGAGAATATTTATGTCAGTTAACTGAGTAACGTTAACGTTATCACTAAAAAGAGCGCCAACAGTGGTATCCGAACACAGTTAAAAAAAAACATTGATAGCATATGTTAGCATATTGAATATACTGTATTTAAAATATCAAATACATTTTACTAACCGAAGACAGATGGACAGGCGCTCCGCAGCCGGGATAGAGCGCCTGTAGTTGGTGTCCTGGAGGGTGATCCTCGCTCCGATGCGGGACAGCAGGTCATCGAACTGGGCACGGGAGAGGCGGAAGTACCGCTGAAAGCGGCCGTCATCCAGGCGCAGCTCCTGGAGCAAACGGTGAAACTCGCCGAACTGGGTTCGCCTCCGAAGGGTCGGGTGGACCCAAATACGGCGATGATGATCCCTACGTCGCTGTTCTGCTCTCCAGAGCAAATACAGAGCGGTGACTCTCACGATAAATGACCGATCAACAACAGACATCTTGTAAAAAGATGGCCGCCAACGGGGTTCGAAACTTTTCGCCTCTGACGCGCGTAAATTTCGCTTCAAACTTCTGTTTTTACGCGCGTCAGTTTCACTCTTGACGCGCGAATTAACACAAAGTGGTCAAGCGTCAAACTAGACGCGGCAGACGCGAATTTGACGCGCTATTCGCGTCCGGTGTGAACGCACAGTCAGAGTAGTAGCCGACAGCTTATAAAAAAATCATTTCTGGGTTATTTAGCTCTTTTGCTGTACACCTTGTCTCACAAAAGCTTTTAAACATTGATTTGTTTTTTGTTACAAGTCATAAATGACGAGGAGGCAGCCTCTCGCAATGCAAATCAATGGAGACCGTTGGATTGTTTTCCCCCCGGTGTAGGCGTGGCCTATCCTGGGTAGCCCGGATGTTACCATGTGAATATTTAACTTAAATTTTTCGATCTGAATTTGAGCAGTCGAATTTAATCAACCTGAATGTATTTTATATGAAATTCTGTAAGTTGATTTTTTTTTATCTGAATTTGTGAGCATTGAAAAAATATTAATCGAAATTCAGGTTTTTAAAATAGAAATCAAAAAATTTCATAGGCCTATTTAAATTTCAGAGGTAAATTTGAAAACAAATAAATTCAGACGCATGGTTTAAAAAGTAAAATAATTTCAAAGGTGTGAATTCAGAGCAAATAAATTCAGATAAATGTTTTTCAAAATAAAATATTTAAGTATTCAGTGGCTGTTAAATTTCAAATAGTTATGTCTCTTATTTGCTTCCATACTCTCTCTTATTGCTATCTTTGATTTTGAAATTAGCTGATGATCAATAAAATGCAGCAATATCTGTTGCTTTCGGTGACGTGCACTCAAATCTGCATATAGCGCGGGAATTGAAGATCGGATTTATATCCATTTTGCAAAAACACATTTATGTGACCAGGTGTAAATGGAATGGTTTTGATAAATCAGATAGCTATCTGATCTGAGAAAACGCATGAAGTGGCCAGGTGTAAACAGCCCCAAAGAAACAAAACGCATCCCTTCATAAATTTGATGGCAACACACTAGTTTTCTGAAATATAATTTTATCTGTATGAGATGACCATGCACTGCTTGAGCGATGACACTGACACGAGTATTTTCACATTGTTGCTTTACTGTTCAGTTCATCTTGTATACAGTAACACTCAGTGTTTACTGCGCATGTGCAACACAACAGAGGATCAATACAGGTGACGGAAGAACAAAACATGCAACACTTACAATGCGATAAAAAAACATTTTAACCTTCCTCCTAATTTTAGATTAAATTACTATATTTAAGGTAATTCCATTTTTTGCTTAATCTGAATATCAAATCAAGTCATGGATCTGAACATTGCTCACTTAGACACATTCAGACAATGCTTTTTCTTATGTCGTTGTAGATTAGACAATAGGCTGAAACTCTTCCCACATGAAGAGCACTGGTGCGGTTTCTCTCCAGTATGAACTCTCTCATGATCTTTCAGGTGTCCTGACTGAGAGAAACTCTTTCCACAGTGTGAACACTTGTGCGGCTTCTCTCCAGTATGAACTCTCTCATGCTTTTTCAGGTTTCCGAAATGAGAGAAACTCTTTCCACAGTGTGA
This sequence comes from Rhinichthys klamathensis goyatoka, assembly GCF_029890125.1. NCBI lineage: Eukaryota > Metazoa > Chordata > Actinopteri > Cypriniformes > Leuciscidae > Rhinichthys > Rhinichthys klamathensis. The sequence continues at coordinate 3,107,817 of NW_026607002.1, read as the reverse complement.
ACACTTGTACGGTTTCTCTCCAGTATGAACTCTCTGGTGTCTTTTTAAGTGGCTGGATGTAATACAGCTCTTTCCACAGTCAAAGCACACATAAGGTCTCACACCAGTATGAATACTCTCATGTTCTTTTAACTGTTGCACTCGTGAAAAACTCTTTCCACAAACAGAGCAAAAGTGAGGCTTCACAGCAGAATGAACATTAAAATGTTTTTTTAAGCTTGATTCCACAACAAATGTTTTATCACACTGATCACAGCTGAATGATCTCAATCCAGAGTGACGGCGCAGATGATCTTTGAGATTACCTTTCTGAGTGAAACTCTTTCCACACTGAGTGCATGTATAAGGCTTTTCTCCAGTGTGAATCATCATGTGTGAGTTCAGCTTTGATTTAGATACAAAACTCTTTCCACACTCAGAACAGGTTAAAGATCCTTCGACTCCAGATTTTTCAGCTTGTTTGAAACTTTTTTCAGTCTTTGAAACGACTGCATTTCCATCTTCATTTGTGAAATAATGCGGTTTTTGAAACTGATGCTGTTTGTCTTCATTCACTTCCATCAGGTCTAAGATAAACAAATGGAATTCCCATAATTCAATAAAAGGATACATGAGAAACAAAAATAAACATTGTTCAAAATCTCAATTTTGCACATATCCAGTTTACTCCTGACTCTACTAGTATCTAGGTTTAGATGTTATTTTTATATGTGAGTTTTCATCTTAATGTTCCTCATCAGTCATTAAAGAGAATGAAGGAAAACACCAACCTATTTGTTCCTCTGTATCTTCATCTTTTATTCTGCAGGGTTCTTCCTTAATCTCCATCTTTCCAATAGTATGTCCGTAGTTTCTCCTGGAGTAATTCCTCCTGCTTGCTTCTTCTTCTCCTGTGGGAAGATGGGAATATTCTCCAGCATTTAAACTCTCATGAACGGCTGTGGGAGCTTCACTGACTGAAGGAGTGAATTGTGGTCATTGTTGCTCATTTAGCAGATGATCATCACACTTACTATCACTCGAGATTATGCAGCTTTAAGTGAATTAAGGGTTTATTGCTGTAATCAGACACCAATTAAATGTGGGAATGTGTGCAAAATATTGACAAAGTAATTGTTTGCCATTCAGAATAGATTTAACTAAAACTATTTCTTTCACCAACCCAGCTAACAGATTTTTGTTATAAGAACGTTCTCTAAATATTCAGTGTTGGTTCTGAGAACGTGAAAAATGTCCAGTTTTCTTGACGTTCGAGGAACGTGTTTTTAAAGGTATAATGTTCCTCAAACGTTCTTTCAACTTAATTTTGATTTAAAATTCAACATTCTAGGAACGTTGATTTCTAACATTCCGAGAACATAAAAATGTCCAGTTTCCTGAATATTATTTAAAGGTTATTGTGATGTTCCTGAAACATTCTTTCAATCATCTTTTAAAAGAGTAATAAGAACACAAACTACAACTTTGTTCAGAAACGGCCTTAGATGAACTGGAGATACAAGACATGAACTCTCTCAAGATGTGGTTAAACAACTCCACAAACAGCATTACCAGCTTCACTTATTACTAATCAGACTGACTTTATGTCACACGTATACATAAGATCTTATTGAGAATTAACAGAGGTTTAGATGTTGATGTCTTATTGAAAATGTTTCGTTTGAGGTCACTATCATGGAGATCAGTATTTGCTTTAGTTGGGCTCTTGACCCTTGACTTTCATTACGTTGATGCTTTATCAGCAATTGCAAGTGTTTATGGAGGACTTTTCTGCATTGATAAAGAAGATCGACATGCCTGCTTTAATAATAGACAAAGGAATGAAATTAAACAATTGCTATTACTGCAGGTTTGTTCACTTTTGGAAATTGAATGTGTTTTGAGAAAAAGGTGATAAACTCCATTGATGTGATAAAAAATCATTTGTAACTGAACACATTTGTGTAAGATTGCCCAAAACTATTTAATAGTTAAAAACGATACACTTAGGCATCAGCACTCATCATACAAACCTCAACAATGGTGACAATCAAACAATAATTCAGCTGCATAATTAATTCATGCCGCAATGCATGCTGGGAGCCATGAATGTGTTTTGTATGCTGGCATGAAGCATGTCACCATTGTTGTGTTTCATATACCGAATGTTGATGTCTGTGAGTGTATAAATGACACAAAACAAGTTTTAAACAAAGCCTTAACAAATTCAGTATTTTATATATAAACATTCAGCATCTGAAACACAATAATGTTTTTCATTTTTTCATTTCTTGAGTTTCTTCTTCTTCAATAGTGTTTCTATTCTTTAAGTAATCACTTACAGAAAAAGCAGTCATTTGTCTGTTATTAAAACAGCCATATTGATCTGCTTTATCAATGCAGAAATGTTCTCCATAAACACCTGCAATCACTGATCAAGAACCAACGTAATGATAGTCAAGAGAGTCAAGAGCCCAACTAAAGCAAACACTGATCTCCATCATGGTGACCTCAAACGAAACATTTTCAATAAGACATCAAGTCAAGTATATTTATATAGCGCGTTTCACAATATAGATTGGATCAAAGCAGCTTCTCACAGTATCAATCAAAACATAATAACAATGTTAGTTTCTTAGTGGAAAAATATCCACGTTTGGTAGAGCTGGTCAATGTTATTACTGATTGGTTAATTAACATCTATTCAACATCTAAACCTCTGTTAATTCTCAATAAGATCTTCTGTAGATGTGTGACATTAATAAAGTCAGTCTGGGCCCGTATACATAAAGAATCCTCTCAGAAAACTCTTAATTTAGCTTAAAAACTTTTACGTAGGAGTCTCAGCTTAAAGGGGAACTCCGGCGCAAAATGAACCTTTGGTCTAATAAAACATTGGTACCTAGTCAACCGTTCTCTGAAATTTGTTTTCATGATAATCGAATGTAAAGAGTTTTATCTCTAAAAACTGTTTAGCGTATAACGCTAGTAATGGGGGCATCTATTAAGTAAAAATAAATCGCTAGTTTATACCACTAACAAGACTCAAAATAGCCCCACACTAACACAGTAACATAATGAGGGTCCCTACATGCAAAACGAAGCATTGAGAACTTTGTAAGTGTACAGACCGTTTAATAAGAAGATATTTTATGAAGAGAGTCCACTTAGTGTATACAGACAGGAGCCATCTTTGGAAAACAGTCTCGACTAATCAAACCAGGAATTATTTCTTAATTTAGCTGTTAGCTGGGAATTAGTCTTTCTTGGCCAGGAAGATATTATATTTCATAGAATTAATAATTGTTTATGCTTTCCGTTCACTGGATGAACTGATAAAATGATCATACTATTGATTCTGCTACAGTAAATTCTGAAAATAATTAAATAATTAATTATTGATCATAATCCGTTATGAATAATAATTAGTTATATTTATACGGGCGTATAAACGCTCTATATTAGATATATTTTTAAGATGGAAAAATGCAGTTTTACAGATACTAGACACGTGACTTTCAAATGAAAGATTGGTATCAAAGAGCACCCCCAGGTTTCTAACCGACGACGAAGACTTAACAGAGCAGCCATCAAGTGTTAGACAGTATTCTAGGTTTTTTCAGAATTTAGTAGTAGGAAATTACTAGTCATCCAATTTTTTATATCAGCTATGCATTCCGTTAATTTTGTGAATTGGTAGGATTTTCAGTCCGGATTTAGACCGTACCATAGCACTGAGACTGCTCTCGGCTATGGTACGGTCTAAATCCGGACTGAAAATCCTCGCAGATATCATTTCTTTCAAGAAAGGAACACAGTTGTGAGGATACTGCTTTTTCCCGTATCTTTGACAGAAAAGGCAGATTCGAGATTGGCCTGTAATTGACTAATTCTGTAAGATCAAGTTGCGTTTTTTTTAAAAAGCGGTTTTATCATAGCCAGCTTAAAGGTGTTTAGGCACGTATACTAGAGACAAAGACGAATTAATGATATTAAGAAGAGGATCTATGACCTCTGGAAGCATCTCTTTCAGTAGTTTAGTCGGTTAGGGTCTGACATACAAGTTGTCGATTTAGATGAGTTTGCAAAATTCTTCCTCTCCTATAGCAACAAATGAACCAAATTTTTCCTCAGGGAGCCTACAATGTACCCCCTGATGCGATACTGTAGTAGACAGTTGCATAGTTATCATTTTGTCCCTGATATTATCAATCTTATAAGTGAAGAAATTCATGAAGTCATTACAGCTGTGTTGCTTGGACACTTCTGGGCTTGAAGCTTTCTTTTTCGTTAGTTTAGCCACTGTTTCAAACAGATACCTAGGATTATGTTTATTTTCTTCTAATAGGTTTGAAATATAAGCAGATCTAGAAGTTTTTAAGTCATCTCTGTATGCGATCGAGCTCTCCTTCCATGAAATCCGGAATACCTCTAGTTTGGTTTTCTTCCAGCTACGCTCAATTTTTCTGGCTGCTCTCTTAAGGGCCCGAGGGTGCTCGTTGTACCACGGCGTTGGACTATTTTCTTTAATCTTCTTTAAGCGCAACGGAGCAACTGCTCTGTGCTATCAAAGTGTCGCCGCGCGCCAGAGCGATTGAGTGCACACACTGAGACAAGAGAGTATGTATCAACTCGTCTTAGATAAGGGAATAACATAGTTTAATATGAAACAAACTGGGGAGTGTTCCTTTAAAATTTACATAGAAAATATATCTGGTGCCATTTTTGTAATCACTTTCTGGATGTAGACGGAAGTACCGCCCCATTGTTTTAAACATCCAGGATACACACACGAAAAGGACCATTTTAAACAATAAACTGACACAAAGACATAATATGTCATTCAACATACAATAAAATTTGAACGATCCTCCTTCTCCAGGCTTGTAAACAATAGGGCAGTACTTTCGTCTACGTCCAGCGTGACGTTTCCAACGTGATTACGTAATGCCTGGCGCGTCGCAGACCAGCACGACAACGAACATTTGTGGTTAAAAAAAGTATAAACATTTTTTTTTTTTGTGTGAAAATGACAGATCGTTTCGCTAGATAAGACCCTATTCCTCAGCTGGGGCCTGTTCTTCGTACGTCGCTAACTCAGTTAGCTGGATTTGATTGTTGGCGATTTGGCATGATCTTGGATTGTTTGGTTCTTTGATGCTCATCCTGGACTTGCTGTCATAGCAACAGGTGCGCCAGCTTGAACCTGCTCGCGAGCAGGCTTATTTCATGTTAAAAGGATTAGATCGCGGCTTCATAAGCGGAGCTGATACGGGAAGTCTTTTAGCGCAGCGCGATAGTGTACTTTTTGAGAGATGACTCGTGAGGATGTCGTTTACATCATTAATTTGTTGGAAACGCATAAATGTTCGACTCGTCGGAGTCGGGCTTTAATAGCAGGCAAGTTACTATTGCGATTCTTATCCAGATTCAACTGCCTTTTTAAAATTTGATATAATACTAAATGAAGTTTTATGTAAACAAAGTTCGGGAGGAGCATGTTCAGGTAATCATCCAATCAGCGCAAGAAGAAGCCAGTATAAATAAAGCCTTCCCTTACCTCCTGTCTCATGACTAATTTCTCAGCATCTGACTCCGCCTCCGTGCAGTCATGTCCGAGTTAGAGCTCTTCCCCTCCGACGACGAATCTTTCATCACGGAGTCATCTCAACCGCAAAATGCAGATCCAGCAACCCTTCCTTCTCCAGCAGCCAACAGCAACATCGAGCCTCCATCCTCAACCAGGGGACGTCGGCCCTCCAGATCCTCTCCGCATACTCCAAGGCGCCGAAGACTCCCCTCACCACCGCCAGCGAGGGACTCATCATCTTCATCATCTTCCTCCGCGCCTTCCCACCTCCCAGCTCCCCCTAACATCCCTCACATAGGGAAGTGGACAGTTAAGGGGCTAAGACAAGCCCTAATTAATTCTGATGCAAATTTCTCCCGCAGGATGAAAAAAGCAGAATTATTTAATTTATATGTCACCTTACAATCTTCTCACCTTTCTGTTTCAGCTCCAATTCCTTCGGCTCGAACGAGCAAGGCTCGCCGGACCCCGATCGCTCGTCCCGCAGTACCTCCTTCCTCACTTGCAGCGCTAGGCTCCGCCCCCGCGCCACGGCGTCACAGACCTTCCGCTAGCCTGGGCCGCGCCCCGGAACCAGTCACGGATTGGCGCCAACCTCCTCCAGGTCAACTCCCCTCCTCAGCCCCTCCCATCGTGGTACCTCACACTCTAGATCCCGGCAGTTCCACTTTCTTACATGATCCCCAAACGTTTTTCTTCCCTTCTACATCTTTCAGTTTTCCTCCTTCCCAAGCGTCAGGTGCTTACCCTAACGTGAGGATGCCTCCGTTAGCCGGTCAATCGCCGGCGCATTTCTTTCCCCTTCCACACTATGCTCTTCCTATTCCTCCTCTTCCACCTAACCCGGGGGCCGATCTCCGCGTGAGGATGCCTCCGCAAACGGCCACAGCCCCGATTTCCCATCCCTTTAACCCTCTCCAAGTGCGTTCTCCTTTCTCTCTCTTCTCAGCCACTCCTCAACCAGCCCCTCCGAATGCAGTAGCATCTGAACCTCCTCCAGTGACGAACAACATCAGAGCTCAAATCCTAGCAGGTGCAGATGTTGATTTGGGTTCTCTCCTGTCCTTGTTTCCTCCGGCTGAGTCCAATCGCCAAGTAGACTGCGGCGACATTTCAGTCACTCTAAAAAATAACTCACAGGTTACATCACGTTCATTGTCACTAGCCGAATTCTGTATTGCCTTCAGCCGTTATACAGAAATCATATGCTCGTCTTTTCCCCATAGACGGCGCGAGCTGAACGACTATCTGTCTATCATAGCGGAGCTCGCGTTGTCTTACGGGGGTAGTCATTTTTATACTTACCACAAGCTGTTTTCCGCAAAATGCGCCGTCCGCGTTTCCCAATGGAATCAGTGTCCCTATTGGGGAGCGTTGGACACCGATCTCCATAACCGAGTCTTCCTCGGGTGCAGAAATATCTCCTGCGCAATCTGCAGATCCACAATCCATGCCACCACGGCATGCCCCCAAATTAATCCGTCGATCCCTCCCTGCCCAGAGCAGAATGCCATAAAATCCACAAGTTACGTTCCGCGTCACGTAAGAGAAGATTTTTCAATCAGAGCACCATACTCGGCACCCGATAGACAAGTTTGTAGGAACTTCAACGAAGGGAGATGCCCAAGACAACGCTGTCGTTTTCTCCACGTCTGCGATTTCTGCGGCGGCGCACACGCCCGCGTGATATGCCCAGTCAAAAAATCTGTCAATAAAAATGCAAAAAACTATCTCTCGACTCCTGTGAATGTTTTCCGTCTAGCCGAAGAATTATCACACCACCCAGATGCCAACTTCACAAATTATTTACTGACAGGTCTCAATCAAGGCTTTAAACCCGGTGTAGAAAGCCATCCCACGCAAAATATTATCTGCGCTAACCTTCAGTCCGCCTTAGCAGAGCCCGGAGTAGTAGATAAACTAATTAAAAAAGAAATTGAATCCGGTTTCATGATCGATCCATTCGAGGCCCCCCCGTTCGACAAATTTCGCATCAGCCCCATAGGCGTGGCTACCAGGAAATTCTCTGGAAAAAAGCGGCTGATAATCGACCTTTCAGCCCCCCATAATTCTCCATATCCGAGCATCAATAGTCTCATCCCTCTCGAAGAGTATTCTCTTAACTATCATGATATCGAACAAGCCATAACCATGATTAAAATAGCTGGACGAGGTGCATGGCTTGCAAAAGTAGATATCTCCTCTGCTTTTAAAGTAATGCCAATCCACCCCGATTCATGGCACTTATTCGGCGTAAACTGGCAGAAAAAGTATTATTTCGCTGTGCGCTTAACTTTTAAAAAATTGCATAATTATTGGAAAGGATCCAACATATGGCTTCAGAGAGAGTGTCAAAGATTTTGCAGCCCAAAAATCTTTGACACTCTCTCTGAAGCCATATGTTGGATCCTTTCCAATAATTATGCAATTCCTCATCTTCTCCATCTGCTCGACGATTTCCTAATAATTTCACCTCACGACATCATCCCCGAGGCTCACCTCCTCATAGTGAAAAAAGTTTTCGCCGAACTAGGGATTCCGTTAGCCCACGAGAAAACATCGGGTCCAACTACATCCATCGAGTTCTTGGGCATCAATCTGGACTCAGCAAAATTCCAGGCCTCACTGCCTAAGGAAAAAATCGATCGCATCATTTTAATCGCATCCAATTTTACAGACAGCTCAGACTGTTCAAAACGCGAACTTCTCTCGCTGCTGGGCCACCTAAATTATGCGATGCGCATTATTCCACAGGGCCGACCCTTTATCGCGCATCTCCTAGCCCTCTCTTCATCCGTTCATGGGCTGGAAGATCGGATCATCCTTTCCGACGAGTCAAAAAACGAGCTAAAATTATGGATTAATTTCCTCAATCAGTGGAACGGCTTAACTTTTTTTTACGACGACTTTATCTCTCTCCCCCTCGATATCAAACTGTTCACAGACGCAGCTCCCTCGATCGGCTTCGGCGGCTATTACCAAGGACGCTGGTTCGCGTCTCCCTGGCCCCCTCAGCTCCTGGACACACCCCAGTCTTCAGCCTCCTCTGCCCTTTTCGAGCTCTACCCAATCGTCGTCGCAGCTTCCCTATGGGGGAAAGAATGGTCAACCAAAAGCATCCAAATCCATTGCGACAACGAAGCAACTGTACACTGTATCAACAAAGGTCGTTCTCGCTCACCTGCGCTTATGCCACTCCTCAGACGCCTCATATGGATCTCCGCATGCGACCAGTTCTTAATAACTGCAAATCACGTTCCAGGGGCTCAAAATCAAATCGCTGACTCTCTCTCCCGTTTCTCTTTTCAGAAGTTCAGGATGCTGGCACCAGAAGCAGACCCCACTCCAACTCCAGTACCTCCTTATTTTCAGCTGATCTTCCCATAAACCATCCGCTAAAATACCTCCTGGACACGTCCATCGAATCCATCCTCCAAGCCGTCTCTCCCAGAACCCTGCAAACTTATTACACGGCATGGAAATCGTTCAAATCATTCCACCTCTCTCACAACCTGTCGTTTCCCGAATTTTCTCTTTTAACAGTTACTTCATTCATATCTCATCTTCATAGTATTAAAGGTCTCCAAGCCGGATCCATTAAAAGCTATCTAAGCGGCATTCAATTCTTCCATAAATTAATCCACGGTAAACCTACACCTGCAATAAATAACTCCCAAACGTCCCTTCTAGTTAAAGGAATCCAAAGATCCCGCCCCACGCGCCCAGATACCAGACAACCAATCACAATCGATATACTCACCAGATGCATCTCATCACTCCGTCTTGGATACCACTCCATCAACACCGCATTTACATTAGAAGCTATGTTCATCCTAGCATTCTTCGGTTTCCTCCGCTGTTCCGAACTGACCATTACTTCCTTATTCGACCCAAATATCCATCCCTCCATTTCAGACCTCCAGATCGTAGTGAAGGGTTGGTCAAAATCCCTTGCCTCTTCAAATACATATATAATCATATATCATTTTGAATGGTTATATACTTCCTTTATAAAAATCAATAATCAAATATATTCATTATCACATAATAATTTTTATATTTTTGTGCTTGTGAAATTATATTTTCTTAAATGCATGGATGCAAGTAACCAGTTTCTTTTAGGTGCATTCCAATCTTACTTTGAGATTGCACGTAGTACACGCAGGACACGAAGGCCACGTAACCCACAAGGCCGTTTGTCTCTTTCTCTGGGATCAGTAGAAAGGTTAGAGGGTCCTAAAGGCAGCGTGGGCACATATGATCCTTCGCTGGACAGATGGTCAAGCTATATTGAGCGTTACTATCGAACTTTAATTGTTGTATTAAAATGTATTCTTTCCAGTATATTTCCTTCCTTGGGAGTAAATGCCAGTTATCTGTTTTTCTCCCAAACAAGTGAAGGTTTTAGCATTATGTTTTGGTATACTTAACTGATAATAAGGAGCTCAGACTCTCTTCAGCCTTGATGGGAGCTGTTATTGGCTAGTGTCTGTTATTTGTGTGTGTGTGCGTATGACATTCTATGTAGGTTCTGGACGGTCGGACCAGACACCCCGGCGCCCTTCTCTAACCTGCGAGGCCACCACAGACCTAAATCCAATGAGTGGACGACAACTATCTTTACTAATGGCGATAGACACCCCTATCTCCTCACATGTGTTAAATTGTTTAGGCTTTCATGTTTCTTAGCCAATGAGAATCATTCAACCTGTAAGCAATGACGTAGCTTAGACCTTGGAAATGGTATAACTGCTGTGATCTTTGTAACTGTAAGGGGGGCGGCCTACGAACTCCTGTGTGAGTCTTGAAGCTGACTTCTGCTGATGAAAATGCAAACTATCTTCAGTAAAACTTTTCTTTAATTTTTTATAATTCTGACTCCGGGTCTTCATTCTTCATATCTGGTTCTGGGTCTTTGACTGTACACCCCTTACAGTTATGGTGGAGGATGCGCTGGCAATTATTCTCGGTGACACCCCTGGCAAATCAACAAACAAGGTAGTAAGCTTTTGTTAATTGTTAGGGCTGTCTGACTGGAAGAGATTTTGAAGGAGAGCGGGAGAGCTTCACTCCGATGAGGCGAGTGAAGCTTCACTCCGATGAGGCGAGTGAAGGAGTAAGTTAATTATACTGCTGACAGTATAAGAAGTCGCTGAGAGCGTCGTTAAGGGTAACGGCAGCAGACAGCGCAAGCGAAGCGTGCTCTGTGGGGGCCCCGCTGGGCATTACTGGTGTAGCACCACCCCAGCAGAGCACGTCCCTGGGCTAGAGGTCCAGTGGCACCGTAAACCTGCTCAATCTCTTCCATCTCAGATAGGGGATCCCCGAACTTAGTGAAGTGAATCAGGCAGTTAGGGATACTAACAATAATAGGGTTGTTTGCCAGGGATGCATCAGGAACAATTCCGAGAGAAAAATTTAAAAAGTTGTGACCCAAATTGGCATGGACCAGTATATGTAACTGTGATTTTGGAGTATACTTTGCAGTTTCATCACGCAGAAGCCAAGCTGTGTTGTTCAAAGATCGCCGCCTCCATTTCTGCAATAACTTCAGGTGAGTATGAACCATGATTAAGATATGGCAAAAAAAAATGTAATAACTTAATCAGTAACCTGAAGAGTCCTGAAACAAATAGTGAGACAGGAAAAGCAAACGCTGTAAGCAGCTGTGCTCTAAAGCCCTCACTTTAAAGAAATTTGCAGAAATTATTAAGTAAATGGTAGTCAGGATTTTGATTCTGATTGGAAATTTAAACAACTTGACTGGCTACAAACAAAGAAACTGAAAAATTTAAATGTTTAGCCTCGTATTGCTTACGATGATTACAAGAAGCAAGTGAAAGAAATTCTGGGTCTGGGATCATTTCCCTGGACAAGCGACTAAAGTTAAACATAAACTTTGTGAAAACAACTTAGAATATTTTGAGCATTTCGATGCAGCTTATGAAAATGGATGTTCTTCCAATAATAATGATGAAGATTATGATTTGGCTATTGTGAGTGTATCCACCATTGGTGGACTGTAAAAAGAATACAGAGAACTGCTTATCAGTGGCTCTGTTTACATTCCTGAATGGGACACACACTGCTTCAAGGGCGTGCAGTAAGTTGGAGCCGTTGAGGCTGACACATGAACCCTTTTGAAGAAAAGATCTATAATACTAATTTTTATAAGTGAATTGATGAATACAGGTTGATGTAAAATGAATGACTCCAACAAATGTGAGTTGCAGAATATATCAAAGTAACTAAAAGGATGATTGTGTTGCCATTAAAATTTTAAAAAAGATTTTAGATGATATAGAGAGACTAATCTCACAGATGATTTACAATAACTGCAAAAGTATCACAAGCAGAGAGTGCTTGCCTCGTCAAACTTAGTGTGAATCCTAATTGGAGATTGATAAACTCCAAGAGAAATCTTAAGTCAAATATTAAACTATGGTTGAGAACTTGACAATTAAAATTGAGATTGAGAAATGTGAAACGTTATTGAGAACTAGAATCATTATTTTTATGTAAGAACAAATAAGCAGAAGCAGTACTGGATTAACAGTTGCTAAATGCTGATTAAACAAACAGCTTGAAAAGTTGACCATGAAAGAACTAGAAGCTGATGTTTTGCTTTCAAAAGATAAGTTTGTTATTGGCTGTAATGAAACAGTTTGCTTATCTGAATCTGATGTGTGCTGTGGCTGAAACTGCCAGTGCAACAGACTCAATCTGAGTGGAAATTTGTAATGCCTAAATTTCCTGATGTGTGGGCAAAAGACAAATATAAATAATATGTTTATTTGAAACCGTATGTAATATCTGGCAAAGATGCCTCAAGCTGGGATAGAGTTAAAAGATGGTAGATAAAGTTAGACGTTCAGAGTGCAGTGTACCAGTCCCTCTCTCATTCAATGTCTCTCTCTCAGTCAATGTCAGCTAAAAGCTGTTACCTGAGTCGGTGTCATAAGTGATAATAAGCTATTTGTAGTGACATCTTTGATTAGGTTATTTTAGGACCAGTAACTTCTTTGTCTGATCTTAGTCCCCACCATGAAACGGGGGAGGGGCCGACGGAAATGTACACTGAATGTACGGTTGTGATCTAAATTCACTGAGTATAATCCACGTAGCTAGGTTGCTGCTTTTAAGATAGTTAATGGATTTAAGTGATTAAATACTGTTGTTATTGACCTGTCTCCCTGTGTGAACACTATTAGGCAATCCGAATGGCCCTGGTGACTCTTGAACGTGCCTTTCCTAAGCTCCAGAAAATAGCTGAGTTCTGTTGAAGAGAACTGATGGTGTGATTGGGAAGAGCGGTCACCAGTGGGCACGAGTGACCATCTCGATGACGGGTAAGACCTTCTATGGCCAGACAGGGGGCAACCCAAGCCAGAGTGGATCACGTAAAGTCACTGGGCATCTCAAGATGGAGGTGTTTATGTGAGAAAGGTATGAGAGTGGAGCGGATGACTGTGAGGCCAGCAGCATCCTTTATCGTTAGGGCGGATGAGCTGTGAGGAGTTACAGGCAGTCTGACCCAGAAACGTGAGTGTTCCTCTAATACCAATCACCAGAAACCGCATTCATTGTATGGCTTGTTTTTTTATTGTGACAAGCGTCTGCAAATATGCCAGGGGAAAACACCCTGATGGAGATTATAGATAAAGGGCTAACAGGAGTGGGCTTTCAAGAGCCAGCTGAGGCCATGAAGTGATTCCCATTAGTTGTTGTGGAGACAGTAGCAAAACTTTTTATGTACTGGTTTGCCTTATGGGCAAGGAAAATCATAGTGTTGATTTTGAACTAATAGGTCTATGACATAGTTTTAACTCCTGAAGGTCGTTAGACATGGTGGTGGCTAAAGATGAAGACAGCTTTTGTAGATTTGAGAAAAGTCTGGATAACAAGGTGAATGGTCAAAGGTTATTGTAATTAATTTAATATTACATTTTGTCTAAGTTACAGCCTTAGAAGGCTGTTGAAAAAGATTATTTATTTATAGTGAGAGAGACTGCTTGAGCAGAGGAAGGGATGGTAACTGTGTCTGTCTTTCCATTATTGGCCTGCTAGAGCAAGCTGAAGCAAAATAATGATAATGAAACAAAACAACCCAGCTGACCTTGTTAAATTCTAATGAATAATGAACAAGACATGCTTTGAAACTGGTTGGGAGACCATGTAAAATTAGGTAGAAGCTACCGGAAAATGGGAAGTTTAAAATCTTATTTAAAATTTAAATCTTTTAGCAATAATATAAAGAAAAATGAACATTGAAAATGAACAGTTAACATATGTGTGTCTACTATGAGTGCGTATGATGGTGACAGCACTTTATGTCTTGTATGTATTAGTTTGGGGTACTATTATTTCCTGATTTTGAGGATATTGTGTCATTAACCTCTGGAATTAGTGTTTTATCATTACAGATGGGTTAAGTGAAATGACCAACTTTAAAAAAGTTGATAATTCTAAGACAATCTGATGAAAAGACAATGCAGAACATGGGACGAGCTTTAATTGGAGTGGTTTTCCAGCTCTGTCTGCTATTGGTAATTATGAATGCTTTTGTCATTTATGATATTGAACTGAATTACTCTCTGGATTAGTATTTTATATAAATTGGAATTGTAAAGAAGATTGCCGTCCATTATGGGGTAAAACTCTTGTCTAAATTCAACTGAGGGTCTAAATTTAAATAGACAACTAGGTGGGATCATAAGGATAAACGTAGGAAAAAAAAAAGATATATATATAGACTTGACGGCAGAGAGACAAAGTGACACATTGGCTAAGTCACTATCCAAATTATCCAGAGTGAGCTCCCTCATTTTTATTGAAAGGCCGGAGGGCGAATAAAGGAGGAGTGAATATAACTTCTAAAAAGAAAAGGTTTTATTTCTCAATCCCTTAAATGTATGTATGACATTAGATGTCTAAGAAAACTACAATTTAATAAAGGTAAAAAGAGAAAGCAGCTATATGGCTGTGGGCTGGGATCTGAGTAACATAATATTTTGGTTTCTGTAAAACTGTAAAGATAAGTGGAACTGAGACAAATACTGTGAGAAGTAGTTATAATGAAAAATAAAGTTGAAGTTAATAATAAGAAAACAAGAGTATTGAAGAATTAATAAAATACCATGATTCCCCTAACGAGGGAACTTTAAGTGTCACTAGGCTGACAGTGGTGAGAGACTCGGATGCAGAAGGAACTGGCATGTAGGGCAAGATGGAAGAAATATAGTAGAAGAAAATGTATGTTATGAAAATACAATTTCTGATAGGATTTATGGAAGTCAAATTAAGTTTAAATGGTATGAAAAAGGTTAGGGTTAGACATTGTATGATTGACAGGGATTCAAGTGATATAAGGATAAGGAATGAACAAAAGCTTTATTAAGCAGAATGGGGAACGATCCTATATTTTAGTGGTAAAATAATGACTGAAATGATGATGTGAATTTGTTTTATTTTATTTCTATTTTTGAAACAAACAAAAAAGGGTATAAGATGTTATACAATTAAAATGGTACATGCTATGTGACCGTAAACTGAAGGATGATTTCAGTAAAGACTTAAAGTGCTAACATCGATTATTATGGGCCTTAATTATTAATATTCTATTGTTTGTTGTTTATTTTTAGTTAGACAACCATTGTGTTTTGAACCTAAAGGGTCTATAAAAGGGGTAGTGAAAATAATGGATTAACCATCCAACTTTTTTTATAATAAAAGGATTTGAAATCATAATTTTATAAATAAAAAAAACTAGTGCATATATTCTGGTATTCATGATTATAGACAATGTCTTTATTTAGGATCTGAGTAGTGACTGTGGATCTAGCCCATGCTAGGAATACAGCAATAGTGCTTGCTTATTTAGCCTGGCTTCCAGAGAATAAATATGTACTTGTTTCGTAATCAGTTATGTGTTTTATAAAAATTTTAACCTGACTGATAAACTGAGGAAGAATGACATTGATGTCCTGTTGTGAGTGGAAGGTGGGAGAGCCTCTTAATGGGGACTGGAATTTTTAGTATCCAGCATGTCCATGACGAGGTGAAGAGACAAGTGTGACCCGTCAGGGGAGCATGCGTCACCACTCCTCCCTTCCGTAGTGACCTCACTGGTTAGACCAGACGTGGCGGTATTGGACCCCACATTGGTCTAAAACGGGGGACTGAAGGGTTGGTCAAAATCCCTTGCCTCTTCAAATACATATATAATCATATATCATTTTGAATGGTTATATACTTCCTTTATAAAAATCAATAATCAAATATATTCATTATCACATAATAATTTTTATATTCTTGTGCTTGTGAAATTATATTTTCTTAAATGCATGGATGCAAGTAACCAGTTTCTTTTAGGTGCATTCCAATCTTACTTTGAGATTGCACGTAGTACACGCAGGACACGAAGGCCACGTAACCCACAAGGCCGTTTGTCTCTTTCTCTGGGATCAGTAGAAAGGTTAGAGGGTCCTAAAGGCAGCGTGGGCACATATGATCCTTCGCTGGACAGATGGTCAAGCTATATTGAGCGTTACTATCGAACTTTAATTGTTGTATTAAAATGTATTCTTTCCAGTATATTTCCTTCCTTGGGAGTAAATGCCAGTTATCTGTTTTTCTCCCAAACAAGTGAAGGTTTTAGCATTATGTTTTGGTATACTTAACTGATAATAAGGAGCTCAGACTCTCTTCAGCCTTGATGGGAGCTGTTATTTGCTAGTGTCTGTTATTTGTGTGTGTGTGCGTATGACATTCTATGTAGGTTCTGGACGGTCGGACCAGACACCCCGGCGCCCTTCTCTAACCTGCGAGGCCACCACAGACCTAAATCCAATGAGTGGACGACAACTATCTTTACTAATGGCGATAGGCACCCCTATCTCCTCACATGTGTTAAATTGTTTAGGCTTTCATGTTTCTTAGCCAATGAGAATCATTCAACCTGTAAGCAATGACGTAGCTTAGACCTTGGAAATGGTAACCCTGCATGGGCCCGCCGGCGGGCCCATTTGCCATTGCATGTTTAAAACAATAATATCTTAGTAAAAACCTAAAGTAATATTGCCAAACTATATATCATTTGAAAGCTTAAAATCTCTAGTTTTCATATTTGGTGGCTGTTATCTAAAATATATTACAGAGGAGCAGAAATTTATCAATTTGCAACAAGAATATTTCATATTCATTAGGAGTATTTAGGCCTTTATTTTGAAATAACAATAAACATGAAAAATCATGAAAGATTGGTAGAAACCTCAGTTTGTTTTCATGCCATGAGTTCAAAAGATAACACCAATTCCATTTTATGAGAAAAAAAGGTCTGAAAATGTTTTAAATATAAAGAAAAATGTATGGATTCTCGATTTGTAATGCGGCTGCGAGCTATAACGCTATAACGTAGTCTTTATGCATTTATTAGAGGTTTAATTCAAATCAAATACTGCCAAACCACCCCTACTACTTCTGAATAGGATGTCTACTTCATAAATTGTATGAAAATTATGGAAATACATGGTTCAGATCACTCAAAACATATGAAAATGGAGGCGCCCTTATATGGGCAGTAATGGAGTCTGGTGTTCACCTAGTGAAAAAGTTGGGTACTGCGCCCGAATAAAATCTTACTGAAAGCTCATTTTTTGAGATATCAACCTAAAATTTGGAATACAACTTGTTCAGATATTTGACTTTAATTTTCTTGCAGTTTTAGAGTAAAATATATTTTGTAATATATATATTTTATATAAAATATTAATCATTATATTTTTACATTACACAATTTCATAAACTCAAACTTATATAACTTTATTTCTGTTTCATTTTTTACAATTTCTGGACTTCTACAATAATCTGGAAAATGTCTTCTTTAAAACAAGACCAGCCATAGGTCTATATTCCAAAGCATTCCTGAATTACAACCATTTAAGTTTGGATAGTGATTTTTATGTCTATGCAAAAAAAAGGGGGGTGCCAGTTAACAGGATAACTGCTGTGATCTTTGTAACTGTAAGCGGGGCGGCCTACGAACTCCTGTGTGAGTCTTGAAGCTGACTTCTGCTGATGAAAATGCAAACTATCTTCAGTAAAACTTTTCTTTAATTTTTTATAATTCTGACTCCGGGTCTTCATTCTTCATATCTGGTTCTGGGTCTTTGACTGTACACCCCTTACAGTAGATAATGAAACCATATCATTTTTCATTAAACAAAGCAAAACGGACAGAGATAAAAGAGGTCACTTCGTTTATATTTTCAATCTACAAACTCCCATCCAACCGTACCATGCACTTTTTAATTACCTGCAGCATAAACTTTCCTCGTCCAAATCCCCACTCGACCCTCTTTTCACTAACGACTCCAATCATCCAGCGACGAGATTCTGGTTCCAAAAGCATCTTAAAGCAGTCCTCATCAAATACGGCGTCTCAGCAGAGCATTTCTCTAGCCACTCATTCCGCATCGGAGCAGCTACCACAGCCGCTAAAAAAGGTCTCTCCCAACAACAAATCAAAACCCTCGGTCGCTGGTCATCGAATGCCTTCAAAACCTATATTAGGTCTAGCCGGTTTTTCATCAGAAATGCTCACCAAGCCCTAACTAATTAATTATAATTATCACCTGCTGCCACATTTCAGTTACATCCGTTTTACACCAAACCTTCCGATTACATCTGGGCTCGCCGCTTGCACACTCGCTTAATATTCATAGTGTACGTTTTTCAATCATATGCAGACTCCCCCGTTCGCACGCAGCGATGACTCACCCGTTCGAAGGCCGGGTTCCGTCCCCCTTCCAAAACGCTGGTTGAACCCTCCCGTTCGAATCGCAGTGAGAGTCTGCCCGTCTTAGTCGTCGCCCGACGACCGCGCTCGTGTCGCCAGGCGGGCTCCCCATTCGTCGGGATGTGAGGGGTCTTTCCCGTGCCCCAGCCCCCCTTCGAAGCGCCGGTCGAGCCCTCCCGACCGAGTCCAGCGGGCGCCCTCCGTCCAACCTGGCGAGGCTTAACAGTCCGATGCCGTGAGCATATAAGTTCCCGTCGGACGCTGCGAGAGCCCTCCCGGGTGAACGGTTAAACTCGTCCACAAATTCACGCTCGCATAATTCTTGCGTCAGCGAGCTGTCAGTTCAACTGCAGAATGGGCTTATCCGTCCGATGCCGTGAGCATCCAAGTTCCCGTCGGTCGTTGCGAGAGCCTTCCCAGTCGAACTGGCAAGCTCGTTCCTTGGTAAATACATACCCTTCACTTTTTGGGGGGTTAAATTCTACGCTCGCTGTCCTCCGTTTATCTGGCATTTTGGGGAGTACTCTGGGGTCGGGCCGAATTCTGAGCTCGGAGCCCTCCCCCCGGACAGCAAGCCAAATACGCATTATAATATTACATCAGATTTCATTAACATGTAAACTCGTGAAATGAAGTTTTATGTAAACAAAGTTCGGGAGGAGCATGTTCAGGTAATCATCCAATCAGCGCAAGAAGAAGCCAGTATAAATAAAGCCTTCCCTTACCTCCTGTCTCATGACTAATTTCTCAGCATCCCACCACCACCCCTTCACCCCACATTCGGCTGGGTCCGCTCATAGTTACCTATGATCTCTAAGGTTTCCGAATTCTGAGCTCGGAGCCCTCCCCCCGGACAGCAAGCCAAATACGCATTATAATATTACATCAGATTTCATTAACATGTAAACTCGTGAATCTCAGATTAGTATTATATCAAATTTTAAAAAGGCAGTTGACTGACTAAAATCTCTTAGATGGTGTGTGACTAGTTCCATATCACAAATATGGCCAGGATCTGTGCATGACTCAAGAATTTTCAGAGATTTATGCACATTATTTGAACATGGTAAGGAAAAATATAAATATCAAGCTCACTGTATTACATACATGCTTATCCTAACAGAACTGAATTTTTCCATTAAACAGGTGATTACAACAGGATCCTGCTTGGAGACAGGTGTTTTATGACCCCGTTCCCTGACCCAAACCCCAGACCAGTTGCAATGCAGCTCTAGCCAGGACAAGGGCACACATGAAGTGAACTTTAGCCAACTAAAGTGTCTGAAAAGTCTGAGGGTTGCACCTGACAGGGCCTGTGACATGGGCCATATTACACAACATTGCACCATCAGAAAAAATATAAAACATTTCATTAAATGTTTCATAAAAGACAAGACAAATATGCTTAGTTCCTTGATTTTTATTTTAATTGTTCTTTGTAAAGAAAAGCCAGTGATCAAGTCATCTTTTGCCTGCAAATAATATATATTGTACTCTGTGTGAAATAATATATTAGCACTTACTCTGAAGTTCCTATGAAGCAACTCTATCTCTAGTGCCAGTTTTTTTTTTTTTTAAGTTGCCAAGTTTTTTCAAAATACTCTGTTTTCTAGGGGTAGGGGTACACCTGTCAAACACATGGCTCATGCATCAAAAATTAAAAGGAAAAGTACAACACTGCCCACCTCTGCATCACTGCTCTTCTGTAGATGTGGGCTCCTGCAACTGATATTAGAAATAATAGGTACTCAAGTGTAAATTAAGTAAAGTTATTTATGCACTTTAAGATATCTGAGAGGGTTTCTTCACTGTCCTGTGCATTGGGGGAAAAAATGGCCATTACAGTGTTTATCTACTTTCTTCCCTTTTGATGTAACATTAGAAAAAGTCCACTTACTGCACATGCTTCAGCCACTTGCTTGGGAACACATAAAAGTGTTGGTTTTGTTTAATACTGCACAAAAGAGGAAAACACAATTTCATTACAATGAAGTACACTGGGGGGAAATGTGATCAATAACTCAAGGCAACATATTTTTTTTTTACATTAACTATGTAGTTTCACAGACACTCATGTAGACTTTCACAAGTCAAAGCAATTCATTGCTACTCAAGGTTTAACAGCTGATATGACTGGACAGCCATTTGGATTATAGGCCTACTTAATTTAATGCAGCAACAAATTATTTTACAGTGTAGGATCATTTAAAGTTCATTTACCAGCAGTGAAGGTGTTCTGCTCCTGGCCTCTGGCTGTGGGTCTGAGGAAGAGCTGAACCCAGGGATGCCCTCCACAAGGTTCACACTCAACCCAAGGGTCAGCTCTTCTGCCTGGGTATAATGTGGGGGTGCAGGACCACCACCTGTTTGTTTTTCTTTTCTTTTTTTTTCTCAGCCTTTTTCTTGGTTGCTTTTATAAACAGGCAAACATTTATTAACAGTGCCTTTTTAAAAGAGATTAGTTAGTACAAATTACTATTATGTAGAATATTCTAGTACTTCACTTTTACTTGTTCCCATGTTCTAGTGGGTGGTGACTCTAACATTACAATTAACAAAGTTATTAATTATTTAGAAATTATTAAAATATAAAAATATATACTGTAATAAGTGATGAAAACATCTAACTACAAACTTAATTTGTCTGCTACGTTTTGCCAGCCCTCTCTCTTGGCTTTTGCACACTTTGAGGTGTTCCCTGGCGTTTTAATTAAGTTTTCAAATTCTGCATATCCTTCAAGCAATAACTCTTGCTCTTCTGTGGAGAAAAAAACTGAGCGCGCTCTTTGGCCACGGTGAGCAGCCAATAGCAGCGTTGCTGATCAATGTTTCTACTATCGATACATATCCCCTTTTAACCCAGCGCATGAACGCGCAATTATCTCAGATAACCCAATCCAGCTATACTAATCATAACCGGCAGGAGTGTTCGAAGAACCTAATTAGCCGGATCATGATGAGCACGATGATATTATCTTGGATGTCTCGTTTGATTTTGGATGTTTTAAGCAACGTACGAAGAACGGGCCCCAGGACTGTTTTTAATCCAAATGGCAATATTTATTTAGCAGAGTCCTCAGCTGTTTGTTCACCAAGACTTTTTGAGATTTTTTTACGATAAAATTGGTCACTATTTTATCGTTTAAAAGAGTATTGTACCATGTGGATACAGCTGCTGCACATTGAAATAAACACTGAATTATATTTATTATAATATGTCAAATGTTTGTAAAGTCATGTAACCTACATCCAAAGACCTTTTATGCGTAAAGATTTAACTGATTGAATTATGAATTCTTTTTTGACTTTTTTTGTCTGTGGGATACCATGAAAATAAGTATTAGTTGAATAACTTATCTTTCTGTCATTTTTCCCCGGATAATATAACAGTGATTAAGAATCATACTTGTGTATTGACTTGGAAGTATGTGGACGTCTTTTTGTCGGGTGCTGCTGCCATGGTGAATCGTAATTTCGGAGCTCCATTAATCATGGCTTTTCATAGTCATGGAGTAGTCAACCTACTCTGAGTTGATTGAACTAACTCAATTCAGCTGTTCTGAAACCGAAAACTCAGAGTTTACCATCTCAGGGTAAATCAACTCAGAGTTCAAGTTTTAACTCAGAGTTGGTTGAACCTCCTTATTGAAACAGACAGACCCCTGGCCTCTCTCGTCCTTCACCGTTGTTGCTCCTGTTATGCTTCAGCTCCTCCGTGAGAGATACAAGACCGGTGCGCGCAGGTGTCGCTCATCAGCAATCACGCCACCGGCCTGGAGCCATTCTCCCACTGCCCTCGGCCTGCTCGCCACAAAGCTGTTTGTGATATGAATGATATTTGATAGACTATTGTTAACATTGTTTTACACGTGCCTCATATGTGCAATAAAATAAACTCCTCAAAGAAACAAAACACATCCCTTCATACATTTGATGGCAACACACTAGTTTTCTGAAATATAATTGTATCTGTATGAGATGACCATGCACTGCTTGAGCGATGACACTGACACGAGTATTTTCACATTGTTGCTTTACTGTTCAGTTCATCTTGTATACAGTAACACTCAGTGTTTACTGCACATGTGCAACACAACAGAGGATCAATACAGGTGTCGGAAGAACAAAACATGCAACACTTACAATGCGATAAAAAAAAACATTTTAACCTTCCTCCTAATTTTAGATTAAATTACTATATTTGAGGTAATTCCATTTTTTGCTTAATCTGAATATCAAATCAAGTCATGGATCTGAACATTGCTCACTTAGACACTTTCAGACAAAGCTTTTTCTTATGTCGTTGTAGATTAGTCAATAGGCTTCTTTCCAGTATGAACTCTCTCATGATTTTTCAGGCTTCCTGACTGAGAGAAACTCTTTCCACAGTGTGAACACTTGTACGGTTTCTCTCCAGTGTGAATTCTCTGGTGTGATTTTAAGTGGCTGGATATAATAAAGCTCTTTCCACAGTCAAAGCACACATAAGGTCTCACACCAGTATGAATACGCTCATGCTCTTTTAACTGTTGCACTTCTGAAAATCTCTTTCCACAAAAAAAACAAACGTGAGGCTTCACACCAGTATGAGTTTTAAGGTGTGTTTTTAAGCCTGATTCAAAAACAAATGTTTTATCACACTGATCACAGCTGAATGATCTCAATCCAGAGTGACTGCGCAGATGAGTGTTGAGATGACTTTTCTGAGTGAAACTCTTTCCACACTGAGAGCATTTGAACGGTTTTTCTCCAGTGTGAATTCTCATGTGCACATTTAGGTTTCCTATAAGTATGAAAGTCTTTCCACACTGAGTGCATGTATAAGGCTTTTCTCCAGTGTGAATCATCATGTGTGAGTTCAGCTTTGATTTAGATATGAAACTCTTTCCACACTCAGAACAGGTTAAAGATCCTTCGACTCCAGATTTTTCAGCTTGTTTGAAACTTTTTTCAGTCTTTGAAACGACTGCATTTCCATCTTCATTTGTGAAATAATGCAGTTTTTGAAACTGATGCTGTTTGTCTTTATTCACTTCCATCAGGTCTAAAATAAAAACAAATGGAATGAGTCTACTAGTATCTAGATTTATATGTTATTTTTATATGTCAGTTTTCATCTTAATGTTCCTCATCAGTCATTAAAGAGAATGAAGGAAAACACCAACCTATTTGTTCCTCTGTATCTTCATCTTTTATTCTGCAGGGTTCTTCCTTAATCTCCATCTTTACAATAGTATGTCCGTAGTTTCTCCTGGAGTAATTCCTCCTGCTTGCTTCTTCTTCTCCTGTGGGAAGATGGGAATATTCTCCAGCATTTAAACTCTCATGAACGGCTGTGGGAGCTTCACTGACTGAAGGAGTGAATTGTGGTCGTTGTTGCTCATTTAGCAGATGATCATCACACTTAATCACTCGAGATTATGCAGCTTTAAGTGAATTAAGGGTTTATTGCTGTAATCAGACACCAATTAAATGTGGGAATGTGTGCAAAATAGAGACAAAGTAATTGTTTGCCATTCAGAATAGATTTAACTAAAACTATTTCTTTCACCAACCCAGCTAACAGATTTTTGTTATAAGAACGTTCTCTAAATATTCAGTGTTGGTTCTGAGAACGTGAAAAATGTCCAGTTTTCTTGACGTTCGAGGAACGTGTTCTTAAAGGTATAATGTTCCTCAAACGTTCTTTCAACTTAATTTTGATTTAAAATTCAAGTTTCCAGTTTCCTGAATGTTATTTAAAGGTTATTGTGATGTTCCTGAAACATTCTTTCAATCATCTTTTAAAAGAGTAATAAGAACACAAACTACAACTTTGTTCAGAAACGGCCTTAGATGAACTGGAGATACAAGACATGAACTCTCTCAAGATGTGGTTAAACAACTCCACAAACAGCATTACCAGCTTCACTTATTACTAATCAGACTGACTTTGTCACACGTATACATAAGATCTTATTGAGAATTAACAGATGTTGAAGTGTTATTGAAAATGTTTCGTTTGAGGTCACTATCATGGAGATCAGTATTTGCTTTAGTTGGGCTCTTGACCCTTGACTTTCATTACGTTGATGCTTTATCAGCAATTGCAAGTGTTTATGGAGGACTTTTCTGCATTGATAAAGAAGATCGACATGCCTGCTTTAATAATAGACAATGGAATGAAATTAAACAATTGCTATTACTGCAGGTTTGTTCACTTTTGGAAATTGAATGTGTTTTGAGAAAAAGGTGATAAACTCCATTGATGTGATAAAAAATCATTTGTAACTGAACACATTTGTGTAAGATTGCCCAAAACTATTTATAGTTAAAAACGATACACTTAGGCATCAGCACTCATCATACAAACCTCAACAATGGTGACAATCAAACAATAATTCAGCTGCATAATTAATTCATGCCGCAATGCATGCTGGGAGCCATGAATGTGTTTTGTATGCTGGCATGAAGCATGTCACCATTGTTGTGTTTCATATACCGAATGTTGATGTCTGTGAGTGTATAAATGACACAAAACAAGTTTTAAACAAAGCCTTAACAAATTCAGTATTTTATATATAAACATTCAGCATCTGAAACACAATAATGTTTTTCATTTCTTGAGTTTCTTCTTCTTCAATAGTGTTTCTATTCTTTAAGTAATCACTTACAGAAAAAGCAGTCATTTGTCTGTTATTAAAACAGCCATATTGATCTGCTTTATCAATGCAGAAATGTTCTCCATAAACACCTGCAATCACTGATCAAGAACCAACGTAATGATAGTCAAGAGAGTCAAGAGCCCAACTAAAGCAAACACTGATCTCCATCATGGTGACCTCAAACGAAACATTTTCAATAAGACATCAAGTCAAGTATATTTATATAGCGCGTTTCACAATATAGATTGGATCAAAGCAGCTTCTCACAGTATCAATCAAAACATAATAACAATGTTAGTTTCTTAGTGGAAAAATATCCACGTTTGGTAGAGCTGGTCAATGTTATTACTGATTGGTTAATTAACATCTATTCAACATCTAAACCTCTGTTAATTCTCAATAAGATCTTCTGTAGATGTGTGACATTAATAAAGTCAGTCTGGGCCCGTATACATAAAGAATCCTCTCAGAAAACTCTTAATTTAGCTTAAAAACTTTTACGTAGGAGTCTCAGCTTAAAGGGGAACTCCGGCGCAAAATGAACCTTTGGTCTAATAAAACATTGGTACCTAGTCAACCGTTCTCTGAGATTTGTTTTCATGATAATCGAATGTAAAGAGTTTTTTCTATAAAAACTGTTTAGCGTATAACGCTAGTAATGGGGGCATCTATTAAGTAAAAATTAATTTGCTAGTTTATACCACTAACAAGACTCAAAATAGCCCCACACTAACACAGTAACATAATGAGGGTCCCTACATGCAAAAAGAAGCATTGAGAACTTTGTAAGTGTACAGACCGTTTAATAAGAAGATATTTTATGAAGACAGTCCACTTCGTGTATACAGACAGGAGCCATCTTTGGAAAACAGTCTCGACTAATCAAACCAGGAATTATTTCTTAATTTAGCTGGGAATTAGTCTTTCTTGGCCAGGAAGATATTATATTTCCTAGAATTAATAATTGTTTATGCTTTCCGTTCACTGGATGAACTGATAAAATGATCATACTATTGATTCTGCTACAGTAAATTCTGAAAATAATAAAAAATTAGTTATTGATCATAATCCGTTATGAATAATAATTAGTTATATTTATACGGGCGTATAAACGCTCTATATTAGATATATTTTTAAGATGGAAAAATGCAGTTTTACAGATACTAGACACGTGACTTTCAAATGAAAGATTGGTATATTCTAGGTTATTACGTGTGGAAGTTTTTTGTCCAATAATTAGAACATCTGTTTTTTCAGAATTTAGTAGTAGGAAATTACTAGTCATCCAATTTTTTATATCAGCTATGCATTCCGTTAATTTTGTGAATTGGTAAGTTTCGTTAGGTTTTGAAGAAATATACAGCTGAGTATCATTAGCATAACAGTGAAAGCTAATTCCATGTTTCCTAATGATATCTCCCTAGCATGTACAGAGTGAATAGCAGCGGTCCTAGTACTGAGCCTTGTGGTACGCCATACTGAACTTGTGATCGATAAGACATCTCTTCATTTACTGCTACAAACTGATAACGGTCAGATAAGTATGATTTAAACCATGCTAATGCAATTCCACTAATGCCAACATGGTTTTCTAGTCTATTTAAAAGAATGTTGTGGTCAATTGTGTCAAATGCAGCACTAAGATCAAGTAACACTAATAGAGAGATACAACCATGATCGGATGATAAGAGCAAATCATTTGTGACTCTAACGAGAGCAGTCTCAGTGCTATGGTACGGTCTAAAACCGGACTGAAAATCCTTGCAGATATAATTTCTTTCAAGAAAGGAACACAGTTGTGAGGATACACGTTCGTGACTCCTGTTCGAACTCGTTCATCAAAATGAACAAATCTTTTTTCGAGTCATTTCGTTCATTCAACTAACGAAATGAACGAAATGACTCGAAAAAAGATTCGTTCATTTTGATGAACGAGTTCGAACAGGAGAGTCACGAACGTGTATCATTTGTGCTTTTTAAACTTTAACTTTTCTATTTATTTTTGAAATGGCCAATCGTTTCGCTAGATAAGACCCTTATTCATCGTCTGGTATCGTTTAAAGCCCTTTGAAGCTGCACTGAAACTGTCTTTTGGACCTTGAACCGTCTGGTTCACATGGAAGTCCATTATATGGAGAAAAATCCTGGAATGTTTTCATCAAAAACCTTAATTTCTTTTCGACTGAAGAAAGAAAGACATGGACATCTTGGATGACATGGGGGTGAGTAAATTATCAGCAAAAGTTTTTTTTAAAGTAAACTACTCCTTTAACTATGTAGTTTCACAGACACTCATGTAGACTTTCACAAGTCAAAGCAATTCATTGCTACTCAAGGTTTAACAGCTGATATGACTGGACAGCCATTTGGATTATAGGCCTACTTAATTTAATGCAGCAACAAATTATTTTACAGTGTAGGATCATTTAAAGTTCATTTACCAGCAGTGAAGGTGTTCTGCTCCTGGCCTCTGGCTGTGGGTCTGAGGAAGAGCTGAACCCAGGGATGCCCTCCACAAGGTTCACACTCAACCCAAGGGTCAGCTCTTCTGCCTGGGTATAATGTGGGGGTGCAGGACCACCACCTGTTTGTTTTTCTTTTCTTTTTTTTTCTCAGCCTTTTTCTTGGTTGCTTTTATAAACAGGCAAACATTTATTAACAGTGCCTTTTTAAAAGAGATTAGTAAATTACTATTATGTAGAATATTCTAGTACTTCACTTTTACTTGTTCCCATGTTCTAGTGGGTGGTGACTCTAACATTACAATGAACAAAGTTATTAATTATTTAGAAATTATTAAAATATAAAAATATATACTGTAATAAGTGATGAAAACATCTAACTACAAACTTAATTTGTCTGCTACGTTTTGCCAACCCTCTCTCTTGGCTTTTGCACACTTTGAGGTGTTCCCTGGCGTTTTAATTAAGTTTTCAAATTCTGCATATCCTTCAAGCAATAACTCTTGCTCTTCTGTGGAGAAAAAAACTGAGCGCGCTCTTTGGCCACGGTGAGCAGCCAATAGCAGCGTTGCTGATCAATGTTTCTACTATCGATACATATCCCCTTTTAACCCAGCGCATGAACGCGCAATTATCTCAGATAACCCAATCCAGCTATACTAATCATAACCGGCAGGAGTGTTCGAAGAACCTAATTAGCCGGATCATGATGAGCACGATGATATTATCTTGGATGTCTCGTTTGATCTCGGATGTTTTAAGCAACGTACGAAGAACGGGCACCAGGACTGTTTTTAATCCAAATGGCAATATTTATTTAGCAGAGTCCTCAGCTGTTTGTTTTCCAAGACTTTTTGAGATTTTTTTACGATAAAATTGGTCACTATTTTATCGTTTAAAAGAGTATTGTACCATGTGGATACAGCTGCTGCACATTGAAATAAACACTGAATTATATTTATTACATGGGCGTAGGTTTGGTCTCAGCTTTGGTGGGGACATCCCCCGCACCCAATCCCAATCCCCCCCCCCCCCCCCCCAGCCGGGAATTATTTTTTTGTAAGATAAGTAACAGTGCTTTAATGGTGATTTCCTTTGTCATTTCTATTGTTCTCAATTGTAAGTCGTTGGATAAAAAGTGTCTGCTAAATGAATAAATGTAAATCTGTTGTGGTTTGATGCTGTCTTTCCTGCATACAAAATGGTTAATTAATTTTGTAGTCTATCCTATGGCTAGCAAGTTTAACCCTCCTACCAGATATTGTTATTTTGGATATTATCAATCAAATAATGATTTATTATATTTGAATAACCAACAGTGTTAACTTTTGCCTTTTTAACATTGCCAACATGTTTTTCCAGCACATGTGTCTAAGCAAGTAGGCTACACTCACAAATACATTACATAAACAGAATGTAGAAACGAAAAATGTCTCAGATGATCCACTGTTTATGACGGCAAGATTCTAAGTTAAGGTAGGCTAATTAACATTCAGTGACTTGCTAACATAGCATTCTATCATGATAGTGCGACTTCTATGAGTCTATCTGTGCTGCACACCCCTAATTAATGCTCCTAACCTTGAAAGATTGCAGAAGCTTCAAGCTAGGTTTAACTGTAACAATATCCTGGGTAACCAGGATCACCAGTTAATACTATTTTCCACTAGAATCTGCATTTGAAAGCCTGGTCAGTCACTACTACTGCTAGTTATTTTTGCCTACTTACACTCTGCTTTATGAAAAAGCTTCGTATGTCCCCTTTCTTCTTCTTGGGTGACATAGCTGATCTACAAAGTACAAAAAGGGGCAAAAAACCGGAATATTAAAATGTTTTACTCTGGCCTTTGTATATGGCAGGCAGAGAGACAGCCCTGGTAACTTACCGTCGGCGTCGTCACGCGCGCGCACACACACGTCACCACCCGCTCGCTGCCAGTGAGTGCAAGCACAAAAAGTAGTCCCGGCCCGCGCGTGTAGCCTGCCTGTCAGAGACCCCGCCGCCAATCAAATTACGGCGTATCTTGTACTGTCGTCGTCCTGGCCGTTGGAATCGATCCAAATGCAGCGCAAATATCAAAATAGCAGTTCAAAGGAGCTTGCTAAATATTGGTGGGGACAAATTTGTCATCTCAAAATATTGATTGGGACTAGTACCTAGCGTCCCCCCCTAAACCTACGCCCTTGATTTATTATAATATGTCAAATGTTTGTAAAGTCATGTAACCTACAGCCATAGACCTTTTATGCGTAAAGATTTAACTGATTGAATTATGAGTTCTTTTTTGACTTTTTTTTTGTCTGTGGGATACCATGAAAATAAGTATTAGTTGAATAACTTATCTTTCTGTAATTTTTCCCCGGATAATATAACAGTGATTAAGAATCATACTTGTGTATTGACTTGGAAGTATGTGGACGTCTTTTTGTCGGGTGCTGCTGCCATGGTGAATCGTAATTTCGGAGCTCCATTAATCATGGCTTTTCATAGTCATGGTGTACGTGCTTAACTCAGAGTCAACCTACTCAGAGTTGATTGAACTAACTCAATTCAGCTGTTCAGAAACCGAAAACTCAGAGTTTCCCATCTCAGGGTAAATCAACTCAGAGTTCAAGTTTTAACTCAGAGTTGGTTGAACCTCCTTATTGAAACAGACAGACCCCTGGCCTCTCTCGTCCTTCACCGTTGTTGCTCCTGTTATGCTTCCGCTCCTCCGTGAGAGATACGAGACCAGTGCGCGCAGGTGTCGCTCATCAGCAATCACGCCACTGTAGCGGGTATTGAGAAGAGAATATTATCGTTATGATTGGTTATTTCAATGGTTCATGTAGTTTGTGATGGTGCAGTACCGAAAGACTCCAGCAGGGGGTGGGGGAGCATGGAGAGTTATTATCAGACACACGG
This sequence comes from Rhinichthys klamathensis goyatoka, assembly GCF_029890125.1. Taxonomy (NCBI): domain Eukaryota; kingdom Metazoa; phylum Chordata; class Actinopteri; order Cypriniformes; family Leuciscidae; genus Rhinichthys; species Rhinichthys klamathensis. Next base: position 3,077,441 of record NW_026607002.1, on the reverse strand, counting down.
TTCCCTTCCCCCTACTCATAATACAGAGTTTGAGGGAAATGCAACAAGTGTCTGTCGTTGTAATATTTCTATGTTCCCCTCTTCAGGTAAGCCCTTTAAATATCTGAATATTTGATGTTAAATCTTAATATCTTAAGTTAATATGAGTTTGTGAATATAGGATGTTCGATAATTCTTGTTATATACCCGTATTGTGGAAAAAGAGATGAGATTGTCGCACATGGCGAACGTGAATATTTTCCGATGCTACCATTAGCACGTCGCAATGCACTGTATTGTTAGTACATAAAGTTTTATGGGTTTCTAACAATTCATATAATGAAATGACAGTGTTATTATGCTGTTAAGATGAGTTTGGCTGTAATATTATCGTCTAACACTGTTTTATGTTTGAGTTTGTATTGTATATGAGTGAGTGTTAATGCAACATGACATCATGACTTTGCGTAAACATACACGCCACTTTCAATTCAAGTGGCGTGTTATCTATATGCATTTTGAGCTATCCGCGTGTATGTCCACGCCGAAATCTTTTGCGTGTATGTCTACGCCATTAAATGTCCGAGTGATTCCGCGTGTATGTGTACGCCGTTAAATGTCCGGGCGAAACGAAGCAAAATCTATATCTACATCTGTGGAGCGATATTTCTTTTCCTAGGATGGTAGGAGAAGACTCATAAATGGTATTAACCCCAGTGACGGGTAGGTTTAGGGACGGGGTTGGGGTAGGTCATATATCTATATATACATAATACAGTAATATAACGTTAAGTCAAAGGCGTTGATAAACACGCTGAAAAGCGATTATGCGTGTTGATAGCACGCCAAAAATGGAAATACGAATTGGCGTGTCATACATACGCCATTTCATGAGATCAGTCTGGTTAATGGGTCACGTGCTGAACCGTCCATGTTCAAGTGTGAAGGCCTGCAGTTATCACATAAAATGGATGACGTGTAAAGTGGTATTATATTGTGACAACTAAAATGTTTTGAGATTAATATGCACTATATATAGAGTACAGAGTATAATATGCAGTATTACATTCATTCTGATTAATAAGTTGTATCAATTGCAATTTCTTTATTTTATATTTTATTCATTTTCTTTATTTAATATTTTATCTTGTCACACATACAGATGCAAGCTATCTTGTTTATTGTGTGTAACAGTGTGGACATAGTGTTTTTGCCGATTGATGCTAATATGCTTTATGTGTTTTGACAGTAGATACAATATGGGTCACTTGAGAATGCAATAGTGTTATATGCAAGTTGTTATGCATTTTATGGTAATTTTGTACTACTCATAATACAGAGTTTGAGGGAAACGCAACAAGTGTCTGTCGTTGTAAGATTTCTATGTTCCCCTCTTCAGGGAGACTACACCACCGGCCTGGAGCCATTCTCCCACTGCCCTCGGCCTGCTCGCGCTCGCCACAAAGCTGTTTGTGATATGAATGATATTTGATAGACTATTGTTAAAATTGTTTCACACGTGCCTAAAATAAACTCCTCAAAGTAACAAAACACATCCCTTCATACATTTGATGGCAACACACTAGTTTTCTGAAATATTATTTTATCTGTATGAGATGACCATGCACTGCTTGAGCGATGACACTGACACGAGTATTTTCACATTGTTGCTTTACTGTTCAGTTCATCTTGTATACAGTAACACTCAGTGTTTACTGCGCATGTGCAACACAACAGAGGATCAATACGGGTGACGGAAGAACAAAACATGCAACACAATGCAATAAAAAAAATAAAAAAACATTTTAACCTTCCTTCTAATTTAGATTAAATTACTATATTTAAGGCAATTCCATTTTTTGCTTAATCTGAATATCAAATCAAGTCATGGATCTGAACATTGCTCACTTAGACACATTCAGACAAAGCTTTTTCTTATGTCGTTGTAGATTAATCAATAGGCTGAAACTTCTCCCACATGAAGAGCACTGGTGCGGTTTCTTTCCAGTATGAACTCTCTCATGATTTTTCAGGCTTCCTGACTGAGTGAAACTCTTTCCACAGTGTGAACACTTGTACGGTTTCTCTCCAGTATGAATTCTCTGGTGTGATTTTAAGTGGCTGGATATAATAAAGCTCTTTCCACAGTCAAAGCACACATAAGGTCTCACACCAGTATGAATACGCTCATGCTCTTTTAACTGTTGCACTTCTGAAAATCCCTTTCCACAAAAAAAACAAAAGTGAGGCTTCACACCAGTATGAGTTTTAAGGTGTGCTTTTAAGCCTGATTCAAAAACAAATGTTTTATCACACTGATCACAGCTGAATGATCTTAATCCAGAGTGACTGCGCAGATGAGTGTTGAGATGACTTTTCTGAGTGAAACTCTTTCCACACTGAGAGCATGTGAATGGTTTTTCTCCAGTGTGAATTCTCATGTGATCATTTAGGTGTCCTTTTTCTCTGTAACTCTTTCCACACTGAGTGCATGTATAAGGCTTTTCTCCAGTGTGAATCATCATGTGTGAGTTCAGCTTTGATTTAGATAGGAAACTCTTTCCACACTCAGAACAGGTTAAAGATCCTTCGACTCCAGATTTTTCAGCTTGTTTGAAACTTTTTTCAGTCTTTGAAACGACTGCATTTCCTTCTTCATTTGTGAAATAATGCGGTTTTTGAAACTGATGCTGTTTGTCTTCATTCACTTCCATCAGGTCTAAAATAAACAAATGGAATTCCCATAATTCAATAAAAGGATACATGAGAAACAAAAATAAACATTGTTCAAAATCTCAATTTTGCACATATCCAGTTTACTACTGAGTCCACTAGTATCTAGATTTATATGTTATTTTTATATGTGAGTTTTCATGTTAATGTTCCTCATCAGTCATTAAAGAGAATGAAGGAAAACACCAACCTATTTGTTCCTCTGTATCTTCATCTTTTATTCTGCAGGGTTCTTCCTTAATCTCCATCTTTACAATAGTATGTCCGTAGTTTCTCCTGGAGTAATTCCTCCTGCTTGCTTCTTCTTCTCCTGTGGGAAGATGGGAATATTCCCCAGCATTTAAACTCTCATGAACGGCTGTGGGAGCTTCACTGACTGAAGGAGTGAATTGTGGTCGTTGTTGCTCATTTAGCAGATGATCATCACACTTACAATCACTCGAGATTATCCAGCTTTAAGTGAATTAAGGGTTTATTGCTGTAATCAGACACCAATTAAATGTGGGAATGTGTGCAAAATAGAGACAAAGTAATTGTTTGCCATTCAGAATAGATTTAACTAAAACTATTTCACCAAAGACTGTAGCATAATTTACAGCAGCAAGTTTAGAAAATGTTGTAAAGTTTAATTTAGGCACACATAATCTATTATCTGTTTTTAAGCCTATGGATAGGTCAGTTGAATCTTTGCTGTCTTTGGCTAACTTTTAATGTTGTTAAATGTAATGTTCGAGGAAAACTGCCTGCTTAAAGTAGGAATTTCTCCCATTTAGCGGCGAAATTATTCATGAATACCAACTGAATATTACTTTTTAGCCCTCAGTGGCCGTATTATTCCAAGATTAACATGGCTTTCAGTTCAACTTCGTCCATGAGTGTTCATTGACACAAGGAAAAGTATCCTAGACGTTGTTAAGTGTATACAACCATGCTATAATTAGCCAAGCAACTATAAAACTTTGAATTTACACAAATAGGCTGAATTACCTGTCGAGAAGAAAGCAGCCACCTTCGGTGTCCCTTTTAAAATCCTTGCTCCTCATGAGCTCTTTCCATCTTGGAAAAGTCACTACAATATTGACTTTGGTCATGTTGATTTGCCTGTCGCGTTGCCATTTTAATGATCTCTTTCACTTCATTGGCGACTCTGATACATGTCCTTGAGAATAGGGGTGGTCCGCCTTCAACAGGCTTCAAATCTGCTGGCAGTCGCGAGTAATCTCCCGCGCCAACGCGTTCTCATCCCAAGGTGTCATATACGACGCTTTTGCCAAAGCGTACATATCCTACGCACATGGCACCCTTTAGCGTCAATATAACACGCACAGAGTATGGGTAGGTTTAGGTCTGGGGCAGAGGTGGAAAGTAACGAATTACATTTACTCGCGTTACGTAATTGAGTAGTTTTTTTGTGTATACTTCTACTTTTTTAAGTAGTTTTTAAAATCTGTACTTTTACTTTTACTTAAGTACATTTTGTTTGAAGTTTTGTACTTCGCTACATTTGAAATCATATCCGTTACAGAGTAAAAAATAATAATACAAGGGAGAAAAAAAAAAAATCACACTCCGGAAACTACTGCATTGGTTGAAGGGCGGGAGAACAAACGCACAAGAAAGGTGACGCAGACCCAGCTGAAGCTGAAAGCGCCCTCGAATTCTTATGAAGCGAATCATGGCCAGTATGGAAATACTTTGTAGAAAAAAACGAGTGGTTGTCCTCGAGGATAGATATCGAATTTGCAAAAAATGTAGACGCAAAGTGGCTGCAAAAAGAGGATACATAGGACACCATCCCTCCTGCAGATAAAGGTATGTCCCGATTATAACTTAACCCTTTAAGTGTCACCCCCCTTTTTTTGAATATACATGAAAATGCACATTTCGAACTTAAATGGTTGTAATTCAAGAATGCTTTGGAATATAGACGTAAGATTGGTCTTGTTTTAAAGAAGACATTTGGCAAATTTTTGTAAATTAAGAAAGTGAAACAGAAAAAAAGTTATAGAAGTTTGAGTTTATGAAAATGTACAATGTAAAAAATTTAATTATTCATATTTTATATAAAATATATATTTTCAAAACCTGGGCGACTCTAAAACTGCAAAAAAATCAAAGCCAAAAATCTGAACAAGTTGTGTTTCAAATTTTAGGTTGATATCTCAAAAAATGAGCTTTCAGTAAGATTTTGTTTGGGCGCAGTACCAAACTTTTTCACTAGATGACAACCAGACTCCATTACTGCCCATATAAGGGCGCCTCCATTTCCATATGTGTTTTGAGTGATTTGAACCATTATTTTCCCAATTTTCATACAATTTATGAAGTAGACATCCTATTCAGAAGTAATATGAGAAGTTTGGCAGATTTTGATATGAATTCAACCTCTAAGAAACACAAAAAGAACACGCATGTGCGTTTTAGCTTCCTGCCACATCATATAATTTTTTTCTTTATATTTAAAAAAAAAATTCAGACCTTTTTTTCTAAAATAATTGAATGGATGCTATCTTTTGAACTCTTGGCATGAAAACAAACTGAGGTTTCTACCCTTCTTTCATGATTTTTCATGTTCATCACTATTTCAAAACAAAGGTCTAATCACGCCTTAGGAGTATGAAAATATTTTTGTTGCAAATTGATAAAATACGGCTTTTATTTTTTTTTGAAAATCAAAATCATTAATTAAAATGTAAGTACTCTGATAAAAAGAGTATAAAAATCGAGTGTCTGTAGACCTCTCACGACTGTTTTAAAGACAGCTCATTATTTCCATTCACTCCACCCCCTCCCTTCTGGGCTCCTTCCAAAGCCACGCCCCCAAAACACATGAACGCGCGACTCCGACCGCTGAGCTGAAGACGCATTATTTACCTGAGACGAGCGGAGAGGAAGGAGCGCAGTGCATGTAGTGACATCATGTCAGAATCACATGTAATAAAAAAAAAATCTAACTTTATCATTATGAAGATAAACAAATAAGATGTATTTTTGTACTCACTATCAAGCTAGCATATTGATATCGGTAAAGTTTAAAATATATTGTAACGTTCTCAGGCAAGGACGAGACGGTTTTGATAACAAAGGGTGTTTATTAGAGGCTGTTGTCGGCCACAGCCCACGCCATGCCATACACACCCGACTTATAAGAGAACCGCACTTGAACCAGCGAGGCGCTCTTCTCATCACTCTCACAAGGGGTGGAGCCTCTTTCCATATTCAACTTGACAACGAATCAATCGAATCACATAAAACGAATAAAGTAAAACATTAACATTAAATGCATCCTTATTTGTAACAGAACAGCATTTTGAACACGTTACAATATATTTATTGATTCGCTAACGAGCTAGTTATCTATAAGGCAAAGCTAAAAACAGGTTGCATGATACACGTTTTTCCATTGCCATCATTTACACTGTGATGAAGATGAATTTCGTGTAAGATTCATAACATATATGGTGTTCTGCATGTAAGAGTTTCCATGATGAAAGCATTGTTGACTCTGATGAGGACTATCTGATAATCACTCTCCAGAGACAAGTAGCCTACCGCATCGTCAGCTCGTTGTTTATCCAAAGACTTTTTGTTCATTACCTTTTCTAGTAACGTTACTGTCTTCCTTTTTTTGCCTGGTTTGCCTTCGCGAACTGCATATGTGAATTTTGATTGGTCTTTCTCTGCCATTGTTTTGCTATTCCTAGGTTCCGTGCCTCTTGAATTCCTCAAATCAAACGGATACGCTCAAGTGGGCAGGTCCTGTGTGGCAAAAGGGTGGTTGCCATGGTTGCGAGAGAGTGACAGTCGCCTAAGCCAATCCTTTGTTTCGTCCCGGAAGGAAATAATGAGCTGTGTTTAGTGCAGATTAAACGGTCTAGAGTCACTCGATTTTTATACTCTTTTTATCAGAGTACTTACATTTTAATTATGCATTGATATATATATATATATACAAAGTTTAAACAAATTTGGAAAAAAGTTTTTTATAAAATTTCTACCTACAATACCTTTAAGGCCGAATGACTTACGTGATGCAGAGGGAATCCCCGAATCCAGTCATGAAAATGGAATTCACATAACGCAGATGTCACGTAAAACACGCAAAATAATGGATGGATGAATACATGGAAAGTAGAACTGTGCAATAAATCCAATCGCGACATGGTCTGTAAATATTTACGCACAAAAATACCTATGTAAATATATAACATATTTGTTCTGCTGAGCTGCGCCGCTTTGTCTAGGCTACTAACGTTACATACTCAAGTACGTTCATGGTGTTTTCAGCGTCTCACAAACAATTTGAGGACATGAATACATGAACATTTCCAGAGCTGCTCTGAGAGAACGCCTAATGAGCATTTTCATAATTTTATTAGAGAAAAACCATTGTCAAATACACTTTGAAACGGGTCTTCTTCACTACAACCTGTCAAAATAAAAGTTCGGTTTTACTAAGGAGAAATTCTGGGCATACAATAGAACGAACTTCTCAAAATAATAATAACAACAATAATACATTTTATTTAAACATTATTTAAAGGAATATATATTTTTTGTCCATAGTTTAATTTAGTAAATCTGTTTTTGCAGCGCTTCCCCAAAAAATAAAAGGACACAAAGTTTATATTTACATTTGATTACCACCGTTTTTGATAATATATTTGGATTAAATCATAAAAAAGAAACATTCATTTTCTGAATAAAATACATTTCATAGGACTATATTATTCTTAAACATTTTAATAAATTATTCATGTTAAAAATAAGTTGTTAATCTAATTCATTATCAATTATTGAATTTAATTGATTAGACATGTTTTATTGAAATTTTAATAAACAAAACAAACAAATGGTTTCAAGTTTGTTATAGTAAAAGCATTTGTTCAACCAAAAAAAACCCCTGTTTTCATTAATTTAACTGTCATTTTAACTAATGATAATAATAATAATAACAAACATAATTTAATAATACTGTTTATTTATTTAAAGGTGCTATATGTAACTTTTCTTCTAAAATGAATCCTTTTTTTATTGCCTGTGTGTGAAGGGGTTGTAATCACACATTACAATGATCCACTTGTCGGGTTTTGCTATTACCTCTGAAGGCCAGTATTCCTATTTCTATGTGAAGTTTCTGGGTCGGATTTTCTGCGAAAGCCATCGGATGTGACGTGCATGCGCGCTCCCGAGCCTCTCTCCTTCTTATATACAGTCTATGCGACGGCACTGCAGCTGACGACCTGGAGTCTGATAACACTAAACACGACCTGGCTCCAGCACAACACAAACTCCAACACAAATTCCGCAAAAATATAAAAAACAAAACAAAACAAAAAGGTATCTGCTGAAGCTCGTCAGGCCAAACGTGAATCGAATCGACATAGGACGAAAACACGGATCAACATCGGCAGAGCGTTTGAATTATGGAGAGACCTCCGCTATTTTTATTGTGATAAATTACAAGTTTTCAGATATGCTGAAATAATGTTAAACTATAATGAAATAGCAAGGTAAACTACAACATACATGAGAGATGAAATGAATACAAAAGACTGTTCCAGGATAACAAAAAGTAGGTGCTTTAGGATGTAACTTTTATTTTATGTACTAGATCTACTGTCTAACGTCACTCATCCCACTACTATCATATTGTTTATAATACACATTTCCGACACGTTCAGTGCAGTAATTTTACTTCCTACGATCTTACTGTTACACTGACATTGTTCAGTCTAGTTCATTAACCGTTTTCGTTATCATATTATACATTCACCTATGGTGACATTGCTGATTGTGAAAGATACACGAATGGTTAGTGAAATGCCTTATGCTAGATTCACCACAAATGTAACGTTATCATGGTACGAGCATGGAGCATTAGTTCAACGTCAAGCTGATAAAAGTAGCCTATTATTGTAACGTTGCAGTGGGAGTTTACATGAGTTTCCAGCATGTTGTGTGATGCTTTCTCCGGTGTGTTGAAAGTCTCAGTGTGGCCGGTACCATGAGTGCTCGCTCTTGTGTTCGAGCACGAGCGCTCTTGTAAAAATTGGTTGCAATCTGAAACATCACCGATAGAGGCCGCTAAAAAATACATATAGCACCTTTAATAATTGATTAATACTGTAAACCGTGATATTTTCTGAGACGTTATCATACTGTGAAAATCTCATACCATTAATACAACCCTACACGGGGGATTCCCCCACCCGCTGTTAAAAAAGTAACTCAGTAACTTTTACTCTGAGTAAATTTTAAATGAGCTACTTTTTACTTTTACTTGAGTAGATTTTTAGACCGGTACTTTTACTTGTATTTAAGTAAAATTTCATTGAAGTAGTAGTACTTTTACTTGAGTAGAATATTTTATTACTCTTTCCACCTCTGGTCTGGGGTAGGGTTAGGGTTAGACCACTAGGAGGCGCCTTCTGCCCCATATATATCTGCGTCTCATATTTACGCTAAAGGATATGTACGCTTTGGCAAAAGCGTCGTATATGACGCCTTGGGATGAGGACGGGCTCCCCCCTCGCATTCGTCACGGTGCCACTGAGTGTAAAAACGCGGAAGGCGAAGCTTGAATTTACAGGTATGTCCCTCTTTGGCTAATGTATTTTCTAATGCAAAATGGCTACCGCCATTTGAGCGTCTCGCTCGTATGTATTTTAAATGGCAGTATCTACGCTTACGAGAATACTTGATTACCTGGTGGAAGTAATTGCACGTGACTTTTGAAATAACTAAGTGTTTTTTGCTAAGAATCAACTTAAAAAATTACACAGTGTAGCTTTAAACAATAACAACACTGATATAAGACCGCGCTGTTTATGTTTCAATCAGTTAAGAGCCTCACATGTTAAAAACGAGACGCAGAGAGAGAAGAGAAAAAACGCAAGGTAAAAGGTTGAATGTATTTTAAATTAGGTGCGGTATTTTTAGTATGCGCATTATGTCCGAAACGCTGCAAGTTCCATATTTTATTATAAAAAATGTTTTATTATAAGTGAGAATGAGATAGAAAGTCTCATTTCATGGAGAGGAGTGTTATAAAATGTCCAGTATAAATAAATATATATTTATTAAGAAAAAGTTTTAGAATAACCTATCAGTATCGATCAATCTATCTATCTATCTATCTGGTAAGATTGATGGCATATACAGCTCTTTAGCAACCCAGGTTCATTGGAAATACGTTACTCTCCCTACACTTTTGCAAAACCGAGAAGCCTGGTTGTGATGTTTTATTCCAGACTGATCTCATGAAATGGCGTATGTATGACACGCCAATTCGTATTTCCATTTTTGGCGTGCTATCAACACGCATAATCGCTTTTCAGCGTGTTTATCAACGCCGTTGACTTAACGTTACATTACTGTATATATAAATATATTACCCCAACCCGTCCCTAAACCTACCCGTCACTGGGGTTAATACCATTTATGAGTCTTCCCCTACCATCCTAGGAAAAAATATCGCTCCCCAGATGTAGATCTACATTTTGCTTCGTTTCACTCGGACATTTAACGGCGTAGACATACACGCAAAAGATGACGGTTCGTTTCGGCGTGGACATACACGCAGATAGCTCAAAATGCGTATAGATAACACGCCACTTGACTTGAAAGTGGCGTGTATGTTTACGCAAAGTCATGATGCCATGTTGTTTTATTCAATTATAGGCCTATTTCTAACCTTCTATTTCTGTATAAAGTTGTGGAGCGTTTTGTGGCTATTCAGTTAAATAATCACCTAGCACTGAACAATCGCGAGGCCGGTGGCGTGATTACTAATGAGTGACACCTGCGCGACGCACCGGTCTCGTATCTCTCAGGGAGTAGCGGAAGCATAAAAGGAGGAGCGATGACCGTGGAGATCGGGAGAGGAACAGGCCTGAACTTATGTTGTGTATTGTTTCTGTTTAGTGTGGCCTGGAGAGTGAGCTTAGAGCAGCCAGTCGTCGAGATAGTTCAGGATACAAACCCCATGTTACCGGAGTGTAACAAGTGCTGCCTCGATGAATTTCGTGTAGACGCAAGGGGACAGGACTAACCCGAATGGGAGAAGCGTGGACTGGTATGCCTGCGCCTCAAAAGCAAACCAAAGAAACGTTCTGTGTCGAGGAAGAATGGAGACATAAAAGTACATGTCCTATCGCTGCAAACCAATCCAACAGTAGCCGCGTTTCCATTACCCTTCAAATTGCGCAAATTGAAATTGCGAAATGAAAATATGCACAATGGAAACACGTCCATTTCTCAAAAACTCCCGTTTATTGCAAAAAAAGTTTTTACGCTCGCATGAGGAGGTTTTTCAGGCAATTCGAAAAATGAATATTTCGCAAAACTGCAATGGAAACGGGTTTTGCGCATTTACAGTCACCTGACTTAGAAGACGCGGTGTGTTTTGGGTCCGTGTCCGCAAATAATAATAATAATTATCATCATTATTATAACATTTATTAGGCTACATATGTAGAAGATGCTTTAATCCAAAAAAAGGAACAAAGCAGTTCGTCACATTTCATTAATAATACAGGTTGGACAATAATAACAGGGCTAAGATTATCACAAATAATAAACACAAGATTTTGACCATATCCAAATGGTAATGTGCGGAGTGTGGAGCGTGACATATCCATACTCCATGTGCGGAGTGTGGAGCGCGACTGCACGGCAGGGAGGCGCCCGCACGAACACTTGCATTTTCCTATCAACAGTGGAAACAGCTTAAAATACTCTATCATTTCTGGTCATACAGAATATAATAATACGTTATCCGCAACTACTTTTATTTGCGTAATCTCACAATAACAAGAAAACGTTGTGTTTTTGTAAAATTAAATAAAACAATCAGGCGCGCTTTCATGATCTTCGTGAACTGAAGCGCGAGAACTGAAACTAAATATAGCCTCTGTAGGTTAAAGCTTTAAATGTCCACTTTCAATTCGAATTTGTTCGTTTTAAAGCTAATACCTTCTGATTATGTAATCCGTATGAAAGGTGCATTTCTCTCTAAGGTGCATCCGGAGATGGAGATATGTTTTTAGCCGACACTGATTTAGGAAAACAATAGTTTATTAATAAACAATTAAATTGCCTCGTTATTTTTTCAGACACATTTATTATAGCCTAACTCACCTATACATCCCCTCTCTGTCGGTTGTGGTTATGGCTCTTCACATTCAGCACTGCGGGAAAAATATAATTTCCAGGTTCTAATTTGGCCTTAGAAAACCAGTAAAATCTACATTTTTTTCCATATTAATTTGTGAATATTTTAAATGTTTAATAAAGGGGCAAAAAGTCATAAACAAATATCTGAAAATTTGTCAATATATATAAATTTTTTTTTTTTTTTTTTTTTTTTTTTTTTTTTTGCACAGCATTTGGTGTAGCCCTACAGGTCAAACTAAAATGTTGGTGTTCAACTTTGCGTTTTAAAAGTACAACAACCGTTCATTTTTCATTTTCCAATTACAGGTAAAATAATGGAAAACGAATGCAAGTTCACTGACCGTTTGGACAGAATACGAGACAGAGTTCTTTATTAAATTCATAAAAGAAACCATAATTACAGGAATAGCCTACTGGACTCTAAACCTCAAAGAAATGCCACAATCAAGACCTCGGAGCAGAAATGAGGGAGAAACACCCAGGAACTCCTTGTCTTTCCCTGCCATTAACGGTTGGATAACACACCACGTCTCCTTCCATTAATAATAATAATGTCTATGCGGTGGCTGTGATATAGGCTATAAACCTACCAACGTCCATTGCCATTTTGGAATGACTTTTCGCGAGAGGAAAAAAAAGATGTTTTAGTCACATAACATCGGTTAATGGAAACGCCGTCATTTCGCAATAGTTTTTTATCGACATTTAGAAAATATCGCAAAAGTTTTGCGCAAATCTGTAATGGAAACGCGCCTAGAGAAACATATTCAAAAATGCGTCAGGCTTGCTAACATCTTGAAAGGAGGCTTGTGAAGGGTTCGCGACAAGATGCGCAGGTCCAGGATTGGGCGTAACCCACCGCTCTTCTTGGGTACAATGAACCAGGGGCTGTAGAGGCCGGACTTCATTTCGGCTGGAGGGACGGTCTCGATCGTACCCTTCACCAGTAGGGTGGCGACCTCCGCACGCATGACAGGGGAATTTTTTCACTGAATCATTCATACAATTGATTCGTTCAAACTGCTGATTCTTTCAGGAAAAAATTAAGCGACTGTCTTTATGAATGGGTCATTGATTCATTGACTCACTATATTCGTTTGAAAACTCAGATTCATTCATAAACGGAACACCCGTGCTTGCTTGGAGATGCACAGCGGTTCAGCTGTGATTTTGTTTTGAACTATTTTCATTGACTAATTCGAGCAAAATCTGAAAGTACACAGCAAAAAGCACACCTTGATAAATGCTGTCTGCAGTACATACTGTAAGTCTATTTAAAACTGAAACTATTTTTGCTAATTAACAGGTGCTTCCTGGGCATCAATCCTGAAAGAGGCTCAAAGACCAAGAAGCGGACAACAATGAACCCTTGTGTGACTGAGCACCCTTTTGAGGAAACTTATTGACTGAGTCTTTTTGGGTTAAACGTGTGTCACGAAGATGGCGCCAGTGTGTGTGGCTAGCCGTCTGCTGCTCCCGGTTGTATGGATGTGTGTCTTGTTTTTATTGACTTTTTAAAAAAAAATTACAAACTCTCTATTAGTGTACGATCGCCAAACACTTTTTAGCATTAGATCGGCTTTGGATAATACGCCGATCTATATTGTGAACGGGGGTGGAACAAACAATTCTTGTGACAACCAGGAAGGAGTATTTTGACAACAGAAATAATCAAACGTACAACTTAATTTTTGAAAATTTGTCCATGTTTAGCATGGGAATCCAACTCTTTAACAGTGTAAAAAACTCACTATGCATGAAATGGCATTTCACCCCCCTTTAAGGCCTGGATGGCACTGAATTTCCTAAGTTTTAATGAAAGTAAAACATAAGTCATGCTGTTCACGCCGGGTGGCACTTATGAATCCTTACAGGTGGATCTTGGGGAATTGAATCCACTAGTGAAACCATATGTTAAGAATTTAGGTGTGATTATGGACTGTGATTTTAAATTGGATAAACAGATTAACTTAGTAGTTAAGTCTAGTTTTTTCCAATTGAGACAACTCACCAAGGTTAAATCTTTCCTGTCTTTTATTGACTGCTTCATATATTTATCTCATCGCGTCTGGACTATTGTAATGGCCTCTATGTAGGCATTAGTCAGGCCTCTCTTTCCAGACTGCAGAGGGTCCAGAATGCAGCAGCTCGCCTGTTGACGGGTACACGAAAGCGGGAACACATTACCCCTATTCTCTCCTCTCTTCACTGGATGCCTGTCCATTTTAGGATTAATTTTAAGATTTTGATGTTTGTTTTCAAATCTCTTAATGGTCTTGCACCGAAGTATCTGTCTGAACTGATCAAGCAGTATGCGCCGCCAAGAGCGCTTAGGTCTGCTGACCATTTGCTTTTAGTTGTCCCTCGGGTTAAGTTGAAGAGCAGGGGCGAAAGAGCATTTGCAGTAGCTGGACCAAAGCTATGGAACAATTTACCCTTGTACATCAGACAGGCTCAGACACTTGCTGCTTTTAAATCTAGTCTTAAAACCTATTATTACAGTTTGGCATTTGACGCTATGTGAGAGTTGTTTTATTGCTTTTGTTTTATTGTTTTTATTAATTTTTTTTCTGTCATTGATTGTTTGTAGCAGTAATATAGGATATAAGTGTACAGCACTTTGTCAAACACTTGCTGTTTTTAAAAGTGCTTTATAAATAAACTTTGACTTTGAGTGGGCATCATAGTGTTTTTTGCAGCGGTAGTTGTCAGGCTCAGTTTTGAGTAGCCTTTTTCTTTTTGTAATTTTTCAAGACAACTTTACACTACAAGATTATATTATCGGCCAATATTAGGCATTTTCCTAACTATCGGTATCGGCATTTATAATGGCCGATAAATGAATATTTAAAAAAATGCGGGTGCGGTGATTCATGTAAGGGTGGCGCTGCCAATAAAGCACCTAAAAGCTGTCACAAAGAACTGGCAAAAGTAATGATTATGAATACAACAAATGTAGCAAGGAGACATTTTAATTGTTTATTAATAAACAAGTGTTTTCAGTCAGTGTCAGCCAAAGATGAAGTTGACGATGCTGACTCGCGATCTGCAGTGAACACGCCAGAGAGAAATGCACATTTCATACGATTACATAAGTCTGTCTGTCTTTCATTTTGAATTGTTCTGTTTAAAAGTAGACATTTCAATATAGATATATTTCAATTCTCAGGTCTATACGCTGCACTGTAAAATCTAACAGTTGTTCTTACTAAGACTTTTTAGTTAACTTTACTTAATTTCCAATAATTTGTTGAACTTACTTAAAACAATTTAGTAATCTGTACTGTTTGCATGCTATGCCTTTGTTACTCAGAAAACCCAAGTAAACATTACTTGACTAGACTAACTAACACTTTTTAGTAAACTTTACTTAATGTCTTAACTTAATTGTAAAAATCTAGTAATATGTATTCACACACTATGCTTTGTTTACTCAGAAAAACCAAGTAAAGATTAATTGATTGGTTTGAGTGTGATTTTTGTGGCGGGAAAAATCTTAATGGACTTTTCACTCATTTCCTCCACTTCTGCCGTTATTTCTCTCTGTTTGCATTCACTTTGCTTTTCCCAAAGTCATCTTGAGTGTTGAATTGTCAGATTTGAGAGAACATCACATAAGCTGACTTGTTGATTTTCCTAAAATATTTTTAGTCACCATTATGGCGATTAATGTTCCCTTTGGTTATTCAGTTAGTCAGCTAAATGAATAAATGTAAATGTAAATGGTTAGTCACTTGGAACTTATATATATATATATATATGTGTGTATATATACACACACACACACACATATATATATATATATATAAACATACATACATATATACACATACATATATGTATGTATATACATATACACTCACCGGCCACTTTATTAGGTACACCTGTCCAACTGCTCGTTAACACTTAATTTCTAAGCAGCCAATCACATGGCGGCAACTACGTGCATTTAGGCATGTAGACATGGTCAAGACAATCTCCTGCAGTTCAAACCGAGCATCAGTATGGGGAAGAAAGGTGATTTGAGTGACTTTGAACGTGGCATGATTGTTGGTGCCAGAAGGGCTGGTCTGAGTATTTCAGAAACTGCTAATCTACTGGGATTTTCACGCACAACCATCTCTAGGGTTTACAGAGAATGGTCCGAAAAAGAAAAAACATCCAGTGAGCGGCAGTTCTGTGGGCGGAAATGCCTTGTTGATGCCAGAGGTCAGAGGAGAATGGCCAGACTGGTTCGAGCTGATAGAAGGGCAACAGTGACTGAAATAACCACTCGTTACAACCGAGGTATGCAGCAAAGCATTTGTGAAGCCACAACACGCACAACCTTGAGGCGGATTGGCTACAACAGCAGAAGACTCCACCGGGTACCACTCATCTCCACTACAAATAGGAAAAAGAGGCTACAATTTGCAAGAGCTCACCAAAATTGAACAGTTGAAGACTGGAAAAATGTTGCCTGGTCTGATGAGTCTCGATTTCTGTTGAGACATTCAGATGTTAGAGTCAGAATTTGGCGTAAACAGAATGAGAACATGGAACCATCATGCCTTGTTACCACTGTGCAGGCTGGTGGTGGTGGTGTAATGGTGTGGGGGATGTTTTCCTGGCACACTTTAGGCCCCTTAGTGCCAATTGGGCATCGTTTAAATGCCACGGCCTACCTGAGCATTGTTTCTGACCATGTCCATCCCTTTATGGCCACCATGTACCCATCCTCTGATGGCTACTTCCACCATGTCACAAAGCTCTAATCATTTCAAATTGGTTTCTTGAACATGACAATGAGTTCACTGTACTAAAATGGCCTCCACAGTCACCAGATCTCAACCCAATAGAGCATCTTTGAGATGTGGTGGAACGGGAGATTCGCATCATGGATGTGCAGCCGACAAATCTGCGGCAACTGTGTGATGCCATCATGTCAATATGGACCAAACTCCCTGAGGAATGCTTCCAGCACCTTGTTGAATCTATGCCACGAAGAATTGAGGCAGTTCTGAAGGCAAAAGGGGGTCCAACCCGTTACTAGCATGGGGTACCTAATAAAGTGGCCGGTGAGTGTATATGTATGAATGTGTGTGTATGATTGATGTATAACTCTATTTCATGTCAATTAATTATCTATTTATTAATGGTCTATTATGTCCTAAACACCTTGTGAAACTTTTAATTGGGTTTATATAATCCCAAATTAAAGTTAAATATAAAAGTGACAATCTTGTAATTGATCATACTTGAATTACACAGACTTCAACATTCAGCATGCAAAACACAACAATGGTAACAATTAAATTGTATTCAAAGTAAATTATCAAGTACTCTCTACAGTTATTTTTTAGTGTCTAGAACTCTTGTGTAAGTGAACTATACTAACTAAGCATTTGTCAGTTCAACATACTATTCCTATTTCACTTTACTTGAAGAAAATGTGGAAACCCATTGCACATATTTTTTTAAGTCTCCGTAGCTTAAAATGGCAGATTAAAACCATGTTGAGAATAATAGCATTTAAGATGTTTGCAGAACACATTATAACACTGTTAGTTAAATGGACTTACTCAAGTAATCTTACTATTAAATCTTAAGTAAGATTAGTAAATATTATTTAGTATGTTAACTAGAATTGACATTAAACTAACTTGATATTTATCCTTAATTTACTTGGGAAGATGTAGCTTTCTTTACTTTTAGCCGATTATTAACTTAACTTCAGTTTTCCTTTTAAGTTTGCTTTGCAAAAATAAGGCAATCGGTTTCCAAACTTTTTTTAAGTAAACTGAACTTGTTAGAATTTACAGTGTGAGTTTCGGTTCATGAGACAAGCTCCAGTTCACCCGCCGGCGCCTCCGTGTCAAGATTATCTATCGTCTACTATATTTACTTCTTATTTATTAAATCCAGGCAATTGGTTGATGAAACATTGATTAAAATTAAGATACAATTAATACAAAACGAAATTCACTTTAAAACGAAAGGTTTTGTGCTTTTTGTTTGATGTCTATGTGAAAGTTTTAAAGCATATTTTAGTGCCGCTTTCAGAGCGCTCACGTTCGTAGTGCTGAATTGTCGCGTCTGTAACATTGTTTTTTCCTCATAAATGCGAACACGAAAAATAAAATAAAATAAAATAAAATTAATATTTTGGAGACTGAGAGCCAACCCTTCTTCATCCAGTGGGTAGTAGCCTACTTGTGATTTGCGCAGTGTAATTCACAGAATTGATTTCTCTGCTACCAGCCTCTGTCACGTAGCTATTGTGTGAGCTTGTGACTATTGCAAGCGCGCAGCTGAGAAGTCCTGATTACAGAGTGGTATGAAAAAGTTTGGGCACCCCTGTAAATTTTCATGATTTTCTTTTATAAATCATTGGTTGTCTGGATAAGAAATTTCAATTAAATATATCATATAGGAGACAAACACAGTGATATTTGAGAAGTGAAATAAAGTTTATATGATTTATGGAAAGTGTGCAAGAATTATTTAAACTAAATTAGGCATGTGCATAAATTTAGGCACCACAAAATAATAATTAACTCAATATTTTGTGCATCCTCCTTTTGCATAAATAACAGCCTCTAAATGCTTTCTATAGCTTCCAATTAGAGTCTGGATTCTGGCGGAAGGTATTTTGGACCATTCTTCTTTACAAAACATCTCCAGTTCAGTCAGGTTTGATGGTTTACGAGCATGGACAGCCCGCTTTAAATCATACCACACATTTTCAATAATATTCAGGTCTGGGGACTGACATGGCCATTCCAGAACGTTGTACTTGTTCCTCTGCATGAATGCCTTAGTAGATTTTGAGCAGTGTTTTGGGTCGTTGTCTTGTTGAAAGATCCAGCCCCGGCGCAACTTCAACTTTGTCACTGATTCCTGGACATTGTTCTCCAGAATCTGCTGATATTGAATGGAATCCATGCGACCCTCAACTTTAACCAGATTCCCAGTCCCTGCACTGGCCACACAGCCCCACAGCATGATGGAACCGCCACCATATTTTACTGTAGGTAGCAAGTGTTTTTCTTGGAATGCTGTGTTCTATTTCCGCCATGCATAACGCCCCTTGTTTTGCCCAAATAACTCTATTTTAGTTTCATCAGTCCACAGCACCTTATTCCAAAATGAAGCTGGCTTGTCCAAATGTTCTTGAGCATACCTCAAGCGACACCGTTTGTGGCGTGTGCTGAGAAAAGGCTTTTTCCGCATTACTCGTCCATACAGCATCTCCTTGTGTAAAGTGCGCTGAATAGTTGAACGATGCACAGTGACACCATCTGCAGCAAGATGATGTTGTAGGTCTTTGGAGCTGGTCTGTGGGTTGACTGTGACTGTTCTCACCATCCTGTGCCTCTGCTTATATGAGATCTTTCTTGGTCTGCCACTTCTGGCCTTAACTAGAACTGTGCCTCTGGTCTTCCAATTCCTCACAATGTTCCTCAAAGTTGAAACTGAGAGCTTAAATCTCTGAGACAGCTTTCTGTATCCTTCCCCTAAACCATGATGTTGAACAATCTTTGTTTTCAGGTCATTTGAGAGTTGTTTTGAGGCTCCCATGTTGCCACTCTTCAGAGAAGATGCAAAGAGAAGAAATACTTACAATTGGCCTCATTAAATACCCTTTCTCATGATTGGATTCACCTGTGTATGGAGGTCAAGGGTCACTGAGGTTACCAAACCAATTTTGAGTTCTAATAATTAGTGCTAAAGGTATTGAAATCAATAAAATGACAAGGGTGCCTAAATTTATGCACATCCCTAATTTAGTTTAAATAATTCTTGCACACTTTCCATAAATCATATAAACTTTATTTCACTTCTCAAATATCACTGTGTTTGTCTCCTATATGATATATTTAATTGAAATTTCTTATCCAGACAACCAATGATTTATAAAAGAAAATCATGAAAATTTACAGGGGTGCCCAAACTTTTTCATACCACTGTATATTGTCTGCTATATTTACTTCTTATTTATTAAATACAGGCAATTGGTTGATGAAACATTGATTAAAATAAGTGGCGCGAGCGACAAATCTCCGACAGTAAACTGATGCCCCATTCTGCTTTGTCTAGGGTAAACAGCTGTTGCGACGCGAGCAATAACGGCCGCGTCCGGTGTAGACACGGTGTTAAAGCTCATTCTGCCTATAACGTTACGTTACAACATCAAGCAATATTCCAATAATTTATATAATTATAACATTTTATATAGAGCCATTTTGCATTAAGAGTAGCCTAGTTTCACGTTTAGTACATTTTGCTTACTAATTATTTAAAATAGTATAAAAGTACTGTACATATGTAATTAAAAACGTTTTCATTATGATATTATTAATTTTACTTTAGTAAAAAGATCTGAGTTCTTCCTCCACTGGTAGAGATTAGAGGAATTAAGACTAAAAATAGAAGATAATAAGGTTTTGTCGGTGACACTTTTATATATATTTATTGATACAAGTTATGACTAAATTAAAAGACAAAGTCGTTAGTGAAGATTATGCAACAGTATTTAGAATATAATATAATATAACATGCGATGCAAACTAGTTTGGTTACAGCTCAACTGTATAATTCTCATTCTATCATTCCCCCTGCCTCCATAACATATCTGTGTCACACAAGTGTTTGATCACCACATTTGAGTGATCATTGCAAAACGTGTATATTCTGTTTATACTGTGTAAAGTACCCATCAAAAGTTTGTACACACCAATAGGTATAGTATTATATACTGTACTATAATACACATAAATAATATTGCTACTGTATTGTAATATACACATAAATAATATCGGCCGATATATCGGTATCGGGCTTTTTTTACTCCCTAATATCGGTATCAGCCGGGCTCTAATTTTTACATAATGCTGTTGCGTGTGGACTCATTATAATGTTTGAGACTGAGAGGAGCGTCTGACCCCTTTACGACAGTCCTTCATCGCTCTCTCCCTTTCTCTCTTATCTTGCCATGAAGGCCTCATTCCCATCCTGGCCATTACTGTTATTGTGACACAGCTAGTTGAATAGTTGAATTGTGAGACAGGTAGTTGAATTGCAAATTTGCACAATTTTTCTGCATTTTAAGATGGCTTTTATGACTAGTAAGTTGAATTTCTTGAACTCTTAAAGTTCTTGGTATCTGCTGTAGTGCATTGAAAAATATTTATTTAATAAATATGCCATTGGGCTAACATTGACTTTACCTCAGAGTTGTTTTTTGGGGGAAGGGGGTTAAATGTACAATGATTGTAAATTCACAGTAAATGGAAGCTTCATCTGCATTACTTTTACAGTAAGTTACTGGACAATTTTAGCATGACTTCCACAGTATACAATGTAAATTCACAGTAAATTATTGTCAACTTGTACATTACTTCCACAGTACACACTGTAAAAGTACAGGGCCTTGTTGTAATGATGTACAGCAAAAGATTGTAATTCCCCAGTAATGTACTGTAATATCACCGTAATTGCTTTGTCATTGAAGCTGTGAAGTTACAGTATACAGTTGTGCTTTTACAACAATGCATTGTAATATCACAGATATAAAATTACAGTAAATTGCTGTGAGTATATTTCACAGTATATTGCTGTAATCCTTTCTGTGAAAGTCATGCAAAATGTATTCAATTATTTATTGTAAATTCACAACGAAAAAATTTGCATGACTATAGATATTTCTGCCTCGAAAAACTATTACATAATTTACAGCAGCATATTTAGGAAATATTTTAAAGTTTAATTTTGGCACACATAATAGTCTATTATCTGTTTTTGAACTTATGGACAGTTCGGTTGAAACCTTGCTGTTTTTGGCTTACTATTAATGTTGTTAAACGTAATGTTTGAGGAAAACTGCCAGTTTAAACAATAATAACACTGATATAATAATGAGCTGTTTATCTTTCGATCAGTAAAGACTAGTCACATGTTAAAAACGAGATGGGCGGTCAGTGAAGAGGAAAAAACGTAAGGGCCAGATATATGTTTTTTTATTTTATGAACTTAGCCTATTTGAAACTTGGCGCCGCATTTTTTAGAAAGCGAATGAAACTTCGTGTCCGAGACGCTGCAAAGCTCCATATTTAAAGTGCGAATAAGATATAGCCTACTGTCTTATATCAACGTTAGATGTATAGACAGTAAAAGAAGGCTAGATGTTGTAACGCTTTACACAGAGGGGACCGGATAGATTGCCTGAATTGTTGTAGCCAAATGTAAGCAAACACTCACCTGACATTCCACAGTGGTTATTTATTATCAGCGTTGTAGATCCCACGCACACAAGGGGGAGTTTGCCAAACACTCCAGGAACAACTGCGCGTTACTGAATATAAATAAAACCGGGAAAGAGCAACAGAAATATAAATCAGGATTTACACGCATACATGCGATGATCACATCTCGCGCTCCTCATCCCGACTGGCCACTCATGAGTGAGAGAGCACGTTCCGCCTTAAAGGAACAGTACCTAAATCTACTGGTCACAGTGTGTTATAAAATATTCGGTATAAATACATAGTTATTTAGAAAAGTTATAGAATAGTCTATCTATGAATTAATTGACTTGTTTATTGATCACGATGGATTCAACAAGATCACACGAGTTGAAATTAAAGCAAGCGCCATCTAGAGGAACATATGTGGCGCTGCCAAACTATTGCCATAACTACATACATAGAAGCTCATAAAGGTTATTCAGAGGATCAGACCAAGGGGGTAATCCATCGACCGGAAGTTGAAGTCGGCCGGGTGCCGCCATCTTGTAGCAGAACTTCACTTGCGTTAGCATTTCCATTGACTCCCATTCATTTTGGCGTCACTTTGACAGCGAATAACTTTACATCTGAGGCGTTTAACCCTCTGGGGACCAGAAACGCGCCGGCGCGTTTTGCCGTTTTTTTTTCACATAGCAGAAAAATAGACTTAAAATACTCTGTTGATTTTGATCGTACACATAAGTGTTATACATCAATCGATCCTGTTAATTGTCTATTATTTTTCTGTATACTAAGAAAAATAAACATGATGCGAGTTTTGCCTTCTCTCTGTCAGTGCAGTCCATTCTGAAACACGTCCGAAAAATTAACTCTAACTCTGCAATTACTTGTCATACAGGCACGAGAGATGTTTCTTTATGAAGCTTGAATTCTCTTCTTTTCAATGAAGTAATTTATATAAAAAACAAATATTCTCAGTTTATGTAATCTGTATGAAAAGAGAGTGCTGTCAGATTTTTTTCCCCCCAGCTCATTACACTTCATTACGCGTTAATCTGACACGCCCACGGAGGACGCGCGCTATTCAAACGCAAATGTTGAGGCAAGCCATGACAATGCCCACATCAGCCGTTCCACCGCGGCGGTAAAATGTGGGGTGTATTTTCTGCCTTTTACCGCCAAGAGGCGCTACAATCATAGACTCTGAAAAGTGTTTGTTTATTCTCTCTAATGCGTAATCTGCCGCCGCACCACGGCTCATTCAGAGCGAGCAGCGGGCAGCCTTGAGTGGCGCCCGGGGAGCAGGTGCCTTGCTCAAGGACACCTCAGTCATATTCCTGCCGGTACTGGAATCGAACCAGCAACTTTTGGGTCACCAGTCCAACTCTGTTACCATTAGGCCACGACTGCCATGTTGTTAACCGATGTTGGCCAATAGCGTTTATATTTAACCTTCTTGATGCTTAAATAGCTAACTGTTTATAACTGTTTACTTATTTAAAGTCAAGAGTTTTGTTTAATTATTATTACAACATAAATTTGCTACATTCCTGGAACCGCAGCCGCTGCACAAAGGACATAAACTGATGAAGGAAGATTGTCAGCCGATTGCATCAGAAAATGAAAATGAAGAAGCACGTCTTTAGTCTGCTAAATTATTGTGTAATGTAAAAGAACACTAAAATTACTTAAGTTTGAAACCAAGTTCGAACATTTCAAGGTTTAACCCTCTGGGGTCTGAGGTGTTTTCGGGGTCCTTGAGATGTTTTGGCATGCTCTGACATTTGTGCTTTTTTCAGTTGCTTATAAACATATTAATGGCACAGGTGAAATTACACTCTATATAGCACACACAGGGCTACCATAATATGTGAACAACATGTTAATACATGTTTGTATTTTTGAGAGAATATTGTTTATGCGTGGTTATTGAAAAAACTAAAAACTAAAGTTTCTAATATAAGGCCACAAATAACATACTAAATATTTGTCCACAAGACTTTTGACTAGTGGATGTTGTTGCCTAGAGTTTTTGCTTTGAATTGATCTGAAAATCATTCTGCCTAATCATTCACATAAAATAATAGATTGTTTTAAATTGTGAAAAACATTTTTTTGTTTGCAAAGGCAATATGCGGATGGGCGGAACGGCCCAACCCCCTCATGAATAATTAGGCAGTTCTCACCTGAGCAGACTGCATACTAATGAGCCTTTCATTCAGGGGTGTCACACAAGAAAGAATGCAAGGACAATATATATATATATAAATAAATAAATATTTATACACACACACACACACACACACACACACATATATATATATACACACTACCGTTCAAAAGTTTGGGGTCAGTGAGAATTTTATTTTTATTTTTTGGAGGAAAGAAATCAATACTTTTATTTATCAAGGAATAATTCATTTGATCGAAAGTGACAGTAAAGACATTTATAATGTTACAAAAGATTCTAACCCTAACCCTATTCATCAAAGAATCCTAAAAAAAAAAAAAAAAAAAAAGTACAAGTGACAGACCAACAACTGTTTCAACATTGATAATAATAATAAATGTTTCTTGAGCATCAAATCCTCATATTGTACTGATTTGTGAAGGATCATTTGACACTGAAGACACTGACACTGGTGATGCTGAAATTCAGCTTTGATCACAGGAATAAATTACACTTTACTATATATTCACACAGAAAACAGCTGATTTACACTGGAGATAATATTTAATACTATAACTGATTTTTGTTGTATTTTTAATCAAATAAGCGCAGCCATGGTTAGCAGAAGAGAATTCTTTTAAAAGTATTTAAAATCGTACCGACCCCAAACTTTTGAACGGTAGTGTGTATATATATATACAAACAATCAAAATATAAATGAAAGCCAAAAGCACATTTTTAGTCACACCTTTTAGCCATCCACATCCCATTGTTAGCCATCCACCGCGGTCAAAATAAACCAGTCGCATTTCAAAGTCGTTCGCGAAACGACCGCCAGGTGGCGCAAAGGGACATTTAGCAAAACGTAAGTGGGGCTAATGTCTGTAGCCTATAAGGATGAAATACTACAAGTTATGGTAATTTCCAAATAAGCCTACAACAAACATTTATAGCCTACTCCATAATTGTTGGTCATACAGATAAGATATAATGTTTTAAAACTGTAAAAGGCTCAAGTATAGGCCTACACTCACAGGCTAAATGAAAAAATCGCTCATGTGAGAAACAGACGTTCGGGTATTTCTCAGTGAGTAAATTCATAGCCGAGCGGTAGAACTTACGGTTCATCATCAAGATGACGCGGGTTCAAATCCCGCACAAACATGGTCTGCTGTATATTTTAGATTTATTTAGATTTGTCTAGCTCTAAAACTCTGTTACACCATACAGTTTTTTTTGCTTATATTTATAAAATACAATTATCATGCATTTCCATTTTACACTATAAGGAACAAAATAGTAGCTATCCAACAGAACGACTTTGCATCTGTATAATAATAGGCTACCAATCGTAATTTCAAAAGCAGTTCTGTAAAAAAATTAATTATATATAGCCTATATATATATATATATATATATATATATTTTTTTTTTTTTTTTCCAGGGCTGCCAACTCTCACGCATTGAGCGTGAGCGTAGGCTACTCACGCAATTTACCCAAATCTCACGCTCTCACGCCACACCCCCGATTTCTCACGCTGAAGTGTCAACCCGGTCGGTCAAATTCCTAAAAGATATAGTTTATCTATAGATCTACCTGTTGAGATCACGAGTGGCTCAGCCACTCGTGATCGACTAGTTATACCGCAAATTAGTTAAAATATCCCGTAATCTATCTAGAGCGAGCGTGCATGCGAGGCAGACCATGCGCGTGCATGGCAGAGAGGTCTGTACAACCTAGAGTTTTTTAAAAACATGGTTTTAAGTAAAGTGTGATTTGCCAGGGGGGACTAGGATTTCCTTCTGGTCTAAACATCCCTGCTTCTGCTGAATTATTTTAACCCCCCCCCCCCGTAATTTTTTGGTCATACAGATAAGAGTAGAGTAGGCTTACATCGTTCAAAACTGTAAACTTGTATTCATATAGGCTAACGAGAGGTACAGAGGATCTACTCAAACATGCAATGTAAGCGCTTCCCAATGAGAAAATGACAAGACAAGGGTGAAAATCTCGCTCTATGTAGGCTAAATCGCCCTGAATTAAAATGTAAAAACAGATCAAATAATGTATTTGTCGAAATGTTGTGATATTGTTTCATTTAAGTTCATAATTATTCTATAAATGTTATTTAATTTAGCAGCATTACCACGAAGCACCGTGTTTCGATATTTATTTGAATAATACAAAATAAAATAAAAACTTAATTCACAAATTGCATGCCTTGTAAGGATCCAAAGATCCCTGTAGAATTTAATATTGAGTTGAACATTTTGTTCATGACAACAAATTAACAAGCGTTTTTTCAGGTTATATTTAGTTTTGCTTGGAAAAAGCTGGCCCAAACCAGTTTTATTTCATCAATTATTGAAATAATGAAATATTTAGTAATAAACTTTTATGACAGAAATATCACTAGGCTACATGTAACTTAAATCATTTAATTCCTTCATTATCAACACTGTCTAGAATAGGGATTTAAGTGTGAATTGCGACTTCTCTTTGTGTTAAGTCAGCCTCAGACTCCGATAGCCTGTGGGGGGGTTGGAGGGACAGTTGCTGGACAAAGGTGTTAATGTTCCTCTTTCATATGGAGAGTGTCGGATAGCCAGCCTGATGAGCAGGCAAAATTATTGTAAGGATAAATCTGTGTCCAAATGTAGACCCCATATCTTATTAAATTATAAATATTGTAGTTTATTTATTGTAGCCTATTTTAAGTTTTTTTCACACAAAATTTCAATTGAAGTGATTGTAAGGTGAATTCAACAAGGCATGCTGTGTCTTTGAAGCAACAATTAAAGGTTAAATATTTTTTTCGTGATTTGTATGGCTGACACGCAGCGACATATACAGTATTATCAGCTGTATGATGTGTTTTTACCCTGAAATGATTAATTTCGAGAGAGAGACCCGCGCGCGTAGCGAGGGAGACTAAAATAAACTTGTTAAAAAGAGATCCAGCGCGAGAGAGGCAAAGAGAAACGCATGTTTTTAATTTAATTATGTTTCTTTGGACAATTTTCGTTTTGTACTGTTTTAATTGTTTAATTTAGCTGTAATTTCTTTGGCAATACACATTTAAAATGTCGCAAGAATAAGATTAGCCTAGTGTTTCTTATTTTGCATCGCAAAAGAAATAAACTCTAAACCCGATGCAACCCGATGAAAAAATGTAAACCTTGAAATGTTCGAACTTGGTTTCAAACTTAAGTAATTTTAGTGTTCTTTTACATTACACAATAATTTAGCAGACTAAAGACGAGCTTCTTCATTTTCATTTTCTGATGCAATCGGCTGACAATCTTCCTTCATCAGTTTTTGTCGTTTGTGCAGCGGCTGCGGTTCTACAGGAATGTAGCAAATTTATGTTGTAATGATAATTAAACAAAACTCTTGACTTTAAATAAGTAAACAGTTATAAACAGTTACCTATTTAAGCATCAAGGTGGGAAAATATAAACGCTGTAGGACAACATCGGTTAACAACATGTATGCTGCATTGAGATTCGATCTCGGGTCTGTTGAAGGTCCTCGAAGCTCGTGTTGATGCGTTAACCACTGATGAAAAATCTTGTGAGTATTCACTCTAATTGCTAGTTCAGGTTTGGCTGAAGGCTGCAGTTTGTCCGGTCAGAACAATGATGTCTCACTCAGGTTATATTCCAAATCGTAGGTTTATTAAATGTGCATAGATGTGTGGTTCTGTGAATACAAAATAAAGATATAAATATATATAAATGTATATAAATCACAAACAACTTATTTGGTAAAATACTGACGAATAGCGGTGAAATATAACACAATACAATCTCTATGATGATATACTTGAAAAAGTGGGAATGGATGTGTGTGCGCTAACGCTGTACACGAGCTGTACACGAGCTGTGCATGCGAGCATGGCTACTGCTACATGTGCGGTCGAACCGAGATGTAAACAACTGAGCGCATACGCGCGACCTGAGATACAACCGTGCATTGGTGATAAGGAATAAATATAACTAGAATACGTATAACATCAATATACATGGAATGGCAGTAATGTCACAGCAGTAGAATATAATTAAGTAAACAACCTTAAATGTAAACACAGCTACAGGCGGATTAGCATGCGCTGAGAACGTTCAACAATTATGTGATTACTTACAGTGTGATGCACGCACACGCACAATCGATAAATCTCCTTCGATTTGGGCTAATGCACTCTATTTCACTCTACAAACTATATACAGTATTCAGCCGATCTCCATTTCCCTTTATTATCCGTCTACTCTCTTCCCCTTCACTTCGCGAACTCCGGTGGAAAGTTTGGAACAGTCCATTTCTCGCTGAATGACAGGGGTGACTGGGAGAGTCCATGTGCCCAAGGGGAGCACTTTCTACAGCCGCCCCCAAATTCACAGTGTGAATTTGCCAACTTTAAGTGACTTTGCTACATTAAATCTAAAGCTAGTCGGGAAGAGAGGGCAGACAAATAATTTTGGCTACAGGTCGGGTGTAAGTTTTGCCGTTAACCTGTATTTCCGCAGATCTGACTCTCTTGTCCAACCCAGGAAAGACCTGAACAATTATCCCTACGGGCCAAAGAGCGCGGGGCAGTTGTTGGTCCACGATCATGACTGTGTCACCGACTTGCAGGTCAGCTTCTTCAGTCCTCCATTTCTGTCTGATTTGGAGGTTGGGTAGGTAGTGCTGAATAAAGTGCCTCCAAAAGTGGTCAGCCAAGAGCTGGCTATGTCTCCATCTCTTACGGCTCAGGAGTTCAGAGTTTTGGTATACCACTTGCGGTAATGAGGCATCTCGCCGCCCCATCAACAAGATGTTTGGAGTAACTGGATCTGGATCCGCGATGTCCGAAGAAGTGTAGCCAATGGGTTTGGAGTTGAGGATTCCTTCTATTTCTATGAAGACAGTTCTCAGCACTTCTTCTGTGACTGTCTGGCTGCCAATGGTGACGTGAAGTGCAGCCTTTAAAGAACGAATTTCTCTCTCCCAACATCCACCGAAATGGGGTGAACTGGGTGGATTAAAGATGAATCTTATTTGTTGGCTGGCGAGTTGGGCTTGAAGCTCAGGGTGAAGGTCGATGAATGACTCTTTCAGTTCCCTTTCTCCTCCTTTAAAGTTGGTGCCTTGGTCAGACAGGAGCTCAAATGGTTTACCACGCCTGGAGATGAATCGTCGTAAAGCCATCAAGAAGGAATCTGTGTCAATGCTGGTGAGTATGTCAATGTGGACTGCACGGGAAGTCATGCATTTGAAGATGATTCCCCATCTTTTCTCATTCCTGCGTCCCACCTTTATAGTGTAAGGTCCAAAGCAGTCCACACCTGTTGAATAGAAGACAGGTTGATGGATCCTCAATCTGGCAGGTGGGAGGTCCGCCATTCTTGGTGGATGTGGTTGACCCCGCCATCTCTGACACTCTGCACATTGTCGTTGATGGTTTCTGACTGCAGCCCGTCCCCGTATCACCCAGTATTTCCTCCGAAGTTCAGCAAACACCCTATCTGGTCCTGGGTGATGTAGCCGATCATCATAGTCCTTGATTACCAGTTTGGTAGTTGGATGAGACGAGTCGAGGACAATAGGATGTATTGTATCTTCCTCTAGCTGGCTGATCTGACGGAGACGACCGCCAACGCGCATGAGTTTGGTGTCCTCATCAAATTCCGGGGCTAAGCACAGCAAGCGACTATTTTTTGGCAAGGATTTACCTGCTCTGAGGAAGGACAGTTCGTCTGGAAATGAGTCAGTTTGGCTCTGATGGAGTACTGCAATTTCTGCCTCTTTGTAGTCATCTGCTGTTGGGATATCGGTGGCCGCCCCGTTGGCATGCTGGATGTAAGCCTTCAGTAACTCTGGAAGTGTATGGTATTTCTGTGGATCGGGAGTAGGTGGAGTCGAGATTGATAGGCCAATGAAGATTGGCTTTCTCAGTTCACTGTCCTGATCAATGGTCGTAAATGGTGGCATCTCCGGCCAGTGGTCAGTTGTCTGTCTGAGGAATTTTGGCCCCTTATTCCATCTGCTTTCCTGGCCTATGTCACACAGCAGTTTTCCCTTTGTGATGTCATCGGCAGGGTTCTCCTTTGATGGCACGTATCTCCAGTTATCAGACTCCGTGAGTTCTTGGATTTCTGCCACTCTGGTGCCTACGAACACTTTAAAACGACATGAGTGTGACAGCAGCCAGGTAAGGACAGTTGTGGAGTCAGACCACAGAGTAACACTGTGGATGGGCAAAGTTAGCTCTGTCTTCAGAACTTTTGCGAGTTGTGCACCTGTGAGTGCTGCACATAACTCCAACCGTGGAATGGTTTGCTGCTTTTTTGGGGCTACCCGAGATCTACTGGTTACAAAGGCTACTTCCACTCTACCTTCCAGGTTTTCAGTTCGTAAGTAGGCCACGGAACCGTAGGCTCGCTCTGAGGCGTCACAGAAAATGTGGATCTGCCTCATGCTGGTAAGCTGATCCAGTTCTTTACTGCAGTAAGCCCTCGGCAAAACAACGTGCTGTAAGCCATCCAGCTCACTCTCCCATGCTTTCCACAAGTTCAACAGATTCTCAGGCAGACGGGGATCGTCCCACTCTCTTTTCTTGTCCCATAAATTCTGTACGATCACCTTGGCCCGTGTTGTGAATGGCACAATATAGCCTATGGGGTCATACTGGCTAGCGAGGATATGATATATGCTCCGCATAGTTGGAAGTGGGTGGTCTGTCCGCCGCTGCTTATAGGAGAGTGTGTCTGATGAGCAATGCCAGTGTAACCCAAGAGTTGACTCTTGTGCATCTTGGTGACCTTCGCTGAGCCACTGGATGCTGCTTTGAGATCGAGCCTCAACTGGCAGGTGGCTGATGACCGATGGATCATTGCTCGCCCACTGTCTTAGGTCAAAGCCTCCGGAAGATAAGAGACTGCGGAGTCTGTCTACAAGACCTTTCGCTGTCTCACTTGAGGTGAAGCTCTGAAGGCAGTTGTCAACATAGAAAGATTTCTCTACTGAGAACTGTGTGTCTTCAGACTCACTGTGATCCAGGACGTGCTTCTGTAACGCGTATGTTGCGCAGCAAGGACTGCACGTTGTTCCGAATGGAAGTACTTGCCATTCATACACGTCTGGTGCCTTGTCTCTCTGAAGATTTCTCCAAATAAATCTCAGTAGTGGTTTGTCCTCAGGCAAAAGGCGCACCTGGTGGAACATCCCACGAATGTCACTACTAATGGCGATGGAATGTTCTCTGAATCGCAGAAGAACTGACAGAAGAGAAGGACTGAGTGGTGGACCAGGGAGCAAGTACTCGTTCAGGTTGTGGCCTTGGTAAGCAAACGAACAGTTGAAGACAACCCTTTTCTTTCCATTATGCTCCACCAAATGATGTGGAATGTACCAGCTCTCTTTGGAACAGTCCACCTGCTCAGGAGTGAGTTTTGTAATGTAGCCAGCTTGCTGTAACCTGACTATCTCCTCTTGGTAGGCCGCCGCTTGATCAGGATTCTTGTTCAGCCGATTCTCTATTCCCCTTAATTGTGGCAGGACAGCTTCTTTGGGTGCATGTAGACATGGCATATCTTTGGCACGTAGAAGAGGGGTCGCATAGCGCTGGATTCTGTTAACATCCACCCTCACGGTTTTGTCCTGGAGAAGTTGGATGGACTCTTTGTCTTGTCTAGACCTTGTCAGTACCTTCTCATTTTGATATGGAAGAATGTCCATTTTCCACAGTTTCTCCACATTCGCATAAAGGTCGTTAGTGGGCCGTAAGCTGGTGAAAAGACATTGCTGTGGGGAAAGTCTGCTGGTTAGTTCTTGTGCTGGTCCCTGTAGTGTCCATCCTAGGCGTGTTCTCACAGCAGCAGGGCCACCAGGTGGACCCAGTCTGACTGGTTCTATGGGTGTGATGAGGTGAGGGCAGTCAGAACCGATGAGAACTACTGGTTTCACTTTGTGAAGGTGCTGTAGTGGCAGGCCTGCAAGATGCTTGTACTTCTTCTGGAGTACCTTGACGGGATGCGTGTGCTCTGCTAAACCCAGGCTGTTGGCTGTGAATGCGCTCCGTATCATGAAAGCCTTACGAGGATTAGCCACTGAAGACACAGTAAAGGTCACAGCCGCCCCGTGAAGGGTCTGTGTATCTTGCCTGACTGTACGGAGAACTAAGTCCTCTGGCTGACCCTTCAGATTCAACTTCTGCACAGCTTCATGTAGGATGATGGTCCGCTCTGACCCATCATCGAGGATTGCATATGCCTCCATGGATTTGTTGCCATTTCGGAGCAGAACTTTAGCCACCTTCAGCAGAATTTTATTGTCACAGGTTGGACGATCCACATACAAGACTGCACTGGCTGGAACCGATTCTTCTGTGGCTCTGCTCTGGTCATTTACATCATGTAAGGCCAGCAAGTGCTTTCTGTTACAAGATGGACAGAGGGCTTTCAGTGTGCAATTGGCAGCATGATGACCACGCCCACAGCGCCAGCATCTATTTTGGCCTTTAATCCAATTCACCTTCTGCTCTTTGTTGAGTAACTTAAAGTTCTCACAGCTGCTCAGGAAATGTCTGTTGTTGTCGCAGTATGGACAGTAAACATTCACCCCCTCTCTCTTAGCAGCAATTGGTTTGGGTGGATAAACTGGTGATGCTGGGCTGGCCTTTGGTTTCTCTGTACCAAGGAGGATGGTAGTGGGTTTGCGGGGCTGTCTAGAGTCTCTCCTCACCTCCCTCCTCGGCACTG
The DNA here is from genome assembly GCF_029890125.1 of Rhinichthys klamathensis goyatoka. Lineage (NCBI taxonomy): Eukaryota > Metazoa > Chordata > Actinopteri > Cypriniformes > Leuciscidae > Rhinichthys > Rhinichthys klamathensis. Next base: position 3,044,414 of record NW_026607002.1, on the reverse strand, counting down.
TCGAAACTCTAGACTGACTGGTATAGTCAGTGTGGTCATCCTGAACTTGTAGCTCGTACTCAAGCCAGTCCGCAAAGTCCAATAATGTGGGGATAGTGACATGAAGAGGATGAGTGTACCTCTTGAAACTGGACCTGAGATCATGTGGCAGTTTGCTCATCAGTCTGGACACATGTGATCCACACTCCAACTCGACATTGCCTTTCTGACCCAGCTGTTCCAACATACTGACCAGGGAACGCACTTGGAGTCCGAACATGCGAAACGTTTTCACATCTCCACTTCGAATGTTTGGTCCATCCATCAGTTCTGCAATGCGTTGTAAGGCTAGCTGATGTGGCTGGCCATACATTTTATTGAGGGCTCTCATGGTGTTTGTGAAAGGAAAGTTTGAGTTACTGTATGAGTCTGCCACAAGTAGGGCTTCCTCCAACTTAAGATGGTCAGTGAGGATCTGATATTTGAATCGCTCTGTTGCATCCTCAGGCAAAATGTTCTCCAATGCTATTCTCAGTCGAGAGAACTCCCTAGAATCAGGGGATGTTAGGAAGGGAATGGTTGGAGCAGGGCCTCGGTACATTTTCTCCTGCATTGATGAAGGCTGATAAAACTCTTGTCTGTGGCCTGGATGCGGAGGTGGTATACTGTTATATGCTGTGGTCTTGAACTCTGACTGATAAGCTGGAATGTGTTGGGAGGAACGAGCGTACCTGGGTTGAGGTGGGTCGCTGTAACGCACTTGTGATGGTACTCTATCAGGTATTGAGGAGGAAATGTCCATGTTTCTGAAATCCTCAGCTAATCCAAGGCGCTCATCTACTGTAGCTGGGCACAGCTCCCTAATGGCCGTAGGCGGCGTTGGGGGTGTTTTCCGTGGGGCTGGAGTAGGACGGAACCGTTGTGGAGTCTCAGGGCTCACCACAGGAGGAAAGGGACCTGGAGATAGCACTGGTAAAGTCACTGGCCTGGAGGGGGCTCCCCTTTCTGCCTTAAGACTTTGAAGTTCGTGATGTAACATGGCATTCTGTTGTCGCATCTCCTGTAATGCTGAAATAATCTCCGGAAGCTGGCTGGTTTGTAGCCGCAAGTCAGCGTTCTCGCGTTTCATCACCTTCAGCATGGCTGTAAGCTCTACTTCCTCTTCTCCTCGCCCATCGGATCTTTCACTTTGCCATTCATCTCTCAGTGTCCACTTATCCTGATCTAACTCTTGACTGACGGGAGAAGACGATCGGGTCTGTGCTACCATACTTGGTGACTGGAATCTGCTATGGCTGAAGTCTGGGAATGGCTGTCGATGTGGCAATGGCTCACCAAGCTCATAATCCACTAAATGAGTCGGTGGGTTGATCTGTCTTCGTGGACGCACGACAGGCGCTTCTCTCTCGGGTTGAGACATCTCTGTAGCAATTCACCAATCCGGCTCGAAGGACCATGAAAAATCTTGTGAGTATTCACTCTAATTGCTAGTTCAGGTTTGGCTGAAGGCTGCAGTTTGTCCGGTCAGAACAATGATGTCTCACTCAGGTTATATTCCAAATCGTAGGTTTATTAAATGTGCATAGATGTGTGGTTCTGTGAATACAAAATAAAGATATAAATATATATAAATGTATATAAATCACAAACAACTTATTTGGTAAAATACTGACGAATAGCGGTGAAATATAACACAATACAATCTCTATGATGATATACTTGAAAAAGTGGGAATGGATGTGTGTGCGCTAACGCTGTACACGAGCTGTACACGAGCTGTGCATGCGAGCATGGCTACTGCTACATGTGCGGTCGAACCGAGATGTAAACAACTGAGCGCATACGCGCGACCTGAGATACAACCGTGCATTGGTGATAAGGAATAAATATAACTAGAATACGTATAACATCAATATACATGGAATGGCAGTAATGTCACAGCAGTAGAATATAATTAAGTAAACAACCTTAAATGTAAACACAGCTACAGGCGGATTAGCATGCGCTGAGAACGTTCAACAATTATGTGATTACTTACAGTGTGATGCACGCACACGCACAATCGATAAATCTCCTTCGATTTGGGCTAATGCACTCTATTTCACTCTACAAACTATATACAGTATTCAGCCGATCTCCATTTCCCTTTATTATCCGTCTACTCTCTTCCCCTTCACTTCGCGAACTCCGGTGGAAAGTTTGGAACAGTCCATTTCTCGCTGAATGACAGGGGTGACTGGGAGAGTCCATGTGCCCAAGGGGAGCACTTTCTACAACTGAGCTATCGTCTGTACACTGATAAAGTGGTAAAGCCTCATTCATGTAGCCTAAATGTTTTTTATTGCAATGTTTTATGTTGAAATGTTTTCATTATTTATTCAATTACATTTCAGTAGCCTAATTTCAGTATTGTGATTATGAATTATTTTAACTACGTTTCACTTGTTGAATTCTTCGGTGCGGCAGCAGATTACGCATTAGAGAGAATAAACCGGAATAAACGAACACTTTTCAGAGTCTATGATTGTAGCGCCTCTTAGCGGTAAAAGGCAGCAAATACACCACACATTTTACCGCCGCGGTGGAACGGCTGATGTGGGCATTGTCATGGCTTGCCGACATTTGCGTTTGAATAGCGCGCGTCCTCCGTGGGCGTGTCAGATTAACGCGTAATGAAGTGTAATGAGCTGGGAAAAAAAATACTGACAGCACTCTCTTTTCATACAGATTGCATAAACTGAGAATATTTGTTTTTTATATAAATTACTTCATTTAAAAGAAGAGAATTTAAGCTTCATAAAGAAAAACCTCTCGTGCCTGTGTGACAAGTAATCGCGGAGTTACAGTTAATCTTAGGACGCGTTTCAGAATGGACTTCACTGACAGAGAGAACGCAGAACTCGCATCATGTTTGTTTTTCTTTATTTGGTGAAAAGCACAACACTTTGTTTTTATTGTGAGTATCCATAAAAAAAATAGAAACTTAACAGGATCTAATGATGTACAACACTTATATGTAAGATCAAAACCAACCGAGTATTTTGAGTCTCTTTTACACTGATAAGAAAAAAAGCAAGACAATCGCGCCGGCGCGATAGCCGACCCCAGGGGGTTAAATAAAGTGTCGGGACAGTTTTTTTTTTATTTAAAACAGGGTTGCATCGGGTTTAGAGTTTATTTCTTTTGCGATGCAAAATAAGAAACACTAGGCTAATCTTATTCTTGCGACATTTTAAATTTGTATTGCCAAAGAAATGACAGCTATATTAAACAATTAAAACAGTAGGCCTACAAAACGAAAATTGTCCAAAGCAACATAATTAAATTAAAACATGCGTTTTTCTTTGCCTCTCTCGCGCTGAATCTCTTTTTAACAAGTTTATTTAGTCTCCCTCGCTCTCCATATGAAAGAGGAACATTAACACCTATAGGCCTATTGTCCTGCGCGCTCGATACAGCACTGAACTGTCCCTCCAACCCCCCACCGGCTATCGGAGTCTGAGGCTGATTTAACACAAAGAGAAGTCGCAATTTACACTTAAATCGCTATTCTAGACAGTGTTGATAATGAAGGAATTAAATGATTTAAGTTACATGTAGCCTAGTGATATTTCTGTCATAAAAGTTTATTACTAAATATTTCATTATTTCAGTAATTGATGAAATAAAACTGGTTTGGGCCAGCTTTTTCCAAGCAAAACTAAATATAATCTGAAAAAAACGCATGTTAATTTGTTGTTGAAATGGTAGTTTCTTCTGATTCTTCTGTACCACCTTTTGAAGTCAGTCTAAATACAACCAGTATTTGAAACACGAGCAAAACAAGTCTTCCTTTTAAAAGTTTACTTCCAAAACATAAAATTATACATAGACATGGTACGCACGGTCAAAAAACTGTGTTGCTTCCAACGTCTCTAACTTCAAACTGAAACTAACTACATCCAATCGCTTACGCTATGACGTAGCGCTATCTGACTGGAAGCTGAAATATTGAAATGTTATCAGATCTAAACATTACTAAATTATGCATTTCAAACAATACATTACTTATGAATTTTCATAAAATAGTTTTTACTGTTTTTAAACAAAATTATTATTTCAGATGAACTAGTCCTTATGTGGCTCTTACATTACCCGGCCCCTAATTGGATAGGCAGGAGGACTAAGCAATTATAAACTTAAACACTGAGAGCCAAACAATTTCTAAATGTCCATAAACTATCAACTTATTTCTTCACTCTTCTGACGTTGCCTCTTCCAACAAACACAGTTTATTTACAGGCCTTTCCAGAGTGTTGGTCTTGGTCTTTATCTTCACTCTTCGTACTGTTCCACTGGAGTCCGGCAACGTTTCAACAACCTTTCCCATGAGCCAGGAGTTCCGTGGGGAAGAACTATCCACTAGTAGCACAACATCTCCTGTCATGAAGTTTCTTCTTGGCTTTAGCCATTTCTGGCGCTCCTGAAGAAGTGGAAGGTATTCACGCGTCCATCTTGTCCAAAACAAATCCACAAGATATTGAACTTGTTTCCACCTCTTTCTTGTGTACATGTCATCTTTGTTGAAAATCCCTGGAGGCATGTTGGGTTGAGATTTCAACAGCAATAAGTGATTGGGTGTTAGAGGTTCTACGTCGTTCACATCATCTGAAACAGTTGTAAGCGGCCTGCCGTTGATGATGCTTTCGACCTCACACATTATTGTCAGAAGACAATCATCGTTCACTGCTTGCTCTTTCAAAAGGGAGTTAAGGATTCTTCGCACAGTCCGAATTTGTCTTTCCCAGACCCCGCCTTGATGCGAAGCGGCTGGGCTGTTGAATATCCACTTTATTCCTTTTGGTTGCAAGGCCTTTTCAATCTTGTCATTATCCAGCAGTTGAACGGCTTCTCTTAACTCTCTTTCAGCGGCCACAAAATTTGTGCCGTTGTCAGAACGCATGATGGTAACTTGACCTCTCCTGCACATAAAGCGACGAATTGCATTAATGCAGGAGTCTGTGTCGAGGCTATCTGCAACTTCGATGTGCACCGCTCTGAGAGTGAGGCAAGTGAACATCACGCCGTACCTTTTGACTGTACTCCGGCCCCGCTTAACATCAAACGGCCCGAAGAAATCAACACCGGTATTTGTGAAAGGAGGCTTATCTGGCAAGAGCCTATCTTCCGGCAGGTTTGCCATCTTTTGCTCACCAACCTTTCCATTAATCCTGCGGCACACTGTACATTTGTTTATTATCTTTCGAATTGCAGAATTGGCTTGTGGGATCCAGTACCTGCATCTCAGTTGTGCCAAGACATAACTGCGTCCGCAGTGTCCTGTTCTTTGGTGTATATCTCTCAAAATCAATGTAGCAACTCTGCTGTGCTTTGAAATAATTGTTGGATGTTTAGCGTTTTCTGGCATGGCAGACTTGTTGAGTCTTCCGCCAACCCTTAACGTGCCATCTTGAAGAATCGGATCCAATTTAAACAGCTGACTGCTGCAACTAAGCTGTTTACCTTTCTCCAGTACTTTGATTTCTTCTCCAAACTGCTGTCTTTGACTGAATTTGATTATTTCCGATTCTGCGACAACCAGATCATCCAAAGTAAGTGATTTCTTTTCTGTTGCTTTGAATTTCTTAATTTGTCGTTCTAATTTCGATCTCACCTTTTCAGGGTCCTTTTCAGTTTCCCTGATCTTTCTTGATACTTCCTTTCTTTCCTCTTTCATTTTCCACAGATTTTTCTTCACCTTTAAAATCCAGGCCACTGATCTTTTTAGTTTATGCCAGTCCGAATAATAGTTGATTAGTTTGTCGATTGGTTCCATGTTTTCTTCAACTTTGATCACATTGACTGTAACTCCATTCTTGACTTCTGGATCATTTTGAAGGCTTTCTTTGCCTCGCACAGGTTGTTCCGACCAATCACTTTCATTGTTCAGCAAGAAGACGGGCCCATTGATCCAGGTTCCTCCTGGCACCAAACTCTTAGCTTTCAGGCCCCTGCTGGCTTGATCTGCAGGATTTTCCGTTGTTCTGATGTACTTCCATTGCGATGGCTTTGTTGCTTCTCGGATCAACGAGATTCTGTTCGCAACAAAGGTTTTGAAACGAGCAGTTTCACTGTCAATGTATCTGAGCACTGTTGTACTGTCTGTCCAGAAAATAGATTGTTGCAGTGGAACTTGAAGCTCTTGATGTAACATCTTGTCTATTTTAACAGCGACAACTGCTGCGGTCAACTCGAGTCTGGGAATGGTGACCAGTTTGAGTGGGGCCACTCTTGACTTCCCCATAAGGAATGCACAATGCTTCTCCCCTTGACTATTCTCTAGCAGCAGATAAGACACAGTGCCGTATGCGGACTCAGAAGCGTCTGAAAAATGATGTAACTGTGCTGCGGCAGTGCATCCAAAATCTGTAGGCTTCAAACACCTGCTCACATGAAACGTAGAAAGATGACTGACATCTTCAATCCATTTTTTCCAATCTTCAGCGTGTTTTCCGACAATGTTCTCGTCCCATCCGTATTGTTCTTTACAAAGATCTTTTAGCAAGAGTTTAGCGGGCAAGATGACCGGAGCAAGAAAGCCAAGGGGGTCGTAGATGGAATTCACGACTGATAAAATGCCTCTTCTGGTCATCGGCTTGTCTTGCAGCTTCATACTGTAGGTGAAAGTATCAGTTTCTGTGTCCCACTGTACACCGAGAGTCCTCTCGACTGGCAAAGCGTCATGTCTTAGATCCAGGTCTTTCACTTCGCTGGCTCTATGTACTTCAGGGATTGACATTAACACCTTCCTGCTATTGCTCATCCACTTTGTTAAATTGAAGCCTCCGCTAGCACACAGGGTACGAAGATCTTTAGCCAAAGTCACCGCTTCTTCTTCTTTAGCTACACTCCTCAGACAGTCATCTACATAAAAGTTGCGCAGAACTGTCTGAACAGCTTCTGGAGATGCATCATCCTTGTGATCTTCAGCAGTTCTTTTCAGTGCATATGAGGCAACACTTGGTGAAGAAGTGGCTCCGAAGAGGTGCACCGTCATTCGAAATTCCTCCATAGGCTCATTCAACTTGCCGTTGGGCAACCATAGAAAACGGAGTAGGTCTGCGTCACGCTCCGGCACCTTGACCTGATAAAACATCGACTCAATGTCCGCCATTATAGCTACTGGCTCCTCACGAAATCTTAAAAGCACACCAACTAACGTGTTGGTCAAGTCGGGTCCTTGGAGCAGTTCACTATTCAGAGACCTATCCTGAAACGAAGCTGTGCAGTCGAAGACCACCCGCAACTTTCTTTTCTTCGGGTGATACACCCCGTGATGTGGTATGTAAAACAGCCTGTTGTCGTCACGGTTCAGCTGTTGGACTGGAACTTGGACAGCGTAGCCTTTGTCAATGATGGTCTCCATAAAGCTCTTGTACTCTTCAAAGAATTCAGGATTCTTCTTGAACTTTCTAAGCAAACAGGCTATGCGCTGTTCCGCCACACAACGGTTATTAGGCATTTGTAGCTTCTCATTCCTGAATGGCAGTCCAATACTGTAATGGCCATTCTCAAACAGTGTCGTTTTCTGCACAGACTGCATAAACTGTTTGTCTTCACGAGACATCTCCTCTTGATCATCGTAGTTACGCTCTGAAAAATCAGTGTTATACTGTTGAACCAGTAGCTTCTCAATCTCCATAACAGAAATTCTGTTTACTGAAAATGTAGGCATTTCATTCATTGCATCATCCATTTCCTTTCTTATGGGCCCATTCACAACCCAGCCAATGGCAGTCTTCACGGCATAAGGGCCTCCATCCTCAGCATTAATAACATGCCATGGTTCCATTGCTCTTGAACAGTTAGCTCCAATAAGCAGGCCTACATCCGCTTCTATCTCTGGCAAGCGTACTTCATTGAGATAAGGCCACTTCTGGATATCTGACTGTTTAGGTATGTTCTCGATGTGAACAGGTATGTTGCTATGAGTGAACACCTTAGGTAGCTCAATGTACTTTATGTCTTCCAGCCCGCACACTTCCAGGTCTGATATGACAAAACTGTTCATGAGCTTCTGTTCTCCAGGTTTGTCTTGACCCATGGTGCTAAGAAGTATTCGTGTCGGTTTCCCTTTGATGTTTAGTTTCCTTTGCAGGTCTTCTGTGCAGAACGTTGCTGTGCTTCCCGGGTCCAGAAAGGCGTATGTTTCAACACACTTGTCACTCCTTTTCGACTTGATCTTCACTGGTACTATTGACAGCACACTTTCCGCTTCTCCGGCCCCCGTGAGGCTACAGGACTCTTGCAGAATAGAAACTTGAGCACACGATACTTCACTTCCATGACGACCATCTTTCTTTTCAGGTGAGACAGAACCTTCTTCTTTTATTATGTGCAGAATGTCTGGATGCTTTAAAGCACATTCTTTACACTCAATTCTTCTTTTGCAGAATTTGCTAAGATGACCCGGAACTAAGCATCCAAAACACAAGCCTTTCAGTTTTAAGAAATCCACACGCTCCTTATGTGGTTGGTGTTTGATTTTGCTGCATGAGGCGAGGGTATGTGATTGCTGGCAGTACAAACACGGCTTCTCAAAGGCACTCACAGTTTTAATTGAATTTGTTGGCTTAACATGCGTTTCTTGAGGCCCTTTGCTTTCGGTGAAAACATTTGTTGCAAAACTGCTTCCACGAACCTCTCTTTTTCCATGATGCTTTTCTTTTTGGTCAATCTTTCCACTTGAGATTGGACGGCTGTCTGAGATATTACCAAAGAGGGGATCCATCGCTATTCTAGATTGGCGGTCTATGTAGCTCACCAAATCAGCAAACTTTGCTCTCCTGCCTCTTCGCTCTTTTATGTCATAAGCTTCAGCACGCCAACGTTCCTTCAGTTTGTACGGTAGCTTAGACACCACTGTCCGTAAGTTGGTAGGGTTGTCCATCTCCTCTAAGAATTCGATGTCTTCCATAGTATTGCGACATCCAATCAAAAACATTGCATAAGCGCTCAATGCTTTCCCATCATCAGACTTCACTTGAGGCCATTTGAGTGCTTTGTCAATGTACGCGCTGGCAATCCGTAATTCATCCCCATAGTGCTTATGAAGTTGTCGCTTCGCTTCGCAGTAGCCTTTGTTAGGCGTCATATGAGCACAGCTGCGAACAAGCTCTTGCGGTTCACCGGCCGTAAATTGTTCCAGGAAGTACAACTTGTCTTGATCATTGCTGGTTTTCTGATCTATTGCGTGCTCAAACGCCCTCATGAAAGATTTGTATTGTAGCGCATCACCCTTAAACACAGGAATGTCCTTGGTTGGTAGATGAGATAGCTGCTGTTGTTTTACAAGTAGCTCAGTTATTACATTCTGTTTTTGCATAACCGCTAGTATGTCACCTCTGTTAGGCTGAGCATTAGGCACATAATCGAAGACCGGTTGAGATTGTTGTTGTATTCGGGAGTGCCGTGTATGTGATTGAACATGAGTGTTCGTATTAGCTTGTTGTGGAAGCATAATACTAGTTCTTTCCTTCACGTGTCCACCTCGTGGCTTTTGCACTGCCGCGTAGCTACTTAAACCATCTTCAGATTTTTCATATTCTTTAAGCACCCTTATTTTTGCTTTACTCTCGGCTAACGCAGTTTCTAGCTCTAACTCTTCCTTTTCAGCTTTGATTCTAGCTGCTTCAAACTCAAGCTGTTGCATTTTCTTTAGCATTGCAGCACGTTCGAGCAGGGCTGCATGTTCCGCTTCCTGCCTAGCTCTTGCTGACGATACTCTTGACACAGCTGAGGTGCGACTTACTTGTGATCCACGTGGGCTGGCATATGTGACATCGTTGACCCCAACCTGTGAAACGCTGTCATTTGGTTTAACAGTTTCTTGCAGATAATCAACCACATTAGTTTCTTCTTGCAGCACCTTTTCCACTGGCAGTATGGATTCATGCTCAGCTGCAATCCAATTTTTTGTCGTTTTCATAAATCCTCTAATTGTTGCCATTTTAGGGTCGAACCAGTTCTCTTGATCACTTGTTTTTTCATCTTCAGTCAAAAGATTTGCAACTTCGTTGTTGAGACGTTTAAACTCATTTATTGACGTTGCAAAGTCATTTTCCATCATATTTTTTACCCTTTGTAAATTTTGAACATCACTCATCAATGTTTCTAACTCTTTTCTTTTGCTTGTAAGAGTTGCTAATGTTCTTCTTCTCAATGAAATGCACCTCTGCAATTTCTCTTCTAATGCCTTCTCTGTCAGCTTATGTGACCTTCCCTGTTCCATTGTATCCTCGATACATCTACGTTCATCTTCCTCAGCCATCTTACAAATAGCGGAGTTAATGCTCTAGTTGTATGCAAACGTTTCAAGCACTTTCTTCAAACATACCTTTCTTAATAAACCGAGTGCAAAACAACTTCTTAAAGATCGCCAAAACTCCACACTGACTGAATCAGAGCTTTCTATATAGACTTATGTTTTGCAGGGAGAAGTTGACCTACTTTTTTTTCTCTTCCAAACTCACTCATATCTTCGTGCGTGCGTCCGTCCGTCGGCACCCACTTCAGCGCGCGCAGCTTCACTCACTTCTCTGTTAACAAACAGGCCAACGAAACCCGACAAACGGAGAAACTGCCGCCTGATGTCGGTCCGTCACGAGTCTCTGTCGCTGACTGGCCCAATCCTTTGTCTTGATTGCGGCGCTAAAGTCCTATCCTTTGCTCCCTCATCCAACAACAAGCTAGACACGTCCGCTCCGTTTTCCAGCTTCGTTTCGAATTAGCGAGTTTTTTGACTAATGAAATGGTAGTTTCTTCTGATTCTTCTGTACCACCTTTTGAAGTCAGTCTAAATACAACCAGTATTTGAAACACGAGCAAAACAAGTCTTCCTTTTAAAAGTTTACTTCCAAAACATAAAATTATACATAGACATGGTACGCACGGTCAAAAAACTGTGTTGCTTCCAACGTCTCTAACTTCAAACTGAAACTAACTACATCCAATCGCTTACGCTATGACGTAGCGCTATCTGACTGGAAGCTGAAATATTGAAATGTTATCAGATCTAAACATTACTAAATTATGCATTTCAAACAATACATTACTTATGAATTTTCATAAAATAGTTTTTACTGTTTTTAAACAAAATTATTATTTCAGATGAACTAGTCCTTATGTGGCTCTTACAGTTGTCATGAACAAAATGTTCAACTCAATATTAAATTCTACAGGGATCTTTGGATCCTTTCAACCAGGCATGCAATTTGTGAATTAAGTTTTTTTTTATTTTTTTTATTATTCAAATAAATATCGAACCACGGTGCTTCGTGGTAATGCTGCTAAATTAAATAACATGTATTGAATAATTATGAACTTAAATGAAACAATATCGCAACATTTCGACAAATACATTATTTGATCTGTTTTTACATTTTAATTCAGGGCGATTTAGCCTGCTACATTTAATTAGAGCGAGATTTTCACCCTTGTCATTTTCTCATTGGGAAGCGCTTACATGCTACATGTTTGAGTACATCCTCTGTACCTCTCGTTTTCAAATGGATTACATAATCAGATAACATTTATTAGCCTGAATATTTAGACATTTAAAGGCTTTAGACAGAGCCGATTTCTTATAGTGACTGAGCTGAAGTGGCTTTCGGTTCATTTTTGTGACGCGCAGTTCCCGGAGACAGAGACGACAGATAAACTTTTGTCGTTAGCAAAAGTTCGAATAAAACCCGACTTTAGAAAAATGCACAGGGCCACTCGGCGTGGTCTGCCAAAACACTTAATTATAAACTTCAATATTTCATTCAAAATAATCTCAAAACGCTTTGTGAAATTTTGAAAAGCCGTGCATGCATTAAGGCCACTTGAACTAATGAACAACTGAAACGCTGGTTTTGATTTTATTGTTTGTCGTTGTTTAAACGTGCTTGTTGCATATCTCTATTTTATATTTGATATGGTCTATTGGTGAAGTAGCCTATAGCATTGATTACTGTGGAGGGAGGAGTGTGGGGATTCAAATAATTCAGCAGAAGCAGGGATGTTTAGACCAGAAGGAAATCCCCGTCCCTCCTGGCAAATCACACTTTACTTAAAACCATGTTTTTAAAAACTCTAGGTTGTAGGGAATCAAAATAATAATAATAATAGGCCTAATAAAAAAAAAATATATATATATATATATAGGCTATATATGTAAAATTACTTTTTTTACAGAACTGCTTTTGAAATTACGATTGGTAGCCTCGTACGATTGGTACAGATGCAACGTCGTTCTGTTGGATACTATTGTTCCTTAGTGTAAAATGGAAATGCATGGTAATTTTATTTTATAAATATAAGCAAAAAACTGTATGGTGTAACAGAGTTTTAGAGCTAGACAAATCTCTCTGCATTAATAAATATAAAATTTGCAGTAGACCATGTTTGATAGGGATTTGAACCCGTGTCATCTTGATGATCGAACCGTAAGTTCTACCGCTCGGCTATGAATTTTCTCACTGAGAAATGCCCAAACGTTTGTTTCTGACATGAGCGAGAAAACGTTTTGTCGTTAGCCTGTGAGTTTAGGCCTACTTTAGCCTACATGAATAAAAGTAGACCTTTTACAGTTTTAAAAGATGATATCTTATCTGTATGACCAACAATTACGCAGTAAGTTCTTTTAGCTGTTATGAGAAAAATAAATCCAAATGAACGCGTCGCCGCGTTTGTCAAACTCTAATTCAACATGCCAGAATAAAGCCAGATTTTAGAATAATGCATAGCCACTCGGCGTGGTGTGCCAAAATACCCTAATTATAAACTTCAATATTTCATTCAAAACCATCTCAAAACGCTTTGTGACATTTTAAAAAGCCGTGAATGTATTAAGGCCACTGGAACCAGGATCGTAACTGAAACGCGCTGCATGTCTCAATACAGGAAGCGCTGGTTCAGATTGTATTGTTTGTTGTTTAAACGTGCATGTTGCATATTTAAAAATATTTGTTTAAAAATAAATGTTTGTTGTAGGCTTATTTGTTAATTACCATAACTTGTAGAATTTCATCCTTACTGTTAATTGACATTAGCCCCACTTACGTTTTGATAAATGTCCCTTTGCGCCACCTGGCGGTCATTTCGCGAGCGACTTTGAAATGCGACTGGTTTATTTTTATTGTATTGGTCTACTTTAAAAAATAATACTTTATAAGACATTTATGGGCAAAGACTATTTTCTTTTCAAGATGTTTCCAACTGTAACTTTGAACCAATTCTGTAGACTGGCCCATATAGCATTTGACCAGGATTTGTTTCCAGGTGTGACTAAAAATGTGCTTTTGGCTTTCATTTATATTTTGATTGTTTGTATATATATATATATATATACGTGTGTGTGTGTATATATATATATATATATATATATATATACATATACATGTAGGCTATATATATATACAAGAAAGAATGCAATGACAATATATATATATATATATATATATATATATATATATATATATATATATATTGTCCTTACATTCTTTCTTGTGTGACACCCCTGAATGAAAGGCTCATTATTATGCAGGGTCACTGTCTGAGAACCACTTAATTATTCATGATAGGGGTTGGGCCGTTCCGCCCATCCGCATATTGCCTTGGCAAACAAAAAAATGTTTTTCACAATTTAAAACAATCTATTGTTTTATGTGAATGATTAGGAAGGATGATTTTCAGATCATTTTGAAGCAAAAACTCTAGGCAACAACGTACATTAGTCAAAAGTCTTGTGGACTCATATTTAGTATGTTTTTTGTGTCCTTATTTCAAAAACTTTATTTTTTAGTTTTTTCAATAACCACGCATAAACAATATTCTCTCAAAAATACAAACATGTACATACATGTTGCTCACACATTATGGTAGTCCTGTTTGTGCTAAATAGAGTGTAATTTCACCTGTGCCATTAATATGTTTATAAGCAACTGAAAAAAGCACAAATGTCAGAGCATGTCAAAACATCTCAAGGACCCCAAAAACACCTTGGTCCCCAGAGGGTTAAAGACTCCATTTGTCCATTATTTATTTCTAAAGAAACACGACAATGTATAAAAGGCTCCATTACCTTCTATGTTACGTTATGGCCCCGTAGAAACAGATTTAGTAAAAATAGGCTAACGATTGCGTCATAACCACTCGACTCTCTGTCGCGCTGTACAGAAATTACCGTATAGACAAAAGTAGAAACTCGCGCGCAATCGGGGGGACGTCGAGGCATAAAGTCAAGGGAGAAGCCCATAGAGAGTTGTAAAGCTGCTCCTGCTGCGAGCTCATGGACAGCTAATACTCACGATCTCCGGCTCTGCAAGTTTCGGAAGGGAATGATTCAGATTCCTCTTGGCACAGCTACTAGAAGATTAACGTCTGTCAGACAGGTTGCTCATGTCATCAAGCTTAGTTTGAGTCGGTTTGAGTCTGCGCGTCAGGAACGGAAGTGCTCAAAAATCGCTAAAAATGGGCTTCAACTGTCTCAACTGAGTTCCAATGAGATGGCTCTGTCCATTTCTTTTACTGTCTATGGATCAGACAAAACAAAATAAGCTTAAACACGAGTTCCATTTTATTACTTTTTTTTATAAATCGTTTGACAAAATACAAGGTATAACCACAGTGTAAAACTTAAGTAACATAAAACCAGTCCTTCCAGAAAAACCAAGTCCAAAAACCAGCACAATTTTTTTTTTTTTTTTGTGATTGTTGTGGGAAAAAATCCTTGATTATGGGGCCCGTTTTCTTTAAAAATGCGACACCATTTGTGTCACCATACTTGGTCGTGTAACTACTCGTGTAACTGTATTTAAATAGGGAATATGTGGAGGTGTTTGGTCGCTTCTAACTTCATCTCTGTTTGGATCTATGGTTTGGATCTTAATGAATGAACTGGGCTAAGCTAAGTGCTATCAAAGTGTCGCCGCACGCCAGAGCGATTGAGTGCACACACTGAGACGAGAGAGCATGTATCAACTCGTCTTAGATAAGGGAATAACATAGTTTAATATGAAACAAACTGGGGAATGTTTCTTTAAATCAAGTCAAGTCAAGTCATCTTCATTTATATAGCGCTTTTAACAATGGAGATTGTTTCAAAGCAGCTTTACAGAGATAAACATACAATTTACGGTGACAGAGATTGTTTTGGCTTTATAGCGATTTTTGAATAATGTTATTTCCTGCTAAAGTTGGTTTTGATTGATTCACTTCCCGCAAAATTATCATTTGTTATTACATTAGGGGCCAGTGGTGTAGTCTAGTTTTTTGTAGTGAGTATACTGTGATATCACTCCCCATTCAAAAAAATGAATGACGATAGTTTTATCAAATGAAATGGTAAAATTCTTGTGAAGTGACTCTCATAAAAGGTCTACGATGAAGTTCAAATGTGTGCATGTCCTCCTCATAGACGCTGAAAACACCATGAGTGTCACGCGCGCTTCAGTGTGTAGCTAGTAGAGCACACATTGAGCGCTCATTCACAGAAACACGCAGAACAGGCAGAGTTTATTTCTATAGCAGTCTTTTTGAGCTTTACACACTAGTTCACTAGTTTACACACTAGTACATATCGAGATTTGATTCGTTGTACATCGCTACTTTTGATTTATTCTTTCAAAAATGGCCAAATTGCGT
Source organism: Rhinichthys klamathensis goyatoka (assembly GCF_029890125.1). Taxonomy (NCBI): domain Eukaryota; kingdom Metazoa; phylum Chordata; class Actinopteri; order Cypriniformes; family Leuciscidae; genus Rhinichthys; species Rhinichthys klamathensis. The sequence continues at coordinate 3,028,769 of NW_026607002.1, read as the reverse complement.
GACGTTCCGCTTTACAGTAGGCTAAGTTACATTTGTGACTGGATTTCGCGATTTGATCCGCTGCGCAAACACAGACGGCGGGGTGAATTTATGAATGAAAGTTCTGTCACAAAACGATGTTGTTACGAATACTCGCGCTTTTTTAAGTGGGTATACGGAGATCCTTGGCCTTTCCTAGTGGGTATACGGAAATCCTTGACATTTTCTAGTGAGTATACGGCGTATACCTGCGTATCACGTAGACTACACCACTGTTAGGGGCCACTAAGACGACGGCGTTCTCTTTAAAATTTACATAGAAAATATATCTGGTGCCATTTTTGTAATCACTTTCTGTATGTAGACGGAAGTACCGCCCCATTGTTTTAAACATCCAGGATACACACACGAAAGGACCATTTTAAACAATACACTGAAACAAAATATGTCATTCAACATACAATAAAATTTGACCGATCCTCCTTCTCCAGGCTTGTAAACAATAGGGCGGTACTTCCGTCTACTTCCAGCGTGACGTTTCCAACGTGATTACGTAATGCCTGGCGCATCGCAGACCAGCACAAGACAAACATTTGTGGTTAAAAAAAGTATATAATTTTTTTTTTTTTTTTGAATATGACAGATCATTTAGCTAGATAAGACCCTATTCCTCAGCTGGATGTTTTTTAATCCAAACGGCAATATTTAATTAGCGGAGTCCTCAACTTTTTGTTCTCCAAGACTTTTTTAGATTTTTTTGCGATAAAATTGGTCACTATTTTATCATTTAAAAGAGTATTGTACCATGTGGAAACAGCTGCTGCACATTGAAATAAACACTGAATTATATTTATTATAATATGTCAAATGTTGGTAAAGTCATGTAACCTACAGCCATGAACCTTTTATGCGTAAAGATTTAACTGATTGAATTATGAATTCTTTTTTGTCTTTTTTTTTTTTTTGTCTGTGGTATACCATGAAAATAAGTATTAGTTGAATAACTTTCTGTCATTTTTCCCCTGATAATATAACAGTGATTAAGAATCATACTTGTGTATTGACTTGGAAGTATGTGGACGTCTTTTTGTCGGGTGCTGCTGCCATGGTGAATCGTAAATTCGGAGCTCCATTAATCATGGCTTTTCATAGTCATGGAGTAGTCAACCTACTCTGAGTTGATTGAACTAACTCAATTCAGCTGTTCTGAAACGGAAAACTACTCGGGTTACTATCGTAACCTCAGTTCCCTGAGAGAGGGAACGAGTATTGCGTAGCTATACGCAGTGGGGAAACTCCTTTTCCTCGATTTACTGAAGCCTATTGTAAAACGCATTTGTAGCTGCACAGCCAGCACACTGAGCGCCTGAACTGAGCGCCTGACACGCTCATAGGCTGTGCTGCAGCAACTGCACATCCAATTGCACGGGCGACTCTGACGTGCGACCAATGAGCTAGTTTTACGTCAGAGCCCGTCGCGAGGGCGTGACCCAGTCTATATAGACCCCCGAATTCGCCATTATAGCAGGTTTATACGACTGAAGCGACAACTTCACCAGTTACTCTAGAGTGGCTGGCTGCGCAATACTCATTCCCTCTCTCAGGGAACTGAGGTTACGATAGTAACCGAGTAGTTCCCTTTCGAACGGTCATTTCGTATTGCGTAGCTATACGTAGTGGGGACACCATGTAAAACGCCGCCCCCTGAGTAACTGGTTGCCCTGCAACTCAGACCCTGAGCTGACAGAACAAGCCAAAACCCATGAATATATATGTATACACATATATAACCATATATATATAACAGACAAGACACCGTCAGGCCTGAAGACATATATATAAATATGTATGAGTCAGTCATACTAACATATTATACTAACAAAACCAGACACCGTCGGGATTAATAGTATAACTCCATAACCGGCCTAAGCAGGTTTTATATAATGTGTGTGATTATGCACAGTAAGTTTGTATAAAAGCCCAGACACCGTTGGGTCTTATTCATACTAAAAGTACCTTCGCCTGCAGGGAAGGGACCTCCATATTATAGAGCTTCATAAATGTGAAAGGCGAGGACCAGCCGGCCACATCACAAATGTTTTGAATGGGAACCCCAAATGACTAAGCCCACGATGAGGCCATGCCTCCAGTTGAATGGGCCTTAACACCTATGGGGCAAACCTGACCCACTGAAGTATAAGCCAAGGAAATGGCATCCACTATCCACCTAGACAGTCTTTGCTTAGTGACTGGATCACCCTTAGATCGGTCACCAAAGCAGACAAACAGCTGTTCTGTCTGTCTAAAAGACGCAGAACGGTCCAGATAGATTCTCAGTGCCCTAACCGGGCAGAGAAGATTAGCCTCCCCATCCTCCTCCGAAAGGGGGAAGGGCTAACAAAGTAATGACTTGTGCTCTAGGTATATAACCATGCCTGGTCTTGAGAACGACTCTGGAGTCGTTTGTTCTAAACTCCAAACATGCCGGGCTCACAGATAGGGCCTGCAGATCTCCCACTCGCTTGATAGATGCCAATGCCAACAGGAGAGCAGTCTTTAGCGAGAGTGGTTTCAGATCAACTGACTGGAGCGGCTCAAACGGTGGACCCTTCAGGGCCATGGAGAGGTTCCACAGCGGCACCGAAGGGGGCCGGGAGGGGTTAATCCTCCTGGTGCCCTTCATAAAACTTATCACTATTAGAGTATTTTTACCCAGTGACTGGCTGGCCACCAGAGCATGATGCGCTGCGATGGCTGCCACGTAAACCTTGAGCGTGGACGATGTGTGGCCCGCGTCCAGCAACTCCTGCAGGAAGGAGAGTACCACCGATACCTCACGACTCCGGGTCAACTCGATTTTTCGAGCACCAGCTGGAAAAAACCGACCACTTTAAAGCATGCAGGCGCCGAGTTGATGGGTACCCGTTCAGGGGCCACACATGAAGGGCCCATAAATTGGGACGGGGATGCCATGGTCTGGACTCCCAGAGCGGAGCCACCAGAAGGACTGGGCATCCGCTCTCCCTGACCTGTTCGATGACCTGTGGGATCATCGAGACGGGGGGAAAGGCATAAAGGGGGCAGCTGGGCCAGGAGTGAGCCAGCGCGTCCCTGTTTTTCGAGAAGAACACCCTGCAGTGGGTGTTGGCTCTCGAGGCAAAAAGGTCGACGCCGGCCTCGCCGAACGTTTCCCATATTAGACTAACACAGGGGGACCTGATACCCTTATAATGTGATTTATGCACGTACTGAATGTTTGACTGACTATACAGGCTTTTGCCCGGGGGGAAATCAGTGTTACAACAGGGAGAGGGCCACCTAGTAAAGGGGGACCGTGAACCTGTGTGTTGTGATTGTGAAACATGCTCTTTTTGTGCTTTATTTGGATCGCCGTGAAAACGGCGTTTGTTTGCAAAGACGCGCTCACTGTTGCGAGCCTGTTTACAGTAATAAAATCCCCAGCCGCCTGAACTGAACAGCGAGCTGTGGGAAGTTTTGCTGTTTTTTTTCGAGGGTGGTCCAATCGAGGGTGGTCCAAAAGCATGCCAATCTCCGTGCTGCACAATCGGCTTGCGCTCTCTCGAGACGGCGATGCTGCTTCAACGACGCTCTCCGCTCCAAGGAAGAAGAAGCGTCGCAGCCAACGGCAACCTCATGAGTCTTTGCAAAGGGCTATGAGTCTTTGCCGCCCCTCGAAGAGGCCGTGGAAACGGAAAAGGGCTATGAGTCTTTGCCGCCCCTCGAAGAGGCCTCCGGTTGCCGTTGGCTGCGACGCTTCTTCTTCCTTGGAGCGGAGAGCGTCGTTGAAGCAGCATCGCCGTCTCGAGAGCGCTAGCCGATTGTGCAGCACGGAGATTGGCATGCTTTCGCAGGCCGCACATCCGCCGACATTCTCCGTGTGGTCAACTCCCAGGCAGGAAATGTTGGTCTGCCTCGTGCAGCGGGCCTCTGCATGTGGCGCAGGAGCGAGGCATCTGTAAAATATTTCGTTAAGCTTTAGAAAGGATATAGGCAGTCGCTGGATAGCCACAGTTGAGACCACGGAGTTTAGACGAAGTCTGCTGAAGAGAGGCTCGCTCAGCTGAAGGGCTTGTTTCTATGGCGAAATCCAGTAAAAAGCTCGGGGACATGTGTACTGTCGCTGAAGGAGTATAAATCTGCTCTAACGGCGAATTCGGGGGTCTATATAGACTGGGTCACGCCCCCTCGACGGGCTCTGACATAAGGCTAGCTCATTGGTTGCACGTCAGAGTCGCCCGGCCATTGGATGTGCAGTTGCTGCAGCACAGCCTATGAGCATGTCAGGCGCTCAGTTCAGGCGCTCAGTGTGCTGGCTGTGCAGTTGCAAATGCGTTTTACAATAGGCTTCAGTAAATCGAGGAAAAGGAGTTTCCCCACTCGAAAGGGAACTCAGAGTTTCCCATCTCAGGGTAAATCAACTCAGAGCAGTTGGTTGAGGCTCCTTTCTGAAACAGGCCCCTGGCCTCACTCGTCCTTCACCGTCGTACCTCCTCCTATGCTTCCGCTCCTACGTGAGAGATACAAGACCGGTGCGTGCAGGTGTCGCTCATCAGCAATCACGCCACCGGCCTGGAGCCATTCTCCCACTGCCTGCTCGCCACAAAGTTGTTTGTGATATGAATGATATTTGATAGACTAGTTGACATTGTTTCACATGTGCCTCATATGTGCAATAAAATAAACTCCTCAAAGAAACAAAACGCATCCCTTCATAATTTTATGGCAACACACTAGTTTTATGGCAACACGTGTCAACGATGACACTGACAGTATTTTCACATTGTTGCTTTACTGTTCAGTTCATCTTGTATACAGTAACACTCAGTGTTTACTGCACATGTGCAGCACAACAGAGGATCAATACAGGTGTCAGAAGAATACAGGTGTTACAATGCAATAAAAAAACAAAAAACATTTTAACCTTCCTCCTAATTTTAGATTAAATTACTATATTTAAGGTAATTCCATCTTTTGCTTAATCTGAATATCAAATCAAGTCATGGATCTGAACATTGCTCACTTAGACACATTCAGACAATGCTTTTTCTTATGTCGTTGTAGATTAGAGATTAGGCTGAAACTCTTCCCACATGAAGAGCACTGGTGCGGTTTCTCTCCAGTATGAACTCTCTCATGATTTTTCAGGTTTCCTGACTGAGTGAAACTTTTTCCACAGTGTGAGCACTTGTACGGTTTCTCTCCAGTATGAATTCTCTGGTGTGATTTTAAGTTGCAGGATGAAGTGAAGGTCTTTCCACAGTCAAAGCACACATAAGGTCCCACACCAGTATGAATACGCTCATGCTCTTTTAACTGTTGCACTTGTGAAAATCTCTTTTCACAAAAAGAACAAAAGTGAGGCTTCAGAGCAGAATGAGTTTTAAGGTGTTTTTTTAAGCATGATTCAAAAACAAATGTTTTATCACACTGATCACAGCTGAATGATCTCACTCCAGAGTGACGGTGCAGATGAGTGTTGAGATTACTTTTGCGACTGAAACTCTTTCCACACTGAGAGCATGTGAACGGTTTTTCTCCAGTGTGAATTCTCATGTGCACATTTAGGAGTCCATTATGTCTGAAACTCTTTCCACACTGAGTGCATGTATAAGGCCTTTCTCCGCTGTGAATCTTCATGTGTGTGTTCAGCTTTGATTTAGATACAAAACTCTTTCCACACTCAGAACAGGTGAAAGATCCTTCGACTCCAGATTTTCCAGCTTGTTTCTGTGTGAAATTCTCTTCAGTCTTTGAAACGACTGCATTTCCATCTTCATTTGTGAAATAATGAGGTTTTTGAAACTGATGCTGTTTGTCTTCATTCACTTCCATCAGGTCTAAAATAAACAAATGGAATTCCCATAATTCAATAAAAGGATACATGAGAAACAAAAATAAACATTGTTCAAAATCTCAATTTTGCACAAATCCAGTTTACTACTGAGTCTACTAGTATCTAGATTTAGATGTTATTTTTATATGTGAGTTTTCATCTTAATGTTCCTCATTAGTCATTAAAGGGATAGTTCACTTTGAAATTAATTTTTGATATGTTTTAGCTTACCTCAAGGGCATCCAAGATGTAGGTGTGTTTGTTTCCGCAGTGGTTTCAATTTTGATATTTTTAGGTCAAACCGTTCTTGTCTGTCAGTCATATAATGCAGGTCTATGGTCACCAAAACATGATTTAATGACTCGTAAATGTAAATACACATTGATGGCCTAAGACATGAAACGAGCGGTTTGTGTGAGAAAACGAACAGTATTCATATCGTTTTTACCACTTGTAAACACAGCCAGGTCCAAGTGATCTAAGGGCGCGGGCGCTTCGGTCTTTTCCGGCAAGCGCCGGAAGTGATCTCTCGCGCGTGTACGTCACCCATACAATTGTTTTCTTTTTTTTTATTGTTTTCTTTAACGACGGTTTAAACATCCCGGATAAGCGCAAATTAGTACCCTTTTAATTAGCCGTCTTACCTACAATCTCTGTTCTGTGTAAACAATGAGTGACGTACACGCGCGAGAGATCACTTCCGGCGCTTGCCGGAAAAGACCGAAGCGCCCGCGCCCTTAGATCACTTGGACCTGGCTGTGTTTACAAGTGGTAAAAACGATATAAATACTGTTCGTTTTCTCACACAAACCGCTCGTTTCGTGTCTTAGGCCATCAATGTGTACTTACATTTACGAGTCATTAAATCATGTTTTATTTGGACTTCTCTGTGCATGCTCTTTGAGGTGGTGACCATAGACCTGCATTATATGACTGACAGACAAGAACGGTTTGACCTAAAAATATCCAAATTGAAACTACTGTGGAAACAAAGACACCTACATCTTGGATGCCCTTGAGGTAAGCTAAAACATATCAAAAATTAATTTCAAAGTGAACTATTCCTTTAAAGAGAATGAAGGAAAACACCAACCTATTTGTTCCTCTGTATCTTCATCTTTTATTCTGCAGGGTTCTTCCTTAATCTCCATCTTTACAATAGTATGTCCGTAGTTTCTCCTGGAGTAATTCCTCCTGCTTGCTTCTTCTTCTCCTGTGGGAAGATGGGAATATTCCCCAGCATTTAAACTCTCATGAACGGCTGTGGGAGCTTCACTGACTGAAGGAGTGAATTGTGGTCGTTGTTGCTCATTTAGCAGATGATCATCACACTTACAATCACTCAAGATTATTCAGGTGTAAATATTTTGCTCAAAATGTCATTTAGAAACAATTCCACAAACTGATTTTGTTTGAGAAAGCAGGACAAAATATATAAAACAACAAAGAATATCGTCTTTTAAGTTTAAATTAAAAAACAATTAAAAATAATAATAACAAAATATACACATTTAAATCCACAAACATAGATAATGCAAACCAATGACAGAAATAAGCTCAGTTAGAACAGAAAATAGAATAGAATGTGACTATTTCAATAGAACGTCAATCTTGACATTTAATTGTAACTAGTTTGCATATAGTTCATATTGTAACATATAGTTTAATACAAAAAGTTTAATATAACATTATTAACTAAACTTGGCATGGCAACCCTCTACAATGCGATTAATATCATTCATTCGCATATCAGATTAAACCTTCACTCTGGGCGAGTAAATAATGTCCATCATTAGCCTTTGGCTAATAAATTCTTAGATTTTACACGCTAAGTGTAAGTCTTATAAGATATATTTTCACTCGCTGAACACTGTGACTGACTGATCAGCGCTTGAGAGTTTTGCTCTATGTCAAGCGATTTGTGCACAGTGTCCCTTTGGACTATTTTACGTACCGTAAACTAGTGTGAAAGCGCACGACTCGCCGTCGGTTTGCTGAGAGTGTTTCTCACACACACACAAAGTAAGAGAGTGAGAAAGAGTGACATGCCACACAGAATCGGCGTGCTACTAGGGGTGGTTAATCTGTCTGATTTCCCGATTCGATTCGATTACGATTATTGAAGTCCCGATTCGATTACAGTCGATTTTCGATTATTAACGATTCTCGATTAGCAATTATTGATTTTCCATTTCACAACAGTAAACGAAAAAACACTACAAAGTGATTGCAGTATTAAAAAAAGTCAGCTGCTGAATTACTTAACTCTTTTATTGAGTAACAACAACTCAAAGCACTTTCTGTGTTGTGTAGTTATAATTTCAGAATTATTTGTATGTAGCTTATGTTCTGTAGAACACAGAAATGAATACATCACATTGTGTTGTGACTCATCAAGTTGAACGAAACAATAACAAATAAATGAAAGGCTTATTTCCTTAAGGAAGTAGATCAGAAACAACATACTGTAGAAATTGGACAATTTTCTTCTAGAAAGACAAGGTGTTGTTCAGGTGGAGGAAGACTGCAGGTTGCAGTCGAAACATGTCAAGGTAAATAAAAAGTTTATAATGCAAAAATTTTTTTGCATTATATGCGGTTAGAACAGCTGTCAGCAGCGCGTCCTCATCCATATCAAGCGCCTCGTCCCCTGAGGCGGCGGCAGCGCGGGCGGGAGCCGGCGGCTGCGAGTCCGGGAGAGGGGGCGGAGAAGGAGAGATAGACGCTCGAGGGAGTCATTCCGGCGAGCATTTGCATCAGAAAACGACGGCAGTGCAGCCCGCAGGGTCGACATCAGAAGTGCGTCGCTGAGCTCACAAACCCAGGCAGAGAGCGCAGATCACATGGCGGTCTCCGTCGCTGTGCGGGGCTCTGCACGCGCCGCAGGAAGTGCAAGGCATCTTGAAAAAGACGCTCGCTGCTCTTTTAGACAGTAAGTTTTGCAAGAAAGGATCCGTCGCCGGATAGCGTAGCTCGCACGGATGGCTGAAGGTGGCGAAGACGGCCGGCTTCTTCAGGCGCTGTCTTGTCGCATCCTCGACGGCGGCGGCGGCTTCTCTCTAGATCCAGCGATTTAATAAAAAATCGATTTTTGAAAATTTTATAATCGATTCATAATCGTCTATAACATAATCGCGATTAATCAATAATCGATTTTTTTAACCACCCCTACGTGCTACATGTAAACGATATTTATGTAACGAACACGTAATATTCAACAATATTATTGATCTGCCTGCATTGACACCATTATATGAGAACTGAACTTAGCTGGTCGATGACATCACTGTTTTCTCCAGGGCGGCTTTATAGATAAATTAACTAAATTAATAACTTGTTTACAACCAAAATGAACCATCACTGAACTTACTTAAGCTGGACTATGAAGCCATTTTCTTCTTGATCTGCTGTACAGCGTAAACAAACTTTGTGAAATTATTTTCTTGTTATCACAGTAAATCTGCTTTGAAACAATCTGTATTGTAAAAAGTGCTATATAAATAGAAGTGACTTGACTTGAGAGATTAAATTGTCTTCTAAAGCGAAGGGGTCGTCCTCTGCCTTGTCAAAAACACTCCAAATTGTGTGAACCATCTGGGGATGGAGTGTCAGCAAGCACAGATTGAGATTGCAAGCCCTCAGCAAGTCTGGCTGGCTTGTACAGAGGCCTCGATCTGAGCCCACCTTGGAGGTTTATGCTTAACGCCACTGCCATGTTGACCGAGCAGAGTAAGACGTGGTGCCCTCGCAGATCTGGCAGGAAGGCTCTGAGGGCCAAGAAAACGGCCAGCATTTCCAGGCAGTTGATGTGTAGCTGCTTCTCCATACTTGACCAGAAGTCGGCCTGACCTCGCACAGAGTGCCCCAACCCGTGTTGGAAACGTCTGTCGAGACCACCTTTCCTTCAGGAGACCATTCCCAGGTAAATGCCAGATTGGAACTGACATGGTTCCCTCCAAGGGGCCAAGGCCATGGTGCAGGCTTGGTCCACCTTGATACGGAGGCGTCCGTGACGCCAAGTGTGGGCTGTAACCCGGGGTGTTAGCCAGTACTGTAGGGCAGAGGCCCAGTATCCTCTGAAACGTTCCGAGGAGGGATGAAAACTTGAAAGACGCCGCAAGCTGTTAAATCGCAAGGCTCGCTTCGGTATGAGCGTGGCCCGCATTTGGGCTGAATTGAGGACTGCTCCCAGGAACGAGATTCGTTGGTTGGAAGAAAGCGAGCTCTTGGCAATGTTGATCCTGAGTCTCGGGCAGTCCAAATGGCTGAGGAGTAAGGATCTGTGAACGTACAGTACATTACGAGCCAGTCGTCGAGGTAGTTCAGGACGTGGTCTCCATTCTGTCTCAGAGGGGAGGGAGTCGCATCCATAAAGACGGATAGAGAGCTCGAAACGGTCCAAATGGAAGGACAGTAGGGTGGTAAGCCACCTGCTCAAACGAGAATCTCAAGAACAGTCTGTGATGGGGGGGGGGGGGGGGGTGGGGGGGGGGGGGGCATTTTGGATATGAAAGTAGGCATCTTTCAGATCCACTGCGAAAAACCAATCCCCTGGACACACCTGTAAGATGATTTGTTTCAATGATAGCATCTTGAATGGCCATTTTAAGGGCGCGATTCAGATGTCTGAGATCGAGGATGAGCCTGAGGCCGCCAACCTTCTTTGGAACAAGGAAGTAGTGGCTGTAAACCCTGACTCGCGATATAGCGTATTGTTAAAACTTTTTTTCATGATTTTGTTCATAAACAAAATACTAATGACTTAAGCCACTCAAATACTTTTGTTCCTTTATTATTGAAACAAATTCTACATACATGGTAAGCATAGATATAATGAATGCCATTTCTAATAGTGCATAACCTCTTAACAGCCAGACTAACTAAATTTGTACAGAATATCGATGGAGATAATTAGTTTCACTACATTTACTCCCAAATATTAAACAAATAAGCATTTCTATCTAGATTTTTAGCAGTTTGACCTCCCCCAATTTCCAACAATCCTCACCATGCCTCTATGTAATTTTAAAGGGGTCATATAATGATACATGCACTTTTACAAGTTGATTGTACTGAAATGTGTGTTGGGCACGTACCTGGGTCGAGATCTCAGGATTCTGTGAGAGGTTGCTGGCCCGAATTTCATGCATGGCTCACTGAGGGAAATGCATACTTGCGTAGTCCCCGAGGCCAGCTGTGTGCCAGCGCATCCGTGCCAAGGGCCCCCTCGGTCAGGGTGTAAAACAATTGGCAATGGGACATGTCCAGAGCAACAAACTCGGTCTACCTGTGTTTCTTCTGAAGCGTCTCCAAATCAGCTGGACCTTCTGGGGGTGGAGTCCCCATTCTCCCAAGAGAGTGTGAGCTGTTGTGAGAGATCGTCTGCTGCACAATTAAGCTCGCCCAGAACGTGAACGGCACAAAGCGACCTGAGATGCTTCTGACTCTAAAGGAGGAGATGGCAGGCAAGTTGTGTCATGCGATGGGAGCGTAGACCACCCTGATGGTTGATGTACACAACGGCCGCAGTGTTGTCTGTCCGGACCAGTACGTGCTTGCCTGGTAACAGTGATTTGCCATACTGCTAGCAACTTGAGGCAGTTAATGTGCCAGAGCAGTCGAGGTCCTGTCCAGGAGCCCGATGGTGCATGCCCATTGCACATGGCACCCCAGTCGGTGGTGAAGGCATCTGTTGAGACAAAAACATACCTGGACACTGGTTCTAGGGGAGTTCCTGCCTGAAGATATGCAAGATCTGACCATGGGCTGAAGGTTTGGCGACAGGCCGGAGTGATTGTCACTCGGTGGGTGCAGCATTGCCATGCCCATCTCGGGACTCGGCCGTGAAGCCAGTGCTGAAGCGGTCTCATATGAAGCAATCCAAGCGGTGTGACTGTGGCTGCCATATGCCCTAGGAGCCTCTGAAATTGTTTCAGTGTAACAGTTCGCTTACCCTTGAACGAATTCAGGCAGTTCAGCACCGACAGAGCACGTTTGTTTGTGAGATGTGCTGTCAGGTTGACAGAATCCAACTCCATACCGAGAAAAGAGATCCTCTGCACAGGGGAGATTTTGGTCTTTTTCCAGTTGACCCGAAGCCCCAGATGGAAGAGTTGTTGGAGCTCCAGGTCCATGTGTTAACACAACTGCTCTCACGAGTAGGCCAGTATGAGCCAGTCATCAAGATAGTTGAGAATGAGAACGCCTTGTTCCCTCATCAGAACAAGGGCTGCCTCTACAACTTTCGTAAAGACACGAGGCAACAGTGACAACCCGAAGGGAAGGGCTTTGTACATATATGCCCGACCCTCGAACGCAAAGCGTAGGAGCGGTCTGTGTCGAGGAAGAATCGAGACATGAAATTACGTGTCCTGGTGAATCGCTGCAAACCAATCTTGCGGTTGAATGCATTTGAAAATGCGTCTCTTGGGTCAACATTTTGAACGGGAGCTTGTGAAGGGTCTGATTTAAAATACGCAGATCCAAGATCGGTCGTAACCTACCGCTTTTTTGGGGTACAATGAAGTAAGGCACAGCGTCCCGGAGTAGGGTCCGAGTGTGCGTTGCAACAATTCCCGAAGAGCTGATTCCTCCATCGCTGGGTCGCCCGTCTCAGCAGTTGCGCTTGTTGTGACCTTTTGCGGGTGTGGCAGGGGCTGGGATGGGCTGCGGCGCTTTCCTGCGGCCGTGTAGGCTGCTGCTGTGGCTGTGCGGGAGCATAGGTGGAAGCAACAGGGGGCACCCTCTGCGACGAGCAGGCAGGGTGGAGACAGCAGCGGGGATCGGGGAGTCGATGAATTTATATTTGTCGGTCTCCCTCATTTCTGCCAGCTTAAGCCAAAGGTGGCGTTCCTGGACCACTAGTAAGGACATCGTCTGACCCAGGGACCGCGCAATGACTTTCGTCGCACATAGGGTGAGGTCCGTCATGCAGCTCTTTGAGTGCCTTGGCCTGGTAGACTAGCAGGAGAGCCATGGCGTGCAGGGCGAAGACGACCAGTCCAGCAGGTCTGTAAGCCTTGGCCATAAGCATGAACGAGAACTTACAAGCCTTGGATGGGAGACGCGAATTAGCAATTTTTTTTCTTTCTTTTTAAATATTTTTGTCTGATTTGATAATGCCGTTAGCTGTCTGTGAAGTATATTGGCTGAATGCACATGACTGAGTTAGGGCTGTGCGATATGAAGATATATATAAGATGAACGAAATAAAAAGTCTATTGTTTCATATTATGCTCTAACGTTTATTTCGTGGTGTTGCGAAATACATTATTTACGGCAATACTTTATCATCATTTGGATGACTGCAATCTTACACGCCACCATGGGGATGCAGTCAGAAACGTGAATATCAGCATGACGAGTGAAGGGGAGACAGAACCAGGTGGCTCTGAGCAGGAGAAGAACCAACCAGGACAAATCGAGGAGCTTGTTCCTAAACGAGGGGCTACCTCTGTAGCATGGACATGGTTTGGTTATGAAAAGTACACAGACCAAAAAAACTGTACTTTGCAAATTATATCGGACACCGGTTCCCACATCAGGATCAAACACCAATAACTTCACTCACATTATCAACGTAAAACATCATCCTTCACATATAACAGCAAAGTGAGGCGGTGGTCATACTGCACAGCACAGATTGTACTACGGACTACGAACTATTTAAATTGAGCAGTGTAACATTCTATATGTTTAATTGACTGTATTTTATTTTGATAATGAACAGAACACAAAGATAATTAACACAATATGTTGTGTGTGTGCGTGAGGCGCCAGGGCGATCACAGGAATTTTTGTCCTTCTGAGAAACCAGTTACTCCGTAATGTATGGTCATACGGATAAAAGCAAGACATGATTCAAAACTGTAAAGCTTTTTTAAAATACAGAAAATTAACAGGATGCCGTTTTCTACCGTCTCGGTTTCTTTTGAGCCCGCCACAATGAAACGAAACTCAGTTCTGTTAGTTAATCTGTCATTATTTAAGTGAAATATTTAGCATATAAGCCTATAAATTAAGTTTTATATATTTTATTTTATTCCATTTCCTCCGTTCACATTAGGGGTCGTTCGTTTATCTGTGCCGATATTAAGCATTTTTATGGTTATCGTCATCAGCCATTTTAAAAACCGATTTGTAGATAAAATAATTTCATTTTGAAATGCGATATATTTGTCTCTAACGGAGCCAACTCTGTCGGAACCATAAACTTTAAAAAAAAGATGGACGACGCCCCTTCGCTCTCTTCCATTGGTCAGAAGTGAAGAAACCAGTATCCCGATATGGCGCTGACATCTTGGAACTTGAGTCTACGCAGTAGCGATTTCGGGACCAGACATGCACAGTAGTGAGCAGGAAGTAAAGCCGCGAAATCCGCGATGCAGAAAACACGGACGGAATCGCGGAATCCAGTCATAAAAACGGAATTTACTGTATAAAGCGGAATATCACTGAATTTGTAATTTTTTTTATGAATTAATAATAAGCAGGTCAGTACAAATCAAATCGAATTTCAAACCGCAAAAAGACTATTTAAATATGAATCCTGCGTGTCTCTTAATGTATGGCGCAGATGCGTGATTTCATTTACCACACACACACACTGGAGCACGCTTGCACTGTTTTCAGCCTCAGCCGCATCATTATATGAAGACATGATTGCATAAACCTCATCTCCAGAGCCACTTAGGCCTTGTTTACACTGTCAGTGAAATGTGACTAGGGTTGGGTACCGAAACGCGGTGCCAATAGGGAACCGGTTCTGACGTAAACGGTAGTAACCAGACCGAATAAGAACGAAAATTTCTTAGGAAAAAGTCTCTGTGGCATAAGGCGCACACACGCAAAGTCTCTCGCTCTCTCCCTCTCTCTCTCCGCCGTGCACGCACTATACGGTTTATTTTAGCACTGTCTGTTCTGTCTCATATGCGCGCTTTTGCTCGCTCGCTCAAGCGTTCCGGGAGATTTTAACTAATTTGCGGGCATCAGGGAGCCGTTATCAATATACGGGAGACTCCCGGAACGTCTGCTGATAGCGAGGGGATTATTGAAGATGCCGAAGACAAAACGCTCCAAGGTTTGGCTGCATTTCACGTGTAAAATTACGCGTCAGAACGATTGTCTGAAGCCCATATAGAATCACGATTCACTCCAATCCATTGGCCGATGACACGGCCGCCGCCTTGATGCTCTTACGTCATCGTATTATATTAGCGCGCGCATCATCTGCTCAGATTTCTCTGCCGAAAAAGGAAGCTTGTCGGCAGCGCGAGGAGTTTGGCAGTGGCAGTGTCTCGTTCCCTATTCAGAGAACATGGGTTACACACATTATGTTTCATAAGTTTACTCAAAGCTGCGTAGCTAAGACCCAGTGGGAACGAAATACCTAACTTGCCAAGCTAAGCGCTTCAACTAGTACAATGATCAGATAACTTACATGACTGGTTCAAGCAGACAAAACATGGGAACCTGTAGCCATGTCGATATTAGATTACCCAGGTAGTAATCTCTGTTAATCTCCAGTATTATTACATTGTTTGATACAATATTGTTTTATTTGATATTATGTAATGTGAATTTTTATTTTATATTGGTTTATTTATTATTACCATATGTAACTTGTATTTATATTGTTTAAAAATATAAGTTAATATTGTGTCCAGTTTGGCCCTGTAAATAAAGGGGTATTATTTTTTGACAAAGTGTGTGCGGTTTCGTTTTCTTAAGTACCGTTTCAAGAACCGTTTAAGCACCGGAACCGTTTAAAAAATACAGAGTAGGTACTGGTATCGGATAAAACCCAACCGATACCCAACCCTGAATGTGACCCAATTCCGATGTTTTACTCATATGCGAGATCGGATGTGTTCTATGACAGTGTAAACAGGAAAAAAAGCATGTATTCGGATATTTTGAGATCGGTTTCAGGCCTCGTTCATATGTGGAAATAAATCAGATATAAATCAGATATGTGCCAATGCGACAGTCATGTAAACAGGCAGATCGGATTTTCTGAGGCATTAGGCTGCGTCTCCACGGTTTAATGACTAGAGAAACCCAGACGCGCATCTGCAAAGGGACGGATGGCCCGACGAAACATTGTGTCGTCATAGGAGAGGAATGTGGACACACGTTGACACAACATATCGTTGGCTTGCTCATCCTAAAATTTCAGACCCACTGCACCTCGTTAAAGCCCGCCACAATCTCATGAAAGTGCGTATATAGCACAAATTTTTTTTTCACGTGCCATTTACGCCAAAAATAGTTTTTTCGCGCATGATATGCACTTTATGTGTTCAATACGCACGTTTACAGTGCGTATCATATGCAAGCAAAAACTATTTTTGGCGTAGCCTATAAATGGCACGAGAAATAAAATTCGTGCTATATTCACTTTCATGAGATCGTGTTGTATATTCCCACCAGTCCTGAGATCTCCCTGCGCGTTCATCCATCTGTGCAAGAAGACCCCTTTAAACATGCGCGATGTTTCAGTCAAGTGTAAACACATGACTCGGATATGGGTCACAATTTAAAGAACGTATAAACGGACGGTAAAAAAAAATCGGATATAGGCAACAAATCAGAATTGGGCATCAAGACCTGCAGTGTAAACGAGGCCTTAGTCACTTCATGAGCTTTTTAATGCTTCATCTGAGAAAAGTTATCATCATATCATTAACACACAGAAACTCAAAGATCTCCACTGCAACCCGTCAAAAAAAAAGTTCGGTTTTTCATCGAGCCCAAAAATTATTATTTATTAAACTGTAAATAAATTAAATAAGTTTCAAAGATTTCAATTAATTAGAAATGCTTTTTGATTACTAAAATTTAATTTATCCATTAAAATATAGTCTTTAAGTTTTACAAAATGTTTACAGAATGATTCTGGGTGCTCCCTGCACTTTTTAAGTTATTAATAATAATAATAATAATAATAATAATAATGTTATTATTAACAGTTCTCAGATTTAAAGATATGTTTAAAATAATTTAAAGAAAGTATTTGTCAAAACTAGGGATGTAACGATTCACTCGCAACCGGTTGAAAATCGATAAAAATGTGTGACGATTCAAGTCGGTTGAAATGTTAAACGAATCGCGATACACGTTTTAAACAGCAGGGCGCGTTTACTATAGCCTACTGTGAAGTTGTGAACCTCGCTTTACAATAGCACAATAGCAGCGAGCACACACTGGCGTGAAGCTAGCGAGTGTTTTCACTTCATTCATGGAACTTGATCTTGTGTGAGCCAAGCTCAACTTCCATAGGAATGAACTGAAAACGCTCGGTTTGCTCCGCTCGCGCCGCACCAGTGTGTGCCATAGACTGGTGTGCACGTGCCCTCAAACAGTAGACATGGCTTTGGCGACGGCAAGCGTATGTTGACGTTGACTCATTCAAATCGGAGGTGTGGCGGCATTTTGACTTTCCGTAGACTAATAATAATCACCACCGTGAGTAACACCAGTCACCTCCGTTTTCATGTAAAAGTCATTAATACTACAATTGCGAGAGCCACGGAGATCACAAGGTGCATCAGTGTTTCCGTGGCAACCAGGTGTTGTATTTATTTTACTATCTCTTTCTCTAAATGTGTTTTTTTTTTACTCTTACTAGTGTAATGATACAAATTATAACAAAATTAGAATCTTGCCTTTATTACAATGTAAAACCCCTGTCAATCTGGTACTACTAATTTTACACAGTCTTTTACATAGTGTGCGAAGGTACCAGTGTCCAGCCTCTTGACCAAACAGACAGAAAGACTGAGTTGAAACAACCTTGAAGGGAATTTTTTTAATGTAGTTTTATTATTTGAGAAATATATTTTAAATTAAAAAGAAATGTGCAGCATTTTGTCTGAGAAATAATAAAAGGGACACTTTTGTCTTAAATCGCATTTGTTAAAAAAATCGTGAGAAAATCGTATCGTGAAACCAGTATCGTGAATCGTATCGCATCGTGAGATGAGTGAATCGTTACATCCCTAGTCAAAACACTTTGTTATTCTTACTTTTTTAACATTAACTTACATTTTTAAACCAGACTTAGGCTATATATCGGTTCAAAATATCGGTTATCGGTCTACTTGATCTGTAATAATCGGTATCGCATCGGCCCTGAAAATCCCACATCGGTCGACCCCTAGTTCACATTAGCGCTTTAAGTGCGTGATCCATGTTCTACACTATCCTCGTATCCTGCAATTTCCGCTGGTTTCAGAACACACAACAAGTTGGATATTACCTGCTATTCATTTTCACTGAAATGTATGCCTAATTGTTTGACAGTTGGTGACATAGCATATATATCCTCGGAAAAACTAATGCCAGTGCATTGCCATTGCGTCTTACCTGATGACTTGAAAGCTGAGCACAGGCATTTCACTCACGTTGGATAGGTAATGCGTCAATATCACATTTGCATAATCTATTCGTGATTGTTTGACTGCCAAATTAAAATATTAAACAGAACATAAAATAACTTTATTAACCGGTTAATGGCAATTTTAAATAAGCATTTCTGTTCAGAACGATTAAATTTGATTTTGTTTCTGGTTATATTCCTGTCAAAATTACGTTTGTTTCCAGTTCATTAAATTTCGTTCATTTACCCGGTTTGGAGCCCTGATTGCTGCTACATTTTAAACTTGAAATTACAATGTTTACATTTGGAATTTTATATAGCAATATTTTATGTTGGGCCTGTAATCATTTGTTTTTTGAAAAGTGTTTTATATTTTGTATTTCTATTCTACATTCTTAAACATTTGCCAATCAAACAAAAGTTCTAAATAAAGGGAGAGAAATAATTGAACTCAATTTTGAGTATATACTTTAAAATGTAGAAAAGAAAATTGTCCTTCCCATGTGGTCAATATTAAACTATTAATCTATTGAATTTACAGAAAAGGGACTATATCATGATATTGTTATCGGGATATGAAATTACTTATACCATGATACGAGATTTAGGTTATATCGACCAGCCCGCCCTACTCTAAGTGAAAATAATATCATTGATGAGATTTAAATACAATTAATATTTGGTGGCCATGATTAGGGGTAGGGGTGGGCGATATCTCGATATTTAAAATATATCGAGATATTTTTTAAACACAATATGGATTTTGACATATCGTATATATCGATATATTGTTTATATTTAATCCTGATTTCGCCACTTTGCTTGTTTGCCTTCTCTGTGCTGTGCTCGCCCCCGCCTCCTTGCTTTTGTTCCCCCTCACCTCGCGTGTTGTCTCATTCAACAATTGTCTCATCCGCAACCAGCCCGGAGGCTACAGAACTCCGAGTGTGTCTGCGCGCGAGCGACAGAGCACGAGAGAAACCTCCAACGCATTCTCATCCCAAAGCGTAATATATTGACTCTTTTGCCAAAGCGTCTATATCCAACGCACATGGCACCCTTTAGCGTCAATATAACACGCTTCGGTTTTGGGTAGGTTTAGGTCTGGGGTAGTGTTAGGGTTAGACCACTAGGAGGCGCCATATATCTGCGTGGGTTAGGGTTAGGGTGCGCAAGACCGGCAAGACCCCATTTGGCTTGGCTGTGTGTTTATATCTATGGGCTGTGTGCACGGCTTTTTTTTTGTAACAGCGCGCTCGGCGCCGCGTCCGAATCATAGACTTCAAGCCGAATCTGCCTGAGCATGCACGTCTCACCGCACCGGCACGCAGTTTGCGCGTCTAAATTGCAAAGTTCATTCCAAAGTTTTTTCGTTAAGTTGTTACTGTGTGTGACTTAAAAAAAAAGCACGTTCATTGCAACGTTTGTTTGTTTTGTTAGTTAAGGATTTGTTTACTGTGTGATACATTTAATGGAAAGCACATTCACTTCTAGTTGTCTTGCTGTTCATGTTAAATAAACGTAGAGCCAGTAGCTAATCAGTGTCTGGTTGTTTATTCAAACTAAGTTGTCCTATAACAGACGAAAAGTTATTCAACCCCCCGACGACGGTTATGTTATGAACCGTCACATTTGACTCACGTCATAACCGTCATCACCAATTCTGAAACCGGCACACCCCTAGCCATGATTGCTTTGATTTTATTAAATGTTACCATTTTTTTTATTGTAAATCATTGTTTAGTGATGTTGGATAAATTGATTCACGATTTTTTCTCATGAAATCATGCAATTAATCACAATCCCCAAATAAACAAAGATTAATTATTGTTGCCGACAGGGGCGTATAAAACAAAAAGTGCTTTTAAAAGTATAAATTCTGTCACTCATCATTAACTCAGCACACACAGCAATCCAATTCTTGCATTCTGTCGGGAATATATTTCTGCATCACATCTTGCTTTTAAAAGGAAACCACCATAAATTGCAAAATTCTCTTCTTTGACCTTTGATGCATGTAAACCTGTTGTGAGAAAATAGCATAGACTAATAGGGCCAGAAATATGAATGAAGGAAAACACCAACCTATTTGTTCCTCTGTTTCTTCATCTTTTATTCTGCAGGGTTCTTCCTTAATCTCCATCTTTACAATAGTATGTCCGTAGTTTCTCCTGGAGTAATTCCTCCTGCTTGCTTCTTCTTCTCCTGTGGGAAGATGGGAATATTCCCCAGCATTTAAACTCTCATGAACGGCTGTGGGAGCTTCACTGACTGAAGGAGTGAATTGTGGTCGTTGTTGCTCATTTAGCAGATGATCATCACACTTACAATCACTCGAGATTATCCATGGTTTAAGTGTTTTACTCAAACTGTTTAAAAACACTCAACTTCTCAAACTTTTTATGTTGCTCTTACATTAGATATAATTTACATGCATTAAAAACTTTAACATGTTTAATTTGTTTATTACCTAAAATAAAAACACAACTCATAATCTTCACAAATTGTAATGTGAAAAAAAAACAGTTAACGAGTTTAACGTTACGTTTCACGAGCGTAATGAACAACATCAGTCGGTTGATTTCGATTCATTTCTGAGTGATTCACTAAATGAACGGACTCGTTTTGGGGGTTTGGATTTAGATTTCTCCTAATAAATGATAAAGTGAATGTACTCACAGTCTGATAACAGCAGATTTAGAACAGAATGAACGGTTGTGTTCCACTTCTCATGTTTATTTTCCCTTCCCTCGCTCACTTCTTTTCTTCTCCTAGACTCGGGTGTGTGTCATTGCTTCGGTTGCTCGAGCGCCTCTACTGGCGGAAACCAATTTATATCATATTAAACTATCTAACATTCATAGATTAAATGTGCTATCTGTTATTTTGGCTGATATTATAAAAACTCTTTTTATCTCGCCACATGTGTTTGATTTGGGATAATATAAAGATACAAATTTTAAATATTATTTTAGAAATAACATTTATTGGTTATACAGTTTATTTGCCATAATAGAGGATGTTTGGAAAGGCATAGCCTAGGCCTATATTTAAACTTGCAAATTGTTTTTGATTCTGGTGATTTGAAAACAAGCTTATAGGGCTGTTGAGAACCAGAACTAAACTGACCTGAGCCTGAAGTTTACATGCTTCCCTATTATGGATGTGATTATTGATAAAAAAATATCAAATTCATTTATTGTTTACTTGATCTCTTCAACCACTACAATACTATTAATGAACAGTATGACCTCACTAATGCTGCTGAGTTATTTTCAGCATGTGTAAAGGTTGTTTTATGCTAATTGTTCTGCACAGTTGTAGCTTGTTGTGTGGTTGGATTTCAGTTCTCAAAAGATCTGATCCTGAATCAGCGTGAAAAGAAAAACCTTGACATTGAATTCAGCTCTGAGCGACCAGATCTGGATTCATCAGTAGAGACGAGTAACACATGCAGTAGGACTTTTAGGAATTGAAAATAGGAAAGAGTTTTTTAATGCACATATTTTGAAAAGAGTTTTTTATTTGCTAATAGAAATGTGTCATCATCAGTGGACTCATGTTAAATGTCTTCTTGATGTGGCCGAACTCTGTAATGAAATCAACTGGATCATCACTTATTGTAAATTATTAACAAAGAGGAGATGGATTTTAAAAGAAAAACAAAGAGGCTAAACTGGTTCAGGCACTTTCTCCATTTGCTTCATGCGTCACAGAAGCTGTTCGAAATATTTACTCAGTCATTCATTTCCTGGTGGATTCTGTGGTTCTCGGCTGTGTTTGAAGTCTGAGGTTTCAGTAGCCGTATTCTCCAAGGGTTTAAATGAAAAAATATGAACTAGGGATTAAAATAATAATAAATATTTCCAGATCTGGATTTAGGTGAGTGTTTTCTGTCGTTTGTTTGGCATTTCTATCACGTTCCGATAACGAGAATGCATAGCTCTGATTTAAAACAACTCTTTAAATTACATATACATTTCAGAATTTGCAGAAAAATAACTTTCTATGTCGCTTTTTTGCTTTGATCTGAAAATTTTTCAAAGATCATTGTGCGTTTTTCACTGGAAGCAAGAAAATGCGACTGTTTTTAAGAGTTAACATAATCAATAATCACTCATTTGTGAAAACATGATTAACTATCCCTGACCTATAAATAGTGAAGAATGTAAATATTTTAAAGTCCAAAATATTTTCTACATTTATCTCAGATTGTCAATATGGTCTCAAACTTTTGGCCTGCACTGTACATCAGATTACTCTGTAATAGTGTTTGTCCAGTCAGAATTTCATGATTTCTCTTTAATATTGATGTGGTTATTTTGTGTGTTTTGCAGATGTTCTCTGATATCTCAAAATATGGAGAATAAGATTTCATGCAATATGACAAGAATACTAAACTAAAAGGCCAGAAAGAGAACGAAACGCATCTGAAGGAAAAGAAAAGATGACAGACGAATACAAACCTGCGCTGAAGGAAAAAACATTTAACATAAAAGAAAATGCCCATGGATTCAGAAAACATCTAATTCTGCAGCAGAAAAACAGTATGGACGCACATCGACCAAAGTGTAAGAAAGTTTGAGAGGAATTTCAGGTTTTAACACAAATATCCATATATACACTGTAAAAAATTATCATGATTTTAACGGTAAAAATGCTACAGTGAAAAACTGTTAATTGGTTAACAGAAAGTTTCCTTACTATATACGGTAAATAACTCTGATAGATCTAACGGTACATTTAATGTAATTTTACTGTAAAATACCATTAAATTTACAGTTTTTTAAAGTGAAAAAGAACAACTTATTGAATAATTTACAGTGAAAAACCGTAAATTGACATTCCCACATTTCCCTGCATGACACTTCACATTTGATGTATTTTTGTTGAAATAACTATGTTTCTTCTTAGTTTTCTTAGTTCTTTTCTTATTAGTTATGTACATTAGAGTTTTATGTTACATTTAATGTTGTTAAATTAATGTTTATTGCATTTTTCAAAATTTCATGTGTTACCATGATGCTGTTTAGTGTTTGTGCGAATGACACTGTGCAGCTTCTATATATTAGTATTAAAGGAACACTGCGACTTTTTGGGACTTTAGCCTATTCACCTTATCCCCCAGAGTTAGATAAGTCCATACATACCTTTTTCCTCTCTGTGCGTGCTATAAGTCTGTTTGACGCACCCACCGCTAGCCTAGCTTAGCACAAAGACTGGATGTAAATGGTTGCAGCTAGCATACTAATCCAAATAAGTGACAAAATAACGCAAACATTTTCCTATTTACATGTTGTGATTGGGTGATTGTGATTGTGATTGTGGGCGCGCCGTGGTGAGGAGCAGAAAGCGTGTCTCAGGTGCTGCGGTTATCACGCCGCCCAAGTAGCAGTGCTTCGCCTTCAGAGAATATAGTTCCCAGTATTTATACGGTTAAAATATGTCTGTGTCTCATGTGACTTTGTTTTTTGTACACTCTGTGACTATACAAATCACAACATGTAAATAGGAAAATGTTTGCGTTATTTTGTCACTTATTTGGATTAGTATGCTAGCTGCAACCATTTACATCCAGTCTTTGTGCTAAGCTAGGCTAGCGGTGGGTGCGTCAAACAGACTTATAGCACGCACAGAGAGGAAAAAGGTATGTATGGACTTATCTAACTCTGGGGGATAAGGTGAATAAGACTGGATGTAAATGGTTGCAGCTAGCATACTAATCCAAATAAGTGACAAAATAACGCAAACATTTTCCTATTTACATGTTGTGATTTGTCCCAAAGTCCCAAAAAGTCGCAGTGTTCCTTTAACTTTCTTGTGGATGACCTGCTTGTGATGAGCTTTAATTTATCATGTGACTTTCATCACTGCTGTGATGATTGTTGTTTGTCAGTGTATTACAATGGTACAAAACAGATATTAATACATAAATAGGTTGGTAAATTAACATTATATCAGATAATGAAATACGGTTCATTACTGTAAATTTTAAGTCCAGTCTGTAAAACCAATAATGTCTGTACCATATTTTTGACGGTAAAGTTCTGGCAACCACAGCTGCCGGTATTTTAACGTAAAAATGGCATTTTATTTTTTACAGTGTATGTGATGTGCATGTATACAATGATAATAACATTTGCGCGGTGTATAAGTGAATGTTGACTGTTGACCCTTAACTTGGGCTTTTAGTAATTAAATGCATGGAATTGAATAAAAGTGAAATCCCCCAATGATAAATCAGAATATTATATCAATAGGTTTTCACCAGATACTCGTTGGTTTCTAGACTGTGCTTCTAAAGAGCAACACAGATCGATAAAAAATGAAGAAATGTCATATTAAGACCATTAAACTGCTCTTGCATCATTATGATTTCAGGGTGGATTATGATCATGTGACTCTCTCAATCCGTGGCCTGAACTTCTGTTTGTTTGCTTTCAGTCTCTCTTGATCCAGACGGACCTGCGGAGAAAAGAGAAATTCAGGCATGAGGTCAGAGTTTCACAGCTCATAATCATAAAATAAATCTGCACGCGTTTTGATTTCTAACACTGTGTTTTCTCTTCAGAAAGCGGCAGTTTTTCTCATCTAACTGTTGAACATCTAGAACATCATCTAACATCTAGAATGTTCTTCACGTCACTTTCAGTCGGTGAATCAGAATGAGACTGGAATACAAAACACTATTATTTTCCTCTGAAAATGCTCCTTTTTAAAATGTTTATGCATGGCTATAACTGTACCGTGTATAGGCTATACTTAAACTGATTTTGATTTAATACTGTGTACACAGGCTTATATATTTTGTCATAATGATCAGACAATGATAAAGAAGATGACAAATCTTCCTCCTATTTGAACTGGTATAGTTCATGTTGCACAAACTGTTTAGAGACTGAAAATATTTTTCCTTAAACGTGTCATTTTTACTTCCGTTTAGAAGGTATTTTTTATCTTAAGAACCTCCTATAACTGGTGTCAAGTGTCTTGTTCAAGTTCACAATGATCTGTGTTTGAGTTGCATAATGAGCACATGGTCAGCAGGGATGAAATGTCTTTATTATTTGGATTCTGCTGAACACTTTGTGAAGGTCATGTAAGTGTCAAAGTGTATTTACAACATTAAACTCTGTCTGTTTATACTTGAAAGTGATCTCGGTCCCAAATTTATTCTTTAATGTCTAAATGACCATGTTTATACAATGCTCAATAAATATTTATCTAAACCAACAGACGTGGCTGCGTAACGTCACTTGTCACAAGTAGAACAGCCTATAATATGAAGCACACTGTAAAAAAAATCTTAATTTTAACAGTAACATTTTTTTTAAAAGCATGTTAATTGCTTAACAGTATTTATCCTTTTTCACAGTTACCACCTAATGGTCATCGTCTCTGTCACTATCAACGTCACTGTCGTCGTCACTATTACTGTTGTCGTCACTGTTACTGTCATCGTCACTGTCACAGTCATCATCACTATTACTGTCATCATCACTGTTACTGTCATCGTCACTGTTACTGTCATCATCACCGTTACTGTCATCGTCACTGTTACTGTCATCGTCACTGTTACTGTCATCGTCACTGTTACTGTCATCATCACTGTTGCTGTCTGTCATCATCACTGTTACTGTCATCATCACTGTTACTGTCATCATCACTGTTGCTGTCTGTCATCATCACTGTTACTGTCATCGTCACTGTTACTGTCTGTCATCATCACTGTTACTGTCATCATCACTGTTACTGTCATCATCACTGTCACAGTCATCATCACTGTTACTGTCATCATCACTGTTACTGTCATCATCACTGTTGCTGTCTGTCATCATCACTGTTACTGTCATCGTCACTGTCACAGTCATCATCACTGTTACTGTCATCATCACTGTTACTGTCATCGTCACTGTTACTGTCTGTCATCATCACTGTTACTGTCATCATCACTGTTACTGTCATCATCACTGTTACTGTCATCATCACTGTCACAGTCATCATCACTGTTACTGTCATCATCACTGTTACTGTCATCATCACTGTTGCTGTCTGTCATCATCACTGTTACTGTCATCGTCACTGTCACAGTCATCATCACTGTTACTGTCATCATCACTGTTACTGTCATCATCACTGTTGCTGTCTGTCATCATCACGGTTACTGTCATCGTCACTGTTACTGTCTGTCATCATCACTGTTACTGTCATCATCACTGTTACTGTCATCATCACTGTTACTGTCATCGTCACTGTTACTGTCATCGTCACTGTTACTGTCATCATCACTGTTACTGTCATCATCACTGTTGCTGTCTGTCATCATCACTGTTACTGTCATCATCACTGTTACTGTCATCATCACTGTTACTGTCATCGTCACTGTTACTGTCATCATCACTGTTACTGTCATCGTCACTGTTACTGTCATCGTCACTGTTACTGTCATCATCACTGTTACTGTCATCATCACTGTTACTGTCATCATCACTGTTACTGTCATCGTCACTGTCACAGTCATCATCACTGTTACTGTCATCGTCACTGTCACAGTCATCATTCAGCGAGGCTACACGCATCTGCTGATCCTGAGAGAAGCCGCCGTCGTCGAAAAGGCAACTCTAGCGAGCATCTGGGAGACTGAGGAAGCCGGCCGTCTTCGCCACCTTCAGCCGTCCTGCGAGCTAGCGCCATCCGACGGATTTGTATCCTTTTTACGAAAAAGCTTCCTGTATTGTATTGTATCTAAAAGAGCCGAGCGTCTTTGTAAAGATGTCTCGTAAATCTTCCTGCGGTTCCTGCCGCGCTCCCCTCGAGACTGGAGACCGCCACGTCATCTGCGCTCTCTGCCTCGGATTGGGGCACGCCGAGCTCGCCCTCGCCCATGGCGGCTGCGTTCTCTGCGAGGAGATGCCGTTGTCGACCCTGCGGGCTCGACTTCAGGCCACTAAAGTTGCTTCCGCGCCGCCTCTGACTTCGCCGCGGAAGAAGAAACGCCGCTCTCAGAGGCCGCCGGAACCCCAGCTGGAAGCGTTCATCTCGCCGGAGCCTGTCGCCTCCCGCTCTCCTTCTCCGCCGCTTCCGGACGTACAGTTGCCGCCGAGTGGCCGCTCTGTCGCCTCCGATGACGCCGCGGACATCAAGGAAACCTGTTCGCTTCTCGCTTCAGACAGTGAAGAATGGTCCGGTTCTCACGCCTCCTCGGCCCGAGAATCCTCTGGGACCCGCGCTAGAATCGAGGAGGAATTAGTGCGCCTCCTCTCACAGGCCGTCGAACGCCTCGGGCTCGATTGGTCTCCTCCCCCCGAGCAGAACATCAACCGTATGGACGGCAGCTACTTCCGCCAGCGCTCGACTCCCGTCACTAAACGGGCCGCGCCCTTCCTGCCTGAACTGCACGCGGAACTCACGAAGTCCTGGAATGCCCCGCTCTCTGCCAGAACTCGCTCTGACTCTTCCGCCCCGCTTCGCGTTGTGGACGGAGCCGCAGAAAAGGGCTATCTCTCCATTCCCCCTGTAGAGGACCTGGTCGCCGCACATTTATGCCCGCCTTCCACGAGATGGCGCTCATCACCTGTGCTTCCCTCTAAAGCCTGCAGAGCAACTTCGAGCTTTCACGCCCGCGCTTACTCAGCCGCCGGCCAAGCAGCCTCTGCACTCCACTCCATGTCCGTCCTTCAGATTCTACAGGGCGATTTACTTCGTGAATGGGACGAGAGCGGTAAAAATCCCCCCTCAGTCGCGGATTTGAGGAGCGCCACGGACATTGCCCTTCGCGCTACAAAATCTGCTGCTCAAGCCCTTGGGAAATGCATGGCTGCCATTTGTGTGTCTGAAAGACATTTGTGGCTCACACTCGCCGACATGGGAGATTCTGAGTGTGCTGCCTTTCTCAACGCCCCGCTCTCTCCATCCGGCCTCTTCGGATCTGCTGTCACGGGTATCGTTGACCGTTTCTCCGAAGTGCAGAAAGCCTCCCAGGCCATGAATCTTTTTCTGCCTCGTCGCGCTAGCTCCTCTGCAGGCCGCTCACGTGACCAGCCTCCTGCACGAGCCCCACCCCAGCGCCCAGCTCAGCACAGTCAGACTTCTCAGCGACGCCAGGGCGGCCGCCCTCGTTCTCGCTCTGACAGCCGCCACAGACCGCCGCCTCCCCGGGGGCCTCGGCCCAGGATCACGCTGAAACCTGATCACTCGAAGTCTGCCTAGCACAGCTGAGGAAAAGACGGCGCTCTCCCGCCGCCGCCGGACCGCCGGACCGCCGTCAAAGTTTCGCCCTCTGTTAGTCCCCGCTCACGCGGCTACTACAGCAGTGTACCCCGCCATTACCAAGCCGGGTCCCCTTTCCCGCTTGCATGAGCACAAACGCCGTTTTCACGGCGACCCAGAGAAATCTCAAAAAGAGCATAAAAGCCTCACGTGTAGAAGATGTGCCCACAACACTGTGTTCACTCATACACAAAAGCATTTCAGTTCCCGTGTGTCTCACAGAGCCCACTCTCATAAAGCGGTTCCAACCCGCTCGAGTTTCAGAGCGCATAAGCGCGCCCACGAGCCCGTGTGTGCGTCCCACCTCTGCTCACTCTGTTACACGGCCCTTAAGCTCCTCTCTGAGTGTAAGTCCCGCTGTCATAAACACTATGAGCGCGCCCGCGCAGCCCGCTATGTGCAGCAACGGGGACCATGTAGCCATTCACCCCTTAGCGTTACGCTTTAAAGCGTGGGAAGCTATTCCGGGAATTTCCCAGTGGGTGCTAAACACAATAAGGCTAGGCTATCGCTTACAGTTTCACCGCCGCCCTCCACGTTTCCGAGCGCGGCTAGAAACTATTGTGAACCCAGAAGCAGTGACTCTGCTCCGTTCAGAGATAGCAAAACTATTGTGCAAAAGGGCTATAGAGAGAGTTCCTCTATCTATGAGCGAGTCTGGGTTTTACGGCCATTATTTTCTGGTTCCAAAGAAAGACGGCGGCCTCAGACCAATCTTAGACCTCAGATTTCTGAACAAAGTTCTCATGAAGAGACCGTTCAAAATGCTCACTATCAGAAAACTCCTCGCGCACGTGCGCCAGGGGGACTGGTTCATTTCACTAGATCTGAAAGATGCTTACTTTCAGATTCAGATAAATCCCCTTCACAGGCCATTCTTACGTTTCGCCTTCGAAGGCCAGGTTTATCAATACACCGTCCTTCCGTTCGGCCTATCCCTAGCACCCCGCACGTTCACGAAGTGCATGGATGCGGCGCTCGCCCCCCTGTGGAGTCAGGGGCTGCGAATACTGAACTATTTGGACGACTGGCTGATTTTGGCACGATAACAGAGAGAGCTACTGTCTCATCGTACAGTTCTCCTCGACCATCTGAAAGCTTTGGGCCTCTCTGTCAACTGGACAAAGAGCGCACTACAACCCAGTCAGACTATCTCCTTCTTGGGTATAGAGCTAGACTCGGTCACGATGACGGCTCGTCTGTCAACACAGCGCGCGCGCCGTGTTCAGCGTCTCGCCGCATCTTTTCAGATGAACAGACTCACACCTCTGAAAACTTTTCCGAAGGCGTTGGGTTACATGGCCTCAGCCTCCGCGGTGCTCCAGCTGGGGTTACTGCGCATGCGCCCGCTTCAGCTCTGGTTGAAGAGCCGTGTGTCTCACCGCGCGTGGACCACGGGCCGCCAGCTGATAAAGGTAACGCAGACCTGTATCACAGCTCTGCAGCCATGGACCGTAGCAGAATGGTTTCAGCGGGGCGTTTCCATGGGGACCTTTTCTCGCCGGAAGGTCATCTCGACAGACGCATCTAACACGGGTTGGGGTGCGGTCTGCGAGGGCTCACCGGCCTTCGGCCCCTGGTCAGCTCAGGAGAGTCTCCTCCACATAAACTGTTTGGAGATGCTGGTGGTCGAGAACGCGCTCACGCGCATTCTTCCGCGCATTCACGGTCACCACGTGCTGATCCGTTCGGACAATATAGCCGTGGTCTCCTATCTAAACCATCAGGGCGGAGTCAGATCCAGGAATCTCTTCCAGCTGACAGAACGCATCTTAGTTTGGTCTCAGTGTCACCTGCTCTTGCTCAGAGCAACGCACGTGCCGGGTCATCTGAACGACGGTCCAGACAGTCTGTCCAGGAACCCCATTCCCCCCGGGGAATGGTCCCTGCACACTCTTACAGTCCAAAAGCTGTGGCGAATATTCGGCAGAGCAGAGGTGGACCTCTTCGCCTCAGAAGAGAACACCCACTGCCCAATATTTTTCTCAAAGAGCGAGGACGCGCTTGCCCAGACCTGGCCCAGCCGCCCACTTTATGCATTCCCTCTGGTTTCTCTGCTACCACAGGTGCTTCAGAGAATCAGGGAAACACGCCACTCGGTGCTCCTCATAGCCCCGCGTTGGGAGGGTCAGACTTGGTTTCCGGAGCTCACTCAGCTGTAACAGACAGCCCCGTGGCCCATTCCAGTCAGAGCAGATCTCCTCTCCCAAGCTCGCGGCACGATCTGGCATCCCCACCCAGAGCGCTGGGCGCTACATGCGTTGGTGATCAACGACTACCCGTCGCTTTGCCAGAGGGAGTGTTAAACACGATCACGAAGGCTAGGGCGGCTTCTACTAGAAGGCTCTATGCGTCTAAATGGTGCACCGACAGAAATTTGGACCCACGGTCATGCGAGGTCCCTTCCTTGCTAGTTTTTCTCCAAGAGATGTTGGACAAGGGCAGGTCCCCGTCCACTCTCAAGGTGTATGTGGCAGCCGTCACAGCGTTCGTTGAACCCCGGCGCGGCCAGTCACTGGGCAAAGATGGCTTGGTCATCCGCTTCCTCAGGGGAGCTAGAAGGATGAACCCCCCGCGCCCCCCTTCGGTGCCGATTTGGGACCTTTTTATAGTTCTCGAAGCTATGAAAGCCCCCCCCATTCGAACCGCTAAACACCGTGGACCTCAAATACCTTTCGCTCAAAACCGTTTTTCTGCTCGCGCTCGCGTCAGTAAAACGTGTGGGAGACCTTCACGCGCTGCCCAGTAGCGCTTCCTGTCTCGAGTTTGGGCCCAATGACTCCTTAGTCGTTCTCAAACCTAGACATGGTTATGTCCCAAAAGCGATTGGTACCCCGTTCAGGGCACAAGTTATTTCCCTATCGGCTCTGCCTGCTTCCGATAGCGAATCTGACTCTAATCTCCTGTGTCCGGTCAGGGCCCTGAGATTATACATTACTCCCACTGCTCCGGTCAGACGAGCTGAGCAGCTTTTTGTTTCGTTCGGTGGGCGCACCAAAGGGTCGGCCGCCTCGAAACAGACTCTATCCAGATGGATACTTGATGCCATTGCAGCCGCATACGCATCAAAAGACCTGCCATGCCCTCTGGGCATCAGGGCTCATTCCACTAGAGGCATGGCCTCATCGTGGGCATGGTCCAGCGGAATTTCCATTCATGACATTTGTGTGGCAGCGGGATGGGCTTCCCCCTCCACCTTTATCAGATTTTACAATCTGGAAGTTCCCGCCTTGCAGGCTAAACTAATAGCAGTCTAGTAGGTTACAGCTCTTCTGGTTGAGCTGCACTATAGGGAGTTATTCACTCAGACCGGTTTCGCTCTGTCCCTCTCTATCATGTGCTTATTTACTACACAATCTCCGGCCACTCTGCTGGCCTTTGTCACATGTACATATATTTATTCCCACTCATAAGGGTTCCCCGGGGTCTCCCCTGGGACTCATAGTGGATGCTTAGCACGCACGGCGTTGACCAGGTGTTCCCGTAGCGTAAGCTAGCTTACGCAATACGAGAGAACCTCTCGTAAGAGAACGAATCGGTTACCCGACGTAACCTCGGTTCTCTCTAGATGAGGGAACGAGTATTGCGTTCCTGGCCGTGCTTGTGCTACTAGCGTTCTCGCTTCATTCTAAGAAAACCCGTGTTTACAGCCTGAGAGGCGAATTTGTACTCTCTGACCACGCCCGTTTCGGCGGGCTCTGACGCAATGAGAGCATGTCAGACTCTCATTGGCAGAGAGTTCATTCGCGTCTCCTCATAGGCTTAAGCAGTTCTCTGTGAGCGAACCAATGAGCTGCTAGCTGGCCCGCTCATGGTCTGCTGCAGCTGAACTGCGTTGACAATGGATACAAAATTATAGGATAATTTTTTGGCTTCAATCTCTCAGAAAAGATGAATCTTTCCCGTAGCGTAAGACTCTCTGACCACGCCCGTTTCGGCGGGCTCTGACGCAATGAGAGCATGTCAGACTCTCATTGGCAGAGAGTTCATTCGCGTCTCCTCATAGGCTTAAGCAGTTCTCTGTGAGCGAACCAATGAGCTGCTAGCTAGCCGGCTCATGGTCTGCTGCAGCTGAACTGCGTTGACACTTTGGCTTCAATTTCTCAGAAAAGATGAATCTTTCCCGTAGCGTAAGCTAGCTTACGCAATACTCGTTCCCTCATCTAGAGAGAACCGAGGTTACATTAGGTAAACGATTCGTTTTGAGGGATAAAATGCGGAATAAAAAAAAAAAGAAAACTGAAATGAACAAAGTAACGCTATATAGTCAGGACAATGCAGGTTTCAAAACTTTGTTTTATGCTTGAGCTCATGCCTGTCATCTCACTCTTTCGACTGTACTCTTATTTGTGCACACAATGAAGAATGTTGATGATTCTGGTTTTACAACAACTAACCTGCACAAAGGTGAATTTCCTCGGCCTGATCAGACGTGCCTCTCAAATTACAGCCAAGCGACTTATATAAAGTCTAACCACAGTTAATTGAAAAGTTTTTCTGTGATTGTGTTTCATGTCACATGCTTAGCTCGCTACATTAGCTAATTTGCCATTTGTATAATTTCAGAGATAACGTGTTATAATAATCATAGTCATAAAATAAAGAATAAGATGAGAAGAATGGTGTAGTGTAGGCTGATCACTTGCACTTTGTCACTGCCATTTGACACAGTATTTTCCACAATAACATTTTGAATGGTGCAAATGTTTTCTTAAACTACACCTTCTATGAATCACAAGATCTGTCGACACATTTGCATCATCATCTCATCTTGCATTCACCTTTGCATTCCATCTCACAAGATCACAAAATAATGAAGTAGGAAATTTCACATATGTGACCCTGGATCACAAAACCAGTCACATGTCGCATGGGTATATTTGTGGCAATAGTCATTGGTCAAAATTATCGGTTTATTTTTCCTTTTATGCCAAAAATCATTAGAATACTGAGTGAAGATCATGCTCCATGAAGACATTTTGTAAATTTCCTACTGTAAATATATAACACATTTATGAATGCAGCACAATCGCGAACATAAATGGAAAACTTTAAAGGCAATTTTCTCAATGTTTCGATTTTTTTGCACCCTCAGATTCCAGATTCTCAAATAGTTGTATCTCGGCCAATTATTGTCCTATCCTAACAAACCATACATCAATTGAAATCTTATTCATTCAGCTTTCATATAATGTATACATCTCAATTTCATAAAATTGCTCCATGTGACTTATTTTTGTGCTCCAGGGTCACATATTTCAAGTTCAAATGACTTGAGTATGGAAAACTCTCAACTGGTGTCATCATGTGTCTGTTCTGATGTGAACAGAAGGGAAAACAATGCTAAATGCAAATAATCAAATGCAACTGAAGATAGTAAAATGAATAGAATTATAACTTTTACAAGTAATGCCAAAACAATCTTTAATTGATGTAATTAAAAGTCTAATCAATCTGAAAAATTGCATCTTTTTGAATATTTTAGTACAGTGCTTGTTCATTGAATGTTGTTTATTCATTTATAACGTTGTATGTTTTCCGATTTCATGTTAATCATTTTGCATATTGTTTGGCCTATGCAGGTCATGGAAATATTAATACAGTTGAATTGATGTTTAACGCTTTGTCTTATTCACATTTGTAAAATACCTGCAGGAGGCATTAGGCAATCAATGCGGTCAATCATGTCAGAGTAGAGGCTGTTGCTAAAAATAGCTTCTTTCCACTGTTAGTTCAAGGAATTTTACCCTATTTACTCAAGACATGTTTCCTCAATGTTTGCGTAAATGGGCGGAGCCAAAGATTAAGTATAAGAGCAGCGAAGAGTTCACTTAGGCTTTTTGTTTTATTATCCCTCTTTCTCTCTCGATGAGTTTGTTCTGTTTTCTCTGAGCTCTTGTTCGGTTCTCGTCAGGATAGTTACAGGATTCTCTCTCTCTCTCTCTCTCTCTCTCTCTCTCTCACACACACACACACACACACAGAGAAAGAGAGAGCTAATGTGGATATTTCTGCTCCTCATCGATTCACTTTTACATCAGAAGGTGAATGAAACACGTCTTTATGCATTTCGTAAAGCTGAGTTTATAATGTGAGATTACTTAAATATTGCGGCTGAAGTGAAAGTCACATGCCAATCATTGCGCTGGACACACTGTGGAGGGAAGGCAGTGTGAGACGGATCACATCTGGAGTATCAGACCCTGCAGAAGAGATAAAGTTGTAAACGAGAGATGGACAGCACAAAGGAGGACTCAAAAATCAATGAATCATGGGAGAAATGCGTACTGAAGCTTATTCGCAGAGAAAGCATGCAGCAAAAACCAAACAGTGAGTATTTTATTTGCAATTGTGTTTTGTTCTTAAAGCGTTTGCCTTATTATTACAGATAGGGATGGCTGGGGAAAGTTTTAACAATTTCTTTTCAGTGAATATTCCTCCAGGAGATTTATTTTTTAAACAAACCTTAAAGCCTGAAGATTACTACTTAAGATTAAACAGATTTATGCAGCACGATGTTACAAAGAAAATGCAAACCATTGTATTGTTATTTTTTAAAAAGTATATAGTTGCGTGACAACTTGCCTCAATTAAAATGTGACAGCATTTGAATGATGAACACAATAAACCTTTATTAATTGTTGTCTAAATGTGTGTATTTTGCTGTTCAATTTAGTTTGGATGACTGAAATTCACAAGAATTATCCTAATTTAAAACAGTTTAATATAAAACTACAGCGAAAGCATGTTCGTCATTGGGCTTTTACTTTAAAACCGGAATTTACTGAAATGTTTACCTGAAATACAGACCCTGTGACATCTAGCCCCGGTTTTTCTTTCCTTTATAGACTTTATAAAGACATACATCTTTTTTTATTATTATTCCAGTGTGTCTGGATGCAGCCGGACCTGTAGAGTTTCATTCTGCTGAATCAGAGACAGTCACAGATGAGGTGAGAGATTCACAGATCATCTACAGAGAAAGAGAGACAACTGATGTGTGGTACTGAAATCTGAGCTAAATGTGTTTTTGGCTTTTAACCATTAGGAATAACCTAACAACCTAGCAACCGTAGAACAACACCATAGCAACCACCCAGAAAACCCTAGCAACCACCCATAACACCTTAGGAACCCCCTAGTAACTGCAACCACCCAGAAAATCTCAGCAAAAGTCAAGTCAAGTCACCTTTACTTTTATATCGCTTTATAAAATACAGATTGTTTCAAAGCAGCTTTACTGGGATAAACGGGAAAATATTTATGCAATGATGCAATCAGAATCCAGTTCTGCTGTAAAGCAGCTTTAAAAAGACAATAGTGTGGTCAGCTGAGGTCAGTTCAATACCTGAGTTAATCAATTATGAAATAACTTCAATTCAGCCATAAAGCTGCTTTGTAGAAAACAGTGAAGACATTGTCAAGCTCAGTTCAGTTCTCATCCAACAGAGTCAGTGCAGTCAGATCAATTATATTGCTGAATATTATGTGTCTCCAACAAAGCAAGCCACAAGCAAGAGTGGCAAGGAAGCCAAACTCCATCGGTGACAGGAATTGAGCTAAAAAATAAACACCCTAGCAAGCACCTATAATACCTTAGCAACTACATAGCACCACCCACAACACCATAGAAACCAGCCAGAACACACTTGCAAACTTCATATAGCAACACCGTAGAAATTGCCCAGAAACCCATAGCAACACCCTAGCAACCATCCTGAACACCCCAGCAAATGCATAGCAACATAAAACCTTCAAAATTTAAGCTTTCAAAACTAATTCAAACTTTCTCAAGCAAACATTAAGTTTTTATACTGAACAACTTTTATAGTTTTATACTTATATTTATTGCTGTCTTTTTTTTCTCTTTAGATCACTACTGTACTACATCCAACTTGTTTTGAGCTCTTTAGCTCTCATTCAGCAGTGTCACAGTGTGTCTCCACCTGCTGGACAGAGTCCTGTAACGCAAGAGGACGCTTAAGCCTTGAGTGGTTGTTTTAAACCAATGGCAGCAGCGTATCTTACAGTAAATCCATGTAAAACACTGTACAGTATGAAGGTTGTCAGTTTACTGAAATGTGGTATTTTACCAAGACTGGCATCTCTGTCAATGTCTCTGTCCTTTTGCTTTTCCATCATGGAGGATCTACAGCTGGTTGATCTGAACGTGTAGTTCAGTATGAAGACATTTCACTCGCATTTTGCACCTTATTAACATGTTCTCATCATTTTACATCATTTTAGGGGTTCTGGGGAAAGTTCTTTACAATATAACTTGTATATTGTTTTTTATAAAAATATAAAACCTCTGTGAGGTGCATTACACCTAATGGTTTGTGTCTGTCTTCACTTTGTGCTTCTGTGGTTTTATATAATTACATTTGAAAAATTATTAAGAACCGAGTTCTGCAGATACAGAGGATCCCGAATACGATAGGTTTTTAGAAAAAAGGTCTGTGGTGAATACAAACTCAAGATATTTTCTCATTTTATTCTATGCTATAAAATACTTCAATAATACCTGATTGTCAATTTATTAAAGCTTTTACTCGTCTATAAAAAAGCGGTTAACAAGTGGGACTACATAGGTTGTCAGTGGATATTAAACATCACACCCAACAGGTAAACATCTCAGGTTAAGACTGTAACCTATGTTCACTGAGAACAGGGAACGAGACACTGTGTGGATGGCGCTAAGGGGAACACCGGCGACAGCCCGTGAATCATTGACGTGAATGATTAACGTGACGGTGCGGCGCGCCTGTTTATCCAGACTTGCCTATGTTCACAAAGATGCCATGGGAGTGCAAGCGCTTGAGGAAAGAAGGTGAAACATTTTACGGAAACGTCGCGGCCGTGCTCTCCACGCGTTTTTAAATGCGATATGTGAACGGCCCCTTAAAGGGGGGGGGGGGGGGGACTGTAAAATTTAAGGGGGGGACTGTAAAAACAGTCTTTTACACTGTTAAAGAGTTGGATTCCCATGCTAAACATGGACAAAGTTAAAAAAATTAAGTTGTACGTTTGATTGAGTATTTCTGTTCTCAAAATACTCCTTCCTAGTTGTCACAAGTTTCGGAAAGTTTTCTTCGAGTATGGGCGCGTATGACGTCAGATGCGCCGGAATTTCC
This sequence comes from Rhinichthys klamathensis goyatoka, assembly GCF_029890125.1. Taxonomy (NCBI): domain Eukaryota; kingdom Metazoa; phylum Chordata; class Actinopteri; order Cypriniformes; family Leuciscidae; genus Rhinichthys; species Rhinichthys klamathensis. Next base: position 2,991,154 of record NW_026607002.1, on the reverse strand, counting down.
TTATACGGTCCTAAGGGCACTTCTCTCGGAAGGGCGCGGGCGCAGCCGTAGAGCGATAGCCGTAACCTATGCCCATCAAAGCGCTGTGCATCGGCTGCGCTGCAATATGTCACCAAAGAAGTGTATTTTCGGTTGCCAAGGCAAGACAACACTGCACAGATTCCCAAAGAATCAAGCGTTAAGGGACCAGTGGATGGAGTTTGTTTTTCCAGAACATCAACACAGTTGTGCAAGTGTTCTAGTTTGTTCCATGCATTTCGAGGATGATTTTTTTTTATAAACAAGGCCCAGTTCGAAGCCGGATTTGCTAATCGTTTAGTTCTCAAGGATGGAGCAGTCCCAACACTAAAGGTTAACGGTCTTGCATTGGAACCGCAGGTGGTGAGTAGAACCAAATAGTCTCTGGTAGAACTGCTTCAAATATCTGTGTCTATCGGCGTGTTAGCTCCGCCCACACGGCACGCCTCCACCTGCTCGGCTTTTTCCGGAAAGACTCGGTACAGCCTATCTTTCTTTTATAAATATAATAAAACTAAAGACTTTTTGGAGATATGATGGATGCAATATTACTCTATAGGTACTCAAGATTAACATGAGATAGACTGAAACTGAGTGTTTCACCCCCCCTTTAAAGTGGTATCGGGAGCGGTTGTATCGGGGTAGTTTTACGAGTACGAGAACATGAGGCTGCGAGTACATGAGGCTAGCTACCTGGTCGCAGATATAATGTATGTCCCACAACATTAGGACTCCCTTCCGAGGAGGCCTGTTTAAGGCTTACTACCCATCAGAGAGTCTACTGCCCGAACCACTAAGGCCAACCACCTGAGGTAAGCTGGCCTACAGTCTTGGGGGCTGCCCAGTCAAGGAGGCTCAAATCCATATGCCAGCTCTGTATGGCGGTGTCGACAAACCAAAAACTATCTCTTCGCAATGCGAAAGACGGCGTGACCCTGCCCCAAAAGACCCATTGCACAGGGGAGGCTTTATTGAAGGCCTAGGTCTTTATCAATCAAACCTATACCACAACCTGCATTACTCTTCTTGCCCCTTGGCCTAATGCTAAAAAACCCACATGCACAAAGTGAAAGGCCAAAGGTAGAAATGCTTTAGTAGAACACCTCCACTATACCTAGCATAGCTTAGGCCAGCTACAGAGATCCCCTGATGAGGATCAGCCTGTAAGCATTGATCTACCTGAGGGCTCGGAAGAGCCACAACCTTAGGAGAAAAATTATTATTGTTATTATTTTCATACGAGGGGCTGCAGAACCGCTCAGCCTACTGAAAACCCAAACAGAGCTCAAAGGGCGAAGTACTCAGGACCAAAAAAAAAAAAAAAGATGTCAGACGGTCCTGTTGGCCGGACATAAGATCTATACTCCATAACAAAAAACTTTTTTTTTTAAGAGAGACTAACTACTCTACCCTGAGGTGGCTAATAGCCCGAGGGCTAACACAGATGTGTGTAGAAAAAACAAGCAGTAGCATATCAGACATCCCAACCTGCAAGAAGTCATTTCAGGGAGGTATATCTTGGTGACTGGATTGTTGACTGGGGTGTATTCGGTCGACCCGATTGTTGGGGGGTGGGGATGGTGTCGGGTTGACTAGCTTTCGTGAGGCACACTCGCAAATTCTCTCGCTCTCTCCCTCTCTGCATGGCGTTAAATATGAGTTTTTCAACGCTCTGCGCGCAGTATGTTCTATCTCGCTCTAGATTCCGGGAGATTTGAACTAATTTACGGGCATCAGGGAGAGACGCTAGCAATATGCGGGAGACTCCCGGAGCTTCCGGGAGACTTGGGATGTCTGGCATATACATTCCCATTCTCATTTCTAGAAGGATGTTCTGCCACTTAACTCTCCGCTGATAACAAATTTCATATAAATGAGCAGCGGCCTCAAATGCTCCCACCACAAGAGGAAGCCTAAACATAGTTTTACAACACACCACACTCATATGACATATGACAAACCATCACATACTCACAAAAGAAGCCCATACTACTGGTGCTTCTCTCTGTCTTTCTAGCCACCTAACAGGGGAACTTCAGGGTCCTAATAATCCAAAACATTTTACCTTACCTTATGACATTGACATGACCCCCTAACTCTACAGGGAACGATACCTGCAACACCGCCATGGTGTGAAGGGCAGCACCGGCCTGACCCACTGACATGTATGCTCTGCCATTCAAACTGGCAGGGTTGGAGCTCTCGGTGTCGATGTTCCTCTTTTTTATAAGATATAAGATATACTTTATTGTCCCAGAAGGGAAAATTGTTTTGGACTCTTCCGCAGTTTTTACAAAGACAACACAAAGTACAAAATACAAAAAATAAATGTTCTCATATACATTAGATAGGTACGTATATAGTAGGCACATTAACACCCTTCATTGGCAGGTAAAAAAAAAAAAAAATTACAACCATTATTGATCACAGCTCCCATATTGCACATCCCTGGTGGTATACATATTGCACATCCCAAATGGTATACATATTGCACGTCTCAATGGTATACATTTTGCACGTCTCAATGGTATACATTTTGCACATCCCAAATGGTAAACATATTACACGTCTCAATGGTGTACATATTGCAGATCCCTGATGGTATACATATTGCACATCCATAATGGTATACATATTGCACAAAGAGATAATGCACAACCCCCCTACCCTACAAAATGCATAACTGACATATTGCACAAACCCAATAAAATACAATACATATTACACAGATGACCTAATGCACAGCTCCCCAAATGGCCTACAGATTGCACAACTGACATATTGCACACCACAATAGCCTACAAATTGCACAGATGACACATTCCACTTAACCTAAACATTACCTAATGACATAATGAACAATCCAACAGCCCATGCATTCACCCCTAACATATTAATTCACCCCCAATAACCTACTTATTGCATGATGACATAGCTTACGTATTAATATTAAGAAGTTTAATGGACATAGGCAAAAATGAGTTTTTATATCGGTTTAGCCTGCATTTAGGAACTCTGGGTAAAAGCTTGAATTCTGGGTGAAGTATGTGGGTTGGATCGGAAACTATTTTTTGTGCCTGTCTGACAACCAACTGCTCATAAATTTTCTGGGGCGGGGGGCAGATGGTTTTTGACCCCCATAATCTTCATGGCTGTCTGTACCAGATGGGCGATCTGTGATTTTAACTGTATACTGTCAGGTTACCATACCAGGTCGTAATGCCATATTTTAAAATACTCTCTAAAATTGCATGATAGAACAACAACATACATGTTTGTTCCACTCCATACAATCTAAGTCTTTGTAAAAAAATGCATCCTCTGCTGGAGTCTGGAACAGACAGTATTTACGTGGACCTTCCAGGTCAATGCATTATCAATATATACGCCAAGGTATTTATAAGAGCTAACCTGAGTAATGGGTACATTTTTTATCACTACGGGCCTATTATCGCCTAGGGCTTTTAGGTCAAACACCATCTCCTCAGTTTTGACACAAGATAGTTGTCGTCACACCACTGGACAAATTCCTCAATTTCCGTATGATACGCTGCTGGACTTCTATCTTTATGCATGAGACCGAGGATTGCAGTATCCTCAGAGAATTTGATAATGTAATTGTCAATATGGAGTCTAGTGCAGTCGTTAGTGTACAATGTAAAAAAGTGCTGGAGAGCTGACACAGCCCTGAGGGACACCAGTGCTGATTGGCCTGGGCTCCGCAAGAGCATTATTCACTCTAACCTGTTGAGTACGGTTTGTTAAAAAAGAAAGATACCAGTTGAGAATAAAAGGGTTAACATTCATATGTTTCACTTTCTGGATGAGCAAGTGAGGCTGCAGAGTATTAAAAGCCGAACTAAAATCAACAAACAGAATACGTGCATACTGCATAGGCTTTGGGATCCTCGAGGTGTTTACCGACCAGATGTGAAATGCTGTTGATAGCATCATCTGTGTCGCGCCCCTGCCTGTAAGCAAACTGAAACGGATCTAAAAACACACCAACATTTTGCTTAAGAAATGACACCATTAACCTCTCAAAACATTTCATAACAATCAAAGTCAGTGCCACAGGCCTAAAATCATTATTCACCTTAGGACATGATTTTTTTAGGTACAGGTGTAATTACTGATTTCTTCCACAAGGTGGGTATGACGTGTGAGTCTACTGATTTTTGGAAGATTGGGAACCATGCAGGTGTCAACTCATCTGCACATGTCTTTAAAAGAAATGTGGATATTCCATCTGGCCCCATTGCTTTCTTAGTACATAAGTTTTTAAAATGCAGTCTTACCTCCTGAGGTTTTATCACCAGCCTTACATCCTGCTCTGTGACAGAGATTGTCTCTGAAACATTCTTCCATTCAGAGGAAAAATTCAGAGATTCAAATCTCAAATAGAAGTCATTCAGTTCATTAGCTTTTTGCAGGTCATCTGAAGTACTGATGTGTTTTTTTAGCTGGCATCATATTTGTAATTACCTTCATCGTGTCCCATAGAGTTCATTTCTGTAAAACTCTGTTCAATTAGTTCTTTATGTCTCCTCCTGGCTTTCCTGAGCAAATAATTAAGCTCTGTTTGCACGATTTTCAGTTGTGCTCTATCCTGATTCTTAAATGCCAATTTCTTGCGATTGATGCAGTCTTTTACCTCCTTAGTTATATATGGTTTGTTGTTAGGATATACAGTTATTTCTTTTTGAGGTATAACATTATCCACAGAGTTTTATGTAATCCCCATCGACGCAAACACACGCTCTCCTATCCCCTCAACATCAGTGAGATTAGCACACTGATGTCGGTGGACACGGGCAGAATATGGGTTCTTCCATGTCCTCTCGATCTCAGTATGGAAGGCTCACCTGAGCTGGTGGTTTTATGACCGGGGAGAAATCGCTCTTATCACGAGTAAATGAGTCACGGGCTGTCGCAGGTCAATGTGAATGCCGTGATCTGATTGTGATTTCAGACACCTGTCATGCCTGAGGCCTTCCCCTCAGCGTCATCGACGCAGTGCGAGTTCCCTTTCGAAGGGGAACTACATTAGATGTGATTAATTGCGATTGATCAATTTTACAGCACTAATTTACAGCCTAATACAACACTGTAGGGCAGTAATGCAGCAAAACAAGTGTTTGAAGGTCAGTGAAGTTTAATCATATTATTATAAACCATGTTACAGCAGTTGTGAAAAGAGAAGGGCAATGCCTAATCAAAGTGTCACCAGAAACGTCACTACTAATTTGAGCAAATTACCTTCTTAGAATACATTAGGGATGCCCCCTACTAGTAGACTAATTGTTGGTCGCCTAGAAGACTTAGTTCACCAAAAAATGTAATAGTCGATTAGTCGAAGAAAAAACAACAACTTAAAAACGGCAAAGTCATGAGGTCATATTAATGGCGGATCCTTTTTTTTTATTTGTGTACTGTGGCGAGCAGGACGAGGTCGAGGGCCGTGGGAGAACGGCGCGAGGCCGGTGGCGTGATTGATAATGAGCGACACCTGTGCGACGCACCAAAAATCGCTGCAAAAGATGCTTTCCAACAGGTTTTATCCAGGTTTTATCGTAGTTTTTATCCAACTCCATTGACTTGACTTGGACAAAAACTACGATAAAACCTGTTGGAAAGCATCTTTTGCAGCGATTTTTGTATGAGCATATCAGTGAACACCCCAGACCAATCGGTGAGTTTAACGTCTTTGTTAACTAAAGTTTATGCGTTTAGGAAGGATTGTTCCAGTGCACCTATGCAACCACTGTGGAGTTGGGGGGGTGGGGGGAAGGGGGGGGGGTGGGTGCAACCACAGAAACAGAAATTTCTCGGGCCAGCAGCATGTGTCCAAATTTCAATCTTAACCGTTCTATTTCATCAGAAACTATCTTAAAACAGGGCTTTAAGTGTAAAATACCGAACTTGTCCTTTAATAAAATTATTTCAGTGTCAAATTATTTGTAGGTACGATATTTGTAAATCATGGATGTGAAAGTGAATTTTTTTATCAGAAAACTTCTGCCAATGCTTTTTTTCATGAGTTCGTAGACTAGATGACTGACTGAAACTCTTTCCACACGAAGAGCACTTGTAAAGTTTCTCTCTAGTATGAATTCTCTCATGCTCCTTCAGGTTCCCTAAATGAGCAAATCTCTTTCCACAGTGTGAGCACTTGTACCGTTTCTCTCCAGTATGAACTCTCTGGTGTGTTTTTAAGCGGCTGGATGTAATGTAGCTCTTCCCACAGTCAAAGCACACATAAGGTCTCACACCAGTATGAACACCCTCGTGCACTTTTAAATGTTGCAGTCGTGAAAAAATGTTTCCACAAAAAGAACAAAAGTATGGCTTCACAGCAGCATGATTTTTAAGGTGTGTTTTTAAGTTTGATGAAGAAACAAATGTTTTATCACACTGATCACAGCTGAATGATCTCACTACAGAGTGAGAGAGCAGATGATATCTGAGAATGCTTTTCTGAGTGAAACTCTTTCCACACTGAGTGCATGTGAACGGTTTTTCTCCAGTGTGAATTCTCATGTGTAGATTAAGATTTCCTTTCTGAATGTAACTCTTTCCACACTCAGGGCAGGTGAAAGATCTTTTGACTTTTGACAATTTTCCAGCTTGTTTTTGTGTGAAATTCTCTTCAGTCTTTGAAACGACTGCATTTCCTTCTTCAATTTTGAAATGATGAGGTTTTTGTAACAGATGTTTGTCTTCATTTTTATATGTCAGTTTTCCTTCTTCATTTGTGAAATGATGGTGTTTGTCTTCATTCACTTCCATCCGGTCTGAAACCAACATAACTTCAATTTAAAAAAGGACAAATGAGAAACAAAGAAATAAAGTTAAATCTTAATTTAGCACAAATGTAGTTTACTTATGAGTCTCCTAGTATCTAGTTTTAGATGTATAGTTATATGTCAGTTTTCATCTAAATTGAAGAGAATGAAGGAAAATACCAACCTATTTGTTCCTCTGTTCTTCATCTTTTATTCTGCAGGGTTCTTCCTTAATCTCCATCTTTACAATAGTATGTCCGTAGTTTCTCCTGGAGTAATTCCTCCTGCTTGCTTCTTCTTCTCCTGTGGGAAGATGGGAATATTCCCCAGCATTTAAACTCTCATGAACGGCTGTGGGAGCTTCACTGACTGAAGGAGTGAATTGTGGTCGTTGTTGCTCATTTAGCAGATGATCATCACACTTGTTATAATCACTCTCAATTAACCAGCTTTAAGTGAATTAAGGGTTTATTGCTGAAATCAGACATCAACTAAATGTGGGAATGTGTGCAAAAGAGAGACAAAGGAATAGTTTGCCATTCAGATGAGATTTACCTAAAAACAGCAGATGATCATCACACCTACAATCACTCTCAATTATTCAGGTGCAAATGGTCGATCAAGTAGTCATTTAAAAACTATTCTTGATTTAAGTTTTAACTTCAAATTCCAACTCACCTGGCTGATTTTTGAGTTGCTCTATCTTGAGTTATAGTTTGTCATTGTCAACTAAGGCTCATTAAGGTTTTGGGAAACTCAGCGCTGGTCAGTTAAAATCCAACCCACATTAATCATGCAACCCACAATAATCATTTGAAGTTGGCTCCGGGTGGTCAAAGAGCTAATTTTAGAACTAACCCAGCGTTTGTGCCCAAAGTATATGATCATGCGGATACAGTAAGAGCAGTGGACTTGCCAGCTTTTCATCCACCTCCTTTTTCTTCTCCAGAAGAGGAAAGGTTACACTGTTTATGTCCAGTTCGCACGCTGTACAATGTACAGAGAACCCACACAGTGCGTAAGAGCAACCAGCTATTTGTCTCATGGGCTGACTCTTACAAGGGAAAACCTATCTCCCGTCAACGCCTTTCAGCCACTGGGTGGTAGAGGCTATCGTGTTATGTTACAAGAGCATGAATATGGAGCCCCCAGTAGGACTAAGAGCGCATTCTACTTAGGGGTGGGAGTCTCTAGGCACCTCATGATTCGATCCGATTACGATTCAGAGGGCTGCGATTCGATTCGATGCTAAAGCGATTATCAATTATCTGATTTTTTTTTTGTGTGACTATAAATACTTTGCTTTAAAAAAGTACAAAGTAATGACCCATAAAGAATTTAGTGACAATATATTTTATTAACATTGCAAAGAACCAATAGGAAAATAAATGTGTGCCTGAACTAGCAGCATACTTGTAGTAAATTAATAATATAACAACGACCGGTTGTCTACAGCCGAGTGTTTTTCCTCCTCTGGGTGGAAACGTGTCATATGGCTTCTCATATTTGTTGTGTTTCCGAAATATTTTAGTTTTATTCTGTAAAGCTTACAAATAGTGTGGCTCTTGTCCAGCTCCTTCCCCCCTTCAACTTCATAGAAACCAAAATATTTCCACACGTCACACGAGGAGGGTGTTTGAAATACACGCTCAGCCATCGCGTCTCTTATGTGCACGCCACACACGGTCCGGGCACTACACTTCCGTGCTTCAGAGTTCTGTCTTTTGCGTTCCGTCAATATAACGTTTATATATACAGGTCCTTCTCAAGAAATTTGCATATTGTGATAAAGTTCATTATTTTCCATAATGTAATGATAAAAATTAAACTTTCATATATTTTAGATTCATTGCACACCAACTGAAATATTTCAGGTCTTTTATTGTTTTAATACTGATGATTTTGGCATACAGCTCATGAAAACCCCAAATTCCTGTCTCAAAAAATTAGCATATCATGAAAAGGGTCTCTAAACGAGCTATTAACCTAATCACCTGAATCAACTAATTAACTCTAAACGCCTGCAAAAGATTCCTGAGGCTTTTAAAAACTCCCAGCCTGTTTCATTACTCAAAACCGCAATCATGGGTAAGACTGCCGACCTGACTGCTGTCCAGAAGGCCATCATTGACACTCTCAAGCAAGAGGGTAAGACAGAAAGAAATTTCTGAACAAATAGGCTGTTCCCAGAGTGCTGTATCAAGGCACCTCAGTGGGAAGTCTGTGGGAAGGAAACAGTGTGGCAAAAAAACGCTGCACAACGAGAAGAGGTGACCGGACCCTGAGGAAGATTGTGGAGAAGGACCGATTCCAGACTTTGGGGGACCTGCGGAAGCAGTGGACTGAGACTGGAGTAGAAACATCCAGAGCCATCGTGCACAGGCGTGTGCAGGAAATCGGCTACAGGTGCCGCATTCCCCAGGTCAAGCCACTTTTGAACCAGAAACAGCGGCAGAAGCGCCTGACCTGGGCTACAGAGAAGCAGCACTGGACTGTTGCTCAGTTTTGCATGTCATTCGGAAATCAAGGTGCCAGAGTCTGGAGGAAGACTGGGGAGAAGGAAATGCCAAAATGACTGAAGTCCAGTGTCAAGTACCCACAGTCAGTGATGGTCTGGGGTGCAATGTCAGTTGCTGGTGTTGGTGCACTGTGTTTTATCAAGGGCAGGGTCAATGTAGCTAGCTATCAGGAGATTTTGGAGCACTTCATGCTTCCATCTGCTGAAAAGCTTTATGGAGATGAAGATTTCATTTTTCAGCATGACCTGGGACCTGCTCACAGTGCCAAAACCACTGGTAAATGGTTTACTGACCATGGTATTACTGTGCTCAATTGGCCTGCCAACTCTCCTGACCTGAACCCCATAGAGAATCTGTGGGATATTGTGAAGAGAAAGTTGAGAGACGCAAGACCCAACACTCTGGATGAGCTTAAGGCCGCTATCGAAGCATGCTGGGCCTCCATAACACCTCAGCAGTGCCATAGGCTGATTGCCTCCATGCCACGCCGCATTGAAGCAGTCATTTCTGCAAAAGGATTCCCGACCAAGTATTGACTATTGAGTGCATAACTGAACATAATTATTTGAAGGTTGACTTTTTTTTAAAAATTAAAAACACTTCTTTTATTGGTCGGATGAAATATGCTAATTTTTTGAGACAGGAATTTGGGGTTTTCATGAGCTGTATGCCAAAATCATCAGTTTAAAAAAAATAAAAGACCTGAAATATTTCAGTTGGTGTGCAATGAATCTAAAACATATGAAAGTTTAATTTTTATCATTACATTATGGAAAATAATGAACTTTATCACAATATGCTAATTTTTTTAAAAGGACCTGTATGTATATATATATATATATATTTTTTTTTTTTAAAAGTAATTTTTGACATTTGTGAATTGATTCAGAATCGTCCATGTCCGCATCGTGATGTATCTAAGAATCGATTTTTTCCCCCAACCCTAATTCTACTAGGGGGATTTCTACATCGTGGGCTCTCTATTTACGGCGATTTCTATTCAAGAAATTTGCGCGGCGGCCAGCTGGTCCTCTCCGCACGCATTTATCCGTTTTTATAGACTGGATGTTACGGAGCCCTCTCTGGCCCACTGAGTAGTCAGGAGGTATGAGATGGTTATGAAAAATGGGGGCGCCGTTCCCCATATTATCCTGTTTTCACCGTCTGGAATGATTCAGTATAATTTATATTCCCTCTTCTTCAATCTGCTTCGTCAGCATATCAGCAATATGGGAGTTGTCTATATCCCATAGTGAGATACCGAACGAATGTTAGAAAGAGAACGACAGGTTACTGACGTAACCCTGGTTCTCTGATAACATGAAGTGAGGTATCTCACAACACTGTCCTCCTTGGCTATTCGCACGGAGAAGAGATATGCGTTCCCATAGTGAGATACCTCACTTCATGTTATCAGAGAACGTCTCAGTTACGGATGTAACCCTCGTTCCCCGAGTAGGGAACGGAGATGTTCCGTCGGATGACGACGAATGGGGTTTCGCTTAGAAAGCCTATCAACTTCGAGTATTACAAAATGAGCCAATGGCAAAGAAATGCCATGGGTCTGCAGAATTTGCATGGCACAACTAAGCCCCACCTCGTGGGTATAAAAGGAGGACGCCGGCAGAATGCAGATATGTTTCTTCGCTGAGGAGCCAAGACTGAGCTCAGGCGATCCCCGTGGTACAGCGGAAAGTGGCAGGAAGACGGAACCTCGTTGCCTACTCAGGGAACGAGGGTTACATCCATAACCGAGACATTCCCTTTCGTTGTCCTTCCGAGTTCCCATTCGTCGTCATCCGACGGGATACCAGTCTAATCACGCCACCTTCTCGGCTGTCTTCCAGTGCCCTGCGTATATCTGAGATCCCTGTCGTGAGACTGGCACGGACGAAGGACTCCTATTTAGCACAGGAATACCAAGGTACACTGGGGAGCACATCCCATGGCTTAGAGGAAATATGCAATTACTGCCAACTCAGAGGGGAGGGCGACTTAGAAAATACACATATGACCCGGAGGGATGCATATGGAGAACACTGGGTTGTCCAGCCGCAGGTGTAATATTTCAACCCCAGGGGTGGCAAGGTGGCTTGCCAAGGGAAAGAAACATGCTCCGAGAGGCTTACAGTTGAAATACACATAGGGGGTCGCTCAGAGAAGGGACCATGCACACGGGAGGCACCTAGCCGACACGCAGGCAATAGACACTGGCGCCGACGTCAGGAGTGCTGGAGGAACTCAGGGCTTTCGGGGAAGCTCACCTGAGGAGAATATCGCACATATCCAGTCCGTGGAGTGGAATGGCGAGCAAGCGAAGACACCTGAGCAGGTCCAGTACTAGTTGGTTGAAGCGAGTACACGAGAGGACACAGGTTCCACTCTGAGATTGTAGAATCTGGCGAATGTGTTGGGTGTCGCCCAGCCTGCAGCTCTGCAGATGTCTGTTAGCGAGGCGCTAGAGCCCAAGAGGACGCCACACTCCTGGTGGAGTGGGTAGTCACACCAAGGGGGCACGGTCGACCTTGCTGCTGGTATGCCAAAGCAATGGCGTCCACTATCCAGTGAGACAGCCTTTGCTTGGAGAGAGCCTTTTCCTTCAGCTTCCCACCATAACAGACAAAGAGCTGGTCTGAGGTCCTGAAACACTGCGTTCTGTCTACATAGGCGCGGAGAGCACGTACTGGACAGAGCAGTGCCAAGGGGCAGCGCTTGACGGTTCACCACCTGGTCCCGGAAGGGAGTGGTAGGGACCTTGGGCACATATCCAAGCCGGGGTCTCAGGATCACGTGAGAGTAGGCCGGCCTGAATTCCAGGCACACTTCGTCAACGGAGAATGCGTGCAGGTCCCCTACCCTCTTGATGGAGGCCAATGCAACCAGGAGCGCGGTCTTCATTGACAGGAACTTAAGCTCCACTGATTGCAAAGGCTCAAAGGGAGTACTCTGCAGGGCAGTTAGAACCACTGAGAGGTCCCAAGAGGGAACAAGAGGAGGGCGAGGAGGATTCAGTCTCCTCGACTGGGTGGAGGCAGCAGCGGGTCGACGGGGCAGGATGTGCTTAATGGCCTCAGCGGCCCGGTGTGGGGGCACAGTCATTGACCGCGCCCTGACAGAGGAGACCAGGGAAGGACGAGCGTTCCACGGAGGTCTGCTCTGCCAGGGGGCTGGCGACAGAGGAGGATGAGAGCGGCACGCACTCTCATCTGGCTCTAGGACAGAGGAGGACGAGGGGTGCATGGCCCGGGGGCGGCGCACCATGTCGTCCGAGAACTCTGTGTGCTCAGGGATGGACGTGTTACTTCTTTCTTTAACCACATTAGGGTGCTTCCCACCCGGGGGTGAGCAACGGGGAGTGGAGAACAAAAGATCCTGCTACCACTTCCTGAGAAGTAACCATCAACATCCCTGAGGAGCCTCTCAGGAGCGCCGTTTGGCCCGGCGTTTAGCGGGGGCGGGGCTGGAGAGGGCTGGCGCCTTCTTGCAGCTTCCTCCATGACCGGGCCCAGGTGAAGGCTGCTGCTTGGGCCAGGCGGTGGGGGCAGGAGCCGCAGGAGGGCGCCCTTGGTGGTGAACAGACTGACGCCGGTTTCACACTGCACGCGTTAGCAGAGCGTAAGCAGCGCAGGAGCAGTGCGTACGGTGAGCGTAAGCAGGACACGCGCGTTTTGCTTTCATACTGGCAGCGTTGACGCGTGCGCCGTGTTTGGCTTTGCTTTATTTAATTTTCAAATACATTTAAGAGAAAAGACTTGTCAAGAAGCTTATTTTATTACTCAATAGGCTATATTATATAACTTTTGGTTCATCTTTGTTTTTGTTGACTTTGTTTTCTTTTTCAATTGATGAAGGCCATTTGATTGACTGTTTAAAACACAATAGATATCATCAATGGGCTTTTGGGTAAAACTGCTGTGTATTTTGGCCATGATCAATGCATTGTCACTCTAATTCAGCGTAAGCCGCACGGCAAAAATAGACAGGACGCCGAAACGATCACGGCACTGCTGCTCCTGCTCTGCTCCTGCTACGCGCTACCGCACCGCCTCTGCTTGCGGTGTGAATGCTCTAATCTGTTAACATGGGCGCTGAAAAAAATACACGCTGCTTACGCTCTGCTAACGCGTGCAGTGTGAAACCGGCGTTAGGCACCTGCCCGGCTGAATGGGTGGAGGCAGTAGCGGGTCGACGGGGCAGGATGTGCTTAATGGCCTCAGTCTGTTTCTGAGCAGTCGAGAACTGTTGGGCGAAGTCCAACACCAAATGGCTGTGGACATAACCAAAACCAGGGAGCATGCGGTCACCTTCGTTGCCCATAGAGCGAGGTCGGTGGCGGCGCGAAGCTCATCAAAGAGCCCTGGGTCTGTCCTACCCTCGTGCATGTCTCTGAGCATCTGGGCCTGGTAGACCTGCAGAGTGGCCATAGCATGCAGAGAAGCAGCTGCCTGTCCCGCCGCTCTGTAAGACTTCGCCACTAACGTAGACGAAAATCTACAGGCTTTGGATGGGTGCTTAGGCCCGCCGCGAGAAGAAGCACTCTGAGGACACCGTTGCATCGCAACAGAGCGTTCAACCGGGGGGAGCCCAGTGTACCCACGGGCAGCTGCTCCATCGAGGGGAGGAAAGGCGGATGAAATCAGCGAGCGGTCACAGGAAGACATGGGAGTCTTCCAGGACTTCGAGATTTCATCATGCACGTCCGGGACACGAGTCTGCCACAACCAGAAGTGCACGGGCAAGGCATCTTTAAATAGTGTGTAAAAGGCATCTTTTAAAAAAGTTTCTCTCGCTTTTAGAGAGGAAACTCGGTGCTGAAGCACCAGGGGAGAAACACACTCACTGGCAAACCACTGCACGGATAAGCAAGAAATCGCCGGGACATCGCCGTCACACCAATACAGAAAAATCTCGCTGGTCTGTAAAAGCTGACAGTTCAGAGATGGCTTGTGGAGCGAAGAATCAACTTGGCTTCGAAGCGAAAACATATCTGCATTCTGCCAGAGTCCTCCTTTTATACCCACGAGGTGGGGCGGAGTTGCGCCATGCAAATTCCGCAGACCCATGGTATTTCTTTGCCATTGGCTCGTTTTGTAATACTCGAAGTTGATAGGCTTTCTAAGCTAAACCCCATTCGTCGTCATCCGACGGAAGTCGGAGTGACAACGAAAGGGAACCGGGGTTCTACCAGAAAGACTCGGGAGATAAGATACTGTACAATGATGCATTTTATTAACAGCCCAGCAAGCCATACAGTATATGCAATAAAGTTCTTTGGCGTAGGCCCCGTCCATAGCTCTCAATCCGAGGGTCCGGACTCTGCATTTCCTGCCTGAAGACGAAGGCAGGGGCGCAGCCGACCCCCCGGGAGGTATAGGAAGGGACCATCCTGGTGGTGGTGGGGAGGTTGGAAGGGAAGGAACCATCTTGGAGGTGGTGGGGAGGATGGAGGTCAATGGAAGCGTCAGCATCTGCGAACTCAAACACGTGTAAGTACCGGTCTTTTATACCGCAAGTATTAGACGCGATTGGATAGATGAGAAGGTAATACATGACGTAACAATTGAGTCTTCCTGGCGGAACTTACGCTACGCTTTCATTTCTACCAGAAAGACTCGGGAGATAAGATACTGTACAATGATGCATTTTATTAACAGCCCAGCAAGCCATACAGTATATGCAATAAAGTTCTTTGGCGTAGGCCCCGTCCATAGCTCGCAATCCGAGGGTCCGGACTCTGCATTTCCTGCCTGAAGACGAAGGCAGGGGCGCAGCCGACCCCCAAAAATAGGTGGAAGTTAATTCCACTGGACGAAGCCCACCCCCAAAGAACGTAAAAGAAAAAGTATACCCACCAGCCATATGTTATGTAGTCCTAGAATAGAAGAGAGAGAAAGAGTTAGCAAACAGCTGGTAGACATGGATGTATCAAATTCCATGGATAATAGGATATTATACTACGTATATTTACGCATTTGCTGACGCTTTATTTATTGATTTATTTTAAAAGCTGTGCCGCACTGAGAAGAGGCCGCGATGAGCCACGCAGAGACGAGGCCACGCAGAGACAAGGCTGCGCTGAGCCACGCAGAGACAAGGCCGCGCTGACCCACACATAGACGAGGCCGCGCTGAGCCACAGAGACAAGGCCGCGCTGAGCCACACATAGACGAGGCCGCGCTGAGCCACATAAAAACGAGGCCACACTGAGCCATATTGACAAGGCCATGCTGAGCCACATAGACGAGGCCACTCTGAGCCACATAGACAAGGCCACGCTGAGCCACATAAAGACGAGGCCACGCTGAGCCACATAGACGAGGCCACGCTGAGCCACATAGACGAGGCCACGCTAAGCCACATAGACGAGGCCACGATGAGCCACATAAAAACGAGGCCACGCTGAGCCACAGAGACGAGGCCACGCTGAGCCACAGAGACAAGGCCACGCTGAGCCACATAGACAAGGCCACGCTGAGCCACATAGACAAGGCCACGCTGAGCCACAGAGACGAGGCCACGCTGAGCCACATAGACAAGGCCACGCTGAGCCACATAAAAACGAGGCCACGCTGAGCCACAGAGACGAGGCCACGCTGAGCCACATAGACAAGGCCACGCTGAGCCACATAGACAAGGCCATGCTGAGCCACATAGACAAGGCCACGCTGAGCCACATAGACAAGGCCACGCTGAGCCACATAAAAACGAGGCCACGCTGAGCCACAGAGACGAGGCCACGCTGAGCCACATAGACAAGGCCACGCTGAGCCACATAGACGAGGCCACGCTGAGCCACATAATACGAGGCCGCTCTGAGCCCCACAGAGACGAGGCCGCGCTGAGCCACATAAAAACGAGGCCACGCTGAGCCACAGAGACGAGGCCACGCTGAGCCACATAGACGAGGCCACGCTGAGCCACATAGACGAGGCCACGCTGAGCCACATAGACGAGGCCACGCTGAGCCACATAGACGAGGCCACGCTGAGCCACATAGACGAGGCCACGCTGAGCCCCACAGAGACGAGGCCGCGCTGAGCCCCACAGAGACGAGGCCGCGCTGAGCCCCACAGAGACGAGGCCGCGCTGAGCCCCACAGAGACGAGGCCGCGCTGAGCCCCACAGAGACGAGGCCGCGCTGAGCCCCACAGAGACGAGGCCGCGCTGAGCCCCACAGAGACGAGGCCGCGCTGAGCCCCACAGAGACGAGGCCGCGCTGAGCCACAGAGACGAGGCCACGCTGAGCCACATAGACAAGGCCACGCTGAGCCACATAAAAACGAGGCCACGCTGAGCCACATAAAAACGAGGCCACGCTGAGCCACAGAGACGAGGCCACGCTGAGCCACATAGACAAGGCCACGCTGAGCCACATAAAAACGAGGCCACGCTGAGCCACAGAGACGAGGCCACGCTGAGCCACAGAGACGAGGCCACGCTGAGCCACATAGACAAGGCCACGCTGAGCCACATAGACAAGGCCACGCTGAGCCACATAGACAAGGCCACGCTGAGCCACATAGACAAGGCCACGCTGAGCCACATAGACAAGGCCACGCTGAGCCACATAGACAAGGCCACGCTGAGCCACATAGACAAGGCCACGCTGAGCCACATAGACAAGGCCACGCTGAGCCACATAAAAACGAGGCCACGCTGAGCCACAGAGACGAGGCCACGCTGAGCCACATAGACAAGGCCACGCTGAGCCACATAAAAACGAGGCCACGCTGAGCCACAGAGACGAGGCCACGCTGAGCCACATAGACAAGGCCACGCTGAGCCACATAGACGAGGCCACGCTGAGCCACATAAAACGAGGCCGCGCTGAGCCCCACAGAGACGAGGCCGCGCTGAGCCACATAAAAACGAGGCCACGCTGAGCCACAGAGACGAGGCCATTGGAAGGGAAGGAACCATCTTGGAGGTGGTGGGGAGGATGGAGGTCAATGGAAGCGTCAGCTTCTGCGAACTCAAACACGTGTAAGTACCGGTCTTTTATACCGCAAGTATTAGACGCGATTGGATAGATGAGAAGGTAATACATGACGTAACAATTGAGTCTTCCTGGCGGAACTTACGCTACGCTTTCATTTACGTCAGTAACCTGTCGTTTTGGCGCTCTTTAATATGACGTGACAGATCAGCACTTGAGCGGCACGTGAACTGATCTAAAGCTCTTCTTTAGTTAGTAAATCAATTCGAATGAACTATGTTGGAAGATACAGTAGCCTACAACTTGCTGAAATGTGTCATGTCTCATGTAATCACTCAATCAGTCACTCAATCAGCAATCGCAGAAATAGGTCAATAAAACAACTGTAGAACAATAGCCTGTCACGTAACGTAACATTTAGCCTACCTCAGAAAAGCCATTTAATGACCACAGCCAAGCTAGAAAAATTAACTAGGCTTATAGAGAGGATAATTTTTGCTAAATATATGCACTATATTAAAAATTATAATTTTACTCATATCATTAAAATATAACGTTATTATAAAAACCGCATTATATTTGATTTGTTAATTTTAACCTTTAATAATAATAATAATACCAACTCCCTGTAGCCTATATTTACAGCATTAGTGACAGATTTTTCCTTGAGATAAATTAACATGTAGCTATATAAGGTAGCCTACCTGATATTTATCCAAATTAATTGATGTAAACATTGTTACATGTTGTTACTAAACTTAATGAAATTCAGTTTGGTAAGCAAATGTTTTGAGAATCACAATACACTTATTGTGATGCTTTTTTTTTTTTTTAAACAATCCCTTCTAATGATGTATATTCATAGGCTGCCTGCTGAACATGGGTTTGAGCTCTTATATTTCTGACTCTAAAAGTTCAGATTAATGCATTTAACTTTAAAATGTAGAAAACTTGCCCCCGGATCTAGAAGAACTGAGGTCCACCCCTCAGTCTCACACAATCATGTGGATCGTATCAACATCATAAGTCTAGTGGTAATAGGGATTACAATCTGATTGGACCAGTCGTTTCGAGTGCTGTGGTAAAATTTGGTTTGACCAGTAAAAAAAGAAAAACTCTGCTTAATTGCCTTTTTTATTTGAAGGTGCATCTTTTACAGTCGTTCAAACAACTGTAGAGTTAAGGGTGTACGTTTTTACTTTTTACCGTTCAAATTTTAATAACTATGCTAAAACATACTCTATTGCTCTCTCTAGGCCCATTTTGTTGGATCATTTATAATTACGCAATAAAAAATTATGTAAATGAGGCAAATAAAAAATTAGGCAATGTTTAAAAATGTAGTCTCTCTTAGGGTAAATGAGCAGTTATACTGTAATAATAAATTGTTATTTTTCCAATACTTTTCACACACAAAAATAAGCTCAAAGAGTGACAATAGTTCTATAAGAGGTTTTGGGGCCTTCATATTCACATAGGGCCCAACAGTAAGTTCCAGGGAGCCCTCAGAGTCCAAGAGCCTTGTTTAAGAGGCCTTGTGTAGGCTATGGGACAGATATATTACAGCATTAATAAACATTTGTTTTCATTGTTAATGTTTTTTTTATATATAAATCTAAGCTAATGTAATACTTGTTTGTGGGTGTTCTCTGGGCTTTAATCTAAAGATAACTTTAGTAATATATCAAATAAACCCTCGGACACGGACGAGTTCTTCTTTTAGACTCTTTGCTCTCTTTATTAACTCCTTCTCTTCCGCTCTCCTTTGGGTACCCCCGTCATAATAAAAGTCCTTCCAACAACATCCATTTTAACACAATATACTGCCGAATTAACATTGAAATATTCAAATATAACATCAGCATTAATCTTTTTAATATAATGTGCTACACTTTGAACTCTTACACTACTTCCCCCTTATGAAAAGAAACGTCCTCGTTTCCTGATATACAAAACAGAAAACAATACATCTGTAATAAAATATGCTTTCCTTACATTTGTAATTCAAAACAAACTCTTCGGGGTACAGGAAAAAAAAAATGTGAGAGAAAAAAAACTATTCAGAATGCGAACATGAATCTTTAACAAAATACAAATAACACTTTAAATGCGTCAGTTTCTCTGAACTCATTTGACATTACTCCACACTTTCGACTATACATTAGACAATCCTATACTCAAGAATTTTTAGTTGTATATGAACAAGAATATGTGGATGGATATTAAAGGTATTATACATCCCTATACCGTAATGGAGGGCGCACAGTACGTCCTGACCTTGTTCTCATGCCATTTGCTGGCTGTTCTGTAGGGAGTTCTACATGGGATTCAGTTCTGGAACCCTCAGAAATGTCAATCTGAGCCTGTACAGGAGGTAATGGACCATCCCGCCTTTGGATCTGTTGAGTTGGCCATACAGAGTCATGAAAAACATAAGGTCTGGAGCCTGAGAGTGCTGTAAGTGGAGGGTGTCCCATATGAGGGGATGTCATAACTGGACATAGATCAGGTGACCACACAGAGCGATAAGGTTTCAGCCGATTATAGTGAATCACTTTAGGCTTTGACCTAGAATCAAGCAGATCTTTCACTTTATAAGTCACTCCAATGTCACCGGTCGGTGAGTCCAACCTGCTCAAGACTTTGTATGGACCAGTCCATTTCGGAGAGAGTTTGTGTCTTGACATAGCTGGAAGATCAACCCATACAAGATCATTAGGTTGATAAGCCGCATGTCGGACATGGCGGTCGTAGTAATGCTTTTGCTGTGCTCCCGCTGTATGGATGTTATCTGCAACGGTGGTAAAAGCAGAGCGTAGTCGTCCCAGCATAGAATGTGCATATTCAGTTGGGGTTCCGGGTGTAGCCCTGGAAGTTGCTGGGGGTACACCAAGAAGAAAATCAGTAGGTAGGCGAGCTTCTCTGCCATGTGCTAAGAAGAAAGGTGTATGTTTGGTTGAGGAATGAACACTAGTATTGTAGGCAAATTCGACCTGTTTTAAGTGGTCATCCCATTCCCCACCTTTGGTATACAGATATTTTGCAAGTTGATCTTTTATGGACCTATTGGCACATTCTACCATACCATCTGACATTGCATGATATGGGGATGTCCGTGTTTTACGAATCCCAAGCAGAAAACAAAGTTCTTTCACCAAATCAGAATCAAATTGTCGGCCTTGGTCAGTGTGCAAACTCTGGGGCACACCATGTTGGCTCACATAGTCTTCAAACAAGCACTTGGCGACAGTCGTTGCACGTTGATCAGTAACTGCATAGAGATTGAGGTATTTGGTAAAGTAACCCATTACTACAAGAACATACCGATTCCCTTTCTGTGTAATGGGTAACTCCGTTAGATCAGCAGCAACTTTTTCAAAAGGCATGCTTGTGACTATGTTTTGCATTGGGGTCTGCTGATGAGGTGTTTGTGGTCTCCTTGATTCACAAGCTTGACATTGGGCACACCATTGTGTAATGTCCCTAGACATGTGGGGCCAGTAGCATCTCACAAGAGCACGTTGCAATGTCTTTTGTGAACTGAAATGTCCAGAGAGTGAACGACCATGCAAAGTCTCAAACACGTTACGCTGTAGTACAGGTGGAACTACAACCTGCAGAATCTGTTCACCTGGTGGAGGTCTTACTCTTCGACAAAGGACAGAATCTACAAAGGTAAGCCTTGAGAACTCTTTCCAGAAATGCCTAAATCCATTAGCAGCACCTTTGAGCATTGTATATGGGGGTCTTTTCTGTGTTAATACCTATTTAGAGACAATACTCAAAACAGGGTCAGCTTTCTGAGCTTGTAGCATATCGTCACTATCCATACCCAGGCATGTAACATTGGAAAAAGGTAGAAAACGCAGAATTTGAAGGCTCAAAATCAGAACCCGCACCAGAAGAAACAGGCTGTGCAGAAGTAGGATGTGATTCGGCTACCTCAGTCTGCATCGAAGCAGAAACGAAATAGACAGGCTTGATCTCCAAGTCATTGGGAATGTTGCTCTCCCTGTCAGGTCGACGAAACATGGCATCAGCATTGGCGTGTTTGTGACCATGTCGATACTCAATAGTCCAGTCATAGAGGTCGATCTCCAGAGCCCACCTTGCTCTGCGCCCCGTTGGATCACCATCCAAAACCATTTGTCTCAGACTAAGCAAGGGCTTGTGGCCAGTAATGATTCGAAAAGAATGACCCATGAGATACTGATGGAAGTGACGAATGGACCAAACAATAGCCCACAACTCCCTGTCATATGTTGACCATCGTTTCTCAGTAGGTGTCAGGATGTGACTGCCATAAGCGATGACACTTTCTTTGTCGTCAACATTCATCTGGGATAGAACACTTCCGATAGCTGTGTTGGAAGCGTCTGTGAAGAGCAAAAAAATCCTTTGAAAAGTCTGGGTAGGAAAGAATTGGAGCATTGGTAAGTGCATGTCACAAAGAATTGAAAGCTTCCTGTTCTGACTCAGTCCAAACAAAGAACTTTGCTTCCTGGGTTAGAGCATGCAGTGGCTGTGACATTTGAGCAAAGCAGCGAATGAAACGCCTGTAATATGAACACAGGCCTAAGAAGGCTCGAACTTCTGTAGGATTTCCAGGAGTAGGCCATTCTTTAACCTTCTGAATGTTTTTAACATCAGGCTGAAGACCGACAGAGGACACAACATGGCCCAGAAATGTCACTTGCTTTTGGGCAAAATAACATTTAGCCGGTTTCAGCTTCAAGTTTGCTGCTTTCAAACGCTGGAAAACCTCCCTCAAGTGTTGAATGTGCTCTGCAAAATTCTTGCTGTAGACGATAATATCGTCTAAATACACAAGACATGTTTTCCAGGACAGACCCTGCAACACTAGCTGCATCAAATGTTGAAAGGTGGGCGGAGCATTGACAAGACCCATTGGCATCACTGTAAACTGATATAAAGAACGACCAGTAGTGAAGGCTGTTTTTGGTTTGTCTGCCTCATTAAGCTGCACTTGCCAATATCCGGATGAAAGATCCATGGTACTGAATATAGAGGAACCTCTAAGTGCATCCAGGGTGTCATCTGTTCTGGGTAAAGGATGGGCGTCCTTAATGGTGACAGAATTAAGGCCCCTATAATCTACGCAAAAGCGCCAGGTGCCATCTTTTTTTCCGCACCATAACGACAGGTGCAGCCCAAGGGTTTTTTGTGGAAGCTGACTTCCACAATAACTTTTGCCAACATGTCATCAACCTGTGACTGAATCACCTCTTGCATCGGAGGAGAAGTACGATAGGCACGTTTTTTAATGGGAATTGCATTGTCGGTATTGATTTTGTGTTTGACTATATTCGTACTGCCAAAATCTGTAGGGTTCTTACTAAACACATCACAATACTCATGCAACAGTGAGTGTAGTTCGTTCACCTGAGGGTCAGAAAGATTCCCACTCTGAATCTCAAATGGAAGAGGCGCCACCTGTGTAGAAGGGGTGGACACATTACATACAGAATCTGAGTGCTGAACAACATCATCTTGGTTTATTGGAGTGAACTCCCCCAGCTGCATACCTGGTTGCCGTACAAAAGGGCTATTTGTTGGATTCATGACTCGCACTACAGTTTGACTATTTTCAGTTACTGTAAGCAACTGCAATACCATCCAACTTAGATGGATATGGCTCAAGCAACCCACTGTAACCATCTGCTAAACCTGCATTAACAGCAAATGGAATAAGCTGAGCTGTACAGTGCATCTCACATTGGGGAGGAATGGTAGTAGTCACAGTAATTTGAGCTGTGCAATGTACAGGGGCAAGTTGAGATGTGCTTAACCATTGTAAAGTCTGATCATAAAGGCAACATAGCCCCTTACCAACATTCAAGATTACCTCGTGCTTCTGGAGAAAATCCCAACCAAGTATGATACCCAGACTCACATTTCTAATGACCTGCATGTCATGCTGTAACGTCAGTGCACCTAATCTCAGGTTGACAGTCACAGTTCCCAGGGTATCTAGATTCTGACCAGTTACAGACTTTGACAGAATGAAATTACCCTTTAGTGGTCTTTTGCACAATGAAGGAATTGCCATACGGGTAGTTTCATTAATGAATGAAATACTAGAACCAGTGTCTATCATGATGTGCATGTCAGTACCTTCAACAATGCCATTGATGTGTGCTGTGCAAATGTCCTTCATGTTTGTAGCAGGAAAGTGTTCAGTCTCTGTATGGCTGGTGTCTGTGGTTGTCATCCGTAAGGTGCCGTGTGGGGCTGGTAGTGAAACAGCTGATGTGTGCCCCGCCGCATCAGCTAGTGGAGGTTTCCCTGATGATGGCTGTGATGATCTGGGTAGACATCATGTGGACCACTCTGAAGATCCAGGCTTGGATGCTGAGGTCTGGGGGCTTTGTACTCCTCAAAGTGTCAGAAATAACATTCACTGTCTGTGCTGCCGAATTGCCTCTCATCGCAGATGGAACCGGCTGCACCAATCTGGCGGCCTGGCATCTTTAAAGATTGGCATCTTTGAACGTTTTCACGCCCCTCTCATGGCATTTAATCTGGAGTTCTTGATCTAAACCAGCCAGAAATCTCGACAGTTTCATGTATTCAGAAGCATTCTGCTCAAAATCTGGAAAAGCTTCTTTGACCAGTCTACATATGTCTGCTGCATACACTTCCATTGGTTCATTAGGCAATTTGTGGCGTGAATTTGGAAATGTTTGAAAAGACGCAATTACATCCTTCTGACCAAAAGCATCTTGTAATTGTTTTTTCGCTGAA
Organism: Rhinichthys klamathensis goyatoka; assembly: GCF_029890125.1. Classification (NCBI taxonomy): domain Eukaryota; kingdom Metazoa; phylum Chordata; class Actinopteri; order Cypriniformes; family Leuciscidae; genus Rhinichthys; species Rhinichthys klamathensis. The sequence goes on along the minus strand of NW_026607002.1, from coordinate 2,967,131 downwards.
GCAAAAGAGTGCTGAATTTCGGATGGAAAATTGTCCCAAACAATAAACAGTTCAGGTGGCAATCTAGTAGGCAACTCTGCTGCTAACACTGCATCCAAATCAACACCGCTATCTTTATAGCGAGCCTCTTGAATTACCTCATAATGACGGGCCCACAGCTGAAAAGACTCAGAGCCATCGTTGCGAAAAGGCGGCGGTAAAGGAATGTCCTTTGGTGTTGGTGCGCGGCGCGTCCGCGCATTGTTCTCCCGCGGTGCTTGTGCTTCCTCGTCTGACATCGCTGAAGTTTATTCACGGCACATCAATGTTCACAGCGTCTCGCTGAAATCACAGTAATGTACAGACTGCGTTCGCTCGAAGTGTAACGTTAGGCGAAAAAAAAAAATAGATATAAAAAAAAGAAACTCGAATATCCGACGAAAAAAACAGCTGCCACCAGTGTAATACTTGTTTGTGGGTGTTCTCGGGGCTTTAATCTAAAGATAACTTTAGTAATATACCAAATAAACCCTCGGACACGGACGAGTTCTTCTTTTAGACTCTTTGCTCTCTTTATTAAAGCAACACCATGTGATTTTTCCTCAGCGGTCGCCCTACAGTTTGGAAGCAGAATTGTCCATTACTGCTGTCGTAAATAATTTAGCCTTCCGCAGCCGACTGGCGGCTGGTGGCGGGTTGACTACCTTTCGTGAGGCACACTCGCAAGGTCTCTCGCTCTCTCTCTCTCAGTCGTGCTCGCGCTATGTATGTTATGCGCGCAGTACGTTCTGTCTCGCATGCGCGCTGTAGATTCCGGCAGATCTGAACTAATTTGCGGGCATCAGGGAGACGCAGGAGACTCCCGGGAGACTTGGGATGTCTGCAATGGCCACAGACAATTTGAGGAAGTGGTGGGGGAAGTGACGTATGCCGTAAAGCAGTCGAATTTTGTAGTTCTTTTTGTGCACGGGTTCCTACCCGAAACCCGAAGTTACATAGTGCCAGTAAAAGCGATACAGACCACGTCAGGCTATGGCAGACGTGTCATTTAACTTATTTTAAGTCGATGTACCATCACAAGGGTCTTGGAAATATATTATGAAGGTTGAAAAACTACATAGTGTTACTTTAACTCCTTCTCTTCCGCTCTCCTTTGTGTACCCCCGTCATAATAAAAGTCCTTCCAACAACAGCCACTTTAACACAATAAACTGCTGAATTAACATTGAAATATTTAAATATAACATCAGTATTAATCTTTTTAATATAATGTGCTACACTTTGAACTCTTACACTAAGCTAAACTCAAAAGTTAGCAGCTTGGCTCTTATTGTGTGCAATAACAACAAACAATGCAAATAATGAAAAACCAATAACAATAATACGGTAGTGGTACTTCCGGAAAGAATAACCTCTTAGAACTGCACGAACAGTTAGACTGAAAAAACACTCACAAAATACACCAGAAATGACATAGCCTAACAGTTACTTACTTAGCCTATTTTAAATTTGGCGCTGCATTTTTAGAACGCGAATGAAACTTCATGTCCGAGACGCTACAAAGCTCCATATTTTATTTAAAGTGAGATAGAATGTCTCATATTGTGTAGAGATGTTGTAACGCTTTACACAGAAGATATATTGCCTGAATTGTTGTAGCCAGGTGTAAACAAACACTCACGTATCTGATATTCCACAGTGGTTATTTATTATCAGCGTTGTAGATCCCACGCACACACGGGGGGAGTTTGCCAAACAGTTCAGTAACAACTGCGTTACTGAATAGAAATCAAACAGTTAAAGAGCAACAGAAATATAACACAGGATTTACACGCATACATAGGATGATCACAGCTCGCGCTCCTCATACCGGACTGGCCGCTCATGAGTGAGAGAGTGAGAGAGTGCGTTCCGCCTTAAAGGAACAGTGCCTAAATCTACTGGTTACAGTGTGTTATAAAATATTCGGTATAAATTAATATAGTTATTTAGAAAAGTTAAAGAATAGTCTATCTATCTAACCCTAGTCTATTCAATAACCACCAGTCTGGTTTGTAATTTTTTGATTAATCAAAATTAATAGACTCTTTAGAAAGAAGCTATAAATGGAGAAAGATTTTTATAGTTTCTGAGATGTTGTCAAAGACAAAGCAACAGTTCCTCAGTGATATGATAATGTAAAATTCCTGTTCTGTCCGAGCTTAATGCATAAGTTGTCCAATTTAGATGTCTCCCAATCAAAATATAGAAGCTCTTGCAAGTTATTCAGAGGATCGTGATAACACAAAATCAGCTTAAACACTAGTTCCATTTTACCACAATTTTTTTTAATTGTTTGTCAAATTACAAGGTATAACCACAGTATAAGAACCTAAATAACATGAAACCTTCTTAGCCTGTAAAACAAGTCACTGCTGAATTGCCACAGACACATTCACTTTTCCTGAGCAATTTCATCTTCTCTCGGTGATGTGTTTGTCTGAGTCCATATTACGAGAGTAATCGCCTCTTAAAATTTACATATATATCTGGTGCCATATTTGTCAAAAGAATAAGTTGCTACTACTATCATTAGCAATGCTGAATACAATTTTAAAACCCTTGATTTAATGAAAACTAAATTAAATCTCTAAATCACACGAGGTCCCCAGATAATACTACTGCAGTGCAAATAGAATGCAATAAAGAACCATTTTAACCTTCCTCCTAATTTTAGATTAAATTACTGTATTAAGGGTAATTCCATCTTTTGTTTCAGTAGGGTATTATTAAGGGTAATTCCATAATAAATGGCTGAAACTCTTCCCACATGTAGAGCACTAGTGCGGTTTCTCTCTAGTATGAACTATCTCATGATCTTTCAGGTGTCCTGACCGAGAGAAACTCTTTCCACAGTGTGAACACTTGTACGGTTTCTCTCCAGTATGAACTCTCTCATGATCTTTCAGGTGTCCTGACTGAGAGAAACTCTTTACACAGTGTGAACACTTGTACGGTTTCTCTCCAGTGTGAACTCTCTGGTGTGTTTTGAAGTTGCCGGATGAAGTGAAGGTCTTTCCACAGTCAAAGCACACATAAGGTCTCACACCAGTATGAATACGCTCATGCTCTTTATAAGATCCAAGTTGTGAAAAACTCTTTCCACATACAGAACAAAAGTGAGGCTTCGCACCAGTATGAACTTTAAGGTGTGCTATTAAGCCTGATAGCACAACAAATGTTTTATCACACTGATCACAGCTGAATGATCTCAATCCAGAGTGACGGCGCAGATGATCATTGAGAGAGCCTTTCTGAGTGAAACTCTTTCCACACTGAGAGCATGTGAATGGTTTTTCTCCAGTGTGAATTCTCATGTGATCATTAAACTGTCCTTTATTTCTGTAACTCTTTCCACACTGAGTGCATGTATAAGGCTTTTCTCCCGTGTGAATCTTCATGTGTGTGTTCAGCTTTGATTTATATACGAAACTCTTTCCACACTCAGAACAGGTTAAAGATCCTTTGACTCCAAATTTTCCAGCTTGTTTCTGTGTGAAATTCTCTTCAGTCTTTGAAACGACTGCATTTCCATCTTCATTTGTGAAATAATGAGGTTTTTGAAACTGATGCAGTTTGTCTTCATTCACTTCCATTAGATCTAAAATAAACAAATTAAATTCCCATAATTTAATAAAAGGATAAATAAGAAACAAAATAAATATTGCTCTGAAGAGAATGAAGGAAAACACCAACCTATTTGTTCCTCTGTTTCTTCGTCTTTTATTCTGCAGGGTTCTTCCTTAATCTCCATCTTTACAATAGTATGTCCGTAGTTTCTCCTGGAGTAATTCCTCCTGCTTGCTTCTTCTTCTCCTGTGGGAAGATGGGAATATTCCCCAGCAATTAAACTCTCATGAACGGCTGTGGGAGCTTCACTGACTGAAGGAGTGAATTGTGGTCGTTGTTGCTCATTTTGCAGATGATCATCACACTTACAATCACTCGAGATTATTCAGCTCAGAGTTTCCGCTAGAAAAAAATGGTGCTGGTCAAAGTGACCGACAGAGTTTTCGTTTTACGGACATTTTGATGATATGCCGGTCAAATATTGCCTCTTAACCCTCTGGGGACCAGAAACGCGCCGGCGCGTTTTGCCGTTTTTTTTTCACATAGCAGAAAAATAGACTTAAAATACTCTGTTGATTTTGATCGTACATATAAGTGTTATACATCAATCGATCCTGTTAATTGTCTATTATTTTTCTGTATACTCACAATAAAAACAAAGTTTTGTGCTTTTTGTCAAATAAAGAAAAATAAACATGATGCGAGTTTTGCCTTCTCTCTGTCAGTGCAGTCCATTCTGAAACACGTCCGAAAAATTTACTCTAACTCTGCAAATACTTGTCATACAGGCACGAGAGATTTTTCTTTATGAAGCTTGAATTCTCTTCTTTTCAATGAAGTAATTTATATAAAAAACAAATATTCTCAGTTTATGTAATCTGTATGAAAAGAGAGTGCTGTCAGATTTTTTCCCCCCAGCTCATTACACTTCATTACGCGTTAATCTGACACGCCCACGGAGGACGCGCGCTATTCAAACGCAAATGTTGAGGCAAGCCATGACAATGCCCACATCAGCCGTTCCACCGCGGCGGTAAAATGTGGGGTGTATTTTCTGCCTTTTACCGCCAAGAGGCGCTACAATCATAGACTCTGAAAAGTGTTTGTTTATTCTCTCTGATGCGTAATCTGCCGCCGCACCGCGGCTCATTCAGAGCGATTGAAAGCTGGTAGCAGATGAATTCAACAAGTGAAACGTAGTTAAAATAATTCATAATCACAATACTGAAATTAGGCTACTGAAATGAAATTGAATAAATAATGAAAAAATAAAACATTGCAATAAAAACATTTACAGACGTACAGACGGTAGATCAGTGGTTAACGCAACAACACGAGCTTCGAGGAGCTTCAATCGACCCGAGATCGAATCTCAATGAAGCATACATGTTGTTAACCGATGTTGGCCAACAGCGTTTATATTTTACCTTCTTGATGCTTAAATAGCTAACTGTTTATAACTGTTTACTTATTTAAAGTCAAGAGTTTTGTTTAATTATTATTACAACATAAATTTGCTACATTCCTGGAACCGCAGCTGCTGCACAAAGGACATAAACTGATGAAGGAAGATTGTCAGCCGATTGCATCAGAAAATGAAAATGAAGAAGCACGTCTTTAGTCTGCTAAATTATTGTGTAATGTAAAAGAACACTAAAATTACTTAAGTTTGAAACCAAGTTCGAACATTTCAAGGTTTAAATAAAGTGTCGGGACAGTTTTTTTTAATTTAAAACAGGGTTGCTTTGGGTTTAGAGTTTATTTCTTTTGCGATGCAAAATAAGAAACACTAGGCTAATCTTATTCTTGCGACATTTTAAATTTGTATTGCCAAAGAAATGACAGCTATATTAAACAATTAAAACAGTAGGCCTACAAAACGAAAATTGTCCAAAGCAACATAATTAAATTAAAACATGCGTTTTTCTTTACCTCTCTCGCGCTGAATCTCTTTTTAACAAGTTTGTTTAGTCTCCCTCGCTCTCCATATGAAAGAGGAACATTAACACCTAGGCCTATTGTCCTGCGCGCTCGATACAGCACTGAACTGTCCCTCCAACCCCCCACCGGCTATCGGAGTCTGAGGCTGATTTAACACAAAGAGAAGTCGCAATTCACACTTAAATCGCTATTCTAGACAGTGTTGATAATGAAGGAATTAAATGATTTAAGTTACATGTAGCCTAGTGATATTTCTGTCATAAAAGTTTATTACTAAATATTTCATTATTTCAGTAATTGATGAAATAAAACTGGTTTGGGCCAGCTTTTTCCAAGCAAAACCTAAATATAATATGAAAAAACGCATGTTAATTTGTTGTCATGAACGTTTAACTCAATATTAAATTCTACAGGGATCTTTGGATCCTTACATCCAGGCATGCAATTTGTGAATTAAGTTTTTTTTCTTCTTTATTATTCAAATACATATCGAACCACGGTGCTTCGTGGTAATGCTGCTAAATTAAATAACATGTATAGAATAATTATGAACTTAAATGAAACAATATCGCAACATTTCGACAAATACATTATTTGATCTGTTTTTACATTTTAATTCAGGGCGATTTAGCCTGCTACATTTAATTAGAGCAAGATTTTCACCCTTGTCTTGTCATTTTCTCATTGGGAAGCGCTTACATGCTACATGTTTGAGTAGATCCTCTGTACCTCTCGTTTTCATTATGGATTACATAATCAGATAACATTTATTAGCCTGAATATTTAGACATTTAAAGGCTTTAGACATAGCCGATTTCTTATAGTGACTGAGCTGAAGTGGCTTTCGGTTCATTTTTGTGACGCGCAGTTCCCGGAGACAGAGACGACAGATAAACTTTTGTCGTTAGCAAAAGTTCGAATAAAACCCGACTTTAGAAAAATGCATAGGGCCACTCGGCGTGGTCTGCCAAAACACTTAATTATAAACTTCAATATTTCATTCAAAATAATCTCAAAACGCTTTGTGAAATTTTGAAAAGCCGTGCATGCATTAAGGCCACTTGAACTAATGAACAACTGAAACGCTGGTTTTGATTTTATTGTTTGTCGTTTAAACGTGCTTGTTGCATATCTCTATTTTATATTTGATATGGTCTATTGGTGAAGTAGCCTATAGCATTGATTACTGTGGAGGGAGGGGTGTGGGGTAGTGTTGTCACGATACCAAAATTATTGTTTCGATACCAATACCAAGTCAAGAATTGCGATTTCGATACTTTTTCGATACTTTTCCTGAAAAGGGAGAAACACTCAAATATCATTGCTGTGCTTTATTTTAAAACTGGGACAACATTCTAATCATATAACACACTAATAAATGAACATATGAACAGCATATAGGCTATATTAACCATTTGAACAAAATATGAAATATGAAAAATATAAAAAATAAATTAGAGCAATGACATTCAAGGTAAAAAAATAAATAAATATAGCAGCATTATCTCAGTTATCATAAGAAACATAAGATTTTATCAATATCAATGCCGGGGGGGGGGGGGGGGGGGGTGTTATTTGTTTTAAAAACTTACACTTGAGTAAGCAAACTGTAGCCTACTTTTTATGTAATTTATGAAACCTTATTACAAAGTGTTAGCGATTAGTTATACACCGATTCAGACAGATCAGTTGTTTTAACCATTCATTAAAACGAATCGGTTCAAATGAGTCATTAGTTCGCGAATTGGATGTGTCATTATCGGACGTGTGCGCGTTGTGTGATTATCCCGGCGGTTAGGACATCCCACAAGATTTGTGTCATCACAGAAAACATTTCATGACTGGATAGTTTTTTTTCGTTTATTTAAAGTGTGGTTTATGTCAGCTGAATGTGCGGAACGCTTTTCAGAGAAGATAAGGCAACGTATTTTACCACAATTTACTCCTAGCGGTAATTCAGGAAAACATTTTTTTAATTAATTTGATTAATATGTGCGAGGGAGAGAGAGAGAGAGAGAGAGAGAGAGAGAGAGCAAGACAGCGCTTAGTTTAGAGACGGTGAAGGCTTGTTTATACTTTCGCTTGGCTACGCAGAGAGAGAGTGCGCGCGCGCGACCGGGGTCGTCACACGCGCATGAGGAGAAAAACACAGACGTCCATAGGGAGGCACTGGAAGCGTGCGTTGCACACACCAACATGCAATACTCTCTTACAAATCTGGAACGCGGTCATTCTTAGAAGTATCGATACTAATAAATTTAGGTATCGTGAAGTTTTTAATTTCCGAGTATCGCGATACTTTTGAAGTATCGGTGCACCGTGCAACACTAGTGTGGGGATTCAAATAATTCAGCAGAAGCAGGGATGTTTAGACCAGAAGGAAATCCCCGCCCCCCCTGGCAAATCACACTTTACTTAAAACCATGTTTTTAAAAACTCTAGGTTGTAGGGAATCAAAAAAATAATAATAATAGGCCTAATAAAAAAATAATATATATATATATATAGGCTATATATATAAAATTACTTTTTTTACAGAACTGCTTTTGAAATTACGATTGGTACCCGATTGGTACAGATGCAAAGTCGTTCTGTTGGATACTATTGTTCCTTAGTGTAAAATGGAAATGCATGGTAATTTTATTTTATAAATATAAGCAAAAAACTGTATGGTGTAACAGAGTTTTAGAGCTAGACAAATCTCTCTGCATTAATAAATATAAAATTTACAGTACACAATGTTTGATTGAGATTCGAACCCGTGTCATCTTGATGATCGAACCGTCAGTTCTACCGCTCGGCTATTAATTTCCTCACTGAGAAATGCCCAAACGTTTGTTTCTCACATGAGCGAGAAAACGTTTTGTCGTTAGCCTGTGAGTGTAGGCCTACTTTAGCCTACATGAATAAAAGTAGACCTTTTACAGTTTTAAAAGATGATATCTTATCTGTATGACCAACAATTACGCAGTAAGTTCTTTTAGCTGTTATGAGAAAAATAAATTCAAATGAACGCGCCGCCGCGTTTGTCAAACTCTAATTCAACATGCCAGAATAAAGCCAGATTTTAGAATAATGCATAGCCACTCGGCGTGGTGTGCCAAAATACCCTAATTATAAACTTCAATATTTCATTCAAACCCATCTCAAAACGCTTTGTGACATTTTAAAAAGCCGTGAATGTATTAAGGCCACTGGAACCAGGATCGTAACTGAAACGCGCTGCATGTCTCAATACAGGAGCAGAAGCGCTGGTTCAGATTGTATTGTTTGTTGTTTAAACGTGCATGTTGCATATTTAAAAATATTTGTTTAAAAATAAATGTTTGTTGTAGGCTTATTTGTAAATTACCATAACTTATAGAATTTCATCCTTACTGTTAATTGACATTAGCCCCACTTACGTTTTGATAAATGTCCCTTTGCGCCACCTGGCGGTCATTTCGCGAGCGACTTTGAAATGCGACTGGTTTATTTTTATTGTATTGGTCTACTTTAAAAAATAATACTTTATAAGACATTTATGGGAAAAGACTATTTTCTTTTCAAGATGTTTCCAACTGTAACTTTGAACCAATTCTGTAGAATGGCCTATATAGCATTTGACCAGGATTTGTTTCCAGGTATGACTAAAAATGTGCTTTTGGCTTTCATTTATATTTTGATTGTTTGTATATATATATGTGTGTGTGTGTGTGTGTGTGTGTGTGTGTGTGTGTGTGTGTATATATATATATATATATATATATATATATATATATATATGTAGGCTATATATATAGACGGTTTCAACGGCAACAACATAAACAAACGTTACTGCGCATGCGCGCTTTTGTGGCCCAAACTTAACTTCCGGTAGAATCGATAACAACAGAGTTCATAGCAGAGCCGGTCTTTCTACACAAGCAAATTACATTAGCTAGCAAGTATGTCTAGTCAGTATTATATGGGACTACCAATAGAAGAAAAGAGCCGTTACTTGGCCAAACTTAAATGTGATAACGTTACACTACCAGACCCGTTCAACAAAATTTTGAGGCAAACATTTTTTTCTACAGACCTGTCTGATTTACCGGAGGTCAGTCAGGTAAATATCTTTGAATACTTAGTCGAGAAGGAATGTGTGTACACAAGGGAGGCGTTCAAGGCATATCGTAGCTTGGATGCCTATAACTATTTTCATTCCGGAAAAGTTAAACAAATTCTAACACACACGGATGGAAATACCTGTATCGTTTACGGGGAAATCGAGGCGGGTCAGACACTTTCAAAGAGCTACTCCGCCTGGATCATTGCGATGAAGTCCGGCGAAATCCAGAGTGGGCATTGCACCTGCATGGCAGGGTAAGTATGGCTGGCTAGCTAACGTTACATTTTACAATAGCATTTAGATACACTTTTTCAATACTTGCATTTATCCCGCTGATAAAATGTTTATCTGGATCTATGCAGCAATGGAGAGGTGTGTAGCCATGTGGGTACGATTTTGGTTGCGGAGCAGTGTGTTCAGGATGGACTCCAGAGTGGCCCATCTGTCACTTCAAAACCAAGTGTTTGGTCACGGGTGACTAAAAAGGGGAGCATTTTAACAATTATATTTAATAATTATATCCTAGTCTTTTCAAATATCAGTGTACATTTGGTGGTATTTTGTACAACACTAACTACATATGCCAATTTTCCTTAATAATTATTTGTATTATCATGTATATGTATGTATAATGTACATTTCCAATATCCTTTCAGGCTGATCCACAACCAGTAGCTCAGTGTGATTTCTTGAAACCTGGCAAGAAGATCAAGCTACAAGCTCCCCTCTGCCTTCCCCCACTAAATCCAGATGGGTCACCAAAAAAGCTTTTTAAAGCCCTGAAAGTAAGTTATAGTTCATATATCTCTAACAAATCAACTAGTCTAATGTAAAAGATTCAGTACATATATATGGCAGTGTAGGTAAGGTCTTTTCACCATTTACAGGTGAAACTAGAAAAATTAGAATATCGTTCATGTATTTCAGTAATTCAAATTAAAAGGTGAAACTAATATATTTTGTGTATATATAACTATATACATATGCATGATTATACTTATCAGAGGGTCGACATTTCTGTATTTAAAATCCTTTTTTTGTATTGATTTCATGTAATATTCAAATTTTCTGAGATTTTGAATTTGAGGTTTTCATAAGCTGTAAGCCATAATAATCAAAATTATAACTTTTGCACGATATTCTAATTTTTTGAGTTTCACCTGTATTTTAGGAAGTTGTGCCAGGCTGTGCTCTCTTTTCTGTCATGTGTGACAGCAGTGAGACAGACACAGCCTCTGAGTCAGGTAGTCAGGATTTCACCAGCAGTCAGGGAGAGCAGGATGCTCAGGGAGAGGAACTCTACGTGTTCAGCAGCTTAGCTCAGCCCCACAGTGAGCATGGTAGTGCTCTGAGCTGTCCAAAGTGCACAATATTTTATGAAGCCTTCATTAAACTGAACCCAGATCAAGTGGTGGAACTAGAGAGAAACACTAGAAAACAGAGCATAGAACCACTCTGGCATGATGCGCGCAAGCTACGCATAACAGCAAGCACAGCCAGCAAGGTGCCTCAGCGTGAGACAACTGACCCGTCTAAGTTTCTCACTGAACACCTCTTCCCAAAGTTCCAGGGCAGTGTGGCCACAAGGTATGGGAAGGAAAGCGAGGGACTTGCTAAGGAGCAGATTAGGGAGAGGGGCTGCATAGTGATGGACAAAGGGTTGGTAGTGTGTGCAGGAGACCCATGGCTGGCAGCAAGCCCTGATGGTATCATTGATGACAAGCTGCTAGAAGTAAAATGCCCTATGACACTCAGTGCTTGCACATCCCTTAATGATGCACTCACTGCCACAAACCAAGACATCAGAGTGGAGGGTGGGCAGTACATTGTGAACCCAAAAGGCCCCAGAGGTTACTACAGGCAGATACAGTTAGGGATGCACTGTCTCGGGCTGAAAACATCCTGTCTTGTTATTTGGACCCCAGCACAGCACCCGGAACTTGATGTGCCTTATGACAATGGTTTTGTCTCCAAATATATGCAAAGGCTACGTAGCTTTTACTTTAAACACATGCTGCCAAAAGTTGTGGATGCATTTGTAGAGGGAAGACTGCAGTTGAGTGACAGCTACATGAAAATTGTCTCAAAAGCAGCTTAATAGTGCTGATCTGAAATCAGGTTTACAAGAAAAAGTTATTTTTCTTAAAGCATAGGTTGTTCCTGCCTTTTTGAGCACCAAGCTTTTTCACTTTTTACATCAAATACATAAATACATTAAAAACGGAAATCGTAGTCTACAGTACTTTATTCATCAGTCAATAAATCAGTTACTTAATAGTTGTTGGTGTTCATTACTGCATATATAATTTCATTTTATAATTACAATCCATGTGAAACATTGTGATACAAGTGCAACACTACAAATATCAATGCATGTGTTTGGTATTTTAATATATTTAATAATAAAAAAAGTAATCTCATAGGTACAAGTATCAAATTAAAGGGTTAGTTCACCCAAAAATGAAAATTCTGTCATTAATTTCTCTCCCTCATTTCGTTCCAAACCTGTAAGACCTTCGATCATCTTCAGAACACATTTTTGATGAAATCTGAGAGCTTTCTGTCCCTCCATTGACAGCCTAAGTAATTAAAAATAGCTTAATTTGTGTTCCAAAGATGAACAAAGGTCTTGCAGGTTTGGAACGACATGAGTGTTATTAGGTGAACTATCCCTTTAAGTTGTGGTTAAGTCCTGCTTTATTTTGGTATAAGTGGTTTCCCCAGATTTGAAAGTGCTGCACAAACAATTAATATTTTATCTATTGTGCAAAGACTGTTATCATTTCTCCGTTTGACCATACTGACTGGCAGGGTGTTCCGCAGAATTCTGAATGTCTTCAGTTTTCCTATGGCCCTTTCCACGTGGATTCTCACTCGGGACATTTTTCTAGAGTGTGTCACCTCTAATCCTGTCAATTGTTTTCTTCCCTTTGTAGATGCTGGTACAAGAAGACGAACACATTTGGTGGCAAAATATTCAGGAAAATTGAAGCCTCGATCAGCCATGACATGGTCTCCTTGTTCAAGAAGGTCAATTAACCCTGAATTTTTTGTTATAACCTTGTCACTAGCACGACCACCCCAGACTTTTGATAAAAATGTAATAGCTCCTGTTGGACTAATACCAACAAGGAACTTCACAGTATTATGTGATTTGTAGTGGGAGTATGTGACTGCCCGTGTTTGCAAACTGGTTGGCCTCTCAATGAACACTTCAGTACAGTCTATTATACATCTAACTTGTTGGAAACCTGTAGTCTTGAAGAGGGTGGGGAGATTTCTTCTGATATCTTTCCTGGATGGCCACCGGACAAGGCATTGTAACTCTTTAGCCATTACATCGAGCCATTCATGAAAGATGTTTGAGACAGTTCCACAACTCACTCTGAAGCGAAAAGCGAGGTCTTGATGAGTTAAGCCTAGGCGAAGCTTCATCAGGACCACAAGAAACTGCTCGGTAAGGGTAAGTATGGTTGATGATGCGTTCCATGTTGTTGTCAGGTAAGTGAGGAGGGTGAAGAACACAGAAGCAGATGGTAGACCAGTGTAAAAATGAGTGTGCTTGTCATCATTTAAAATAAAATCGGACGGACTGCCAAACATATGATCTTGTAGTTGTTTTTCTTGAGATTCCAGTTTCTTCTCCAGTGAAGCCATTTTTCTTTTTAATTCAACATTTTCATTTTGTAGCTGGTCAATGTCTGCCATTGACAGATCTGTACCCACAGCAGTGCATCCTTCTTCAGGGTCAGCATGGGTGACCTCTAAGGAAGCTGAATCCATAGACTCAACCACAGATGGTCTCCTCTGGTATCGCTCCAACTTCTGTGAACCATCAATGGTGTTTTTATGAGCGAAAATTGATGGAACATAATCTGGATGGCATGGGTCCACTGATGGCGCACCTAAAATAAAGACAAACAGTGTGTGTTGACAGTAGTGCACCTTGCTAAGCATCATACATGGATGATTTGCATAATCCATAACTTTTCTGGTTTCATGTGCATTTCTATGATATTGATTACAACTTATTGATTAAAAAAAATATTAGTAGCCTATTAGTACAATGAAATTAGGTCAAAGTCAAATTTATTTCACAATGCACATTGTTTTAAAGCTGCTTTACAGATAAAATATATCAGTGAAAATGTAGTAAAAGTCCATATTTAGTAGGAAAAGCTTCATTACAAGAGCTTTATTCAGCATTATTGTATTTATGTCCCCAGGGAACAAGCCTAGGGCGACTGTTATTTGTAAATGTATGTAGGTTATTTGTAAAGCATTGATGGAAAAACATTGTGGCTCTTATGTTTGATAGATATCAGGTATCATAACGCTAGTTTAAATCATAGCTAAAGCGTATCAACTACAACATTGAGCTAACGTTGCTGTGTAAAATTAATGTATACAGTGTTAGCTACGTGTGTAGTAATCAATTTAGTTAATACATAACTATTGCAGGTTTGTTACTGGTCAGCTAGCTATTATCTGTTGCTTAACATGAGTTTGTTACCTGTAACGAAGTGAGTGCTACAGATCCTTGAATTCTTGCCTGGCTGCCAAGCCTCTCTTCGCACAGCGGTGATCCATGCTCGCCGTCTCCCTTCGTTTTTAGGAATCCGAAACATTTTTATTTTCGATAAGGTATTTGTTCCAGAGGTCAGGTTGCATCCCACAGCACAACAACCTGAGCCCAACTTCTGTCTACTCATTACCTTAATTTTAACTGCGTTTGTAGTCGGCGCCATATTACCGACAAAGAGTATAGAAGTAACGTTACTTTGTTACCAATAAACAAACAGACCGGAAGTTAACTTCGGGCCAGCGCGTAACCCTGGCAACGCGCGTGCGTCCGATAAAACCGTCTATACAAGAAAGAATGCAATGACAATATATATATATATATATATATATATATATATATATATATATATATATATATATATATATTGTCCTTGCATTCTTTCTTGTGTGACACCCCTGAATGAAAGGCTCATTATTATGCAGGGTCACTGTCTGAGAACCACTTAATTATTCATGATAGGGGTTGGGCCCTTCCGCCCATCCGCATATTGCCTTGGCAAACAAAAAAATGTTTTTCACAATTTAAAACAATCTATTGTTTTATGTGAATGATTAGGAAGGATGATTTTCAGATCATTTTGAAGCAAAAACTCTAGGCGACAACGTACATTAGTCAAAAGTCTTGTGGACACATATTTAGTATGTGTTTTGTGTCCTTATTTCAAAAACTAAATTTTTTAGTTTTTTCAATAACCATGCATAAACAATATTCTCTCAAAAATACAAACATGTACATACATGTTGCTCACACATTATGGTAGACCTGTTTGTGCTAAATAGAGTGTAATTTCACCTGTGCCATTAATATGTTTATAAGCAACTGAAAAAAGCACAAATGTCAGAGTATGTCAAAACATCTCAAGGACCCCAAAAACACCTTGGTCCCCAGAGGGTTAATTAGTCAAGTTGAGGAAAACTGGAGGCAGGGTATGTAACTTAAAAAATTACATAGTCAGGTCGTATAGAATGCAACGTGTATTAGCCTAACTTTCAAATAGACGAAAAAAAAACATGAACGTCCGATTGGTGTCAATCAAAGCCAATTGTTTTTACTATAGTTTCACATTCATAGTTTAACAAACCAATCCCCCTTCCCCACATAACATATCTGAATAGTAGCCTATTGTTTTTACTCAAGCGAACTTAAATATACACTCTCAGTAGGGCTGGGCGATATGGCTGAAAACTGTATCACGATATCAGTGTTTCATATCGGTCGATATCGATAATTATTGATTTTTTTATGACCCATTTAAAATACCAGGAGAAAAAATATATTACATTTAAACATTTTTATTTTAAACTTAACCTTCCTCTGATTACAATCCCAAGACAGAAATGTCAACACAACCATGGAAAACTAAAATAATTAAAATGTAAACATAAGTCTAAATTCACAATCAGACCTGCAAACTCCTCAGAGTAAAAAAGGTGACAGTGGCGCGGCGGGACGTGGGTGGTGGGGGTTTGTGATCGTACGTGCCCCCTGCTTGATTTTTGTTTTAGACATCACGGTTCGGTACGATTTCGGTACAATGGAGTGAAAAGCAAAACAGAAATATAGAAGGTATTTTTATAAATGTCTTAAGCCTTGTATTTTTTAAATAAGTTTTATTAATAAAGGCATAGAACCAGTTTATTTATAGTGCACTGATAATAGTTTTATATAATTGGTTTATTAATTAAACTAATAAAAAGATAGATATGAGATATGTTTGGTAATTGTACCTGAATTCATTTAAAATTAATTTGCTATATTTCAGATCAATATATTTGTTTTCCTTAATTTTAATTAACCCTAACTTTATTCTCATCAGAATTATAAATAATTGATTTCCGTATAAAATAATACTACCAACACATTTCATTTTCTTTTTTAATCAATGTGTAACTTAAAAATAAACAGATTAGTGCTCTGTTTTGAGGACAAGAAATGAAAACCAATGCGATATGGTGAATGTCCATAAAAGATGGAACACACAGACTGTTTTAAAAAGGGGTTGGATAAATATGTTTTGCTTATAAAACGGTGTGTGACAGTTGTAGGTTACAGTTTGACAAGAAATACAGTGTGACAAAAGCACAATGTTGTGTTTTATTGCGAGTATAGGCCTACACTAGTGTTGTCACGATACTAGAATTTCTAACTTCGATACGATACCTTGAAAAATATCGATATTCGATACCATTTTCGATACCACGGAGAAAAAAACTGCCACAATATTAAGGGGGAATTTTTTTTATTTAAAGCTAAAGTCTAGAACATGACAATGAGGCATATTTTACATGAACAAAAATGTCCTGAGTTCTATTTGTTATTATTTTTAATTGGACCAGAGCTAACATGATCCGTTGTATTTTTATTACCTACTGTTATCTTATCAAAGATTAAAATATACTGTAACATAAAAGCACTTAACAGTATCAAATTGGAGGATAGAGTGCCAGTAATGTATAATAATAAGATTAAAAATTCAATTTTCAGTTAAAGGCATTTCATTATTGAATTCAGAGATGCCATTGTCTGTTTAGTTTAATTATCTGTGTAATCAAATTGATGATAATCGCTAATGAAGGCAAATTGCAGAATTAAATAATAATTTTTGAATAAAGTTAAATAGGCACAAGCTAATTTACATTTGACCACAGTTACAATATTTACTTGTCTAAGATTCCTCAGTCAGATTACCGGTATGTTAACTTTAAGAAAACGGTGAAAAAACTAGACAACACAGACTCATATCAACAACAATACTAGGCCATCTTGGTTAATGTTTCAGAAAAGTTCAAATGAGAAGAGTTACAGTGTTTCCTTTAGAATTTTAATTAGCAGTGGGGGCAGGTCTGTCCAAACAACAAACACCCCTGATGCTGAGCATATATGCTGCTAAATGTTACCCCTGGAGCCTGTTCCTTAAGTCTGTTTTCACCTCTAAAATAATTGTAAAAAATGAGAGATGTGAGGGATATTGATATAGTCAAACAATCTTTTGGGTGCCCGCAGCACGCTCACAGTGTGAACCGCGTTTCCGCGCTATTCTCCGACATGCCTGCTCGCGGTGTGTTTTTAATGCGTGTCCGCGCTATTCTCCGACATGCTCGCTCGCGGTGTGTAGCGCTTGTCCGCGCTATTCTCCGAGCTATTCTCCGACATGCCTGCTCGCGGTGTGTTTTTAATGCATGTCCGCGCTATTCTCCGACATGCTCGCTCGCGGTGTGTAGTGCTTGTCCGCGCTATTCTCCGAGCTATTCTCCGACATGCCTGCTCGCGGTGTGTTTTTAATGCATGTCCGCGCTATTCTCCGACATGCTCGCTCGCGGTGTGTAGTGCTTGTCCGCGCTATTCTCCGAGCTATTCTCCGACATGCCCGCTCGCGGTGTTCTTTATCAGTCAACCAAAGCCGGTCGCGGGGGCGCCGCCCTCGCCATCTTTCCATTAACTTCACTTTTGCCAGAGCGAATGAGTCGAGTGCGTCACATGTGGTGTTTGTCAACGCGCCTTTGGAGAGAAGTGAAAGTGACAGCTCGGCTAGTATCGATACTTCGGGAAATTAGTATTGGTACCGTTCAGATATTTCAGTATCGATATTTATCGAAATATCGATATTTTTGACAACACTAGCCTACAAAAATATAAGTAAACACTTTGCAGACTGAATGATGTCCTGTATTAACAAAATGATGGAGTATGTTTTTATGTCTCCACTGTTCGATCGCGCCCGCGTGTCTCTCTCTCTCTCGCGCGCGCACACACACGCACAAGCACACGCATACTCCAGCATTGCAATCTTGACATCGCAGCCTGTTCATTATGCTGTGTTCACATCAAACGCAAATAGAGCGAATTATCCAATAATGTTTCGCAATTCTAGCCTGCATGGCATGCAGATGAAGGGCACTCATTTTCTGCTTATCAATCGCCGGTTACTGAAGAGCAACCCAGCAGCAGCACGAGACAACGATATGGCGCAACCAGCTCACCAAACTGACACGTTACATGATTGCCTGTTAGCCATGCTGTTAGCGTGTCACTCCCTACGTTGCTAGGTTACCAGAGAGCTGTGGTTTCTTCCGACGAAGAAAAAAATATCGAACGTTTTATCGAACACATTTTTTATTGATATCGATCACGTGTCTATCGCGATACATATCGTTATCGTTTTATCGCCCAGCCCTAACTCTCAGTATGTCTCATTTAGCTGGTAACATTTAAATTGGCCACCGTGAAATGACTCCTTGTCAAATGAACTGGAACAAAAAACATGACTAGGCCTATAACATTGTCTCGCGTCATTTTAGGCTACTTTTTACGCTGTTTTTCAGTGCTGAATTGTGCAGCTGCCGACTTAAAATCAAAACTTCCCAGTGTCTCTCCACAACTTGCAATGCGCGTAAGCCGAGTAAGGGCCTGTTCACACATCGTGTCTTTTGCGCGCTCAAGTTCGTTATTTCAAATGTAGGCGCGCAGTATGCGCGCTCATAATGGAAGCGACGCGCTTTTTTTTTCCAAGCGCGTCCGCGCCGCATCAGGATAAAAACATCTCGTGTGGATTGAGGTAGGGCTGCTATTTTTATTTAACGAAAAATCTTAGTCTAACAGAGAGCTGTGGAGAAATGCAATTAGGGTTGGGCCGACAGACATCACGATGTTTAGACGGCATCGGCTAAACATCGTGTGTCCCCTGTTTCCATGGTGACGCGTCATGCTTGGCACGTGATTCACCACAGCCAAAATAGCGCTGTATGACAGATTTAGCGCTTTTATTTCTAAATATTAACAAACTTGCTTACCATGTCATGAACTATCTTCTATTCCGATTCTCAAATATGTGTAAGTGAGTTTTTGTCGTTTAAAAAAACTTTATAAATTATCTTGATCTGTAACGTGAGATGGGCGCCGTGTTTGGGCCGCAGTTCAGAGATTTCTGTCTGTTGGATTTATTACAGCGCGTGAATTCACCAGTTTCTCCCGAAATACATGAAATAAGTGGCCGGTGAACTTGGAGAAAAATAGAGTTGACTTTATAGTTATTTACACTGTGTCTCTCTGATATGAATAAAAACAGTCGTCAAATATATTTGAATGGGTTGTTATTGCTGCTTCCATAGACACCATTGTGTATATTTACAAACTATAAATGTATTGTTTTGCTATAAATTATATGTATTTAAATGTCTGAAACCTAAAATAAACATTATGTGGTTAAAAAGACTGAACAGTTGTGATATAACCTATGAGAAGTGGAGTGCTGAGCGCGTCCGTCTTTGGCTCAGCGCCAGCCATAGCGCGAAAGCACGCAGTTTGAATCTGGCAGTTGTCACTTCACTGTACAATCGCTCTTAGTGCTCAGCTGCTGCAGAGCTGCCGAAATCGAAATTGCTGATGAGATATAGAGGAAAATATCTAGTGGAAAATGAGAATATTACGAAAATACCCCCCTCCCTCTCCCTCTGCCGATGTCATCGTCCATCGCGATGTTTCACTGTAGACATCGTCTGATGCCAAATTGGTAGACATCGCCCAACCCTAAATGCAATCCTCCATAGGAGCGCTGTCAGCGAGAGCTTCACGTCGCAGGCTTACGGCATCGATAAGAGGAGCGGTGTCCGCAGACTCAATGCTTGTAAAATGGCAAATAATCCTTCTGATCGGTCGGTGTATTTTTGCTTTATACATTTAGGCTTATTCTCAAATTCAGATTATGGTAGTGGGGCAGGCTTATTAGGCCATTTTAATCGGACAATTTGACCAGAGAGATTTAATTTTGTCGGACATTTCATTTTTTTTGCCGGACAACAGAATCCGAAAAGTTAGCAGCTCTGCTCTTATTGTGTGCAATAATAAAGAACAATGCAAATAATGAAAAACCAATAACAATAATATGGTAGTGGTACTTCTGGAAAGAATAACCTCTTAGAACTGCACGAACAGTTAGACTGAAAAAACACTCACAAAATACACCGGAAATGACATAGCCTAACAGTTACTTACTTAGCCTATTTTAAATTTGGCGCCGCATTTTTAGAGCGCGAATGAAACTTCATGTCCGAGACGCTGCAAAGCTCCATATTTTATTTAAAGTGAGATATAATGTCATATCATGTAGAGATGTTGTAAAGCTTTACACAGAGGGGAGCGGATAGATTGCCTGAATGGTTAGCCAAATGTAAACAAACACTCACGTATCTGATATTCCACAGTGGTTCCACTCGTCGATCCCACGCACACACGGGGCAGTTTGCCAAACACTCCAGTAACAACTGCGTTACTGAATAGAAATAAAACAGGTAAAGAGCAACAGAAATAAAAGACAGGATTTACACGCATATGCGATGATCACAGCTCGCGCTCCTCATACCGACTGGCCACTCGTGAGTGAGGGAGTGCGTTCCGCCTTAAAGGAACAGTACCTAAATCTACTGGTTACAGTTTGTTATAAAATATTCGGTATAAATAAATGTAGTTATTTTTTTGATTAATCAAAATTAATGGACTCTTTAGAAAGAAGCTATAAATGGAGAAAGATTTTTATGGTGTCTGAGATGTTGTCAAAGTACAGACAAAGCAACAGTTCCTCAGTGATATGATGATGTAAAACTCCTGTTCTGTCCGAGCTTAATGCATAAGTTGTCCAATTTAGATGTCTCTCAATCAAAATATAGAAGCTCTTGCAAGTTATTCAGAGGATCGAGACGACACAAAATCAGCTTAAACACAAGTTCCATTTTATTACTTTTTAAAAAATTGTTTGTCAAATTACAAGGTATAACCACAGTATAAGAACCTAAATAACATGAAATCTTCTTAGCCTGTAGAACAAGTCACTGCTGAATTGCCACAGACACATTCACTTTTCCTGTGTCCATATTACGAGAGTAATCGCCTCTTAAAATTTACATAGAAAATATATCTGGTGCCATATTTGTCAAAAGAATAAGTTGTTACTACTACTGGTTCATTACCAATGCTGAATACAATGTTAAACCTCTTGATTTAAAGAAAACTAAATTAAATCTATTCATTATACCTAAATAAATCACAAGTTTTGTTAATGTTTATTCCTTACATTTTCACAATGTGCAAAGAGTGATTCAATCCAAAAAAGTCTTCAATATGTTCTCAATGCATCACCTCTAAACAGCGAGACTAAAAACAAGTTGTTTGTGATATGAATGATATTTGATAGACTATTGTTGACATTGTTTCACACATGCCTCATATGTTCAATGAAAATAATTAATTTTCTGAAATATTATTTTATCTGTATGAGATGACCATGCACTGCTTGAGCGATGACACTGACACGAGTATTTTCACATTGTTGCTTTACTGTTCAGTTCATCTTGTATACAGTAACACTCAGTGTTTACTGCGCATGTGCAACACAACAGAGGATCAATACGGGTGAGAAGCTGAAAAGGCCAATCTTTGTGTTCTTTGTGGAAAAATTTTCAGAGCCTGATGAAGTTGGTATAAATATGTGTTTAATACTACAAAATATGCCCGATGTTACAGTTACTGCACTTGCCGCCCAGAACACAAGAGAACATCCCAATCGAGTGAAGGGATTTGTGGAAACTAAAATGGAAGCACATCTTACCTAATTCAGACTAAAACACTTCTATTCAGCCTCACATACTGACTTTATTTGTAGTTCATACTGTTTTAACACTAGAACTACCGGAATTCTATAACTATTAGAACGACCATAGCGGTCATTCTGACCGCTCATACTTTGACGTTCATATTGCCGTACTGAACGTCATTTTCGTCATGCCACAACTACATTTGAACCTTCTTTTTAAGTTTTCCGATGAAACGTTTAATTCCTGTCGTCATGTTATGACGTCATCACCATTAAAACCGCTTAAAACAAACATTGGCCCGACAGGTGCTGCCTCTATGTGAGGAAAGTTTTGCGTCAAAAAAAAAAAAAATTCCCCGCACTTACCACGTGAATAGACATGCAAAAAGTTAGGAAACGTCAAAGCTTCATGCCGTTTAGTACAGCCCTGTTTCTAAATACATTCAATAATCAATACAAAATCTAAAAATAAATGGATTTACAATGTTACGATAGGTAATAATAAAGATCAGGACACAACATTTAAATTCAAATGAATGTGAACATTTATTTTCCAGCCTAATTGATAAATATTTTCTTATTTTCTTTGTACAATAAAAACAAATCTTATGAAACAATAACTTATAACATATATACAATAACAAAAACACTACATACATTTGATTACACCGTAAAAACTTTCATGGACAGTACGCAGCACAATACAGTACACAAAAACAGGTTAAGAAAAAACATGAACATTAGCTAGACAAAAAAACGAACTGATTTAGAACGATTAGTTTCAGTAAACAAAAAAAACAAAAACAAAAAAATTAACGAACAAAATCAGGTTGACAAGTTTTCCTCAAAGCTCATTTGAACGGCGCAAACACCCCGCATCATTCACTGACGCTTACGCACAGTCCACACAGGTAAACACCGCCTTTCGTGTGCAGCTCCCACACACCACTTTACGACATTTGGCACATGTCTTCTTGGTTTTATTTTGTTTGCAGTTCCTCCTTACTTGGCACTGCCGCCTTCTCTCCATCTGCTGCTGCTCCTGCCCGGGTCCTGGCTCTCGCACCACCAGTTGTGAGGTTTTTGATCCCATGTGGTCGGAACGAAGTTCGCTCGCCAGTCGCGTGATGAAGTCCCTCCGCGAAACATGCTCATTTGTGCACTTATTGTACAATATGTGTGCGTTGATTGCAGCCAGGTCGAGGATGTTATAGAACACAGCTACTGGCCATCTACGGGAGGGTGCTTTTACTGAATATTTTCTAGCCATTTGATCTAGAACGTCTACTCCTACCTTGGTCTTGTTGTAGGATGTTACCGTCTCTGGCTTTCTTTTCTGGCCACTTGTGATGCCAACAGCTGTGTGGACAGTGCTGAGGATGCAGACATTCTTTTTTTTTTTGCCCTGATACACGGTCAGTGTTGCATCGCCACTTTTCAGCACCTCTGTGCTGAACAGCGGCTTTTGCGCCTTTACGCACGGGGGGAGCTCTCGTCTGCTCTTGTTTACCGTGCCAACCAAGCTGGTTTTCTTGGCCTGAAGTGCCTTTGCCAATTCAAAAGAAGTAAAAAAATTGTCGGTGGTCACATTTCTTCCCTCCCCCAGGTATGGGTCGACCATTTTCAGCACCACACTGTCTGCAAGTCGTTGACCTGGCCTCCTCGTCTCGTCTTTGCCCAGATAAGGTGCACCGTTTACCATATATTTGGTGTCGACATCCGCAGCAAGCCAGAATTTGATTCCGAATTTGTCCGGTTTGTTTGCAATATACTGTATGAAACTGCACCTTGATTTTGTAGGGAATAGCTGCTCATCCACAGTGATGTCGGCACCAGGCTTGTAGCAGGCGATGCAGTTTTGGACAAATTTATCCCAAACATCACTCATAAGGGCAAACTTGTTGTCTCGCAAGCATGTGCGTCGGGTTTCCCTTTTGTCGAAACGAAGGAATCGCATTATTTCCTGAAACCTGTTTCGGGACATGGTCTCCTTGAAAAAAGCGCAGCCCCACTCGGCTGACCAAAAGGTCGCCAAATCCATCCCTTTTCCACCTTGCGCGCCACGAATGTAAATTAAACTAATGAAGGCTTTTAGCTCTTCAATTGTCATGTCCCATAGGTTGTCCTCCTTGACTCGATGGGCCTCAGCCACAGTGCAGTCCCTGATGTGTTTCAGCATGCCATCATCCACCAAACACAAAAAGGCTGTAAGGGCATCTTCAATATTGCGCTTGGCGTGCGCTGTGGGGCCTGCCGCTTCAGTTATTACATTTTGGCATTGTCGCCTTCCTCTGTCTTCACCCAAATCTACATAGGTCCACACTGTGCCGTCTTTCGCCGTTTCACGCCTTTCGGCTGAAAGGGGGTTTATTGGGCCAGGCTCCTCATCTCGTGGCGGACTGTGTTGTCTTGGCACAGAAGGCACATTTGAAGGATCAGGATTTTGCACTATTGCCAAAAAAAGAAAAGAAAAAAAGAACAGACTAATTACTTTTTTAGTTCATGAAATCATAATCTTGATAATTAGTCCTTATGATTTCTAATAGCCTGACAATATAGTATTATAGGCTACTAATAATAGCAATAGAATAATAAAAATGAAAAGGTGTGTGTGCCTGACGTAAAAATCTGAATGAATGGATCGGTCATCAGGAAAGTTGCGTGTTTGCGTCGGTAACAGCGGTGGGTGTGTGAGAGGAAAAATAAGTTAATATGATAACCGATCTGATCGGTAAAGTTATAGCCTACATTAGATAGTTAGAGATGGTTAACTTTACTTTGAAGTTACGTTACAACTATTATTGAGCTAGTCTGCCTCGCAAAGTATAAAAATATAGCTAGAGAAGAATAGAAACATACCTGGAATATTATCCGATGGAACAAGGTCAGTTCCAGGATCGGAGATGTCCAGCCGGCTCTTTTTTCGACGGGGAATGAATTCATTATCTGAATCACTCTCAGCGCTGGATGAACTGTCTAGGGACCAAGAGACATCGCTGTCCCTATCCGTAACGTTACCTGCTCCTCCATCAGACTCCTCATCGTCAAGCATTCTAAGCATGGCTAAAACCTCTGTGGCTGTCATTGTTCTTTTTGATGACATTTTGTTAGCTCAAATGTATAATATTTATAGCGTAAATGTATAATATTTATAGCGTTGGAATAGCGTAAACAAAAAAAGACAAATCGTTGCTATGCAACGGGGACATTCGTTACAGTGGCGGGAAATGTAGCGGACTTATGATATCTATAATGCGTGCAGTCAAAATGACCGCCTTGGCCATTCTAGGTAGAAATACTCAGAACTGTTTTGTGTTTTGTGATTTTAATAAAATAACAACAGTGTCAGAATAAAATATACACATATTTAGGAAAAGTCAGAGTCATTCAGCCACATGGATTTTATTTTAACAAAGTTATTACACTGTAAAATTCAAAAACGGTCAAAATGACCGCCTTGGGAGTTCTAGTGTTAATACCCTGTATTTTCTTTCTCATTTTTAGGAAAAGCACTTAATTACCATTGTTTATTTCTATACCATATGTCATACACTTGCAATGAAGCTAAAAATATAAACAACTACATCATTATGTTGATATCCTATATCTTTACAATAAAACTTACGACAAACACGTCTTCTATCCTCAGTTGTTGCGTATACCGAGCTGCATCGAACACATTTGTAAATTACTTTCCTTGAACCCATTGTGCAGTTCACTTTAATACCGCGTGCTTTATATACATGTTGCTGCTGATTGGACTGCAGTTCGGACACACCCACCAAACAAGAGAAAACGCATCTCAAACCCCATTGCACACCGGTGCACGCCGTTTCCAGGAAACATGACGTTCAACCCGGAAACCATAGCAAAACGTTGCGCACCGTTTTGAACTTGAACGTGCCCCTGGTGACCTCTAGTCATTTGTAATAATTGCGGAGGTTGTCTGTGATCTTAATCCCGTGCGAATCGGCCATGTCTGTAATTTGTAAAGTAAAAATTCCCCCGCAAATGACCTACCATATTTCGCCGAACACCGAGGTCCCCAGATAATATTAGTCCTGTGCGAATCGGCATCTCTGTGATTTGGCGGGGTTGTACATAATTTTTTTTAAGGTTTTTGTTTCATGTGCGCTTTTTTATCCATCTTTCATGAAGAATGGAGGTTGTGTTGGAGTGTTTTGATAGTATTTTGGGTGCTGGGTCATGCCGCTATACACCATACAACTATACAATTTGCAGAAAGAGAAAGTTGAAAACCATCAGAAGAGCAAAAACAAAAAGAATGATTAAATGGAGATGATTGACGTGTATAGCAGCATCCGTAAGGAACATTCTTCTGTTTATGATACATCATACAGCTAGACCTATAATAATGACAAGACATTTCCAAGCAATAGCCTATTGACATCATATCAGTAAATTCGAGTAAAATCACAGGAATCGCTTGTCCCATGCGAATGCACCACACGAAATTAAGATGTGTGTGTGTGTGTGTGTGTGGGGGGGGGGGGGGGTTGTTCTAAATCAAACGAGGTCCCCAAATAATACTAATCCAGTGCGAATAGAATGCAAAAAAGAACCATTTTAACCTTCCTCCTAATTTTAGATTAAATTACTGCATTAAAGGTAATACCATCTTTTGCTTATTTACAAGTTATGGATCTGAACTTTGCTCACACTTTGTCTAGTTCACACTACATGATTTTAAAACGTCGGGCAGAACTGTACGGTTCACAGTACATGATTTGCACTCTGTGAAATCAGGGCCCTGTCCCAAATGGCTTCCTCAGAGTCCACACTTCGGTGACGTCATGTAGTGCAGACCTATAGGGCCCATAGTGCGAGACCGCGAGGCGCATTGAGAGGTGTTTTTGGGACAGACTCGATCGTCAAAATATAAAAATATTGAATAACAGCAAATAGGGTGTGTGGGTTAGTTTTTTAAGGTGGTAAATTATGTGTAGGTAATTATGTTATGTGTTATGTATGTTGTGTTGCATCTGCTATCTCGAATGCCCAAGACGAATTTCTCCGTTAGGAGACAATAAAGGCTAATCAATCAATCAATCAAGTCACGCCGGAAACAGAAAGAAGGTCTGGTTGTTGTTGTTGGACAGGAGCTGCGGTTCGATATGCTGCCGATTGTTGTTGTTGTTTTTACTATTGTTTTTGCAAGATGTCTTTTCATGCGGAGAAATCATATGTTTGCGCTCAGACGCGTTCCTCATGCCTGTGAAAGCCTTATCCCTCTCCATACGGAGCTGAATAAACTTAAAGGTCATCTCATCAGTCCCTTTATTAGAAAAATATCACAAATATCATTAAAAAAATTAGTCTTTAGCATCGAAAAACAGGATTTATTTTATTTTCCCAAATCTTATGTCCATGTGAACTACACAGCCTGCTTTTACAGTTCTATAATTGTATATCCACCAGTGCATTACAATAGATGTCATGGTTATGTAAATGATAAATACACTGTAAAAATTTTTTTCGTAAAATAACGGTAAAAAGTCTGGCAGCAAAGTTGCCAACCACTTACCGTCAAATTACAGTAAAAAAACTTAAATTATTTTACAGAAAAATGTTGTTTTTTGAAAACGGATATTTACCGTAAATATTTTCTGTATTTTTACAGTCGAACTGCTGTAGAAAAAAAAAAAATCTCATAAAAAAAAAGGTCTGTTGAATGTTAAACGAATGTATAAATCTGTATAAAAACTTACAAATATTGCAGAAATACCTTAAAATTACATAATTAAAACAAAGACTTCTGTTTTAATACAGTATTATTTGGTATATATTTAGGATAATCCAATCCATCTACAAGAACTCCTTGTCAAAGTAAAGACTTTTCTATGTAAAACACACAGAAAATGTTGTATAATTACCTTCAGATACCCTAATTTAAAGGGGTCATATAATGGTACATGCACTTTTTCAAGTTGATTGTACTGAAATGTGTGTTGGCAGTGCCTGTACACAACCATCATATAATGATAAAAATCTATCCAGTGGTTTTGTTTTAATCTCCTTATAGGTTTTCCCCTGCCTCAAATCGAGCCGTTCGACCGTGTGACGTCACACGGTCGGACGCCCCTCCCGCGATTGTTGATTGACAGGCGCGTTTCAACACAGACCCGCCCTCGCTCGTGAGAGCTGTCAATCATAGTCTGCGCGGACCGGCGCGGTCATTGTTGATATGCTGGAGCACTGTCTATGAGCAGAATGGCGTCTAAGCGATTGTGGTGTTCTGTTCTTGCGTGTAATAACGAACACAGTCATTTTAATGTTCCTAAATCCGAACCGCTGAAGACGCAGTGGCTGAGTTTGTTTTCGAAGGGAATATTCCCCACGAGCAACGTCAATGCTTTCATGTTTGCGCGAATCATTTCTCAGCAGACTGCTTTATAAACGAGGGTCAGTATAAAGCTGGATTTGCTAAGCAGCTGCTCCTGAATAAAGAATCGGTACCAGATATTCGTGTTCCTGCTGAACCTCTAGAACAACTGAAGTGAGTGTAACGTTTTATTAAACTTTATATTAATATTTATATCTTTGCAAATCGCTTCACGATGAATGAGTCTAAGGTTTACACTCAGGGTACATTACTGCATGTTTTCTATGTATGACGTTCTCCATATAATTCATAATCCCACGTTTATAATGAACAACACGTTATGGTATTGTGTTACAAACGTGTACGCACAGAACAGAGGGGCGGAGTCAGCAAAGCTCATGATCATTTAAAGTCATATGCACTGAAACGGCGTGCTGAAAACAGAGCTGTTTTTGACCAGGTAAAATAAGTGTTTTCTTACAATACTAATGAGAATTTTTAATTAAAGTATATTACAAACTTTTAATTTAGACCCTAAAGAATGATATTAGCTTGTACAAAAATGGCATTATATGACCCCTTTAAAGCCTAATACCAGTATATTGATCGATTTAAACTTTTATTTTATGTCATTATTCAATCTATTTACAGTAAATTCCTGTTAAATATTGGTTTTATCCTGTACAAAAAAACAAGATCTTGTGATATTAAGTTTCAGAAACATATTTTTAACAGTTATTGCTTTATTAAAACATTTGACAGTAATTACAGACACATCTCCAATAAATTTACAAGCTTTTACCATTAATGTATGCAGGTTTACTTTATATAAACATTATTTGACAGTAATAACAAGCAACTCTCCAATATTTCTACATATTTGTACCATTTAAATACAGTGTGCTACTTTATATAAAGATTATTTGACAGTAATAACAAGCAACTCTCCAATATTTCTACATGTTTACCATTTAAATAAGGGGGTTTACTTTATATAAACATTATTTGACAATAATTACAGGCAACTCTCCAATATTTCTACATATTTGTACCTTTAATGTATGGGGCTTTACCTTCTATATACTTTTTACATCAATGTATGAGGTATACTTTATATAAACATTGCTTTATACTAATTAAAATCAACTTTCCAATATATCAACATGACATTTACTCAATGTATGGGTTAACTTTATATACACATTAATAGACAGTAATTACAAGCATTTCTCCAATATATGTAAAAATACACATGTTTATTTTATGTAAACAATATTTGATAGCAATTACAAGCAACTGTCCAATATATGTACATACTTTTTCCATTACGGCATGGGGTTTACTTTAAAATGCACATAGGCTAAAATGCACATAAAATACGGTCAAGTCCTTCAGTCAAAAAGTTCTTTGTTCTTAGTTCAGAAGCTAAGTTCTTTCCAGTAACAAACAAAGTTAATATATAATCAGTATTAATATACAGATGTGAATGTGCATGCTAAAAAAGTTCATTTGGCAGATTGATATTCACCCACGTCCTTTCAAAATTCCAACGATGGCTATGATCCTCTGTAGTGGCTCTCACCAGGCATTGTCCTGAAAAATAGATAAGATGTATCATGCTTGTAAAAATCGCCAGAGCAGAGCCATTAGGTTGCCCCCTAACAATAATTGCAGTTTGGAGCTTGAATGAAAATTGAACTGTATGCGTTGCGACGTTCGTCTGTTATAGGACAACTTAGTTTGAATAAACGAGCAGACACTGATTAGCTACTTGCTCTACGTTTATTTAAAATTAACAGCAAGACGACTAGAAGTGAATGTGCTTTCCATTAAATGAATCACACACAGTAAACAAATCCTTAAAAAAAAAAAAACTTTGTGTGATTTATTTAAAACAAAACACGTTCATTGCACAGTAAACAAACCCTTAAAGGAGAACTCCGGGGCAAAATGAACCTTTGGTCTAATAACACATTGGTACCTAGTTAACCATTCTCTGAGATTTGTTTTCATGATAATCGATGTAAAGAGTTTTATCTCTAAAAACTGTTTAGCGTATAACGCTAGTAATGGGGGACATTTAATAAGTAAAAAGAAATCGCTAGTTAATACCACTAACAAGGCTCAAAATAGCCCCACACTAACACAGTAACATAATGAGGGTCCCTACATGCAAAACGAAGCATTGAGAACTTTGTAAGTGTACAGACCGTTTAATAAGAAGATAAAGATAAAGAGTCCTTTTCGAGTATACAGACAGGAGCCATCTTTGGAAAACAGTCTCGACTAGTCAAACCACGAACGCCATTCATACAGTTCAGAAGTTCACTGAACTTCATACAGTTCAGCTCACTTAGCACGTCGTTCGTGGTTTGACTAGTCGAGACTGTTTTCCAAAGATGGCTCCTGTCTGTATACACAAAGTGGACTGTCTTTATAAAATATCTTCTTATTAAACGGTCTGTACACTTACAAAGTTCTCAATGCTTCGTTTTGCATGTAGGGACCCTCATTATATTACTGTGTTAGTGTGGGGCTATTTTGAGCCTTGTTAGTGGTATTAACTAGCGATTTCTTTTTACTTATTAAATGCCCCCATTACTAGCGTTATATGCTAAACAGTTTTTAGAGATAAAACTCTTTACATTCGATTATCATGAAAACAAATCTCAGAGAACGGTTGACTAGGTACCGATGTTTTATTAGACCAAAGGTTCATTTTGCGCCGGAGTTCTCCTTTAACAAAAAAAAACTTTGCAATGAAGTCGTTCATCCTCGGATGCGGCGCCGTGCGCACTGTTACAAAAAACCCTGTGCACACAGCCAAGCGAAATGGGGTCTTGCGCACCCAACGCGTCATTTTTGCAAGGTGCGCGCGGACCATAGACAGTAAAAGAAACGGACGCGTCGAGTATAAACAAGGCTTTACTCCGTGTCAGCGCGCGCTCTGATCGGTAAAGGTGCACAGACCTCTCCCGAATCATCTCCAGCACTCAGCCTCCGAAGCACCACTAACTCTCCACCTCCCTCGTATCCCTCGTAAGCTGATAATAGTATTGTGGTGAGCAGGACGGCCGAGGGATGTGAGAGAACGTCGCGAGGCCGGTGGTGCGATTGCTAATGAGCAGCACCTGGGAAGCACACCGGTCTCGCATCTCTCACGGAGGAGCGGAAGCATAAAGGAGGAGCGACGGAGTGGATGATGGAGAGAGGAACAGGCCTGCTTTTGTTTGTGTTTTATTTTATTTTATTTTGGTAGCCAGCAGTCGTCCGTGAGGGGCTGCTGGCAGGTAGTTATTTTATTTTGGGTAGCCAGCAGTCCCTCACGGTATTGTGTTTATTTCATTTAAATAAAGGTTTAATTTGATTGTCCGCCGGTTCCCGCCTCCTTCTTCCCTGAACATTGCTACACTGGTGCCGAAACCCGGGAAGAGGGAGGAACGCGCTGTCCGAGGGTCCTCGCCGTTGTGGTGAATCCGCGGTGCCATCAAGCATGGTGCGCGAGTCGCCGCCGCTCGCCGTGGGCCGGAGATTGCTGCCGAGGGGAGGAGCAGGGAGCGGGGGACTCGCGGCCATGGACGCTCGAGGCGGGGCGCTGGGGTGAGTTGCCGGTGGGACGCCCGAGCTCGCCGCCGACCGCCTGGGAATGGAGGGGCGGCTGCCTTCCGGGAGGGAGAGGAGGAGTCACCGCCGCTTGCCGTGGGCCGGAGCCTGCTGCCATCCGCCAGTGAAGGGAAGGAGCAGGGAGCGGGGGACTCCTGCCGTCTGCCCAAGGCACCCGAGGAGCCGTCGCCGTCCACCGGGGGCGGGGCAGCGTCAAGGCGTCCAACGAGGGCCATCCAGCGTCGCCGCCGGGCACCGCGGAGGAGATCGCCCAGCTGGTGAGGGACAAGATGGCAGCGCGTTGTGGGAGCCGGACCAATTTTTTTTTCTTTCCGCTCTCCCCTCTCTCCCCTCTCTCGTGTCCGTCGCTCCTCGTGCTTCCGTCTCCGTTTCGCTCGGCTCGTCGGTCCATATCCCCCAGGGATCGCCGCCGGGGGGAGGGAGAAGGCACAGCCCGGGTGTACCCCCCGGCCTGTGAGGGGTGATGGGGGTATGTGGTGAGCAGGACGGCCGAGGGACGTGAGAGAACGTCGCGAGGCCGGTGGTGCGATTGCTAATGAGCAGCACCTGGGAAGCACACCGGTCTCGCATCTCTCACGGAGGAGCGGAAGCATAAAGGAGGAGCGACGGAGTGGATGATGGAGAGAGGAACAGGCCTGCTTTTGTTTGTGTTTATTTCATTTAAATAAAGGTTTAATTTGATTGTCCGCCGGTTCCCGCCTCCTTCTTCCCTGAACATTGCTACAAGTATTTAAACATTCTCTATGATAAAAAATGTTTGTAAAAAATATTTGAATAACGGTTTTGGCGGTTATAGAGTTCTAATGACGGTGTTCAACTGTAACTGTTCTCACGGTTATATAATAACCTTCACACCCCTACTGTTACGTGTTTGCAAGAGGCAACAGTAACTTGTAAGATGTAACGTTAAGTTAACAGCTAACGTTATTAAATTAATGTTAGTCAACCAAAGGTATTTAACGTTAATGTTATGATGGCTGATGCATGTTTCACATTCAGGGCTAACGTTAATAACGGTTTAACTTTATTAGGACCAGCATAATGTTACATTTGCTAGACAGACTTTTATAAGGTTAATACATAATGTAACAAACGGCGAGTTTTAACGTTAGCCCTGCTGACTCGACAATGTTAACTTGCATATTAAAATTGTAAAATGTATAAAAGCTGCCGCACTTAACAAGCACATTTGACATTGTGAGGAAACATAAATATATATATATATATATATATATATATATATATATATATATATATATATATATATATTATGTATATGAAATTTATTTCAATTGTAAAAATGTTATCTTTGAGTAATGTCATCTTTGAGACTGTTAGTTGTTACATGATTAAAAATGTAAACATACACATAAAGCATGGCAATCAGTCAGAAATGTGTATCATAGAAAGGGAAGCACACACAAAAAATGCCAGTTGGTACACCAAAATCAAATAACCCTAACCCCATCAAATAATTTTACCTGCATCTGAGGGTCTTTCCCTTAATGTTTCCAGTGATTAAAGAAAGGACTGATGAAGGTGACACGAATCTCCCCTTTCAGTGCGCCACTTCAGCAGAAGAAAGACAAAAGGACAGAAAGTTACTCAGACTTTCCATCAGTAACAGTATGAAAATCACACTTAATACTATCCCAGTGTAGGTTTTCGAACAGTACGTGGGTAAAATTGACTTACTGTAACGTTAGTTGGTGAATGGGTCATTCTGTTGGGTGTTCTCCCCCGATAAACATCTTATTCCAATGCTTGATCTAAAAAATAAAGTAAACAAATATCTTTTCAATATGTTATCAGTGTTTGAAGAGGTTATGTAAACATACTTCTAACGAATAAATGACGGTTTTATCACTTTACTCATTCCCACGCTTTTTTACCTCTCATGTTAACTTACCAACAACAAAACACAGCAATGTTAGATGGTACTAACACATTGAAATACGTGCTAATATCGCTACGTCAATAGTGAAGCAGTACAAAAACACACACAGAGATAACTTATTCATCTTATGAGGTTGTAAGCCTATGACAGTTAAATTTCCCTAAACGTTAGACTGTTAAGGACTGAAAAATGTTTTCTTACCTGATATCGCCAACAGACCACGTACGACCCCTTCCTCTGTTCATATTCCAGCTTTTGTTCTTCATTGACATAGCAACTAAAATTCGCTCAGAATTTAAGAATTCAACAGGCAGATATAAAATAATCCAGGTCTGACCGAGTAATCAACGCAAACAGCAGCTGCTCACACCAACCGAGAGTAACGGACGTATTTTCAAACTTAAAATAGGCGCGCAGAGCCGCGCACATTCTCATTGGACAGTTTCCTGGAAGACAGACAGATTAACCAATCATGCTCAAAGTAAAACGGAGAAACAACCAATAACAATAGCAATAGTTTGCGCGAGTTGCAGTCTGTATTATTATTTAATTAATTGGTCAAATGACATGACAGTGTATGAATATGTAATAATGCAACTGTTAGGCAAGCAGACAAAATTGGCAAGCATACAAAATTGTAAATTCACACAAAATCACATAAAGCAAAAGGTTTCTGCTGCACTGCCCTGTTGAGGGTGAAACTATTATTGTTAATGATAATACTTATATTTTAACATATACATTGAAGAACTGTTATGAAAATAAGAAAAATCATTAAATGCTAATGAATTATCATAATAATATGTTAAAAGGCAGATATTTATGTATGTTGTTGAAAACATTACATTGTTTCAACGTACAGATCTTGTAAAAAATTAAACGTTGATTTAGAAAGTGTTTTTGTTAACCTTTTTCAACCATTTAGCATTAAACGTTGTTTCAACGACTGGCATTATTTCAATCATATTTCAACGTTGAAGGTCGGTCATGTGCCAGCTGGGTATATTAATCTACCTTTAGTGAAAGCTGAATGCCGATATCGTGGAAATGTTCCATACTTTATCCAGGCTCTCTACTGCTTCGCGCGAAGTTATGACGTATCCCCCTCCCAAAGTCAAACAATATCATTGGTCGAGATTGCCTCTGGCGTATGATTCGTCCAATGATTGTACAACATTCAATTATTTGAATCTGCGCGCACTTTCTTGATATCTAAAGCACAGAGACTAGAAAAACAATTAGGATGTTTGTTTACACGTTGTGTAATGTTTCAACCATTTTAATGTCTTCAATTCCTTCACCCCCAGTTTACCAAAGCTCAAGTTTATGCTACAAGAGCCTTGGTTGAACTCGAGCCCCAGAATAAATTCCTTGTCTTTCACACATTGCTCACCTATTGTAAATTAAAAATATATAGCACCCCATTGTAAAGCTTTATTCATAGTGTGGCGGTTTGTTCCCATCAACCGAGAAAATTGTGGAGTGGCCTAATGATTTCACTGCAGTGAGGGCCTTGAATTTTGTTGAATATAGATTGACTTTGTGTCTTAATGCTTCAACGTTTTTAAAGTGGATTTACAGCCTTTACTTTTAAATTGAATCACATATTTTCTTCTCAAATAAGCATATGAGATACGTGTCAATATAGTATATGGTCAGAAAATCACTGTCAGGGCAGCATTTCAAACAGACAATGTCACCCTTAAAAGCCAAGCCAAAAGAGGACATATCAGCACACAAGATTCAAGAGTCCTTTCACACCAACAGGCAGACAGGCATTAGGAGGTTAGTGTCCAGCATTCTTGAGCCTGGTTGTCTTGCGGAAAAACTGTCCCAAAGCATGATGATCCGAGACTTGAGGCTGCAGCACCAGACAGCAGCAGGCAGCTATACAGTGCACGGGGTGGGGTCTGAAAATGTTGCCACTCAATTTTTTCTCTGCCACTTATGAAATTGTTACAGAACACTTCAGAATTGTAAACACTGAGTCAGTGGTACCTGACAGTAGAAACACTGGATATAGGATGCATAAACAATCACTGACTATTCTTGATTTAATTTTATATTAAACTTAAGCTCAATTATTTCATGTACAATAACTGTATATTTAGTTACACTGTGCAACAATATCTCCTGCTCTATTCATCCATCTTTCAAGGCAATATTTTTAGATTTGTTTCTGTAACACACAGTAATTATTATGTTCAATTTTTATTTACAGCATATCTGCATGAAAGGTATAGCCTACATAGCTGTTTTTTTATTTTTATTTTTATTTTATGTATATATTTTTTATCTATCACTCTTGTATCTGCACTTGTTGAATCTTAAGCTGATGTGGCCAGCAAAGTTTATCTTTGCTTCTGAAAAATATCTGCATTGGTGGCAGGGGACTTGGAAGTTTTACATTTACCCTGTATTTGATAGGTGTGAGGTGCTAACCTAACCCTAACCCTATGCATTAATGGTAAAGTAATGTAGATATATTGGATAGTTGCTTTTATTTACTATAAAACAATGTTTATATAAAGTGAACTCCTTGAATTAAAAGTATGTAGATATATTGGATAGTTGCGTTCAATTACTATACAAGTAAGTTTATTCAAAGTAAACCTATACATTAATGTGAAAAGTACGTGTTTTACATCTAAAAATCTGTACTTTGACGGGGAGTTCTTGTGGATGTAATTGATAATGTTATGAATTTACCAAAGAATACTGTGTAAAAACAGAAGACTTCTTTAATTGTATAATTGTAAGGTATTCCTGCAATAATTTCCAGTTTATATGCAGATTTATTCATTTGTTTAATGTTCTACAGACATTTTTTTAATGAGATTTTCTTTTCATTCTACAGCAGTGGAACTGTAAAAATACAGAAAATGTTTACAGTAAATATCTGTATTTTAAAAAACAGAATTATTCCGTAGAATAACTTAAGGTTTTTTACTGTAATTTGACGGTAAGTGTTTGGCAACTTTGCTGCCAGACTTTTTACCGTTTTTTTACGATTGTTTTTTTTACATGTATTTACCTTAAATTTACGGTTTCACAGTAAAAAAAAACACATAGTTGTCTTAATTTTAAATAAGCGATTTTTTTTGTCTTTTTACATAGAATTTAATGTAATTTAACATTCAAGCCAATTAAACAAAATAATAATCCTGTAAAAAAACTATAATTTCTCCTTATATGAATTTACAGATTATTACTTTTATTTTATGGTTAATGTTTTTAATAAAAGTTTTTTTCTGTATTTTAATGACATTTACACGTAATGTAAAAAAAAAAAAAACAGAAAATATCTGTAAAATAATACAGTATATTTCTGTGAAAAAACTTTTTTTTTTTACAGTGTACAGTTGTACATAATAATACATAATGTTCAATTTTAACAAAATGAAAATGAGTTTAAGAAAAATGTATAGGTTTCAATATTCATCCTACGTTTATATGACTCAGTAAAGCCATGACATTCGGTTCTATTTATGTAATGAATCATAATGCGATAGTATTATTTAACGCGCTATTATTATGTTTGAGATATCAACCACTGGTCGATAATGTTTGTATAAACTGTAAGTAACAACTGGTAAAATGTACGCCTATGTCATAAAAACCATAATGATACTAAAATATTCTCTTCTCAGCCATGTTTATAGTCCGTGACCGAAATCCCATCCGTTGTCTGATTGGCCTTTCGCAAGGACTCCTGGGTAGTTAAAGTGCGGAGCCTGCATCTATGAGGGCTTCGCGGAAGACCGCTTCAAGGGTACGAAGGGGGCGCTGCTGAGCACACTTCAGAGCGTTAAAATGCTAAATGGGACGGCCTACGGACTCGGCGAGCACGCGCAATTTAAGTCCACGAGACCGAAAGTCCGCATGAAGTGCGCCATTTGGGACAGGGCCCAGGAGTGTTCAAGTTGTTGAGCTGTTCGAACCACACGACACAACGTGATTGATCCGCAACAGGAGGTAACGCACTACACGAGTTGACAACAACTCTGTCACCCAATGATTCTATCTTGTCTACAAACCACGTTTTGTCATGAAAAATCACGCGATAAAACGAACCGGAAATGACACGAAACAGCACGCGCGCCAATACCCAGCGAAGAAGACGAAGAACAACACAACACGTGAATATGGACGTCAGACATAAACTAGTGCTGCAAACTGTTTGCGCGATGATTTGCTCTGGGAAAAAAACGCAAAAAAAGGGAAAACAAAGAGAGTGGGCGAAAGAGTGGATCCGAATTCGTGAACAGCAGGGATTGTCTGTGCTACAGAGAGAGTTGGAGGTGAGTGCAGTTTATATCAGAGATGTAGCTGCATGTTGGGATGGGCATTTTTCAAAAATATTGCATTCGAATATTCGGGCTCATAAAAATCGAATATTCGAATATTCGTTTATTTAAATGACGTTTAACGAAAAAGACGTTATTCTTTAAGTAATTTTTTTTTTTACGTTTTTGTCACCATTTCTGAACAAGCTTACAATTAACACAACAAGCCCACAAATATATGTTAACGTTTTCTTTTAGTTGAAAACATTAAACAGTAGGCCTATGTGTAAACAAAAAATATAAAAAACAAAAGCATTAATAAAAGCATGCTCAAGCAGCGCGAACGGGAAAAAAAAGCCTAATAAAGCAGATTGCGCCAGATATCGTACAGAGCGTACACACACTCGAGTCAGCATATTATCGTGTTTATATTGTTTCACGTTTATATTGAGAAAAACAATATCCACATGCAGGGGCGCCGCCAGCAATTTATGCTCGAGTGAGAAAAGGTGCTTCGCTGACAGACGCTTCAGAGACACAAAGATAACGGTGTTCTAAGTTTCTAACAGCACTTTGCGTTTTCTGTTCTTAAAACGGTCTCCCTCAACAAAACTTAAAGGAAGTATATGTCTCAAAATCATTTTGCTATAAGATAAGTTATCATCTCGGATCACGCGGGGTCCAGCTGCGCTGCAGTCGTGAATGTCTGCAGTGTTGGACAGCTGTCTTTCCTCATTCGACTGTTTGGATTTCATGTGATTTCTCATTGTGGTGATGATATTATATAACTCAGATTAAATAATTAATTTGATCAAAAGTAATTCCATTTAGTAAGATCATTTTCAAGTAATTCCAAACTTCGCGAGGCAGACGACAACATTATGTGATCAAATACACACAACTTGTTAACACACTCCACAGCGCCACCCAGTGCATTTAATTATAACTGCGAGGCGAGCTAGTGCTTGGGATTTATCATGGATTCACTGCATTTACGGCCAGCAAAACAACGTAGTAAAATTCGAATAGTATTTTATTTTTCAAATAATAATTACAGATCGAATATTCGTGCACATCCCTAGTTTTTACCTGGGGACCTCAACCCATGCCTTGCTCTGATTGGCTGTAGCTCATCATGACATCACTTGAGGTTGAGTCGTGTGACAGCTCTGGATATCTAACATGCTAGATATTTTTCTGGGTTCGGCGACACTTCTGTGAGCGTCTTTGATGCGTTGTTGGCTCTATCATACTAACAGATTGGTGAGCGTTCATCACCCGCTAATCTCCCGAGATTTGCACGCGATAACACCGTGACCTGTCGGCGAGCTCAACGATTTGCAAATCGGGCTTAAAATCATGCAGTGTGAACTAGGCTTTAGACAACTTCGGACAATGCTTTTTCTCATGTCGCACTAGAGCAGAAAAATGGCTGAAACTTCTCCCACATGAAGAGCACTGGTGCGGTTTCTCTCCAGTATGAACTCTCTCATGATCTTTCAGGGTTCCTGTCTGAGTGAAACTTTTTCCACAGTGTGGACACTTGTACGGTTTCTCTCCAGTATGAACTCTCTGGTGTGTTTTTAAGTTGCTGGATGAAGTGAAGGTCTTTCCACAGTCAAAGCACACATAAGGTCTCACACCAGTATGAATACTCTCATGCTGTTTTAAAGATCCAAGTTGTGAAAAACTCTTTCCACATACAGAACAAAAGTGAGGCTTCACACCAGTATGAACTTTAAGGTGTCTTCTTAAGCCTGATTCATAAACAAATGTTTTATCACACTGATCACAGCTGAATGATCTCAATCCAGAGTGAGAGTACAAATGGTCATTGAGATTACTTTTTTGACTGAAACTCTTTCCACACTGAGAGCAAGTGAACGGTTTTTCTCCAGTGTGAATTCTCATGTGATCATTTAGGTGTCCTTTATGTCTGTAACTCTTTCCACACTGAGTGCATGTATAAGGCCTTTCTCCAGTGTGAATCATCATGTGTGTGTTCAGCTTTGATTTAGATACAAAACTCTTTCCACACTCAGAACAGGTTAAAGATCCTTCGACTCCAGATTTTCCAGCTTGTTTCTGTGTGAAATTCTCTTCAGTCTTTGAAACGACTGCATTTCCATCTTCATTTGTGAAATAATGAGGTTTTTGAAACTGATGCTGTTTGTCTTCATTCACTTCCATTAGATCTATAATAAACAAATTCAATTCAATTTAAAAAGGACAAATGAGAAACAGTTTATTAATTTTGCACATATCCAGTTTACTACTGACTCTACTAATATCTAGTTTTAGATGTTATTGTTATTTGTCAATTTTTATCTTAATGTTCCTCATCAGTGATTAAAGAGAATGAAGGAAAATACCAACCTATTTGTTCCTCTGTATCTTCATCTTTTATTCTGCAGGGTTCTTCCTTAATCTCCATCTTTACAATAGTATGTCCGTAGTTTCTCCTGGAGTAATTCCTCCTGCTTGCTTCTTCTTCTCCT
The DNA here is from genome assembly GCF_029890125.1 of Rhinichthys klamathensis goyatoka. Lineage (NCBI taxonomy): Eukaryota > Metazoa > Chordata > Actinopteri > Cypriniformes > Leuciscidae > Rhinichthys > Rhinichthys klamathensis. Next base: position 2,926,694 of record NW_026607002.1, on the reverse strand, counting down.
GTGGGAAGATGGGAATATTCCCCAGCATTTAAACTCTCATGAACGGCTGTGGGAGCTTCACTGACTGAAGGAGTGAATTGTGGTCGTTGTTGCTCATTTAGCAGATGATCATCACACTTACAATCACTCGAGATTATCCAGGTGCAAATGTTTTGCTCAAATAGTCGTTTAGAAACAATTCCCTTTTTTTGAGACATCAGAACACAATATATGAAACAAAAAAATCATGTCTTTTAAGTTTAAATGAAAAAGAAATAAAAGTATTGAAAAACTAATAATAACATATATGTGCACACATTTAAATCCACAATCATACATAATGCAAACCAATGACAGAAATAAGCTCAGTTAGAACAGAAAAGATTGTGATTATATTGTATATCAATAGAACCTCAAACTTGACAATTAATTGAAACTAGTTTGCACATATTTCATAATATAACAGTTTAAAGTTCAATACAAAGTTTAATATAACAATATGAACTAATCTTTAAAAAAGGATGTGTGAAATAATGATATGTTAGGATAAATCTTCCCAGAATGTTTTAATACTTTCTTTAAACCAACACTAAATAATGTAAAACAAATAATGAATTTATCTTCTCAAAAGCAGTGTTATTATCAGAAATGAGCTCTATATTTCCAGCACTGTTAAACTATCAATTCTTCAATTCAGTTCATAGAGAAGCTGAATTATTTAAGATTTCCATTACACGAAAGTAGATGTTAAAACTTCATGCTGATTTGTACTCGGCTTTAGCCAAGATAAGCAAAACTAAGACGTAGCTTTACAGTAAACTATGCTTCTTCATCCATTTACGCTTCTTTCCATATGGTGGTGTGACTCCCCTTCTGTCCGGCGCTAACTGCTGCAGTGTACTTGGCGCGTCAGCACACACGACGGCTGCAACAACAGGACCAGCACGACAACCGTCTGGATTGAGCAGAGTAGGGGACATCTCTAGGGTCTTCAAGTGGGCACCTTCCGTCCTCAGTGTTTCGTCGACTAGCCCACGACACCTCAAGAGGGCTCGACAGTGACTCTGGCGTCCCAGAGTCCCCCCCCTCCGTCCCCCACTCAACTCAGCCCAGCTTACTGACCTCTACATCCCTCCTGCTGCTGAGACCTAACCACAATCTCACAATCTCTCCGCAACCCGACCATACGCGCCAACCCGTTTGACTAAGGCTGTCGAGCCCCACTGGTGCGTTAATATGCAGTTTCAGTGGCAACGGTTCCGTATGGCATACCACCTACCGCAAAACACAATATCCGCCCAACCACCCGTCATTCACGCAATATCCACAGGAACGTATACAAACAAACCAACAGACTCTTCAAGTTTTCAAGAATTCTACGAAACCGTAGCGTGGCGGCCTGTACACAGCCAGCTAGTATCTTTCCATCTCAACCACAGCCAGTTGCTGCTCCTTTCTGCTGCTTCAGATAAGTTCTTTACTGTGCGACGCAACTCTTGGCCACTGAATCCGACGTCTCTGAGGAACCGGGTTGTAGAGTGTGCCACAAAACCTCGACAACCCACTTCCACTGGATAAACCTGGACTCTCCATCCTCACTGTTCTGCTTCAGTGGCCAGATGAGCATACCGCAGTTTCTTCCTCTCATATGCCTCATCTACCGCATCCTCCCATGGCACTGTTAACTCTATCAGTTGAACAATGCGTGCTTATCCAGACCACAAAACAATATCTGGTCGTAGGTTAGTGGTGGCAATCTCAGGTGGAAAAATAAGCCATTGGTCAAGATCAGCCAGCATCTTCCAGTCCCTAGCAGCTTCCAGTTGTCCTGGGCGAGAATTGGTGTTAACATTTTTCTTGGTGGTTGCTCGCCTGGGCGGAGGAATATTGTCTTCTGCGTGTAATGTTTTGCTATAACAGGTGGCAACTTATTGGTCATGTTACGCTTGCCTTCTAATGCTAAAGCCAAACATCGCAGTACTTGGTCATGGCGCCAAGTAAACCGACCTTGGCTAAGAGCCACCTAACATCCTGTCAAAATGTGCCTTAATGTGGCAGGTGATGAACACAAAGGACAAGAGGGATCCTCTCCTACCCAGAGGTTTAGGTTCTGCGGTGATGGGAGAACATCATATGTTGACCTAATAAGGAAACTGATCCTACTCTCTTCCATTGACCAAAGGTCTTGACAGCCCATCTTACGTTGTTCCACACTCTCCCATCTCATCCACTTTCCCTGCTTGGCCTGGGAAATGGCCTTTATACACCTCATCCTCTCCTCCTGCTGTCGCACCTCGTTGACTACCAGCTTCCTCCTTTGAGCTGGGCCTGCCTTGTGCCATTTAGGAGGAGCTAAACTGAGCCCAAAACCCCCTCTTCCATGCTGTACCTGTCCCACGATATCCCTAATTTGAAGGGCAGCCTTTACCTCTACTACAGATTTCTTTGCTGACCACTTTCTACCAGTTTTTAACACAGGGGCTGCTTCCCTTACACATTTGTCGCGTGACTCTACTAAGGTCATTTCCAGTCTGACCTTGCTACACTTAAACTCCTCTGTTAAAGCAGAGACTGGCAGCTGCAATATTCCTTTACTATAAAGTCCCACTCTGCTGAGGCAGCGTGGAACTCCCAACCATTTCCTGATGTATGAAATTATCAACGCTTCCAGCTTATCCACTGTTGTCAAAGAAACGTCGTACACGGTCAGTGGCCACAGCAACCTCGGCAGTAGACCAAACTGAAAGCACCAGATTTTTAGTTTACCAGGTAGAGCACAGCTGTTTATGCTCTTCAACCCTTCCACTGCTTGTCGTCTAACTTCTCCCACCCGAACTGTGTCCTTTAGATCCCCATTGTACCATCTCCCAAGACTCTTCACTGGCTTCTCAGAAACTGTTGGTATTGCCTCACCATTAATGAAGAATGTTTTATCTACTACCTTTCCTTTAACTATCGAGATGCTCCTTGATTTAGAGGGCTTAAATTTCATTCGTGCCCATTCAATATTATCTGTTAACTTCCCCAATAACCGATTAGTGCAGGCTACTGTTGTAGTCATGGTTGTCATGTCATCCATGTATGCTCTGATTGGTGGTAGTCGTATCCCAGAAGCCAAGCGATCTCCTCCTACTACCCATCTTGATGCCCTCATGATTACTTCCATCGCCATGGTAAAAGCCAGTGGAGAAATGGTGCATCCTGCCATTATTCCAACCTCTAGGCATTGCCATGTAGTGCTGAATTTTGGAGTTGAGAAACTGAATTGCAAATCTCCAAAATAGGCTTTCACTAAATTTGTTATTGACATTGGTACTCTGAAAAAATCAAATGCTGCCCAAAGAAGCTCATGTGGCACTGAACCATATGCATTAGCCAAATCCAGGAATGTCACATGGAGCTCCTTCCTCTCCTTTTTAGCTGACTGAATTCGTTGCCAGATAACATTGATGTGTTCTAAGCATCCTGAGAACCCTGGAATACCCGCTTTTTGAACTGAGGTGTCAATGAAGCCATTCTTTAACAGGTAGGTGGACAATCTCTGGGCAATAATGCTGAAGAAACTCTTACCCTCAACGTTTAATAGTGAAATAGGACGAAACTGACTGATGCTTGTAGCATCTTTTTCTTTAGGTATAAAGACTCCACCTGCTCTGCGCCATGCTCTAGGTACAACCTGTTTTTCCCATGCCACTTTTATCAATTTCCACAGAATTCGTAGAACTCCTGAAGCACTCTTGTACACTCTGTACGGAACTCCATTAGGCCCTGGAGATGATGAAGCCCTTGCCTTTCTCACAGCCTGCTCTACCTCTTTCCACTTAGGTGCACAGACCTCCATTTGGTATTCTGGTGGGTTGATAGGTGGTATGTCTGATGGAATTGACATAGGCTCGTGCCTTTTTGCATCTGTATGCGTGTCCTCCAAATATCTCTCTAGCTCAATCCTAGATGTTTTTAAAGTGCCATTCTTCTCACTGGTGAATAACTTCTTTACGAATTTGAATGGGTCTTTATAGAGATTAGCCCTCGTACGTTCCTTCTTTTTGTAGCGTGTCCGTAGGCGCTCAGCTCTGCGTAATGTTGCCAGCTTATCTTTTATGGCCCTTTGTAAGAGATTGAGTCCCTCCTTCTGACTTTGTTCTGCTCTTTTCCATTGCTTCCTCAGCTGTCTCCTTTCTCTAACTAACCCTTCAATTTTCTGCTGCCGTCTAGACATTCCAGGAGTAGTTTGTTCTTTTTCCTTCCTTTTTTCCACACCAAACCTCTCACTTCCATATGCGTAAATGATGTCCCCAAATTTATCCAGCTTCTTTTCAACTGTACCAGTTAATCTTTCCAATGCAAAGCATAGATCTGTGTTTACCGTGTCCCATGCAGTTTTCTCACAAGCTCTTGGCCATCTAACTCCAGGCCTATGCCCGTTGAGGTTCTTTTCTCTCTTATGCTGGTTAGCCTGACCGGATTCACAAGTATGAATATGTTCATCACTAACTGTGCAAGCCAATGAATGAATATTGATGAGAGTTTATTGCTGTAATCAGACATTGATTAAATGTGTGAATGTGTGCAAATTACAGACAAAGGAATTGTAATTCAGAGATACAGGCATTTAACTTAAAAACTGAAATAAATCAAATCTCCATAATTATGCAATTCATTATGAGACTCCAAAAATGTCCATCCTCTTTGGCCAGTTGTCCGTCATCATCCGTTTCAGCCTGTGAAAGTTGAAGGGCTTTTTCCTGGTCTTTCTATTTCAATTTCAGAAATCACGGCTCTTCCACTAAACCTCTGAAGACTTTAGGTTGTTCCTCAGCCGTTCGACTGCAGTGTAACCGTCTCTGTTATCCGTGGCTCCTTTAAATGGGATGAAATGTTGGAAGTGTATTTAACAATACCTTGTGTTGTAGCAGGAAAAACAAAGTTGTGAAATTCTGTTTTTCTTATGTCTATATTTGAGACATAAATCATACGCTGTCACAGATTAAATGTATTTTTCACACTGAGTTTAACTCTGGGTTATCGTCGATCTAAACACCGCTTTTAACCCGGTTAAAGTAACGTTTCACGCTTGTATATTTACATGCTTTAGACAGTCACTGCACGGCATATTTTTGTAAACACTGGAAAATCCAGAATTTGAAGAGTTTTTGAAATACAGACTGTGTTTGGTGCCGACGAAAATAAGGTCTTTTGAAATAAGGTCTGTGTTCTTGCACATTTGTAGCTTCTGTGGCGGCGCCCATGCCCGCGTTGTATGCCCGGTGTATAAATCTGTTAATAAAAAAACAAAAGATTACTTGTCGACTCCAGTAAATATTTCACGCATGCACTTTGAACCAGCCCATCACCCGAACGCTGAATTTACTCATTACCTGCTGTCAGGTCTAAAAAACGGCTTTAAACCTGGCCTAGAGTGCCCGCTCTCCCAAAACATCATATGCAAAAATCTTCAATCCGCCCTCTTAGAACCTGAAGTCGTAGACAAGCTGATCAAAAAAGAAGTCGAGACATGCTTCATGATCGGCCCGTTCGACGATCCCCCATTTAACCCTCTGGGGACGGATTGGGCGGTACCTCGGCACTCATTTGGGGGGGTCTTTAGTCCGGCGGCTGTCCTCTGCTCTTTAGCCTTTTGGGGGGAGTACTCTGGGTTCGGGCCAAACTCCGAGCTCGGAGCCCTCCCCCCGGACAGCACGCCAAATACGCATTAAATCTTATCCACTCTAATTATATGTAAGTGTGAACTCGTGAAATTATGTTTTATTAACAAAGTTCGGGAGGAGCACGTTCAGTTAATTAACACGAGTGGACTGCACTCAGCAATCAATGATACGAGGTATATACACTCACCGGCCACTTTATTAGGTACACCTGTCCAACTGCTCGTTAACACTTAATTTCTAAGCAGCCAATCACATGGCGGCAACTCAGTGCATTTAGGCATGTAGACATGGTCAAGACAATCTCCTGCAGTTCAAACCGAGCATCAGTATGGGGAAGAAAGTTGATTTGAGTGACTTTGAACGTGGCATGATTGTTGGTGCCAGAAGGGCTGGTCTGAGTATTTCAGAAACTGCTAATCTACTGGGATTTTCACGCACAACCATCTCTAGGGTTTACAGAGAATGGTCCGAAAAAGAAAAAACATGCAGTGAGCGGCAGTTCTGTGGGCGGAAATGCCTTGTTGATGCCAGAGGTCAGAGGAGAATGGCCAGACTGGTTCGAGCTGATAGAAGGGCAACAGTGACTGAAATAACCACTCGTTACAACCGAGGTATGCAGCAAAGCATTTGTGAAGCCACAACACGCACAACCTTGAGGCGGATGGGCTACAACAGCAGAAGACCCCACCGGGTACCACTCATCTCCACTACAAATAGGAAAAAGAGGCTACAATTTGCAAGAGCTCACCAAAATTGAACAGTTGAAGACTGGAAAAATGTTGCCTGGTCTGATGAGTCTCGATTTCTGTTGAGACATTCAGATGTTAGAGTCAGAATTTGGCGTAAACAGAATGAGAACATGGAACCATCATGCCTTGTTACCACTGTGCAGGCTGGTGGTGGTGGTGTAATGGTGTGGGGGATGTTTTCCTGGCACACTTTAGGCCCCTTAGTGCCAATTGGGCATCGTTTAAATGCCACGGCCTACCTGAGCATTGTTTCTGACCATGTCCATCCCTTTATGGCCACCATGTACCCATCCTCTGATGGCTACTTCCACCATGTCACAAAGCTCTAATCATTTCAAATTGGTTTCTTGAACATGACAATGAGTTCACTGTACTAAAATGGCCTCCACAGTCACCAGATCTCAACCCAAAAGAGCATCTTTGGGATGTGGTGGAACGGGAGATTCGCATCATGGATGTGCAGCCGACAAATCTGCGGCAACTGTGTGATGCCATCATGTCAATATGGACCAAACTCCCTGAGGAATGCTTCCAGCACCTTGTTGAATCTATGCCACGAAGAATTGAGGCAGTTCTGAAGGCAAAAGGGGGTCCAACCCGTTACTAGCATGGGGTACCTAATAAAGTGGCCGGTGAGTGTATAGATTCAGCAGTCTCACCTCACTCCATTGATAGTTTAGCAGCATCCCTCCACCGCCCCTTCTCCACACTTCCAGTCCTAAACACTTACATAGGGGGGAGTACTCTGGGTTTGGGCCAAACTCTGAGCTCGGAGAACTCCCCCCGGACAGCACGCCAAATACGCATTAAATCTTATCCACTCTAATTATATGTAAGTGTGAACTCGTGAAATTGGTATCGGATCATTCCTAGATCAGTAGAAGTGGGGTCTTGGGGGCTAGTATTAGAGATCACTGTATAGTTTATTTAATAGGAGAGTGTCTATTAGGCATCATAATACAGCAAAAATAAGATCACTCAAGAAATACAGTTCAGAAGTTTTTAAAGAAGAACTTAGTAAGGTTAACTGGACTGAGGTGATGCAATGTGAAGATGTGGAGTTGGCTTGGGACAGGTTTAAGAGATTTTTTTTTAAGTATTGAATAAGGTGGCCCCCTAAAAAGAGATAAGAATCAAGCAAAGGCCAGAACCTTGGATGACAGCGAGTATTTAATAGGTAATTAAGGAACAAAATGATTGTTTTAAGATTTTTAAAAAGGATAGAAATTATTATAATTTAGAGAAATTTATTCTCAAAATTTCACACCTGAACCAAACATATTTTCATTCAAAGATCAACAGTCAGTCATTAGTCTTTAGTCTGCCACAAAAAAACAACAACATTAAAATCATGAACTCAAATGGCATTGTGAAAAAAAAATGTAGATGATTTGCTTTGTAACTGACATCAGACATTGGGCCGAAGTATTTTTTGCACACAGTGCCGCGACCAATCAATCACTCCTTTACGACTGGCGGCACATTCACTGTCCTCGCAGCTGCTGCAACTTACGCTCTCCAGTATGAACTCTCTCGTGAGCTTTCAGGTGTCCTGACCGAGAGAATCTCTTTCCACAGTGTGAACACTTGTACGGCTTCTCTCCAGTATGAACTCTCTGGTGTTTTCTTAAGTTGCAGGATATAATAAAGGTCTTTCCACAGTCAGAGCACACATAAGGTCTCACACCAGTATGAATACGCTCATGCAATTTTAAAGATACGAGATGTGAAAAACTCTTTCCACATACAGAACAAAAGTGAGGCTTCACAGCAGCATGAACATTAAGGTGTCTTCTTAAGCCTGATTCAAAAACAAATGTTTTATCACACTGATCACAGCTGAATGATCTCACTCCAGAGTGACGGCGCAGATGATCTCTGAGATTTCTTTTCTGAGTGAAACTCTTTCCACACTGAGAGCATGTGAATGGTTTTTCTCCAGTGTGAATTCTCATGTGTAGATTAAGATTTCCTTTCTGAATGAAACTCTTTCCACACTCAGAGCAGGTGAAAGATCTTTTGACTCCAGATTTTCCAGCTTGTTTTTGTGTGAAAATCTCTTCAGTCTTTGAAACGACTGCATTTCCTTCTTCATTTTTGAAATGATGAGGTTTTTGTAACAGATGTTTGTCTTCATTTTTATATGTCAGTTTGCCTTCTTCATTTGTGAAATGATGGTGTTTGTCTTCATTCACTTCCATCCGGTCTGAAACCAACATAAATTAAATTTAAAAAAGGACAAATGAGAAACAAAGAAATAAAGTTAAATCTTAATTTAGCACAAATCTAGTTTACTTCTGAGTCTCCTAGTATCTAGTTTTAGATGTATAGTTATATGTCAGTTTTCATCTAAATTGAAGAGAATGAAGGAAAACACCAACCTATTTGTTCCTCTGTATCTTCATCTTTTATTCTGCAGGGTTCTTCCTTAATCTCCATCTTTACAATAGTATGTCCGTAGTTTCTCCTGGAGTAATTCCTCCTGCTTGCTTCTTCTTCTCCTGTGGGAAGATGGGAATATTCCCCAGCATTTAAACTCTCATGAACGGCTGTGGGAGCTTCACTGACTGAAGGAGTGAATTGTGGTCGTTGTTGCTCATTTAGCAGATGATCATCACACTTACAATCACTCGAGATTATCCAGGTGCAAATGTTTTGCTCAAATAGTCGTTTAGAAACAATTCCATTTTTTTTGAGACACCAGAACACAATATATGAAACAAAAAAATCACGTCTTTTAAGTTTAAATGAAAAAGAAATAAAAGTATTGAAAAACTAATAATAACATATATGTGCACATATTTAAATCCACAATCATACAAAATGCAAACCAATGACAGAAATAAGCTCAGTTAGAACCGAAAAGATTGTGATTATTGTATATCAATAGAACGTCAAACTTGACAATTAATTGAAACTAGTTTGCACATATTTCATAATAACAGTTTAAAGTTCAATACACAATTTTAATATAACAATATGAACTAATCTTTAAAAAAGGATGTGTGAAATAATGATATAGGATAATTCTTCCCAGAATGTTAATACTTTCTTTAAACCGACACTAAATAATGTAAAACAAATAATGAATTTATCTTCTCAAAAGCAGTGTTATTATCAGAAATGAGCTCTATATTTCAAGGACTGTTAAACTATCAATTCTTCAATTAAGTTAATAGAAAAGCTGAATGAATATTGATGAGGGTTTAGGATTCAGGGGAGACCCAGACGCAGAATGAGCAACGGATTGATATTTATTAACAGAAAACCATACAAGAAAGTGTGAGAAGAGTCAACAGGACACAACGACAGGACAGCTGTGGGTGACTGCAGGAACCAAGTCCAGAGGACGACAGGTCAAAGAACTGCTGAGGACGTGACCAGGCCAGGCAGATGTTGTGGTGAAGACAGGGCAAAGGAATCATGAAGCAGAGACACTTGCTGGACACAGACCCTGGACCAGTCTAACTGCCAGCCAGAAGGAACCAGCAGACAGGAGCCAACACAAAAGGACACACAAGACAACAAGAGATAACAAAAACAAGAGCAAAATAAACTAGAACACCAGAAAAGAATAAGAAACTAAATATAACCGGAGCAATAGCAAGGGAAAATAAAATAAGTTATACAAATGAATAACTGGAACTAGTAAAAAAAAACAAGACTGCATGCAAGCATGAAGCTAAAGAGAATATAAATAAAAGATTAGTTAACAAAAGCAAAAACAAGAGGTGAACCAAAATAAAGCTTGGAAGAACTAGAGCAAAATAAAGACTAGGATTTGACTTGACTAAAAAAATCAGGAACAAAGAAAATACTAAAACCTATACCTGACAGAAACACTAACTGTTGCACTGACAAGCTCAGCAATAAAACACACCTAAAGATTACACACACCAAACCAGCAAAGACATGAAGGAAACGATCACAATATAATGGGAACAGCACATGAGGATCAGGTGAAACCAATCAAGGAAACGAGGACTAGACAAGTGGGTGTTTCTCAAAACCAAGAATGCAAAGAACGGACTTGTGTTCTTGGGGAGAACGCTCTAGCTAGTTGTTCTTGGAAGAATGAACTCACAAGGTGACGAGCACACAGAACGCTGCTGACAGTTTGAGACGATGTGTTCTTGCTGGTATTGCGCAATAATACCCCCGCACAGACCCCGGGTGCAGTACCCAAACATAACGAGAATTATTGACGATAACAGCCAGGCTGCAATGGTCTCTTGAATGTGGGGTAAAACGAGTCTGTGAGCAAACTGGCCGGTTGGCTCGCTAGCTAACTTAACACCCGCAGGCGCTTATGGAGATCTCACTTCCGAAAACGTTTGAGCACATTTTCGATTCGCCATAAATGTTAGTAAAAATGCCAATATTTGAAATCTACACAGTTGATTTCTCGCATCAAATGTTCTCAGAAGTGAATTTAGTGATGAAATAGCGTACGTAATTGTAGAAAAACGAATTAGTGTATTGACCTGCCTCTCCTTCCTCGAATGCCGAATTGAATGCTGGGATATTTCTGCCGTCAAGTTCACACAAGTTACCAACCGATGCATCCTCGGTAAAATGGGCGTGTCAAGAACACATCCGGGATATTTAACCGTTCTTGCCAAAATGCAAACTTGTGTATTGGGACAGTACTTGGGCCACAAAAGATGACGTTTCACAAGAACACAAGGACACAAGTAGGACTAGACAAGGACTAGACAAGGGGGCGCGGTAACGGGAAACAAGGAGGCGGAACAAGAGCAGGACATGGAAAACACAAACAAAGACAGAACCATGTGCTGACACACAACACAAACATAGAGACATGAAACAAACACAACACTGACAACTAAACTTTTTAAAAAGGATGTGTGAAATAATGATACGATGTTAGGTTAATTGTTCCCATAATGTTTTACACGAGAGACAGAGATTTGTTTAAATACTTTCTTTAAACCGACTCTAAAAAATGACAAACAAAAAAAATGAATTTATCTTCGTAAAAGCGTTTTTGAACAGAAATGAGCTCTATATTTCCAGCACTGTTAAACTATCAATCCTTCAATTCATTTCATAGAGAAGCTGAATGAATATTGATGAGGGTTTATTGCTGTAATCAGACATTGATTAAATGTGTGAATGTGTGCAAATTACAGACAAAGGAATTGTAATTCAGAGATACAGGCATTTAACTTAAAAACTGAAATAAATCAAATCTCCATAATTATGCAATTCATTATGAGACTCCAAAAATGTCCATCCTCTTTGGCCAGTTGTCCGTCATCATCCGTTTCAGCCTGTGAAAGTTGAAGGGCTTTTTCCTGGTCTTTCTATTTCAATTTCAGAAATCACGGCTCTTCCACTAAACCTCTGAAGACTTTAGGTTGTTCCTCAGCCGTTCGACTGCAGTGTAACCGTCTCTGTTATCCGTGGCTCCTTTAAATGGGATGAAATGTTGGAAGTGTATTTAACAATAGCCTACCTTGTGCTGTAGCAGGAATAACAAAGTTGTGAAATTCTGTTTTTCTTATGTCTATATTTGAGACATAAATCATACGCTGTCACTGATTAAATGTATTTTTCACACTGAGTTTAACTCCGGGTTATCGTCGATCTAAACACCGCTTTTAACCCGGTTAAAGTAACGTTTCACGCTTGTCTATTTACATGCTTTAGACAGTCACTGCACGGCATATTTTTGTAAACACGGGAAAAATCCAGAATTTGAAGAGTTTTTGAAATACGGACTGTGTTTGGTGCCGTCGAAAATAAGGTCTTTTGAAATAAGGTCTGTGTTCTTGCACATTTGTAGCTTCTGTGGCGGCGCCCATGCCCGCATTGTATGCCCAGTGTATAAATCTGTTAATAAAAAAAAACAAAAGATTACTTGTCGACTCAGTAAATATTTCACGCATGCACTTTGAACCAGCCCATCACCCGAACGCTGAATTTACTCATTACCTCCTGTCAGGTCTAAAAAACGGCTTTAAACCTGGCCTAGAGTGCCCGCTCTCCCAAAACATCATATACAAAAATCTTCAATCCGCCCTCTTAGAACCTGAAGTCGTAGACAAGCTGATCAAAAAAGAAGTCGAGACATGCTTCATGATCGGCCAGTTCGACGATCCCCCATTTAACCCTCTGGGGACGGATTGGGCGGTACCTCGGCACTCATTTGGGGGGGTCTTTAGTCCGGCGGCTGTCCTCTGCTCTTTAGCCTTTTGGGGGGAGTACTCTGGGTTCGGGCCAAACTCCGAGCTCGGAGCCCTCCCCCCGGACAGCACGCCAAATACGCATTAAATCTTATCCACTCTAATTATATGTAAGTGTGAACTTGTGAAATTGGTATCGGATCATTCTTAGATCAGTAGAAGTGGGGTCTTGGGGGCTAGTATTAGAGATCACTGTATAGTTTATTTAACTAGAAAATTGAGGAGAGTGTCTATTAGGCATCATAATACAGCAAAAATAAGATCACTCAAGAACTACAGTTCAGAAGTTTTTAAAGAATAACTTAGGTATGGTTAACTGGACTGAGGTGATGCAATGTGAAGATGTGGAGTCGGCTTGGGACAGGTTTAAGAGATTTTTTTTTAAAGTATTGAATAAGGCGGCCCCCTAAAAAGAGATAAGAATCAAGCAAAGGCCAGAACCTTGGATGACAGCGAGTATTTAATAGGTAATTAAGGAACAAAATGATTGTTTTAAGATTTTTAAAAAGGATAGAAATTATTATAATTTTGAGAAATTTAAATCTAAAAGAAATGAGGCAAGCTATAAAAGAGGCTAGTAGGTGTAATCCTATTATGATATTAGACTACATAGCCTATAATAAAAGATAATGAATTTCACACCTGAACCAAACATATTTTCATTCAAAGATCAACAGTCAGTCATTAGTATTTAGTTTGCCACAAAAAAACAACAACATTAAAATCATGAACTCAAATGTCATTGTGAAAAAAAAATGTAGATGATTTGATTTGTAACTGACATCAGACATTAGGCCGAAGTATTTTTTGCACACAGTGCCGCGACCAATCAATCACTCCTTTACGACTGGCGGCACATTCACTGTCCTCGCAGTTGCTGCTGCGCTCTCTTCAAAAAAAGAAACAAAAAAGATGCTGCAGCCAATGAGCAGCCGGCAGGGGCTGGCTACAGGAGGACTCAACCTCCACGGACAGTTTTTAATGTTTTATCAGACAATAACTACTCAAGATTTTGCTTTTGTATAATTTTCGGGACAATTAGAACCAATTCGGGATAACAGCTTAGATTTCGTGACTGTCCCGAATTTCTCGGGACGTCTGGTCACCCTAGAGACAACACAAAATCAGCTTAAACAAAAGTTCCATTTTATTACTTTTTTTTTTTTTTATAAATGTTAGTCAAAATACATGGTATAACCAGTGTAAGAACTTACATAACATGAAACCTTCCTTCTTAACTACTAGATAGCAGCTGTAGAACAAGTCACTGCTGAATTGCCACAGACACATTCACTTTTCCTGAGCAATTTCATCTTCTCTCAGTGATGTGTTTGTCTGAGTCCATATTACGAGAGTAATCGCCTCTTAAAATTTACATGGAATATCTGGTACCGTTTTTGTCAAAAGAATAAGTTGTTACTACTACTGGTTCATTCAATGTTAAATCCTTTAATTTAATGAAAACTAAATTAAATCTATTCATTATACCTAAATAAATCACAAGTGTTCATTTTTACTCCTTACATTTTCACAATGTGCAGAGAGTGATTCAATCCAATAAAGTCTTCAATACGTTCTCAATGGATCACCTCTAAACAGCGAGACTAAAAACAAGTTGTTTGTGATATGAATGATATTTGATAGACTATTGTTGACATTGTTTCACACGTGCCTCATATGTTCAATGCAAATAATTAAACTACAAAAAAACAATTTTTTTACAAAACTACAAAAAATACATCTTGTATACAGTAACACTCAGTGTTTACTGCGCATGTGCAACACAACAGAGGATCAATACGGGTGTCGGAAGAACAAAACATGCAACACTTAAGCCCTATTCGCACAGAATCAGTATTACCTGGTGACCCGTGCGAATCGGTCTGTAATTTGTAAACTAAAAATTCCCCCGCAAATGACCTTCCATATTTCGCCGAACAATTTTTTGCTCACTTAGACAACTTCGGACAATGATTTTTCTCATGTCGCTGTAGAGCAGATGATTGGCTGAAACTCTTCCCACATGAAGAGCACTGGTGCGGTTTCTCTCCAGTATGAACTCTCTCGTGATTTTTCAGGTGTGCTGACTGAGTGAAACTCTTTCCACAGTGTGAACACTTGTACGGCTTCTCTCCAGTATGAATTCTCTGGTGTGATTTTAAGTTGCTGGATGAAATGCAGGTCTTTCCACAGTCAGAGCACACATAAGGTCTCACACCCGTATGAACACGCTCATGCTGTTTTAAAGATCCAAGTTGTGAAAAACTCTTTCCACATACAGAACAAAAGTGAGGCTTCACAGCAGCATGAACTTTAAGGTGTGCTCTTAAGCTTGATTCAAAAACAAATGTTTTATCACACTGATCACAGCTGAATGATCTCACTCCAGAGTGACATCGCAGATGATAGTTGAGAGCGCGTTTTGATGTGAAACTCTTTCCACACTGAGAGCAAGTGAACGGTTTTTCTCCAGTGTGAATTCTCATGTGTCTGTTAAGATTTCCTTTCTGAATGAAACTCTTTCCACACTCAGAGCAGGTGAAAGATCTTTTGACTCCAGATTTTCCAGCTTGTTTTTGTGTGAAATTCTCTTCAGTCTTTGAAACGACTGCATTTCCTTCTTCATTTTTGAAATGATGAGGTTTTTGTAACAGATGTTTGTCTTCATTTTTAAATGTCACTTTTCCTTCTTCATTTGTGAAATGATGGTGTTTGTCTTCATTCACTTCCATCCGGTCTGAAACCAACATAAATTCAATTTAAAAAAGGACAAATGAGAAACAAAGAAATAAAGTTAAAACCTTAATTTAGCACAAATCTAGTTTACTTCTGAGTCTCCTAGTATCTAGTTTTAGATGTATAGTTATATGTCAGTTTTCATCTAAATTGAAGAGAATGAAGGAAAACACCAACCTATTTGTTCCTCTGTATCTTCATCTTTTATTCTGCAGGGTTCTTCCTTAATCTCCATCTTTACAATAGTATGTCCGTAGTTTCTCCTGGAGTAATTCCTCCTGCTTGCTTCTTCTTCTTCTCCTGTGGGAAGATGGGAATATTCCCCAGCATTTAAACTCTCATGAACGGCTGTGGGAGCTTCACTGACTGAAGGAGTGAATTGTGGTCGTTGTTGCTCATTTAGCAGATGATCATCACACTTACAATCACTCGAGATTATCCAGGTGCAAATGTTTTGCTCAAATAGTCGTTTAGAAACAATTCCATTTTTTTTTGAGACACCAGAACACAATATATGAAACAAAAAAATCATGTCTTTTAAGTTTAAATGAAAAAGAAAAAAAAAGTATTGAAAAACTAATAATAACATATATGTGCACACATTTAAATCCACAATCATACATAATTCAAACCAATGACAGAAATAAGCTCAGTTAGAACAGAAAAGATTGTGATTATATTGTATATCAATAGAACGTCAAACTTGACAATTCATTGAAACTAGTCAAGTCAAGTCATCTTCATTTATATAGCGCTTTTAACAATGGAGATTGTTTCAAAGCAGCTTTACAGAGATAAACATACAATTTACGGTAACAGATTGTTTTGGCTTTATAGCGATTTTGAATAATGTTATTTCCGGCTAAAGTTGGTTTTGATTGATTCACTTCCAGCAAAATTATAATTTGTTATTACATTAGGGGCCACTAAGACGACGGCGT
Organism: Rhinichthys klamathensis goyatoka; assembly: GCF_029890125.1. Taxonomy (NCBI): domain Eukaryota; kingdom Metazoa; phylum Chordata; class Actinopteri; order Cypriniformes; family Leuciscidae; genus Rhinichthys; species Rhinichthys klamathensis. The sequence continues at coordinate 2,910,411 of NW_026607002.1, read as the reverse complement.
TCCCTTTCGTTGTCACTCCGAGTTCCGTCGGATGACGATGAATGGGATTTTCGCTTAGAAAGCCTATCAGCTTCAAACAATATAAAACGAGCCAATGGCAAAGAAATGCCATGGGTCTGCGGAATTTGCATAGCGTAACACCGCCTCACCTCGTGGGTATTTAAGGAGAACGCTGGCAGCAAATAGGCATGTTTTCGCTTCGGAGCCAAGAGTATCTCTTCACTCCACAGCCATTTCTGACTTCACTCTACGAGACGAGCCACTCTCTCCGGTGTTGGTGTGACGGCGATCTGCAGCGAGTTCACATTGCCTGCTGATCTGTGCAGTGATCTGCCAATGAGTGTGTTTCTCCCTGCTCGCTTCAACATCGCGGAGTTTTTTCTCCTCTCACAAAAGAGCTCGCACGCGGCACGTCTTTTTAAAGACGGCTCGCCCGTGCATTTCTGGTTGCGGTCGACTCATTTCCGATTTTGATGGGCACATTCTCTGCTCTGCGTGCTTGGGCTTGATCACGCTAGAGCAGCGTTTGTGGATGACTCACGTTCTCCTCGCGGGAACGTGATCATCGTGTCATTACGGTCGAGACTCAATGATCTCGTTAGAGAGAGAGTCCCCTCATCCACACCCCGATCTAACACTCTCCACGTGAGGTGCTACTTCGGCTGGTGGCCAGGGTGACCTGAGGGTGTGAGTGTGGAACAAATCCGCCGACTGTTTGTCCGTGGACCACGCCCCCCTCTTCAGTGACGCAACCCGCGAGTGTTCAGGGGATTCCCCGGGTCTATTTTCGGATGTCCCGCGGGTTTCCCTTGACGCTCCAGAATCGGATCTGTTGTCCATTGCAGCATCACAGGGCGGGCTAGAATCTTCAGGAAGTGAAGATTCAACAGTGCTGCCACTTTCGGGTGTGCATATGGCATTTGTTGAGTCAGATCCTTATTATTATTATTCAGATTATTATTATTATTATTATTATCCTGAGATGACGGCCATGCTTTCCCGGGGCGATTGGTTTTTGGGTGTGGCCGCTGGCTCATGTCGGCGTCCACTCCAATGCCTTTCTCCCGGATGTGCATCAGGAGATCTCGAAATCCTCGAAGACCCCCCATGTCTTCCAGCGATCCCTCGTTGATCTCCTCCGCCCTTCCTTCCCTCGACGAGGCCGCTGCCCATGGGTACACTGGGGTCCCCCCGGTTGAACGCTCTGTTGCGATGCTACTGTGTCCTCAGAGTGCTTCCTCTCGGCGCGATCCTAAGCACCCGTCCGAAGCCTGTAGTTTTCGTCTACACTTGTGTGCGAATTCCTATAGCGCTACAGGACAGGCAGCCGCCTCACTGCATGCCATGGCCATTCTGCTGGTCTACCAGACCCAGATGCTCACGGATATGCACGAGGGCGGGACTGACCCAGGGCTCTTCAATGAGCTGCGCGCCGCCACTGACCTTGCTCTCCGAGCGACGAAAGTGGCCGTACGCTCCCTGGGTTAGGTGATGTCCACCAGTCTGTGGCTGAACCTGTCCGATGTGCAGGATGTCGGGCGGACCCATCTGCTTGACACCCCCATATCCCAGGTCGGCCTCCTCGGCGGTGCGGTTGAGGGCTTTGCCCAACAGTTCTCAACCGCCCACGAGCAGACTGAGGCTTATTCTGCCCCGACGGCCCGCCGTCCGCTCAGATCCCTCAGTCTGCCCACCGCCGAAGGCGTCCTCCTGCGGCTTCCACCCCGCCCGTTCACCCGGGCTGGCTCTGGAGGCCGCAGGGGGACGCCACAGTCCTCTCCAGCCCCGCCCCCCGCTATACGCCGGGTTAAGCGGCGCTCTTGAGATGGGCTCTTCAGAGGTGGGACTCAGTTCTTTCCAGGAGCTGGTAGCAGGGCCACTCCTTTCCCTGGTGGAGGGCCAGGGAAGAATCCTTATTCAGAAAGAACTGACTCTCCCGTCTCTGAGCACACAGAGTTCTCGGACGACACGGTGCGCCGCCCCCGGGCCGTGCACCCCTCGTCCTCCTCTGTCCCAGAGCCGGATGACAGTGCGCGCCGTCCACGGACCGTGCCGCTCTCATCCTCCTCTGTCGCCAGACCCCTGGCAGAGCAGACCCCCGTGGAACGTTCGTCCTTCCCTGGTCTCCTCTGTCAGGACGCGGTCTATGACTGTACCCCCACACCGGGCCGCTATGCCGTCCACGTCTGGGTCAGCCATACCGCCTCGCTGCCCCACCGACGGGAAGTCTGTGGTTCGCATGACCCCGCTGGTTCAGTCCTTGGGAGCCTGGCTAGAGCTTCCCAAACTGTCCCGCTGGGTCGCACGAACGATCAGGCTCGGCTACGCGATTCAGTTCGCGCGGTCTCCTCCCCGCTTCAGGGGAGTCCGCTCCATTATGGTCGGTGGCAATGCCCCTATCATGAGAGCGGAGGTTGTTACCCTGCTGGCGAAGGGTGCGATCGAGACTGTCCCTCCAGCCGAAATGAAGACCGGCTTCTACAGCCCGTATTTCATTGTCCCGAAGAAAACCGGTGGGTTACGGCCAATCCTGGACCTGCGCGTTCTGAACCGCTCCCCTCACAGACTGCCGTTCAAGATGCTCACCGCCAAACGCGTTTTCGAATGTGTGCGGCACCAGGATTGGTTTGCAGCGATCGACCTGAAGGACGCCTACTTTCATGTCTCCATCCTCCCTCGACACAGACCGTTCCTGCGGTTTGCTTTCGAGGGACAGGCATATCAGTACGCAGTTCTCCCATTCGGGCTAGCCCTGTCTCCTCGCGTCTTCACGAAGGTCGTCGAGGCAGCCCTTGTTCCCCTCCGGGAACACGGGGTTCGCATTCTGAACTATCTCGACGACTGGCTAATCCTAGCTCACTCTCGAGACCAGCTATGCGAACACAGGGACTTGGTGCTCCGCCATGTAGCTCGTCTGGGCCTTCGGGTCAACTGGGAGAAGAGTAACTTTGCCCTGTGCAGAGGATCTCTTTTCTCGGTATGGAGATCGACTCGGTCGCCATGTCCGCGCAGCTTACGAGCGAGCGCGCGCAGTCACTGCTGACTTGCCTGAGACAGTTCGAGGGCAAGAGTGCGGTTCCACTGAAACTTTTTCAGAGGCTCCTGGGGCATATGGCATCCGCAGCCGTGGCAACACCGCTCGGATTACTTCATATGAGACCGCTTCAGCTTTGGCTTCGCGACCGAGTCCCGAGGTGGGCATGGCAACACGGCACTCTCCGAGTACCAGTTACTCCGACCTGCCGTCAGACCTTCACCCCGTGGTCGAACCTCAGTTTTCTACGGGCCGGTGTGCCCCTGGAACGAGCTTCCCGGCACATTGTTGTAACAACAGATGCCTCCGCCACGGGCTGGGGTGCCATGTGCAATGGACGTGCTGCCGCGGGCTCCTGGACAGGACCCCACCGCCTTTGGCACGTCAATTGCCTCGAGTTGCTGGCTGTACAGCTCGCCCTGCGCCGCTTCCGAGCCGTGCTCTCGGGCCAGCATGTACTAGTCCGATCAGACAATACCGCGACTGTAGCGTACATCAACCGTCAAGGTGGTCTGCGCTCTCGCCGTATGTCGCAACTCGCCCTTGGAGTCAGAAGCATCTGAGGTCGCTTCGTGCCATCTATATTCCAGGAGCTCTGAACTGTGCAGCCGACGAGCTCTCACGGTTTCAGCCCCTCCCGGGAGATTGGCGACTCCATCCCCAGTCGGTTCAGCTGATTTGGGACCAGTTCGGGGACGCACAGATAGATCTGTTTGCCTCTCACGACTCGACCCATTGCGCCCTGTATTATTCCCTGACCGAGGGCACGCTCGGCACGGATGCACTGGCGCACAGCTGGCCGCGGGGCCGCAAGTATGCGTTTCCTCCCAGACCCTGCGCAAGGTCAGGGAGGACGAGGAGCAGGTCACCTTGGTAGCGCCGTACTGGCCCACCCGGACCTGGTTCTCCGAACTTGTACTCCTCGCGACAGCACCTCCTTGGCCCATACCTCTGAGGAAGGACCTACTTTCTCAGGGACGGGGCACCCTATGGCACCCTCGTCCCGATCTTTGGAACCTCCATGTGTGGCTCCTGGACGGGACGAGGCAGGTTTGAGTACCCTACCACCAGCGGTGGTAGCTACCATCACTTCCGCTAGAGCGTCGTCCACGAGACACGTCTACGCGTTGAAGTGGAACCTCTTCGTCAACTGGTGCTCTTCTCACCGAGAAGACCCCCGGAGATGTTCGATCAACGTCGTGCTTTCCTTCCTTCAAGAGGGGTTGGAGCGAAGGCTGTCTCCCTCCACCCTCAAGGTCTATGTCGCCGCTATTGCCGCACAGCATGATCTTATAGAAGGTAAGTCGGTGGGGAAGCATGACCTGATCGTCAGGTTCCTGAGAGGAGCGAGGAGACTGAATCCTCCTCGCCCTCCTCTCGTACCCTCTTGGGACCTCGCAGTGGTCTTAACCGCCCTGCGTAGTGCTCCCTTTGAGCCTTTACAGTCAGTCGAGCTTAACTTCCTGTCAATGAAGACGGCGCTTCTGACTGCATTGGCCTCCATCAAGAGGGTAGGGGACCTGCACGCATTCTCCGTTGACGAAGCGTGCCTGGAATTCGGGCCGGCGTACTCTCACGTGATCCTGAGACCCCGGCCTGGATATGTGCCCAAGGTTCCTACCACTCCCTTCCGGGACCAGGTGGTGAACCTGCAAGCGCTGCCCCCGGAGGAGGCAGACCCAGCCTTGGCACTGCTCTGTCCAGTACGTGCTCTTCGCATCTATGTAGACAGAACGCAGTGTTTCAGGACCTCAGACCAGCTCTTTGTCTGTTATGGTGGGAAGCTGAAGGGAAAGGCTCTCTCCAAGCAAAGGTTGTCTCACTGGATAGTGGACGCCATTGCTTTGGCATACCAGCAGCAAGGTCGACCGTGCCCCCTTGGTGTGACTGCCCACTCCACCCGGAGTGTGGCATCCTCTTGGGCTCTAGCGCATGGCGCCTCGCTAACAGACATCTGCAGAGCTGCAGGCTGGGCGACACCTAACACATTCGCCAGATTCTACAATCTCCGAGTGGAGCCTGTGTCCTCTCATGTACTCGCTTCAACCAGCTAGTACCGGACCCGCTCAGGTGTCTTCGCTTGCTCGCCATTCCACTCTACGGACTGGATACGTGCGATATTGTCCTCAGGTGAGCTTCTCCGAAAGCCCTGAGTTCCTCCAGCACTCCTGACGTCGGCGCCAGTGTCTTTTGCCTGCGCGTCGGCTAGGTGCCTCCCGTGTGCATGGTACCTCCCGGAGCTACCCCCACATGTGTATTCCCACTGTAAGCCTCTCTGAGCATGTGTCTTTCCCTTGGCAAGCCACCTTGCCACCCCTGGGGTTGAAATATTCCACCTGCGGCTGGATACCCCAGTGATTCCCCATATGCATCCCTCGGGTCATATGTGTATTTCTAAGTCCCCCCCTCTGGGTTGGCAGTAATTGCATACTCCCCTAAGACCTGGGATATGCTCCCCAGTGTACCTTGGTATTCCTGTGTTAAATAGGAGTCCTTCGTCCGTGCTAGTCTCACGACAGGGATCTCAGATTTACGCAGGGCACTGGAAGACAGCTGGGAAGGTGGCGTGATTAGACTGGTAAATCCCATTCGTCGTCATCCGACGGAACTCGGAGTGACAACGAAAGGGAACGTCTCGGTTACGGATGTAACCCTCGTTCCCTGAGTAGGGAACGGAGACGTTCCGTCTGCCTGCCACTTCCGCTGTACCGCGGGGATCGCCTGAGCTCAGTCTTGGCTCCTCAGCGAAGAAAACATGCCTATTTGCTGCCAGCGTTCTCCTTAAATACCCACGAGGTGAGGCGGTGTTACGCTATGCAAATTCCGCAGACCCATGGCATTTCTTTGCCATTGGCTCGTTTTATATTGTTTGAAGCTGATAGGCTTTCTAAGCGAAAATCCCATTCGTCGTCATCCGACGGAACGTCTCCGTTCCCTACTCAGGGAACGAGGGTTACATCCGTAACCGAGACGTTCTCTCTAGACAGACTTTAAACACGAACCTGTGACCTGTTGGCGTTCACATGCGCATTAAAAATTGATTCTATAGTTAAATTCGTTTGAATATGTGTGCGCAGGTTTGTAATTTCCCTACAAACCATGCCTAAACAAACTACTTGTCTTGCCTATAAATTTGATACAGAATTTTATTTTATCACTTCGGGGTACGCGAACCGGATTTTCAACAACGCTTTATCTGTAGAGTGGGAAAGGGATCCTCCATAGGAAGAGGATAGTTGACACTTCAGCACTGCATTGTCATCGGGTCCAGGCGAATCTCCTTCGTCAGATCTGGATACGGCCTGGATCCGGCAGGCTGCAGGAAAGCCTCGGGATAAACAAAGACACTAAAGTTAGCGTAGATGCCATTCTTCTTATGATGTAACGAGTACATCTGGATTTAAGGGAAGTGTTCCCAGTTCCGGCTGACCTAATCTATGCAGCCTAACATTGAATTATCGAAGTCTATAATGTATTATGTGTATGCTAGGTCAAAGAGATGTGTTTTTAGTCTAGCTTTGAACTGACAGAGTGTGTCTACTTCCCGGACAATGGTAGGAAGACTGTTCCAAAGTTTTGGTGCTAAATAGGAAAAGGATCTACCGCCTGCAGTCGATTTTGATATTCTAGGTATTATCAACCGGCCGGAACTTTGAGATCGCAATAGACGTGAAGGACTATAATGCTTTAAAACTAGTTTGCACATATTTCATAATATAACAGTTTAAAGTTCAATACAAAATTGAATATAACACTATGAACTAATCATTAAAAAAGGATGTGTGAAATAATGATATGTTAGGAGAATTCTTCCCAGAATGTTTTAATACTTTCTTTAAACCGACACTAAATAATGTAAAACAAATAATGAATGTATCTTCTCAAAAGCAGTGTTATTATCAGAAATGAGCTCTATATTTCAAGGACTGTTAACCTATCAATTCTTTAATTAAGTTAATAGAAAAGCTGAATTAATATTGATGAGGGTTTATTTGTCAGGATTCAGGGGAGACCCAGACACAGAATGAGCAAGGGATTGATATTTATTAACAGAAAACCATACAAGAAAGGGTGAGAAGAGTCAACAGGACACAACGACAGGACAGCTGTGGGTGACTGCAGGAACCAAGTCCAGAGGACGACAGGTCAAAGAACTGCTGAGGACGTGACCAGGCCATGCAGATGTTGTGGTGAAGACAGGGCAAAGGAATCATGAAGCAGAGACACTTGCTGGACACAGACCCTGGACCAGTCTAACTGCCAGCCAGAAGGAACCAGCAGACAGGAGCCAACACAAAAGGACACACAAGACAACAAGAGATAACAAAAACAAGAGCAAAATAAACTAGAACACCAGAAAAGAATAAGAAACTAAATATAACTGGAGCAATAACAAGGGAAAAATAAAATAAGTTATACAAATGAATAACTGGAACTAGTAAAAAAAAAAAAGAAATAAACCAAGACTGCAAGCAAGCATGAAGACAAGCTAAAGAGAATATAAATAAAAGATTAGTTAACAAAGGCAAAAACAAGAGGTGAACCAAAATAAAGCTTGGAAGAACTAGAGCAAAATAAAGACTAGGATTTGACTAGACTAAAAAAAATCAGGAACAAAGAAAATACTAAACCCTATACCTGAAAGAAACACTAACTGTTGCACTGACAAGCTGAGCAATAACACACACCTAAAGATTACACACACCAAACCAGCAAAGACATGAAGGAAACGATCACAATATAATGGGAACAGCACATGAGGATCAGGTGAAAACAATCAAGGAAACGAGGACTAGACAAGGACTAAACAAGGGGGCGCGGTAACGGGAAACAAGGAGGCGGAACAAGAGCAGGACATGGAAAACACAAAGAAAGACAGAGCCATGTGCTGACACACAACACCAACATAGAGACATGAAACAAACACAACACTGACAACTAAACTTTTAAAAAGGATGTGTGAAATAATGATATGATGTTAGGTTAATTGTTCCCAGAATGTTTTACACGAGAGACAGAGATTTGTTTAAATACTTTCTTTAAACCGACTCTAAAATATGACAAACAAAAAATGAATTTATCTTCGTAAAAGTGTTTTTTTTTTTTTTTTACAGAAATGAGCTCTATATTTCCAGACCTGTTAAACTTTCAATCCTTCAATTCAGTTCATAGAGAAGCTGAATGAATATTGATGAGGGTTTATTGCTGTAATCAGACATTGATTAAATGTGTGAATGTGTGCAAATTACAGACAAAGGAATAGTTTGCAATTCAGAGATACAGCTTAAAAACTGAAATAAATCAAATCTCCATAATTATGCAATTCATTCTGAGACTCCAAAAATGTCCATCCTCTTTGGCCAGTTGTCCGTCATCATCCGTTTCAGCCTGTGAAAGTTGAAGAAGGGCTTTTTCCTGGTCTTTCTATTTCAATTTCAGAAATCACGGCTCTTCCACTAAACCTCTGAAGACTTTAGGTTGTTTCTCAGCCGTTCGACTGCAGTGTAACCGTCTCTGTTATCCGTGGCTCCTTAAAATGAGATGAAATGTTGGAAGTGTCTTTAACAATACCTTGTGTTGTAGTCAGGAATAACAAAATTGTGAAATTCTGTTTTTCTTATGTCTATATTTGAGACATAAATCATACGCTGTCACTGATTAAATGTATTTTTCACACTGAGTTTAACTCCGGGTTATCGTCGATCTAAACACAGTTTTTAACCCGGTTAAAGTAACGTTTCACGCTTGTATATTTACATGCTTTAGACAGTCACTGCACGGCATATTTTTGTAAACACTGGAAAATCCAGAATTTGAAGAGTTTTTGAAATACGGACTGTGTTTGGTGCCGTCGAAAATAAGGTCTTTTGAAATAAGGTCTGTGTTCTTGCACATTTGTAGCTTCTGTGGCGGCGCCCATGCCCGCATTGTATGCCCGGTGTATAAATCTGTTAATAAAAAACTCCAGTAAATATTTTGCGCATGCCATTTGAACTAGCCCATCACCCAAATGCTGAATTTACTCATTACCTGCTGTCAGGTCTAAAAAACGGCCTTAAACCCGGCCTAGAGTGCCCGCCCATTCGACGATCCCCCATTTAATCTGTTTCGTATTAGCCCCATCGGAGTGGCTACAAGAAAATTCTCAATGATCAAAATCGCAGGTCGGGGTGCTTGGCTTGCTAAATTCGACATTACATCTGCTTTCAAAGTAATGCCTATCCATCCAGATTCATGGCACCTATTCGGAGTTCGCTGGCACGGCAAAAATTATTTCACAGTACGTTTAACTTTTGGATGCAAAAGCAGTCCTAAAATATTCTAAATGTTATCAGAACCCGTGTGCTGGATTTTGTCGAACAACTACAGAATTCCCCACCTCATTCACCTGCTAGATGATTTCTTAATAATCTCACCTCCCAATGCCATTCCAGCCGCACACTTCCTCACGGTCCAAAATGTTTTTTCCGACCTCGGAATTCCCATCACGCAGGAAAAAAACCATGGGCCCCGCAACATCCATCGAGTTCCTAGGAATTAATTTGGATTCAGTCAAATTCCAAGCATCCCTGCCCAAAGAGAAAATCGACCGAATAATTCTCGTCTCATCTACTCCTTAAAAAATCAGAATGTTCAAAACGCGAACTCCTATCCCTGCTCGGCCATTTGCACTTCGCCATGCGCATCATTCCGCTTAACCCATATTCGCATAACGCCATGCGCATCATTCCGCATAACCGACTGATATTCCCATAACCCACCCGCTAAAACCCCTCCCTTCGTATCGCACCTCCTCTCACTCGCGTCCTCCGTCCACTTACTAGAGGACCCAGTTACTTTTGTTACTTTTTCCAGTACAGTAAAAGACCTGGGTGTTATACTAGACCGCAACTTGTCTTTCGAAAATCATATTTCATCTGTTACAAGAACAGCCTTTTTCCACCTTAGAAACATTGCTAAATTACGTAACATGCTATCTGTTTCTGATGCAGAAAAGTTAGTTCATGCATTCATGACCTCGAGACTAGATTACTGTAATGCTTTATTAGCTGGTTGTCCTGCATCCTCAATAAACAAGCTACAGTTAGTGCAAAATGCAGCCGCTAGAGTTCTTACTAGATCAAGAAAATATGATCATATAACACCGATTTTATCATCTCTGCACTGGTTACCTATTAAGTTCCGTATCAATTACAAAGTACTACTACTGACCTATAAAGCCCTTAATGGTTTAGCTCCTATGTACTTAACGGACCTTCTTTCGCCCTACAATCCACCGCGTTCTCTAAGATCACTAAATTCAAGGCTTCTGGTCATTCCTAGGATATCGAAGTCCACGAAAGGAGGGAGGGCATTCTCGCATTTAGCTCCAAAACTCTGGAATAGCCTTCCCGATACGGTCCGATGCTCTGACTCGCTGACACAGTTTAAAACTAGACTAAAGAACGTGTCTCTTTAGTCAAGCATTCACATAATGCTTACCTTTTAGTCCTCTGCTATGCCATACGGAACCGTTTGCCACTGAAACTGCTTAACGCACCAGTGGGGCTCGACAGCCTTATAGACAAACGGGTCGGTCCGTATGGTTGCGGTTGGGTTGCGGAGAGTTTGGGTTGCGGAGAGTTGTGAGATTATGGTTTTCTAACACCTACTCCCGTGTAATGGAAATCATTATGAACATCAGCTATGCTAATTATTTCCCATCTGCCTTTCTGCTGTTATCTCGGGACGCTTGTCCCGAGAAAAATGGCGTTCGTAGGCTCCAGTTTTGTATCCTGCCTCTCACGGGGATTTCGGATGCCCCAACGCCTGTGATGAGAAGACCAACGCCTGTGAAGAGACGACTCAACGCCGGCGATATGTTATCCCCTTAATATTACATGATTAACTAAATGTATTCTTTCCAGGTACTTTCTGATATGCACTTACTGTAAAGCTTCTTTGAAACCCTATGATTGTTAGCCAGAGGAGAACTGGCCCCTGACTAGCCTGGGTTCTCCCAAGGTTTTTTTTTCTCCATCCAATCTGATGGAGTTTTGGTTCCTTGCCACTGTCGCCTTGCTTTTGGCTTGCTTAGTTGGGGATATTTAATATTCAACAATATCATTGAACTGTGTTGTACTACTTTTATGTTATCACTGTGAAGCTGCTTTGATGCAATCTGTATTGTGAAAAGCGCTATATAAATAAATGTGACTTGACTTGACTTGACCCTATTTCCAAAACCCAAGCATGTCGCGACGAACTCTGGGTTAATATTTCTAAACCAATGGAACAGCCTTTCTTTTTTCTATAGCAATCTCGTTTCGTCCCCCACTGACATCCAGCTATTCACAGACGCCACGCCCTCAATCGGTTTCGGGGGATTTTATCAAGGTCGCAAGGCTCCGTGGCCACCGCAGCTCCAGGATATATCTTAATCCTCAGCTCTATTCGAGCTCTACCCTCTCATAGTAGCAGCTTTTCTGTGGGGGAAAGAATGGCCAGCTAGTTGCATTTTAGTGTATTGCGACAATGACGCAACAGTGCATTGCATTAATAAAGGCCGTTCCCATTCACCTGCTCTGATGCCACTCCTAAGGCGCCTCACATGGATTTCAGCTTGCGACCAATTCATCATAATTGCTAAACACGTCCCCGGGTCAGAAAACCAAATCGCTGACTCCCTTTTCTCGTTTCAGAAATTCAGGATGCTGGCTCCAGAGGCGGACCAACTCCCAACTCCAGTACCTCGTTATTCGGAACTGATATTTCCGTAACCCACCCGCTAAAACCCCTCCTCGACCCATCGCTCGACACTATACTCCAAGCAGTTTCTCCCAGGACCCTCCAATCCTACGTAATGGCTTGGAGATGTTTCAAAACATTCCACGTCTCTTATAGCATGTCATTCCCTGATTTTTCTCTCCTTTCAATCACCTCATTTATTTCCTACCTTAATAGTGTTAAGGCTTACAAGTCGGGTCCATTAAAGGCTACTTGAGCGGCGTCCAGTGGTTTCCATAAACTGATGTACGGCGCTCCCTCCCCTGAGACAAATAATCCACAAACCTCCTTGCTGATCAAAGGGATCCAAAGATTCCAGCCCACCCATTCTGACGCCAGACAACCTGACAACGCTAGACATTCTCACCAAATGTATTCACACCCTCTGCACAAGCTACCAGCCCCTCAATACCGCCCGCACACTCGACGCCATGTTCACCCTAGCTTTTTTTGGTTTTCTTAGGTGCTCGGAACTCGCTATCACCTCCAAATTTGACCCAAAAATCCACCCCACCATCTCAGACTTGTCAGTACTAGATGGTGAAAAAATCTCATATTTGATCAAGCAAAGTAAGGTAACCAAAATTTAAATTCTGGCATATCTGTAAGGGAGAAGTTCCCAAGCTAAATCTCCTCTGGAACCCCTGTTCATTAACGATTTCAATTAACCCGTGACACACTTTTGGTTTCAGAAACACCTCAAATCCGTTCTCCAACAGTCAGGCATTCCATCAAAGGATTTTCAAGTCACTCCTTCCGTATCGGGGCAGCAACTTCAGCAGCCCAAAAAGGCCTTTCCCAACAGCAGATCCAAGCTCTCGGGAGATGGTCCTCAGATGCTTTCCAAAGCTATATCAGGACCAACCGGTTCCACATAAAAAAAAAAAAAAAAAAAAAACCCTCATCGGGTAAAGAAAAATAAAATAAAAAAAAAAATAATAATAATAATAATAATAATAATTCTGGTAGAGCACTCACGTTATCTCTTTCGTCCAGCGACGCAGTGTGAGAAAATCCCCTGGTTGAGCATCCATTTTTCTCTTTTCCCGTTTCCTCTTTCTGTCCAGCGAGCGTTTTGTCCCACAGCAGATGCAGCGAGAAATTCCCGGTAGAGCACTTACGTTTTCTCTTTCGTCCAGCGACGCAGTGTGAGAAAATCTCCCGGTTGAGCACTCATTTTCCTCTCTTTTTGGTTTCTCTCTCGTCCAGCGAGCATTGGTCTCACAGCGGACGTACAGTGAGAAAACCTCCCGGTGGAGTACTCATTCTCCTCTTTTCTGGCTTCTCTTCTCTCTCAGCGGACGCAGCGAGAACTTCCCGCAAACACTGGCCTCACAGCGGTCGCAATAAGAACCTTCCAGTAAGCATAGGTCGGAATTGTCACTCAACCGTCGGTGGGTAAGACCCGACGGCCACGAGCATCCAGGCCCCTTCTCGAGATGCCAGCCCGCCAAACTTGGCACTCATTTGGGGGGGTCTTTAGTCCAGCGGCTGTCCTCTGCTCTTTAGCCTTTTGGGGGGAGTACTCTGGGTTCGGGCCAAACTCCGAGCTCGGAGCCCTCCCTCTGGACAGCACGCCAAATATACATTAAATCTTATCCACTCTAATTATATGTAAGTGTGAACTCGTGAAATTATGTTTTATTAACAAAGTTCGGGAGGAGCACGTTCAGTTAATTAACACGAGTGGAGTGCACTCAGCAATCAATGATAAGAGGTATATAGATTCAGCAATCTCACCTCACTCCATTGATAGTTTAGCAGCATCCCTCCACCGCCCCTTCTCCACACTTCCAGTCCTAAACACTTACATAGGGGGGAGTACTCTGGGTTCGGGCCAAACTCTGAGCTCGGAGAACTCCCCCCGGACAGCACACCAAATACGCATTAAATCTTATCCACTCTAATTATATGTAAGTGTGAACTCGTGAAATTGGTATCGGATCATTCTTAGATCAGTAGAAGTGGGGTCTTGGGGGCTAGTATTAGAGATCACTGTATAGTTTATTTAATTAGAAAATTAAGGAGAGTGTCTATTAGGCATCATAATACAGCAAAAATAAGATCACTCAATATATACAGTTCAGAAGTTTTTAAAGAAGAACTTAGTAAGGTTAACTGGACTGAGGTGATGCAATGTGAAGATGTGGAGTTGGCTTGGGACAGGTTTGAGATAATTTTTTAAAGTATTGAATAAGGTGGTGTTGTGGCTTAAAAAGAGATAAGAATCAAGCAAAGGCCAGAACCTTGGATTACAGCGAGTATTTAATAGGTAATTAAGGAACAAAATTATTGTTTTAAGTTTTTTAAAAAGGACAGTAATTATTATAATTTTGAGAAATTTAATTCTAAAAGAAATGAGGCAAGCTATAAAAGAGGCTAGTAGGTGTAATCCTACTATGATTTTAGACTACATAGTCTATAATAAAAGATAATGAATTTCAAACCTGAACCAAACATATTTTTATTCCAAGATCAACAGCCGGTCATTAGTCTTTAGTTTGCCACAAAAAAAAAAAAAAAACATTAAAATCATGACCTCAAATGTCATTGTGAAAAAAATGATGATTTGCTTTGTAACTGACATCAGACATTGGGCCAAAGTATTTTTTGCACACAGTGCCGCGACCAATCAATCACTCCTTTACGACTGGCTGCACATTCACTGTCCTCGCAGTTGCTGCTGCGCTCTCTTCAAAAAAAGAAACAAAAAAGATGCTGCAGCCAATGAGCAGCCGGCGGGGGCTGGCTACAGGATGGCTTAAGTTATGGATCTGAACTTTGCTCACCTTCGGAAAATCCTTTTTCTCATGTCGCAGTAGAGTTGTTAAATGGCAGAAAATTCTCCCAAATGAAGAGCACTGGTGCGGTTTCTATCCAGTATGAACTCTCTCATGAGCTGTCAGGTGTCCTGACCGAGAGAATCTCTTTCCACAGTGTGAACACTTGTACGGTTTCTCTCCAGTATGAACTCTCTGGTGTGATTTTAAGTTGCAGGATGAAGTGAAGGTCTTTCCACAGTCAGAGCACACATAAGGTCTCACACCAGTATGAATACGCTCATGCCGTTTTAAAGATCCAAGATGTGAAAAACTTTTTCCACATACAGAACAAAAGTGATAACCTGACTCCGCCAGATGGATTTGCTCCGCATATCCATCTGGAAACCTTCCGTTGAAGTAGTTTTGGTAAGGGGCGAAAATACTGGTTAGCTGATTGGCCTATGTTGGTGATAGACGGGCCAAATCAACCAATCAGATCAACGAAGCATATGACGTACTAACAGAGCGTATCTTTTCCTCTGAGAAAAGCCTCCAGAGCAGTGTTTTGCTCTTCTTTCAGTGAAGAAATACTCTGTAATTCCGATAAAACTTGCTCGATAGCCACGCTGATGCTAGTTTCATCCGCTGAAGCCGACATGTTCTTTAGACTGAACTGACGCGCTTCTCGTTGCGTCACACCTCAACCCGCCTCAAAGCCAACGCTGATTGGACGTTCGTTTGGTGAACTGCTCCCAAATTTTCTTTAACGGAAAGTATCCAGACTGATCTGCGAGTGAAACCTTGAAAGCTCGCGAGATCAGGATGGTCTCACGAGGCTACAAAAGTGAGGCTTCACAGCAGAATGAACATTAAGGTGTTTTCTTAAGCCTGATTCAAAAACAAATGTTTTATCACACTGATCACAGCTGAATGATCTCACTCCAGAGTGACGGCGCAGATGATCTCTGAGATTTCTTTTCTGAGTGAAACTCGTTCCACACTGAGAGCATGTGAACGGTTTTTCTCCAGTGTGAATCATCATGTGTAGATTAAGATTTCCTTTCTGAATGAAACTCTTTCCACACTCAGAGCAGGTGAAAGATCTTTTGACTCCAGATTTTCCAGCTTGTTTTTGTGTTAAATTCTCTTCAGTCTTTGAAATGACTGCATTTCCTTCTTCATTTTTGAAATGATGAGGTTTTTGTAACAGATGTTTGTCTTCATTTTTATATGTCAGTTTTCCTTCTTCATTTGTGAAATGATGGTGTTTGTCTTCAATCACTTCCATCCGGTCTGAAACCAAATTCAATTAAAAAACAAACAAATGAGAAACAAAGATATAAAGTTAAATCTTAATTTAGCACAAATCTAGTTTACTTCTGAGTCTCCTAGTATCTAGTTTTAGATGTATAGTTATATGTCAGTTTTCATCTAAATTGAAGAGAATGAAGGAAAACACCAACCTATTTGTTCCTCTGTATCTTCATCTTTTATTCTGCAGGGTTCTTCCTCAATCTCCATCTTTACAATAGTATGTCCGTAGTTTCTCCTGGAGTAATTCCTCCTGCTTGCTTCTTCTTCTCCTGTGGGAAGATGGGAATATTCCCCAGCATTTAAACTCTCATGAACGGCTGTGGGAGCTTCACTGACTGAAGGAGTGAATTGTGGTCGTTGTTGCTCATTTAGCAGATGATCATCACACTTACAATCACTCCCAATTATTCATGGTTTAAGTGAATTAAGGGGTTATTGCTGTAATCAGACATCAATTAAATGTGGGAATGTGTGCAAAATAGAAACAAAAGAATAGTTTGCTAATCAGATGAGATGTACATTATTTCTGGCACAAAAACGGTTGCATAATTGAAGACTTAAAAATGTACTGTTAAGTGTTATTTTTAGGGCCCAAGCCCTGAAAGGGCCCTATTGTTTTCCTTTGGATACATTTAAAAAAAAAATTCTAACGACTATTCGGGCACTTTTGGGGCTCTTAACGTGCTCGAAAACTCTTGAAACTTTGCACACGGGTCAGAACCCGCGGCCATCAGGGCCAGGCTGAAGCTGGTACCCGGGCACTCGACAGCGCCCCCTGGAACGGGCTCCGAAAACTTGGTCCATAAATCAAACACATTTGCATGTAATAATATGAAACTCAGTACACATATAGATCTCATTGGTTCATATATCCTTCATACTCTTACTTTTTACCCCAGCCCAACAGGAAGTCGGCTATTTAGGGTTGTTTGGAAAACACATGCAATGGAATTTGAAATACTCCTCCTAGAGAATTCAAACACACGGCACGAAACTCAGTCAGCGTGAAGTCAAGACATTGAGGATGAAAAATTGCCTGGGGATTTTTGATATCTCGAACGGTTTGGCCGTGGCGAGGAAAGGAGATTATGGCGCGAAAAAAGAGAAACAGGAAGTGTGTTATAACTTCTTTATACATTAACTGATCTTGGTGAAACTTCATCAATGTGTTCGTTGTAAGAGGCCGGTCACATGGATGTGACTATTGTGAGTCAAAGTTATAGCGCCACCAACTGGCAGCAGGAAGTGTGTCACTTTCAAAATGCTTTGAAATAACCCTCTTATTTTTAGCCGATTTGCTTCAAACTTTATGTGTATAATGTAAACACACGGCAGATGTAGACCTGTGAAAAGATTATTGATATCTTAGATACTGTTGCCGTGGCAATACATCAAACTTTAATATTCTTGTTTGATGCTTTTGAGACTCTTAGCATGCTTGAAATTGCATAAAACTCTACAGACACATTACATTTATTAGCCAGTAGACATGTGCAAAGTTTCAGAAACGGGCGTGGTGAGGGCTCAGTAGCGCCACCTTTTGTCAAAAGTGGGGGATTAGTTTTATCTACAGTTACAAAAATCTGTATGTATATTGATCTCCTCGAGCCGGACAACTTTCTAATTTACAGTCATTAGCTCCGACTGTGATATATGCACTTAATATGCCTGCGCACTAGAGGGCGCTCTAGCTCACCCCCCTTTGTATGTTGTGTTGAACATGAAGAAGACTGAGTTCCCAAGTAAACAGAAATGGATCGACGCGGCAATCGTCTCCGCTTCTCATTGTGTTATATAAAGACAAAGATATAACATTTTGGCGACGAGGAAAATCCTTATTGAACCCATACTGCAGATCTGATGCATGTAGTGAACGTGTAGAACGACACCCGACGAAATGGCTGTGTTTATCGGTCATATGGATGCCTTTGATGAGTCAGCCGAACAGTGGGCTACCTACATAGAAAGGTTTGAACAATTTGTTGCTGCTAATGACATTGCAGATGAGAAACAAGTTGCTGTGTTACTAAGGCTGCGTCCCAATACCTCCCCTTACCCTAGATTTCTGCCCTAACCCTTGTTTTTGCGCGTTCTCGTGTAGGGGTAGGGTGTCCCAATACTCCAAAGAGCAAGGGGGAGTGCTATTCTCCCCTTAAAATCAACCCTCAAAACATAGTGCGGTCCGATGCAGGCTTAAAACGAAGTGGAAGATGAAATTACCCAGGATACCTTGCGAACTCAGCGAGCCGGTCAAATTTTTCAACTAAGATGGCGGACACCGCTGGAAAGGAACAATTTTATTTTAAGTATATTTTCGCAAATACGCATGTTAAAATGTCGAAATATGTTGGAATATGTTAGTTTGATGCACATCCAATGGACTGTTGAGTTTTCAACACTAATGTTAGAAAATATTTCACGAAGCTATCTGACGATGTTCATATGATATCTGCCGAGTGCTTCAAAAGCAAATCAAATATACATCTGATCTGGGTAAGTTAGTTAATCTAATTTTATTTTCGATTTTGGCTTCCAAGGATTATAAAAAGAAGATATGTGAGGTAAAATTATTCAAAACTAGCCGCGTTCGTCTAGCGCATCATCTTCCCTTCACAGCGCGCTGTCATTTCTCTCTAAACCCAAACCTAACGTCAGAATCAGCACTGAGCACAATCGGTGATTGTTGTAAAGTGCAGTGTCTGCGGTTTCTAAATCGCGGGACGTTGGTGGTAAAAACAGCTACTAAAAGCACAATGATCCGCGCAAGAGACGTTGCCCCGGTTCCCATGGCGGCGCGCGCGCGTTCGGAAACGGATTGCAACTAACGTTAGACAAGCAAACTTTGGGTTTTGTGTGCACTTCTAAACGATCAGATACAAACAAATATATGGCAAAATTACCGGAAATGCGTCTTCTATATTCCACATGTCTTCTCTGTTGATTCATCAGACGTAGATAAACGAAAACAGCCCACACAACAGGCAACACAACAACTGGAACCGGCAATTTTATGAATGAAAATAGTAGTAGAAGTAGTAGACACTTTGACGCTGCGCGTGACGTATCGAGGATTGCCACGCTAATTTGCATATAGTGGTGTCCCATTTCATAGGGAAAGATCTTCAACTCCACTTCCCTCGTTGAGGGGACTTTACTTTCGAGGGCACTCAAAACCAAGTGGAAGTTTTAAGGGGGGAGAAATGGGACAGGGCCTAAGTGTAATGGGTGCGTCTACATACGGACTGCTGCGTAGTTTAATCGCTCCGGATAAACCGGGTGGGAAGTCATTTGATGACATTGTGCGTGTTTTGAAAGAACATTTCTCGCCGAAACCGATCGTGATTGCAGAAAGATTTAGGTTTCATAACCGCAATCAACAAGATACAGAAACAGTAGCGCAGTATGTTGCAGTTTTGAAAAAGATGAGTGAACACTGCGAATTTGGGACACATTTGCAAGATGCATTAAGAGATCGCTTTGTGTGCGGGCTGAAAACGGAGTCTACACAGAAACGGCTACTGACGGAAGCAGCGCAGCTCTCACTTTTCAAAAGGCGGTGGAGATTGCAGTGTCTATGGAAACGGCCATGAGGGAATCTCAACAGTTAAGTGGCTCTTTGAAAGTGAATGCAATGTCCTTGCAAGAGCAAGGGGGCAGCAAATGCTACCGTTGTGGAAGAACAAACCACAGTGAAAAAGATTGTTATTTTAAAGAGCAGCAGTGCCACAACTGTGGTAAAAAAGGCCACATTTCCAAAGTTTGTAGAATTAAAGCAAAACACACAACTGAATATAAAAAGTTTAAATCAGTGAGGATGAAAAATGCCCAACAGAAAAAGAGAGTGCATCACATGAATGTGAAAGATTCGTCAAGTGATGATACTACTGATACGGAACTGGCACTGCATGTGATGTCTGGAAAGGAGGAATTATCACACATCTGTCTAAAGCCAAATGTAGAGGGTGAAATCTTGGAAATGGAATTAGACACTGGAGCTGCAGTTTCTTTGATTTCAAGAGAACTTTACAATGAACGACTAGCCCATAAACCATTGGGAACGACAGATGTGATTCTGAAAACCTATACGGGTGAGGCGGTGTCTCCAGTAGGGGTCATCATAGTCAAAGTGACAATGAATAAACAGAAAGCAAAATTACCACTCTATGTCGTGGAAGGAGATGCCCCACCACTTTTCGGGAGAGAATGGCTCAGGAAAATTAAGCCGAATTGGCGTGAAATTAAAAGTGTGGGTAAAGGGTCGATGGAAACATTGCTAGCAAAGCACAAAAATGTCTTCAGAGAAGGACTGGGCTTGCTAAAAGGTATTGAGGCTACAGTGTCACTCAAACCACAGTTCCAGCCACGATTTTGTCACGCACGCAATGTACCCTACGCACTGAAACCGAAAGTGGAGGCAGAATTAGATCGTCTATTGGAGCTGGGGGTCATCTCCCCTGTAACATGCAGCGAATGGGCTACCCCTATCGTACCAGTGGTAAAAAGGAATGGGGATGTGAGGATTTGTGGAGACTTCAAAGTAACAGTGAATCCAGCCCTTTGTGTTGATCGT
The DNA here is from genome assembly GCF_029890125.1 of Rhinichthys klamathensis goyatoka. Lineage (NCBI taxonomy): Eukaryota > Metazoa > Chordata > Actinopteri > Cypriniformes > Leuciscidae > Rhinichthys > Rhinichthys klamathensis. The sequence goes on along the minus strand of NW_026607002.1, from coordinate 2,889,965 downwards.
TACCCGATTCCACGAATAGAGGACTTATTCTCATCATTGGCAGGGGGTCAACGTTTTACCAAACTGGATCTCTCAAATGCTTACTTACAAGTGCCTTTGGCAGAAAGCTCACGCAAATGTCTCACTATCACCACGTCGAAAGGGCTGTTCTGTTACAATCGTTTACCATTCGGCATCGCTTCGGCTCCTGCAATTTTTCAAAGGGCAATGGATCAGATCTTACAAGGTCTTTCCAATGTTCATTGCTATCTAGATGATATATTAGTGACGGGGTCAAATGACGAGCAGCATCTAAAAAATGTAAATGCAGTCCTCAGCCGTCTGGATGAGTTCGGGCTATGTGTCCAACGTGAGAAATGTGAATTCTTTAAAGATTCGCTGGAGTATTTGGGGCACATCATAGATGCTCAGGGTCTTCATAAGTCACCAGAAAAGGTCAGGGCAATCAGGGATGCGCCTGCACCGAAGGACGTCAGTCAACTTCGTTCATTTCTAGGACTTATAAACTATTACAGTCGATTCATCCCCAATCTTGCATCAGTATTAGCACCCCTCAATGCCCTTCTGTGTAAAGGAAAGCAGTGGCTGTGGTCTCTTGAGTGTGAGGATGCGTTCGACAAGGTAAAACAATTGTTGCTGTCACAGAGCGTACTAACCCATTATGATCCACAGTTACCAATCAGACTGGCCTGTGATGCATCGCCATACGGTGTGGGTGCCGTCATCTCACACATCCTACCAGACGGGCTGGAAAAACCAATAGCCTTTGCCTCGAGAACATTGAGCAAAGCAGAGCAAAACTATGCTCAAATTGAAAGGGAGGCACTTGGAATTGTCTTTGGAGTACGAAAATTCTACCAATATCTGTACGGGCGGAAGTTTACACTGCTCACGGACCACCGTCCGCTGACAACAATTTTCAGTCCAACAAAAGCTATTCCATCTATGGCTGCGGCCCGTAGGCAGCGCTGGGCTTTGTTGTTGGCAGCATATGATTACGATATCCAGTACAGAGTTGGTGCACACCACTGTAATGCGGACGGTCTATCACGTCTACCTCTGCAAAACGCATCTCAGGTTAAGCAGGACACAGTGGAGTTGCTTCAAGTCAAGCATCTGGATTCTTTGCCAGTGCTGTGTTCAGATGTTTGTAAAGAAACAAGGTCTGACTCCACTATGTCACAAGTAATGGAGATGGTGGCAACGGGACGGTTTTCACAAGTCACAGATGCAAATAATGTGCTCGCCCCGTATGTGAACAGGAAAGATGAGTTAACTACACAACAGGGTTGCCTCATGTGGGGTTGGAGAGTTGTCATTCCTCCTAAACTGAGATCCAGGGTACTGGCAGAGCTGCACACTGGGCATCCGGGTGTCGTAAGGATGAAGGCAGTTGCTCGGAGCTATGTCTGGTGGCCTGGCATTGATGCCCAAATTGAACAATTGTCAAAAACCTGTCACTCATGCCAAACGACGCAAAAAGCTCCTGGTCCCTCACCATTACACCCTTGGAAGTGGCCGGAATCACCTTGGCAACGAATACATGTGGACTTTGCAGGTCCATTTGAAGGACACATGTACTTGGTAGTCGTGGATGCTCACTCCAAGTGGCCAGAGGTGTGTGTGATGGAGTCAACTACATCTACCAAGACCATTCAGGTGCTGAGAGGATTATTTAGTCGTTATGGACTCCCAGAAGTGCTGGTTAGCGATAACGGACCTCAGTTCACCTCGGAGGAGTTCCAGACATTTCTCAAGTCTAATGGAGTGACACACACACGTTCTGCACCTTTTCACCCAGCTACGAACGGCTTGGCTGAACGCTTGGTCCAGACATTTAAGCGGGCACTACGTTGTTCTAAGGGGCCAACTTCGATTCAACAAAGGCTGGACACCTTTCTACTGGCGTATCGAAACACTCCGCACGCCACCACAAAGGAATCGCCTGCCATGTTGTTTCTGCACCGCAGGTTGCGTTCTCGCTTGGATATGTTAAAGCCTAATGTTGCCTCTGTGGTGGAAAAAGCACAAATCAAACTGTGCCAGCAGCGTCAAGTGCATGCTAAAGACAGAACATTTTCTGTGGGTGACAAAGTATTGGCACGTGATTATAGGAGGGGAAAGAAGTGGACACCTGGTGTTGTTTCAGCAAAGACAGGCCCTGTATCATACACTGTCGACGTGGGATTTGCAGTTCACTGGAGACGTCACGTTGATCAGATGTTGGCACGTCTAACTGACTGTAACAACGGAAATGAGACGGGACCGGAGGTCATTGAGGTTCCTGAGGGGAATCTGACAGATCCTTGTGAATATCCCAGGTCAGAAGAAACTTCAATGCCTAGTCTCGATCCAATCCAGACTGGAACAGCACAACCTGTTGATTCATTCCCAGGTGAAACAGGTGAAGTGTTACGCACTCCACACAAAGAGTCGAGGAGATACCCGGAACGTGCCATTAAGCCCCCGATACGGTTTAGCCCTTAAGGTTTACCTTGGTGGTATAAGTTGATTCTTTTGTATTCATTTTGACAGTCATGGCGCTGAGGTTAGGTAAAAGAATAAGTAACACAGTTCACTGAATGATTATAGTGTTCAATCACAGATGTTCTATATTTTTGGCATCACTCTAAGTACTGTATTAGACAGGAGTATAATTGTCAAGCATGTTATATATATAGAGAGAGATAGATGTAAATAAAAAAAAAAAGGTTATACTGTTCATGTTCTATTTAAGTGTATGTAACAATGTTACTATGTGGGGAGGAATATGTGATATATGCACTTAATATGCCTGCGCACTAGAGGGCGCTCTAGCTCACCCCCCTTTGTATGTTGTGTTGAACATGAAGAAGACTGAGTTCCCAAGTAAACAGAAATGGATCGACACGGCAATCGTCTCCGCTTCTCATTGTGTTATATAAAGACAAAGATATAACACCGACCAACAGAAAGTCAGATATTTTGGTTTTAATGTGGTGAGCCTCTCTCTGAGCCTGACACTCTTGTGTCTGTGGCGTGCGTGTGTGTAGGGGGAAGGGGAGGGGGGCTAGATTAACCATTTCACTGCTGTGTGGTTTGGCCTGCATTAAAAAAGAAAATAAATATCTTAAGCCTTGTATTTTTTAAATAAGGTAAAGGCATTTAACCAGTTTAATTGTAGTTCATAGACAATAGTTTTATAGAAATTAGTTTATTAATTAAATTAACTTGGTCCATAAACTTGGTCTGAATATTTTGTCCATAAATCAAACACACTTGCATGTAATAATATGAAACTCGGTACACATATAGACCTCATCGGGCCAAACAACTTTCGTGCTCTAAGTTTTAAGTCTCTTCGGGTGATAGTTTAAACACAAAAACTGGCTGCCTGCACATTCACTGTCCTCGCAGTTGCTGCTGCGCTCTCTTCAAAAAAAGAAACAAAAAAGATGCTGCAGCCAATGAGCAGCCGGCAGGGGCTGGCTACAGGAGGACTCAACCTCCACGGACAGTTTTTAATGTTTTATCAGACAATAACTACTCAAGATTTTGCTTTTGTATAATTTTCAGGACAATTAGAACCAATTCGGGATTCGGGACAACAGCTTAGATTTCGAAACTGTCCCGAATTTCTCGGGACGTCTGGTCACCCTAGAGACAACACAAAATCAGCTTAAACAAAAGTTCCATTTTATTACTTTTTTTTTTTTTTAATTGTTAGTAAAAATACATGGTATAACCAGTGTAAGAACTTACATAACATGAAACCTTCTTTCTTAACTACTAGATAGCAGCTGTAGAACAAGTCACTGCTGAATTGCCACAGACACATTCACTTTTCCTGAGCAATTTCATCTTCTCTCAGTGATGTGTTTGTCTGAGTCCATATTACGAGAGTAATCGCCTCTTAAAATTTACATGGAATATCTGGTACCGTTTTTGTCAAAAGAATAAGTTGTTACTACTACTGGTTCATTCAATGTTAAATCCTTTAATTTAATGAAAACTAAATTAAATCTATTCATTATACCTAAATAAATCACAAGTTGTGTTCATTTTTACTCCTTACATTTTCACAATGTGCAGAGAGTGATTCAATCCAATAAAGTCTTCAATACGTTCTCAATGGATCACCTCTTAACAGCGAGACTAAAAACAAGTTGTTTGTGATATGAATGATATTTGATAGACTATTGTTGACATTGTTTCACACGTGCCTCATATGTTCAATGCAAATAATTAAACTACAAAATAACAAAACACATCCCTTCATAATTTTATGGCAACACACTAGTTTTCTGAAATATAATTTTATCTGTATGAGATGACCATGCACTGCTTGAGCGATGACACTGACACGAGTATTTTCACATTGTTGCTTTACTGTTCAGTTCATCTTGTATACAGTAACACTCAGTGTTTACTGCGCATGTGCAACACAACAGAGGATCAATACGGGTGTCGGAAGAACAAAACATGCAACACTTAAGCCCTATTCGCACAGAATCAGTATTACCTGGTGACCCGTGCGAATCGGTCTGTTATTTGTAAACTAAAAATTCCCCCGCAAATGACCTACCATATTTCGCCGAACAATTTTTTGCTCACTTAGACAACTTCGGACAACGATTTTTCTCATGTCGCTGTAGAGCAGATGATTGGCTGAAACTCTTCCCACATGAAGAGCACTGGTGCGGTTTCTCTCCAGTATGAACTCTCTCGTGATTTTTCAGGTGTGCTGACTGAGTGAAACTCTTTCCACAGTGTGAACACTTGTACGGCTTCTCTCCAGTATGAATTCTCTGGTGTGATTTTAAGTTGCTGGATGAAATGCAGGTCTTTCCACAGTCAGAGCACACATAAGGTCTCACACCCGTATGAACACGCTCATGCTGTTTTAAAGATCCAAGTTGTGAAAAACTCTTTCCACATACAGAACAAAAGTGAGGCTTCACAGCAGCATGAACTTTAAGGTGTGCTCTTAAGCTTGATTCAAAAACAAATGTTTTATCACACTGATCACAGCTGAACGATCTCAATCCAGAGTGACATCGCAGATGATAGTTGAGAGCGCGTTTTGATGTGAAACTCTTTCCACACTGAGAGCAAGTGAACGGTTTTTCTCCAGTGTGAATTCTCATGTGTCTGTTAAGATTTCCTTTCTGAATGAAACTCTTTCCACACTCAGAGCAGGTGAAAGATCTTTTGACTCCAGATTTTCCAGCTTGTTTTTGTCTGAAATTCTCTTCAGTCTTTGAAACGACTGCATTTCCTTCTTCATTTTTGAAATGATGAGGTTTTTGTAACAGATGTTTTTCTTCATTTTTAAATGTCACTTTTCCTTCTTCATTTGTGAAATGATGGTGTTTGTCTTCATTCACTTCCATCCGGTCTGAAACCAACATAAATTCAATTTAAAAATGGACAAATGAGAAACAAAGAAATAAAGTTAAATCTTAATTTAGCACAAATCTAGTTTACTTCTGAGTCTCCTAGTAGCTAGTTTTAGATGTATAGTTATATGTCAGTTTTCATCTAAATTGAAGAGAACGAAGGAAAACACCAACCTATTTGTTCCTCTGTATCTTCATCTTTTATTCTGCAGGGTTCTTCCTTAATCTCCATCTTTACAATAGTATGTCCGTAGTTTCTCCTGGAGTAATTCCTCCTGCTTGCTTCTTCTTCTCCTGTGGGAAGATGGGAATATTCCCCAGCATTTAAACTCTCATGAACGGCTGTGGGAGCTTCACTGACTGAAGGAGTGAATTGTGGTCGTTGTTGCTCATTTTGTAGATAATCATCACACTTACAATCACTCGAGATTATTCAGCTCAGAGTTTCCGCTAGAAAAAAATGGTGCTGGTCAAAGTGACCGACAGAGTTTTCGTTTTACGGACATTTTGATGATATGCCGGTCAAATATCGCCTCTTAATTAGTCAAGTTGAGGAAAACTGGAGGCAGGGTATGTAACTTAAAAAATTACATAGTCAGGCCGTATAGAATGCAACATGTTTATTAGCCTAACTTTCAAATAGACGAAAAAAAAACATGAACGTCCGATTGGCGTCAATCAATGCCAATTGTTTTTACTATGGTTTCACATTCATAGTTTAACAAACCAATCCCCCTTCCCCACATAACATATCTGAATAGTAGCCTATTGTTTTTACTCAAGCGAACTTAAATATACACTCTCAGTATGTCTCATTTAGCTGGTAACATTTAAATTGGCCACCGTGAAATGACTCCTTGTCAAATGAACTGGAACAAAAAACATGACTAGGCCTATAACATTGTCGCGTCATTTTAGGCAACTTTTTACGCTGTTTTGCAGTGCTGAATTGTGCAGCTGCCGACTTAAAATCAAAACTTCCCAGTGTCTCTCCACAACTTGCAATGCGCGTAAGCCGAGTAAGGGCCTGTTCACACATCGTGTCTTTTGCGCGCTCAAGTTCGTTATTTCAAATGTAGGTGCGCGGTATGCGCGCTCATAATGGAAGCAACGCGCTTTTTTTTTTCAAGCGCGTCCGCGCCGCATCAGGATAAAAACATCTCGGTGTGGATAGAGGTAGGGCTGCTATTTTTATTTAACGAAAAATCTTAGTCTGACAGAGAGCTGTGGAGAAATGCAATTAGGGTTGGGCCGACAGACATCACGATGTTTAGACGGCATCGGCTAAACATCGTGTGTCCCCTGTTTGCATGGTGACGCGTCATGCTTGGCACGTGATTCACCACAGCCAAAATAGCGCTGTATGACAGATTTAGCGCTTTTATTTCTAAATATTAACAAACTTGCTTACCATGTCATGAACTATCTTCTATTCCGATTCTCAAATATGTGTAAGTGAGTTTTTGTCGCTTAAAAAAACTTTATAAATTATCTTGATCTGTAACGTGAGATGGGCGCCGTGTTTGGGCCGCAGTTCAGAGATTTCTGTCTGTTGGATTTATTACAGCGCGTGAATTCACCAGTTTCTCCCGAAATACATGAAAGTAAGTGGCCGGTGAACTTGGAGAAAAATAGAGTTGACTTTATAGTTATTTACACTGTGTCTCTCTGATATGAATAAAAACCGTCGTCAAATATATTTGAATGGGTTGTTATTGCTGCTTCCATAGACACCATTGTGTATATTTACAAACTATAAATGTATTGTTTTGCTATAAATTATATGTATTGAAATGTCTGAAACCTAAAATAAACATTATGTGGTTAAAAAGACTGAACAGTTGTGGTATAGCCTATGAGAAGTGCCAGAGCCGGCTCCAGACTGGGCTCAGCAGGGGGGCATTTATTTTCAATGGGTGGGCACTAGGTATGGGGACTTTTTTTCGGATATCAGATATCCTATATTTATTATTGCTACTGCCTTTTCTGTTAGCTATTACCATGAAGTGATGCAACCCATACAATAAACACATAAACCATTGCACATTGTTGCAAGACGTGCAACTCTTAAGAAATTTGATTAAATAAGGGTTAAATAGGCCTATACAAAAAAATTGGGGGGGTCCTCACAGCGCCACACTGTGGTTTTATGTTGGCTTTATTATATTTTCAGCTAATGGGCAGTTTGTAGACATATATTTTTATTATTTCTCACTGAAATGTGAATTAAATTAAACTGATATTAGTCTGTAAATTATATCATAATTCAATTTGGGGGGGCATCAAGTACATTTGGGGGGGCATTGCCTCATAATGCGAGAGCTTCACGTCGCAGGCTTACGGCATCGATAAGAGGAGCGGTGTCCGCAGACTCGATGCTTGTAAAATGGCAAATAATCCTTCTGATCGGTCGGTGTATTTTTGCTTTACATTTAGGCTTATTCTCAAATTCAGATTATGTTAGTGGGGCAGGCTTATTAGGCCATTTTAATCGGACATTTAATTTTGTCAGACATTTCATTTTTTTCCGGACAACAGAATCCCAAAGGATAGCAGCTCTGCTCTTATTGTGTGCAATAATAAAGAACAATGCAAATAATGAAAAACCAATAACAATAATATGGTAGTGGTACTTCTGGAAAGAATAACCTCTTAGAACTGCACGAACAGTTAGACTGAAAAAACACTCACAAAATACACCGGAAATGACATAGCCTAACAGTTACTTACTTATGGTGCGTTCTATTATTTATCCGTCTCGGAGATCCGAATCGGAAGACAGACGTTGCGTAGCAACACGCCCCCTTTCCTCGGATTTCTCCTCTCGGACGTCGGACAACCGTGAGGACACCGAGCAAGAATTCCGTTTCGGAATTCAAGATGGTTGCGCCCTGTGTGACTTGAAAGTATGAATTGTTTTCATTGTTTTTGAACCGCTTTGGTATTTTAAATGATGATTATAATCACTCGTATTACTGCGTCCCCTGTAGGTATGGGAATCGGTTGTTGTGAGTGCAATTACTACGTTGCTAGCGTTGCTAACAGAAGATTAACATGAAAAACATGAAATAAAGTGAACATTTTCAAGTTCAAGTTCTTCCTCGGTGTTCTGTAAGGTGAAGCACATACTTATTTTGGAGCGCCTGGTACTCAGCCAGTGCTACCATTACAACGGGTGGCGTCCATTTTTTTCTCCGACTCGGACGCCCAAAACATAATAGAACGCTTGAAGTGTGGACGTGACGTCATATCCGAGGTCCGAGTCGGTTCGTTGGCTATAATAGAACGCACCATTAGCCTATTTTAAATTTGGCGCCGCATTTTTAGAGCGCGAATGAAACTTCATGTCCGAGACGCTGCAAAGCTCCATATTTTATTTAAAGTGAGATATAATGTCTCATATCATGTAGAGATGTTGTAAAGCTTTACACAGAGGGGAGCGGATAGATTGCCTGAATGGTTGAAGCCAAATGTAAACAAACACTCACGTATCTGATATTCCACAGTGGTTATTTATTATCAGCGTCGTCGATCCCACGCACACACGGGGCAGTTTGCCAAACACTCCAGTAACAACTGCGTTACTGAATAGAAATAAAACAGGAAAAGAGCAACAGAAATAAAAGACAGGATTTACACGCATATGCGATGATCACAGCCCGCGCTCCTCATACCGACTGGCCACTCATGAGTGAGAGAGCGCGTTCCGCCTTAAAGGAACAGTGCCTAAATCTACTGGTTACATTGTGTTATAAAATATTCGGTATAAATAAATGTAGTTATTTAGAAAAGTAAAACAATAGTCTATATATCTAACCCAAGTCTATTCAATAACCACCAGTCTGGTTTGTATTTTTATTTATTTATTATTAATCAAAATTAATAGACTCTTTAGAAAGAAGCTATGGAGAAAGATTTTTATGGTTTCTGAGATGTTGTCAAAGTAAAGACAAAGCAACAGTTCCTCAGTGATATGACGATGTAAAACTCCTGTTCTGTCCGAGCATAAGTTGTCCAATTTAGATGTCTCCCAATCAAAATATAGAAGCTCTAGCTGTCTAGCAAGTTATTCAGAGGATCGTGATAACACAAAATCAGCTTAAACACTAGTTCCATTTTATTACTTTTTATTTTCATTGTTTGTCAAATTACAAGGTATAACCACAGTATAAGAACCTAAATAACATGAAATCTTCTTAGCCTGTAAAACAAGTCACTGCTGAATTGCCACAGACACATTCACTTTTCCTGAGAAATTTCATCTTCTCTCAGTGATGTGTTTGTCTGAGTCCATATTACGAGAGTAATCGCCTCTTAAAATTTACATAGAAAATATATCTGGTGCCATATTTGTCAAAAGAATAAGTTGTTACTACTACTGGTTCATTACCAATGCTGAATACAATGTTAAACCTCTTGATTTAAAGAAAACTAAATTAAATCTATTCATTATACCTAAATAAATCACAAGTTTTGTTAATGTTTATTCCTTACATTTTCACAATGTGCAAAGAGTGATTCAATCCAATAAAGTCTTCAATATGTTCTCAATGCATCACCTCTAAACAGCGAGACTAAAAACAAGTTGTTTGTGATATGAATGATATTTGATAGACTATTGTTGACATTGTTTCACACGTGCCTCATATGTTCAATGAAAATAATTCATGTTCTGAAATATTATTTTATCGGTATGAGATGACCATGCACTGCTTGAGCGATGACACTGACACGAGTATTTTCACATTGTTGCTTTACTGTTCAGTTCATCTTGTTTACAGTAACACTCATTGTTTACTGCGCAAGTGCAACACAACAGAGGATCAATACGAGTGAGAAGCTGAGAAGGCCAATCTTTGTGTTCTTTGTGAAAAATTTTCAGAGCCTGATGAAGTTGGTATAAATATGTGTTTAATACTACAAAATATGCCCGATGTTACAGTTACTGCACTTGCCGCCCAGAACACAAGAGAACATCCCAATCTAGTGAAGGGATTTGTGGAAACTAAAATGGAAGCACATCTTACCTAATTCAGACTAAAACACTTCTATTCAGCCTCACATACTGACTTTATTTGTAGTTCATACTGTTTTAATACCCTGTATTTTCTTTCTCATTTTTAGGAAAAGCACTTAATTACCATTGTTTATTTCTATACCAAATGTCATACACTTGCAATGAAGCTAAAAATATAAACAACTACATCATTATGTTGATATCCTATATCTTTACAATAAAACTTACGACAAACACGTCTTCTATCCTCAGTTGTTGCGTATGCCGAGCTGCATCGAACACATTTGTAAATTTCTTTCCTTGAACCCATTGTGCAGTTCACTTTAATACCGCGTGCTTTATATGCATGTTGCTGCTGATTGGACTGCAGTTCGGACACACCCACCAAACAAGAGAAAACGCATCTCAAACCCCATTGCACACCGGTGCACGCCATTTCCAGGAAACATGACGTTCAACCCGGAAACCATAGCAAAACGTTGCGCACCGTTTTGAACTTGAACGTGCCCCTGGTGACCTCTAGTCATTTGTAATAATTGCGGAGGTTGTCTGTGATCTTAATCCCGTGCGAATCGGCCATGTCTGTAATTTGTAAAGTAAAAATTCCCCCGCAAATGACCTTCCATATTTCGCCGAACACCGAGGTCCCCAGATAATATTAGTCCTGTGCGAATCGGCATCTCTGTGATTTGGCGGGGTTGTACATAATTTTTTTTAAGGTTTTTGTTTCATGTGCGCTTTTTTATCCATCCTTCGTGAAGAATGGAGGCTGTGTTGGAGTGTTTTGATAGTATTTTGGGTGTTGGGTCATGTCGCTATACACCATACAACTATACAATTTGCAGAAAGTGAAAGCTGAAAACCATCAGAAGAGCAAAAACAAAAATAATGATTAGATGGGGATGATTGACGTGTATAGCAGCATCCGGTAAGGAACATTCTTCTGTTTATGATATATCATACAGCTAGACCTATAATAACGACAAGACATTTCCAAGCAATAGCCTATTGACTAGTGCTGCCGCGATTAGTCGACGTAATCGACCATGCAAATTAGTCGACGGCAATTTTTTTAGTCGACGTGTCGTTTTACTATTGTATTGACCGCTATTTATTTTTGGTCTCCCGTCACAAACGGCTCACTGTAATTCACCTCCACACACCAGTCTGTGCGCCGTGCGCGCCCTGCTGGTTTATCTGCTATCATTTTCCTTCACGTTCCTGCCCGCCTACACTGCTTTGATATGAAAAATTGCGGAGGCAGGTGACGGAGCTTTCACAGTGGGCTCGTTTGCTGCGGTCCGAGTCCGAGCGCGAGCGCGATTGTTCCCGGCGCCCCCCGCAGCGTTGGTCTGGTTTCACACTCAATACAATCGAACCCTGTTGAGTTTCCGTGCATCTTATGCCATCGCAAACGTGCACGGCGCATGATAGAAAACAGAACGCGGGTCAATATATTGTGTTTTTCAAACGGACTCTTTTGAGGAGACAGTGGATTTCCAAATGTGTTGCCCTGATTGCACGCGCAATGCGCGAAAACACTGCAGACTCAACTCTCGCGTATCCAAGGTAAATCATCAACACTATCATCCCTTGCATGTGTTTTATTTAACTAAATGCATCATAATCAGCTAAAACGCATGGGCAGGTTACTTAACTTCCTGAACAAGCGCTCCCGAGTCCGTGTTGCTTTCACATTCACGCGAACCGCGGCACGGGCCCGCCATGCACGCAAGTGTAAACGCGAGCTACATAACTGCGTGCCTGCCTGCTTTCAGCGCGACTCATAGTGGGCTAGTCCAGACTCTTTCAATTCAATTCCAATTTATTTGTATAGCGCTTTTCACAGAAAATGCATTGCATCTACTTTACTATTCAGAGTGATGTTATCAGTTATGCTTTTCAGAAATGTAGCTACATAAATTAATCATTATTAGCTTACTGTACATTTTTTAAGGCAGAACAAAGAGCTAATTTAAGTAATACATACATGTTTGTTATTAGAGGATTAGATTAGGACTCTGACTAATATGGAATAGCCTAATGGAAATGCAGATACTTAATGCTTAGATTGTTAATACATAATGTTTTTGAACAGGTGACATTTTATGTTTTGGCCCTTCAGTTGAGTTCAAAATAAAATGGACACAACGAAATAAACACTTGATTTTTTTTTTTATTAGTCGTTTAGATTAGTCGACTAATCGAAAAATTATTCGAAAGATTAGTCGTTAGAAAATTAGTCGTTAGTGGCAGCACTACTATTGACATCATATCAGTAAATTCGAGTAATATCACAGGAATCGCTTATCCCATGCGAATGCGCCACACGAAATTCAGATGTGTGTGTGTGTGTGTGTGTGTGTGTTGTTCTAAATCAAACGAGGTCCCCAAATAATACTAATCCAGTGCGAATAGAATGCAATAAAGAACCATTTTAACCTTCCTCCTAATTTTAAATTAAATTACTGCATTAAAGGTAATTTCATCTTTTGCTTATTTACAAGTTATGGATCTGAACTTTGCTCACACTTTGTCTAGTTCACACTACATGATTTTAAAACATCGGGCTGAACTGTACGCTTCACAGTACATGACTTGCACTCTGTGAAATCAGGGCCTTGTCCCAAATGGCTTCCTCAGAGTCCACACTTCCGTGACGTCATGTAGTGCAGACCTATAGGGCCCTTAGTGCGAGTCCGCGAGGCCCATTGAGAGGTGTTTTTGGGACAGACTCGATCGTCAAAATATAAAAATATTGAATAACAGCAAATAGGGTGTGTGGGTTAGTTTTTTAAGGTGGTAAATTATGTGTAGGTAATTATGTTATGTGTTATGTATGTTGTGTTGCATCTGCTATCTCGAATGCCCAAGACGAATTTCTCCGTTAGGAGACAATAAAGGCTAATCAATCAATCAATCAAGTCACGCCGGAAACAGAAAGAAGGTCTGGTTGTTGTTGTTGGACAGGAGCTGCGGTTCGATATGCTGCCGATTGTTGTTGTTGTTTTTACTATTGTTTTTGCAAGATGTCTTTTCATGCTGAAGGGTTGGTCAAAATCCCTTGCCTCTTCAAATACATATATAATCATATATCATTTTGAATGGTTATATACTTCCTTTATAAAAATCAATAATCAAATATATTCATTATCACATAATAATTTTTATATTCTTGTGCTTGTGAAATTATATTTTCTTAAATGCATGGATGCAAGTAACCAGTTTCTTTTAGGTGCATTCCAATCTTACTTTGAGATTGCACTTAGTACACGCAGGACACGAAGGCCACGGAACCCACAAGGCCGTTTGTCTCTTTCTCTGGGATCAGTAGAAAGGTTAGAGGGTCCTAAAGGCAGCGTGGGCACATATGATTCTTCGCTGGACATATGGTCAAGCTATATTGAGCGTTACTATCAAACTTGAATTGTTGTATTAAAATGTATTCTTTCCAGTATATTTCCTTCCTTGGGAGTAAATGTCAGTTATCTGTTTTTCTCCCAAACGAGTGAATGTTTTAGCATTATGTTTTGGTATACTTAACTGATAATAAGGAGCTCAGACTCTCTTCAGCCTTGATGGGAGCTGTTATTTGCTAGTGTCTGTTATTTGTGTGTGTGTGCGTATGACATTCTATGTAGGTTCTGGACGTTCGGACCAGACACCCCGGCGCCCTTCTCTAACCTGCGAGGCCACCACAGACCTAAATCCAATGAGTGGACGACAACTATCTTTACTAATGGCGATAGGCACCCCTATCTCCTCACATGTGTTAAATTGTTTAGGCTTTCATGTTTCTTAGCCAATGAGAATCATTCAACCTGTAAGCAATGACGTAGCTTAGACCTTGGAAATGGTATAACTGCTGTGATCTTTGTAACTGTAAGTGGGGCGGCCTACGAACTCCTGTGTGAGTCTTGAAGCTGACTTCTGCTGATGAAAATGCAAACTATCTTCAGTAAAACTTTTCTTTAATTTTTTATAATTCTGACTCCGGGTCTTCATTCTTCATATCTGGTTCTGGGTCTTTGACTGTATACCCCTTACAGTTATGGTGGAGGATGCGGGCAATTATTCTCGGTGACACCCCTGGCAAATCAACAAACAAGGTAGTAAGCTTTTGTTAATTGTTAGGGCTGTCTGACTGGAAGAGATTTTGAAGGAGAGCGGGAGAGCTTCACTCCGATGAGGCGAGTGAAGCTTCACTCCGATGAGGCGAGTGAAGGAGTAAGTTAATTATACTGCTGACAGTATAAGAAGTCGCTGAGAGCGTCGTTAAGGGTAACGGCAGCAGACAGCGCAAGCGAAGCGTGCTCTGTGGGGGCCCCGCTGGGCATTACTGGTGTAGCACCACCCCAGCAGAGCACGTCCCTGGGCTAGAGGTCCAGTGGCACCGTAAACCTGCTCAATCTCTTCCATCTCAGATAGGGGATCCCCGAACTTAGTGAAGTGAATCAGGCAGTTAGGGATACTAACAATAATAGGGTTGTTTGCCAGGGATGCATCAGGAACAATTCCGAGAGAAAAATTAAAAAAGTTGTGACCCAAATTGGCATGGACCAGTATATGTAACTGTGATTTTGGAGTATACTTTGCAGTTTCATCACGCAGAAGCCAAGCTGTGTTGTTCAAAGATCGCCGCCTCCATTTCTGCAATAACTTCAGGTGAGTATGAACCATGATTAAGATATGGCAGAAAAATGTAATAACTTAATCAGTAACCTGAAGAGTCCTGAAACAAATAGTGAGACAGGAAAAGCAAACGCTGTAAGCAGCTGTGCTCTAAAGCCCTCACTTTAAATAAATTTGCAGAAATGATTAAGTAAATGGTAGTCAGGATTTTGATTCTGATTGGAAATTTTAAAAAAAAACTTGACTGGCTACAAACAAACAAAGAAACTGAAAAATTAAAATGTTTAGCCTCGTATTGCTTACGGTGATTACAAGAAGCAAGTGAAAGAAATTCTGGGTCAGGGATAATTTCCCTGGACAAGCGACTAAAGTTAAACAGACACTTTGTGAAAACAATATTTTGCAGCTTATGAAAATTAATGTTCTGCCAATAATAATGATGAAGATTATGATTGGGTTATTATGATTAAATCCGCCACTGGTGGACTGTAAAAGAATACAGAGAACTGCTTAATCAGTAGCTCTGTTTGCATTCCTGAATGGGACACACTGCTTCAAGGGCGTGCAGTAAGTTGGAGCCGTTGAGGCTGACACATGAACCCACCAGATGACAGAGAGTGTTTTAATGGTGGTCAATCAGGACCATTTAATACGTAACTCTAAATTCCCACCGAGAAGGTGTTTAAAAATGTGATAAAATGACAACACATTTCTGGTAATAATGTGAGTTTGAAAGTAGATCAGTGTTTAAATGACGATATTAAAGTTGTCGTCTGAGAAAGAACAAGAGATAAAACAAGGTCAAAAGATTGAAGTCTTAAAGTGAATCCTTTTGAAGAAAAGATCTATAATACTAATTTTTATAAGTGAATTGATGAATACAGGTTGATGTAAAATGAATGACTCCAACAAATGTGAGTTGCAGAATATATCAAAGTAACTAAAAGGATGATTGTGTTGCCATTAAAATTTTTAAAAAGGTTTTAGATGATATAGAGAGACTAATCTCACAGATGATTTACAATAACTGCAAAAGTATCACAAGCAGAGAGTGCTTGCCTCAAACTTAGTGTGAATCCTAATTGGAGATTGATAAACTCCAAGAGAAAACTTAAGTCAAATATTAAGTTATGGTAATTGAGAACTTGACAACTAAAATTGAGATTGAGAAATGTGAAATGTTATTGAGAACTAGAATAATTACCATTATGTAAGAACAAATAAGCAGAAGCCGTACTGGATTAACAGTTGCTAAATGCTGATTAAACAAACAGCTTGAAAAGTTGACCATGAAAGAACTAGAAGCTGATGTTTTGCTTTCAAAAGATAAGTTTGTTATTGGCTGTAATGAAACAGTTTGCTTATCTGAATCTGATGTGTGCTGTGGCTGAAACTGCCAGTGCAACAGACTCAATCTGAGTGGAAATTTGTAATGCCTAAATTTCCTGATGTGTGGGCAAAAGACAAATATAAATAATATGTTTATTTGAAACCGTATGTAATTTCTGGCAAAGATGCCTTAAGCTGGGATAGAGTTAAAAGATGATAGATAAATGTTTGATGTTAGAAGTATATGAGAGAGCAGTGTACCATCCAATAGAGTCTCAGAGTCTCTCTCATTCAATGAGTCAGCTAAAAGCTGGTATCTGTGATAATGTGTAAAGCACAGTGTTTCAGTTGAAGGATCATAGACACAGAGATGTTTTAAAAATAAAACTGAATGACTTTAAAGAAGTATTTAAAATAATAATACAGATAGAGATGACATTTTGATTAGGTTAATTTAGGACCAGTAACTTCTTTGTCTGATCTTAGTCCCCACCATGAAACGGGGGAGGGGCCGACGGAAATGTACACTGAATGTACGGTTGTGATCTAAATTCACTGAGTATAATCCAAGTAGCTAGGTTGCTGCTTTTAAGATAGTTAATGGATTTAAGTGATTAAATACTGTTGTTATTAATCTGTCTCCCTATGTGAACACTATTAGGCAATCCGAATGGCTCTGGTGACTCTTGAACGTGCCTTTCCTAAGCTCTAGAAAACAGCTGAGTTCTGTTGAAGCAAACAGCCTGTGATGGGAAAGAGCGGTCACCAGTGGGCACGAGTGGCTACTCAATGACGGGTAAGACCTTCTATTGGCCAGACAGGGGGCAACCCAAGCCAGAGTGGATCACGTAAAGTCACTGGGCATCTCAAGATGGAGGTGTTTATGTGAGAAAGGTATGAGAGTGGAGCGGATGACTGTGAGGCCAGCAGCATCCTTTATCGTTAGGGCGGATGAGCTGTGAGGTTACAGGCAGTCTGACCCAGAAACGTGATGTTCCTCTAATACCAATCACCAGAAACCGCATTCATTGTATGGCTTGTTTTTTTTATTGTGACAAGCGTCTGCAAATATGCCAGGGGAAAACACCCTGATGGAGATTATAGATAAAGGGCTAACAGGAGTGGGCTTTCAAGAGCCAGCTGAGGCCATGAAGTGATTCCCATTAGTTGTTGTGGAGACAGTAGCAAAACTTTTTATGTACTGGTTTGCCTTATGGGGAAGGAAAATCATAGTGTTGATTTGGAACTAATAGGTCTATGACATAGTTTTAACTCCTGAAGGTCGTTAGACATGGTGGTGGCTAAAGATGAAGACAGCTTTTGTAGATTTGAGAAAAGTCTGGATAACAAGGTGAATGGTCAAAGGTTATTGTAATTAATTTAATATTACATTATGTCTAAGTTACAGCCTTAGAAGGCTGTTGAAAAAGATTATTTATTTATAGTGAGAGAGACTGCTTGAGCAGAGGAAGGGATGGTAACTGTGTCTGTCTTTCCATTATTGGCCTGCTAGAGCAAGCTGAAGCAAAATAATGATAATGAAACAAAACAACCCAGCTGACCTTGTTAAATTCTAATGAATAATGAACAAGACATGCTTTGAAACTGGTTGGGAGACCATGTAAAATTAGGTAGAAGCTACCGGAAAATGGGAAGTTTAAAATCTTATTTAAAATTTAAATCTTTTAGCAATAATATAAAGAAAAATGAACATTGAAAATGAACAGTTAACATATGTGTGTCTAGTATGAGTGCGTGTGATGGTGACAGCACTTTATGTCTTGTATGTATTAGTTTGGGGTACTATTATTTCCTGATTTTGAGGATATTGTGTCATTAACCTCTGGAATTAGTGTTTTATCATTACAGATGGGTTAAGTGAAATGACCAACTTTAGAAAAGTTGATAATTCTAAGTCAATCTGATGAAAAGACAATGCAGAACATGGGACGAGCTTTAATTGGAGTGGTTTTCCAGCTCTGTCTGCTATTGGTAATTATGAATGCTTTTGTCATTTATGATATTGAACTGAATTACTCTCTGGATTAGTATTTTATATAAATTGGAATTGTAAAGAAGATTGCCGTCCATTATGGGGTAAAACTCTTGTCTAAATTCAACTGAGGGTCTAAATTTAAATAGACAACTAGGTGGGATCATAAGGATAAACGTAGGGAAAAAATATATATATATATAGACTTGACGGCAGAGAGACAAAGTGGCACATTGGCTAAGTCACTATCCAAATTATCCAGAGTGAGCTCCCTCATTTTTATTGAAAGGCCGGAGGGCGAATGAATATAACTTCTAAAAAGAAAAGGTTTTATTTCTCAATCCCTTAAATGTATGTATGACATTAGATGTCTAAGAAAACTACAATTTAATAAAGGTAAAAAGAGAAAGCAGCTATATGGCTGTGGGCTGGGATCTGAGTAACATAATATTTTGGTTTCTGTAAAACTGTAAAGATAAGTGGAACTGAGACAAATACTGTGAGAAGTAGTTATAATGAAAAATAAAGTTGAAGTTAATGATAAGAAAACAAGAGTATTGAAGAATTAATAAAATACCATGATTCCCCTAACGAGGGAACTTTAAGTGTCACTAGGCTGACAGTGGTGAGAGACTCGGATGCAGAAGGAACTGGCATGTAGGCCAAGATGGAAGAAATATAGTAGAAAAAAATGTATGTTATGAAAATACAATTTCTGATAGGATTTATGGAAGTCAAATTAAGTTTAAATGGTATGAAAAAGTGAGTTTCAAAATAAAAACAATAAGACATTGTATGATTGACAGGGATTCAAGTGATATAAAGATAAGGAATAAACAAAAGCTTTATTAAGCAGAATGGGGAACGATCCTATATTTAAGTGGTAAAATAATGACTGAAATGATGATGTGAATTTGTTTTATTTTATTTCTATTTTTGAAACAAACAAAAAAGGGTATAAGATGTTATACAATTAAAATGGTACATGCTATGTGACTGTAAACTGAAGGATGATTTCAGTAAAGACTTAAAGGGCTTACATCGATTATTATGGGTCTTAATTATTAATATTTTATTGTTTGTTGTTTATTTTTAGTTAGACAACCATTGTGTTTTAAACCTAAAGGGTCTATAAAAGGGGTAGTGAAAATAATGGATTAACCATCCAACTTTGTTTATAATAAAAGGATTTGGAAATCATAATTTTATAAATAAAAAAAACTAGTGCATATATTCTGGTACTCATGATTATAGACAATGTCTTTATTTAGGATCTGAGTAGTGACTGTGGATCTAGCCCATGCTAGGAATACAGCAATAGTGCTTGCTTATTTAGCCTGGCTTCCAAAGAAAAAATATGTACTTGTTTCGTAATCAGTTATGTGTTTTATAAAATTTTAACCTGACTGATAAACTGAGGAAGAATGACATTGATGTCCTGTTGTGAGTGGAAGGTGGGAGAGCCTCTTAATGGGGACTGGAATTTTTAGTATCCAGCATGTCCATGACGAGGTGAAGAGACAAGTGTGACCCGGCAGGGGAGCATGCGTCACCACTCCTCCCTTCCGTAGTGACCTCACTGGTTAGACCAGACGTGGCGGTATTGGACCCCACATTGGTCTAAAACGGGGGACTGAAGGGTTGGTCAAAATCCCTTGCCTCTTCAAATACATATATAATCATATATCATTTTGAATGGTTATATACTTCCTTTATAAAAATCAATAATCAAATATATTCATTATCACATAATAATTTTTATATTCTTGTGCTTGTGAAATTATATTTTCTTAAATGCATGGATGCAAGTAACCAGTTTCTTTTAGGTGCATTCCAATCTTACTTTGAGATTGCACTTAGTACACGCAGGACACGAAGGCCACGGAACCCACAAGGCCGTTTGTCTCTTTCTCTGGGATCAGTAGAAAGGTTAGAGGGTCCTAAAGGCAGCGTGGGCACATATGATTCTTCGCTGGACATATGGTCAAGCTATATTGAGCGTTACTATCAAACTTGAATTGTTGTATTAAAATGTATTCTTTCCAGTATATTTCCTTCCTTGGGAGTAAATGTCAGTTATCTGTTTTTCTCCCAAACGAGTGAATGTTTTAGCATTATGTTTTGGTATACTTAACTGATAATAAGGAGCTCAGACTCTCTTCAGCCTTGATGGGAGCTGTTATTTGCTAGTGTCTGTTATTTGTGTGTGTGTGTGCGTATGACATTCTATGTAGGTTCTGGACGTTCGGACCAGACACCCCGGCGCCCTTCTCTAACCTGCGAGGCCACCACAGACCTAAATCCAATGAGTGGACGACAACTATCTTTACTAATGGCGATAGGCACCCCTATCTCCTCACATGTGTTAAATTGTTTAGGCTTTCATGTTTCTTAGCCAATGAGAATCATTCAACCTGTAAGCAATGACGTAGCTTAGACCTTGGAAATGGTATAACTGCTGTGATCTTTGTAACTGTAAGTGGGGCGGCCTACGAACTCCTGTGTGAGTCTTGAAGCTGACTTCTGCTGATGAAAATGCAAACTATCTTCAGTAAAACTTTTCTTTAATTTTTTATAATTCTGACTCCGGGTCTTCATTCTTCATGTCTGGTTCTGGGTCTTTGACTGTATACCCCTTACAATGCGCAGAAATCATATGTTTGCGCTCAGACGCGTTCCTCATGCCTGTGAAAGCCTTATCCCTCTCCATACGGAGCTGAATAAACTTAAAGGTCATCTCATCAGTCCCTTTATTAGAAAAATATCACAAACATCATTAAAAAAATTACAGTCTTTAGCATCGAAAAACAGGATTTATTTTATTTTCCCAAATCTTATGTCCATGTGAACTACACAGCCTGCTTTTACAGTTCTATAATTGTATATCCACCAGTGCATTAGAATAGATGTCATGGTTATGTAAATGATAAATACAGTTGTACATAATAATACATAATGTTCAATTTTAACACAAAATGAAAATGAGTTTAAGAAAAATGTATAGGTTTTAATATTCATCCTACGTTTATTTGACTCAGTAAAGCCATGACATACGGTTCTGTAATGAATCATAATGCGATCGTATTATTTAACGCGCTATTATTATGTTTCAGATACCAACCACTGGTCGATAATGTTTGTATAAACTGTAAGTAACAACTGGTAAAATGTACGCCTATGTCATAAAAACCATAATGATACTAAAATATTCTCCTCTCAGCCTTGTTTACAGTTACAGCATGTGTTACTGCCGTGACCGAAATCCCATCCGTTGTCTGATTGGCCTTTCGCAAGGATTCCTGGGTAGTTAAAGTGCGGAGCCTGCATCTATGAGGGCTTCGCGGAAGACCGCTTCAAGGGTACGAAGGGGGCGCTGCTGAGCACACTTCAGAGCGTTAAAATGCTAAATGGGACGGCCTACGGACTCGGCGAGCACGCGCAATTTAAGTCCACGAGACCGAAAGTCCGCATGAAGTGCGCCATTTGGGACAGGGCCCAGGAGTGTTCAAGTTGTTGAGCTGTTCGAACCACACGACACAACGTGATTGATCCGCAACAGGAGGTAACGCACTACACGAGTTGACAACAACTCTGTCACCCAACGATTCTATCTTGTCTACAAACCACGTTTTGTCATGAAAAATCACGCGATAAAACGAACCGGAAATGACACGAAACAGCACGCGCGCCAATACCCAGCGAAGAAGACGAAGAACAACACAACACGTGAATATGGACGTCAGACATAAACTAGTGCTGCAAACTGTTTGCGCGATGATTTGCTCTGGGAAAAAAACGCAAAAAAAGGGAAAACAAAGAGAGTGGGCGAAAGAGTGGATCCGCATTCGTGAACAGCAGGGATTGTCTGTGCTACAGAGAGAGTTGGAGGTGAGTACAGTTTATATCAGAGATGTAGCTGCATGTTGGGATGGGCATTTTTCAAAAATATTGCATTCGAATATTCGGGCTCATAAAAATCGAATATTCGAATATTCGTTTATTTAAATGACGTTTAACGAAAAAGACGTTATTCTTTAAGTAATTTTTTTTTTTACGTTTTTGTCACCATTTCTGAACAAGCTTACAATTAACACAACAAGCCCACAAATATATGTTAACGTTTTCTTTTAGTTGAAAACATTAAACAGTAGGCCTATGTGTAAACAAAAAATATAAAAAACAAAAGCATTAATAAAAGCATGCTCAAGCAGCGCGAACGGGGAAAAAAAGCCTAATAAAGCAGATTGCGTCAGATATCGTACAGAGCGTAAACACACTCGAGTCAGCATATGATTATCGTGTTTATATTGTTTCACGTTTATATTGAGAAAAACAATATCCACATGCAGGGACGCCGCCAGCAATTTATGCTCGAGTGAGAAAAGGCGCTTCGCTGACAGACGCTTCAGAGACACAAAGATAACGGTGTTCTAAGTTTCTAACAGCACTTTGCGTTTTCTGTTCTTAAAACGGTCTCCCTCAACAAAACTTAAAGGAAGTATATGTCTCAAAATCATTTTGCTATAAGATAAGTTATCATTTCGGATCACGCGGGGTCCAGCTGCGCTTACCTGCAGTCGTGAATGTCTGCAGTGTTGGACAGCTGTCTTTCCTCATTCGACTGTTTGGATTTCATGTGATTTCTCATTGTGGTGATGATATTATATAACTCAGATTAATTAATTAATTTGATCAAAAGTAATTCCATTTAGTAAGATCATTTTCAAGTAATTCCAAACTTCGCGAGGCAGACGACAACATTATGTGATCAAATACACACAACTTGTTAACACACTCCACAGCGCCACCCAGTGCATTTAATTATAACTGCGAGGCGAGCTAGTGCTTGGGATTTATCATGGATTCACTGCATTTACGGCCAGCAAAACAACGTAGTAAAATTCGAATAGTATTTTATTTTTCGAATAATAATTACAGATCGAATATTCGTGCACATCCCTAGTTTTTACCTGGGGACCTCAACCCATGCCTTGCTCTGATTGGCTGTAGCTCATCATGACATCACTTGAGGTTGAGTCGTGTGACAGCTCTGGATATCTAACATGCTAGATATTTTTTCTGGGCTCGGTGACACGTTTGTGAGCGTCTTTGATGCGTTTTTGGCTCTATCATACTAACAGATTGGTGAGCGTTCATCACCCGCTAATCCCCCGAGATTTGCACGCGATAACACCGTGACCTGTCGGCGAGCTCAACGATTTGCAAATCGGGCTTAAAATCATGCAGTGTGAACTAGGCTTTAGACAACTTCGGACAATGCTTTTTCTCATGTCGCACTAGAGCAGAAAAATGGCTGAAACTTCTCCCACATGAAGAGCACTGGTGCGGTTTCTCTCCAGTATGAACTCTCTGGTGTGTTTTTAAGTTGCTGGATGAAGTGAAGGTCTTTCCACAGTCAGAGCACACATAAGGTCTCACACCAGTATGAACACGCTCATGCTGTTTTAAAGATTCAAGATGTGAAAAACTCTTTCCACATACAGAACAAAAGTGAGGCTTCACACCAGTATGAACTTTAAGGTGTGCTCTTAAGCTTGATTCATAAACAAATGTTTTATCACACTGATCACAGCTGAATGATCTCAATCCAGAGTGACGGCGCAGATGATCATTGAGAGAGCGTTTCTTAGTGAAACTCTTTCCACACTGAGAGCAAGTGAACGGTTTTTCTCCAGTGTGAATTCTCATGTGATCATTTAGGTGTCCTTTTTGTCTGTAACTCTTTCCACACTGAGTGCATGTATAAGGCCTTTCTCCAGTGTGAATCATCATGTGTCTGTTCAGCTTTGATTTAGATACAAAACTCTTTCCACACTCAGAACAGGTTAAAGATCCTTTGACTCCAGATTTTTCAGCTTGTTTCTGTGTGAAATTCTCTTCAGTCTTTGAAACGACTGCATTTCCATCTTCATATGTGAAATAATGAGGTTTTTGAAACTGATGCAGTTTGTCTTTATTCACTTCCATTAGATCTAAAATAAACAAATTCAATTCAATTTAAAAAGGACAAATGAGAAACAGTTTATTAAATTATTAATTTTGCACATATCCAGTTTACTACTGACTCTACTAATATCTAGTTTTAGATGTTATTGTTATTTGTCAGTTTTCATCTTAATGTTCCTCATCAGTCATTAAAGAGAATGAAGGAAAACACCAACCTATTTGTTCCTCTTTATCTTCATCTTTTATTCTGCAGGGTTCTTCCTTAATCTCCATCTTTACAATAGTATGTCCGTAGTTTCTCCTGGAGTAATTCCTCCTGCTTGCTTCTTCTTCTCCTGTGGGAAGATTGGAATATTCCCCAGCATTTAAACTCTCATGAACGGCTGTGGGAGCTTCACTGACTGAAGGAGTGAATTGTGGTCGTTGTTGCTCATTTAGCAGATGATCATCACACTTACAATCACTCGAGATTATCCAGGTGCAAATGTTTTGCTCAAATAGTCGTTTAGAAACAATTCCATTTTTTTCATCAGAACACAATATATGAAACAAAAAAATCACGTCTTTTAAGTTTAAATGAAAAATAAATAAAAGTATTGAAAAACTAATAATAACATATGTGCACACATTTAAATCCACAAGCATACAAAATGCAAACCAATGACAGAAATAAGCTCAGTTAGAACAGAAAAGATTGTGATTATATTAAATCAACAGAACGTCAAACTTGACAATTATTTGAAACTTGTTCAATACAAAATTTAATATAACAATATTAACTAATCTTTAAAAAAGGATGTGTGAAATAATATATTGGGATAATTCTTCCCAGAATGTTTTAATACTTTCTTTAAACCGACACTAAATAATGTAAAACAAAAAATGAATTTATCTTCTCAAAAGCAGTGTTATTATCAGAAATGAGCTCTATATTTCAAGGACTGTTAAACTATCAATTCTTCAATTAAGTTAATAGAAAAGCTGAATTAATATTGATGAGGGTTTATTTGTCAGGATTCAGGGGAGACCCAGACGCAGAATGAGCAAGGGATTGATATTTATTAACAGAAAACCATACAAGAAAGGGTGAGAAGAGTCAACAGGACACAACGACAGGACAGCTGTGGGTGACTGCAGGAACCAAGTCCAGAGGACGACAGGTCAAAGAACTGCTGAGGACGTGACCAGGCCAGGCAGATGTTGTGGTGAAGACAGGGCAAAGGAATCATGAAGCAGAGACACTTGCTGGACACAGACCCTGGACCAGTCTAACTGCCAGCCAGAAGGAACCAGCAGACAGGAGCCAACACAAAAGGACACACAAGACAACAAGAGATAACAAAAACAAGAGCTGAATAAAACGGCAAAAACTAGAACACCAGAAAAGAATAAGAAACTAAATATAACCGGAGCAATAGCAAGGGAAAAATAAAAAAAAAGTTATATAAATGAGTAACTGGAACTAGTAAACAAAGAAATAAACCAAGACTGCAAGCATTAAGACAAGCTAAAGAGAAAATAAAAGATTAGTTAACAGAAGCAAAAACAAGAGGTGAACCAAAATAAAGCTTGGAAGAACTAGAGCAAAATAAAGACTAGGATTTGACTAGACTAAAAAATCAGGAACAAAGAAAATACTAAAACCTATACCTGACAGAAACACTAACTGTTGCACTGACAAGCTGAGCAAAACCACACACCTGAGCAATAACACACACCTAAAGATTACACACACCAAACCAGCAAAGACATGAAGGAAACGATCACAATATAATGGGAACAGCACATGAGGATCAGGTGAAAACAATCAAGGAAACGAGGACTAGACAAGTGCCCTGTCCCAAATGGAACCCTAAGCACTCGCGGTCTTCCTCTGAGTCCGCACTTTCGCGTCGTAACGCCGCTTTGAATGTCGGGAAGAAATCTGCTGTGGAGTCCGCATCAGCGCGGGCTCGGCAAAAGTGCGCATCAAGGGCGCAAATAAACCGCAGAGGGGGCGCTCGCGAGCACCCTTCTGAGATCTAAAAATGACAAATGGGACACACTGCGGTCTCAGGGACTTAACGGACACGCGCACGCGGCAGCCATTGTAAGTCCACAAGACCGAAAGTGCACATGAAGTGTGCCATTTGGGACAGGGCCAAGGGCTGCGTTCCAGTCCACTTTTAGACACGCACTTCCCCTCGGGGGAATCCCTGCGGCCATTTTGAAGTGCGTTTCACTTCATGAAGTGGACGAGGGAAGTCTATATGGACAGACACTTGTTCCCTCGATTTTGTCCGAGGGAGCGAGTCTACTTCATATGTACACTTCAGGCAGCTACATATACCACAATGCAACACAATTGTGACGTCACCGCAGATCTCGTCTAATCACCACCTCCACAAACAACTCTGATATATTAATCATATATATTTTTAATTTAAAAGAACCCAAACACACCTATATACATTCGGATGCTGCATTAAACGAATTCTTAAAGGAAAAAAAATGTAAATAATAAATCAACTCCACAGCTGATTCCAAGTGATCAAGGGCTTAGGACGTTCCAATTCAGCCAATTGCAGTTTCCGCCAGTAAGTGGGCACTCGTGCAACGTAAGCAATGACGTACATCCGAGTGAACAAGACGGAGGGAAGTTAGCAAGTGAAAGGCATGACAATTTTGGACTGGAACGCAGCCTCGGACTAAACAAGGGGGCGCGGTAACGGGAAACAAGGAGGCGGAACAAGAGCAGGACATGGAAAACACAAACAGAGACAGAGCCATGTGCTGACACACAACACCAACATAGAGACATGAAACAAACACAACACTGACAACTAAACTTTTAAAAAGGATGTGTGAAATAATGATACGATGTTAGGTTAATTGTTCCCAGAATGTTTTACACGAGAGACAGAGATTTGTTTAAATACTTTCTTTAAACCGACTCTAAAAAATGACAAACAAAAAAATGAATTTATCTTCGTAAAAGCGTTTATAACAGAAATGAGCTCTATATTTCCAGCACTGTTAAACTATCAATCCTTCAATTCAGTTCATAGAGAAGCTGAATGAATATTGATGAGTGTTTATTGCTGTAATCAGACATTGATTAAATGTGTGAATGTGTGCAAATTACAGACAAAGGAATAGTTTGCAATTCAGAGATACATGCATTTAACTTAAAAACTGAAATAAATCAAATCTCCATAATTATGCAATTCATTCTGAGACTCCAAAAATGTCCATCCTCTTTGGCCAGTTGTCCGTCATCATCCGTTTCAGCCTGAGAAAGTTGAAGAAGGGCTTTTTCCTGGTCTTTCTATTTCAATTTCAGAAATCACGGCTCTTCCACTAAACCTCTTAAGACTTTAGGTTGTTTCTCAGCCGTTCGACTGCAGTGTAACCGTCTCTGTTATCCGTGGCTCCTTAAAATGGGATGAAATGTTGGAAGTGTCTTTAACAACAGCCTACCTTGTGTTGTAGCAGGAATAACAAAGTTGTGAAATTCTGTTTTTCTTATGTCTATATTTGAGACATAAATCATACGCTGTCACTGATTAAATGTATTTTTCACACTGAGTTTAACTCTGGGTTATCGTCGATCTAAACACCGCTTTTAACCCGGTTAAAGTAACGTTTCACGCTTGTCTATTTACATGCTTTAGACAGTCACTGCACGGCATATTTTTGTAAACACTGGAAAAATCCAGAATTTGAAGAGTTTTTGAAATAAGGACTGTGTTTGGTGCCGTCGAAAATAAGGTCTTTTGAAATGAGGTCTGTGTTCTTGCACATTTGTAGCTTCTGTGGCGGCGCCCATGCCCGCATTGTATGCCCAGTGTATAAATCTGTTATAAAAAAAAAAAAAGATTACTTGTCGACTCCAGTAAATATTTCACGCATGCACTTTGAACCAGCCCATCACCCGAACGCTGAATTTACTCATTACCTGCTGTCAGTGTAACAGGTACATAAAGTGTACTGTTAAATGTATGTATAGTTTATTAGAATTCTCACAAAATTGTTCGTTTACATGTCCTGATATGAGTGCCTAAGTGGAATGAGTACCTTCCCCTTTAATTAATGTGATGTCATGAGTCAATATAATTTCCTGTTCTGTCCCCTCCTCTTCCTCTTTGCATTGATGATTGCAGTGAGAGGTGAGGTTATTTTGGGCTCCCGATAATCTTAATTAATCTCTATTTGAATTGTTGCTATTATGTCTATATTTTCACTCTAATTCATGTGTATAATATTATTTTACCTATCTGTGTGGTTATTTTTGTCATTTCATCCCGATTAAGTTATATTTTTGCATCTGGGCCTAATGTGAAATGAGAGCACACGTGATAAGTGTACATCACATTTGTTTTATAGATTTAACGAGGGCGACTCTCACTAAAGAGGCTGATTACATGTGTTTGTGTATATATCAGGTATGTTTTCTGTTATGCATTTTGTGAATCTTCCTCTTTGCATTGATGATTGCAGTGAGAGATTTAACGAGGGCGACTCTCACTAAAGAGGCTGATTACATGTGTTTGTGTATATATCAGGCATTAAAGATTTGTGAAGCTGCCGAATGCTGTCCTGTTATTAAGTCAACAAAAACACAACGCAGACAACAGACCAGTTACACTTGGTACCGTGATCATTTCGGATCATCAGATCAGCGCTTCGCCGATCGCCGTGGTTGCGTGACGGCTCGCCTGCTTCGCCGATCTTCTTCCTCGCCGATCTTCTTCCTCATCGCCATCGCTCGTGGCGGCTCCTGCTCGCGCATAAGGAGGGCGCGTGTGTGAGATGAACAGCGTGTGACATCGCGGAACGAACTGTTGTGTCTTATAGGAACGGTAAACGGTTATTGACTTTCTGATATACTTTTTTTTCTTTCTCCGGAGCACTGTCGTTGGTGCATATTGAACGACAGAGACTGTGAAAAGCACCGCGGGACGCCGCTTCAGTTTTCTTCATGCATCGTATCCTTTATCTGTACAGTATATAATCAAGGACTGTTGAGGCATTTTAAACAAGAAAAAGTACATAATTGATTTTGAGAAAGTATATATTTTATTTTTATTGAGAATTTTGGTGTTGAACTGTTTTGAGACATTTGATTTAATATATTTCCCTGCATATTTGAACTTTTCAACAGTTAAGGTCACACTGTTTGTGGCATATAATTTGCTGTAATTTTTTTACGTTTTATCTGTTTCATTTCACAAATTGAGACATGTTTGAGGATTATAGCAAAGACGATTTCAGCCCCGTGAAACAATCTAATGTCACTTTTCCACTGGGCAGGGGTCGTGGGTCTGAAATGTATCGAAATGAGGGGGTGTCTGAATTTACACGTTGTTATGGGAGAGGGAGAGCGTTAGCTAATTTGGGACTTGACCATGTGCACACCGCTGATTCAGCGATTGGTTTTTCTGTAGGTCCAGCAGCTAGCTCCACCCCAATCATACGCCCTGATATTGAACGTGTTGTTACTCCTGAGTCGTTAGGGGGTATCATTTCAGATCTTGCTCAGAAAATAGGAGAGAGTATTTCAGCCAGCCTTAACCTTGCGCGCCAGCCCAGCCCAGTACAGTCTAACCCACCGTGCCAGTCTCAGCACTCAAGTGACGACGTTGATAAATCTTGCCTGAAGGTGATAGTACAGCAAGATGCACCACCTCCACCATTCTTCAGGGGAGATAAGAGTGATTCATTTACTGTGCACGAGTGGGAAGATATGATGTACAGTTATTTGAACAGGATGAAATGCCGAACGCAAACTGATGTCTCTGATCTCATCCTGAGCAGATTGGCTGGCAAAGCGAGAGATGTGGTTAGAGTGTCCCTGCGAAGCCGCCCTGAACTGAGTGCCAGTGAACTCCCAAGTGCAGTGTTTGACATACTGAAACGCAACTTCAGTGAGTTGTCTTACTCTAACATGCCTATGGCTGACTTCTATAACACTGTCCCTAGAGCAGATGAAAGTCCCATGGATTACTGGATACGGCTTAACAAGTCCATAGATGTTGCTAATGACTGCTTGCGCAGACGTAATAAGAGTGTTGAGGATCCCGCTGCTGAAGCAGTCATGATGTTTATTTCACATTGCCCGGACCCGAGTCTTGCTATGTCTTTTCAGTTTAAGCCAGCTGAGAAGTGGAGCGCCGCTGAGGTCCAGGAGCGCTTGGATAGTCATCAGAGGGATCTAAAGAGAGTCTCTTTGAGGAAGCAGCACACAATGTCCTTGTCAGCAAGCAACCAGTGCACTGTTATGGCAGGCCCCAATAATGTGCCTAGTTCTCTTCCACAGCCTGTTTCCATGCCCAGTTCTCCTCAGCAGCCAGTTTCCATGCCAGCCCAGTCACTGACTCCTGTAAGTCCTCTTAATCCGTATGCTGTTCCTTTCTCTCCAGACACCAGCCTTCAGCACATTGTTGGCATGATGGATAGAGTCCTGTCGTTGTGCACTGCCTCTTTAACTTCACCCAGTCAGGTTCAACCAGGCAAAACTCCAGATTTCAAAACCAACTTGAGCACTGCATGTAGGGTCTGTAGATCCAAGGAACACACGACGTATGAACATTGTAGACGTCAAAGGCTATGTCGTCACTGTTTCAGTCCTGGACACTTTAAGAGTGACTGTCCTAAAGCAGCATGCCCTACATCTCCCTCAGATACTGCTCAGTTAAACTGAAGAGCCCATGCGATGAGAGGGGTAGCATGGGCAATTTAAGTAAAACCTCCCTCACAGAAGATGTGCAAAATGTTTTCGCTAACAGCTGCAAACTATTGCCAGAAGACAAAACCGTGTTATATGTGGGGTCTCAGAGAGTTGATGGGGCAAGTGAGTTGTTTTATGCTCCTGTGACAGTCTGCGACCGTTGCACATTAAAGGGGTTACTGGATTCTGGTAGTATGGCCTGCACGCTTAGTGAAGAGGGTGAGTCCAAGCTGCAAGCTGATGGTCTTCTTCCACATCCTCAAGTGATTGCGAGTAATGTGGTCCTGGTTGGCTGTGGTGGCCTTACGATTCAGCCGAAGTGTTCATACGACTTGGAGATTGACGTCTATGGATTTAAGTTTGTCGATCCTACTCTTGTGGTGCCTGGACAAAGAGATGAGTTCATAATTGGAAGTAATGTGATCAAATGTGTTGTGCAGAAGATGAAATCGCATGACAAGTACTGGGAGCTTGTTTCCTGCAATAACCGTAATCCTGAGTGTGAGCAATTCCTTGAGCTTCTGAGCTGCATCTCCCGATGGTCTGGGCCTCAACAGCCTGATAAACTTGGGACTGTGAAACTCTGTCAGGCGATCACTCTGCTTCCCAAACGTGAGTATCTAGTTTGGGGCAAATTGCCAGCTAATGTGCCTGTTTCCCCAAGAAGTACTGTAATTGTTGAGCCAACCACTGCACGTTCAGCTCCTAGAAACATCCTTGTTGGACGGGCAGTTACACCAATGTGGGGCAATCGATGGGTGCCAATGAAGATCCTTAACCCTAATCCAGAATCAGTGACGCTTCACCGTAACACTAAACTGGCCGACGTTTCCTCTTGTCTAGCCGTGGAGGATTTTACTGTCATGCAGGGTCTGAGCAGAACTCGATGTGATGTTCCTGATTCAAATCCACACATTACTGTCTCATCCGTTAATCCAGCTCAGTCGTTGAAGGATCTTGGTCTTAGTGAAATTGACATTGAAGGATGTGAAGTCTCTGAGATGTGTAAGAGGAAATTGACGGATCTTCTTGTATCCTACCATGATGTTTTCTCAAAGGATAAGCTGGATTGTGGAGAGACAAAGGATTTTGTGCACAGGATCCATCTTTATGATGAGCGTCCATTCCGTCTGCCCTATCGCCGCATCCCACCTGCCCACTATCAAAAATTGAGAGAAGTGTTGTCAGAAATGGAAGAGAAGAGCATAATCAGCAAGTCTGTCAGTGAGTATGCGTCACCCTTAGTGATGGTCTGGAAAAAAGACGGTAATTTGAGGGTCTGCACTGATTTTCGCTGGCTCAATGCAAAAACCATCAAAGACGCCCACCCTCTGCCCCATCAAGCTGACTGTCTCGCAGCCTTGGGTGGTAATGCTCTTTTCAGCACCATGGACTTAACTTCAGGATTTTACAACATCCCACTCCATGTGTCTGACCGACGATACACTGCCTTCACAACACCAATGGGCTTGTATGAGTATAATCGTCTTCCTCAAGGTCTTTGCAATAGCCCCGCCTCTTTCATGCGCATGATGCTCAGCATTTTTGGTGACCTTAACTTTTCCACTCTGCTCTGTTATCTGGATGACTTGTTGGTCTTTGCACCTTCTGAAGAGGAGGCATTGAAGCGGTTGGAGATTGTGTTTTCTCGATTGAGAACCAGTAACCTGAAGCTAGCACCTAAAAAGTGTCACTTTCTGAGAAAAACCGTAAAGTTCCTGGGCCATGTGATAGATGGTACTGGTGTTTCAGTTGATGAGGAGAAAGTTAAAGTCATCTCTGCTTTTCAGAAGGAGGATTTAATGAAGGAAAACAAAACCACACCTTCACAAAAAAAGATCAGATCGTTTCTTGGTATGGTCCTGTACTATCAATCCTTCATTCCAAGTTGCTCACGCATTGCCAGACCCTTATTCAACTTAACAGCTGGCCAGAAACGCTCAGTGAAAGCTGCTGGTAGTCACAAGAGAGCAGGCACTTTTCGTGAGTTGACACCCCAGGACTGGACCCCTGACTGTGATGTGGCATTTGAAGAGCTGAAAAGGGCCCTTGTTGACAGTGTGGTGCTGGCTCATCCTGATTTTGAGCGCCCTTTTCTTCTCTGTACTGACGCCTCATTGGATGGTATAGGTGCAGTACTGTCTCAGATCCCTGCTGGTGAGGACAAGGCAAGACCAATAGCGTTCGCTAGCAAGGCTTTGAGCCGCAGCCAAACAAAATATCCTGCACACAGACTGGAATTCTTAGCTCTGAAGTGGGCAGTGTGTGATAAGTTCAGTCACTGGCTTAAGGGACATGAGTTTACAGTCTGGACGGATAATAATCCGCTGACATACATTATGACCAAGCCGAAGTTGGATGCATGTGAGCAGCGCTGGGTCTCGAAACTTGCTCCATATTGCTTTGAGATCAAATACGTTCCTGGAAAACTCAACGTGGTGGCAGATGCGCTCAGTAGGAATCCATTTGTCAGGCCAGTGAGTCAGCGGCTTTTGTCCGAGCCTTATTCTGAACTGTTGCGACAAGTACACAGTGTAGAGGATGGAAATGTGCAAGAGTTGTTCCGTCTTACCTGCCAACCGCAAACAGTAGGGACAGGATCACATGATGCTGGGCTGGATACATCAATGTCCACTGATGACGTGTCTTCCATTTTGTCGTCCTGTGAAGAATGGGAAACAGGAACTGAATGTAGAGCAGCATCGGTTGCAGAACATCTCAACTCTTTAATCAGTGGAGACGAGGAAGTGTTTCGTTCTCTTTCACTGATAGACTTGCAAAAACATCAGCACAAAGACCCTGTCATTGCTAGGGTGTCTTATTATGTCGGCAGGAAGCGCAGACCATCGAGACGTGAGCGTGCCAATGATAACCAGTGTGTGCTGAGAATTATAAAGCAGTGGGACAAGCTTTCTTTGCTTAATGGAATCCTGTACAGAGCTATTAAAGACCCGCTCACCAAGCACAAGAAGTTCCAACTCGTTTTACCTGACTCATTGAAATCTGAGGCACTTTTGGGTGTTCACGACCTGGCTGGACATCAAGGGCAGCCTCGTACTCTGTCTTTGACCCGTCAGAGGTTTTTCTGGCTTGACATGGAGCGTGATGTGCGTGATTACGTGAAGAAATGTCCCAGGTGTGTCCTCAGCAAAACTCCAGAGCCTGCAGCGAGAGCCACTTTGGAGAGTATTAAGACCACTGCCCCACTGGAGCTCGTTTGCATTGACTTCTGGTCCGCTGAAGATCGGAACAACAAATCTGTGGATGTTTTAGTGGTCACGGATCACTTCACAAAGCTGGCGAATGCATTCCCGTGTCAAGACCAGACAGC
This sequence comes from Rhinichthys klamathensis goyatoka, assembly GCF_029890125.1. Lineage (NCBI taxonomy): Eukaryota > Metazoa > Chordata > Actinopteri > Cypriniformes > Leuciscidae > Rhinichthys > Rhinichthys klamathensis. The sequence continues at coordinate 2,855,609 of NW_026607002.1, read as the reverse complement.
GAAAAGAGTGGCTAAGAAACTCTGGGACAGCTTTTTCTGCATCTATGGATTTCCCCAACGCATCCATTCTGACCAGGGGGGCTACCTTTGAGAGTGAGTTGATTGCCGAGCTTCTTGAACTGGCTGGAGTTGACAAGTCAAGAACCACCCCTTACCACCCAATGGGGAATGGTGGTACCGAACGTTTTAACAGGACATTAGGAAATATGCTGAGATCTCTTCCACCTAGGCCTAAACAGAGGTGGCCACAGTTGATACAGACTATGACATTTGTGTACAACTGCACAGCACACGAAACAACAGGTTTCGCCCCTTTTTACCTGATGTTCGGTAGGGTACCAAGGTTGCCGGTTGACCTCATGTTCCGCAGTGTCCTGCAGGATAAGACAATCTGTGACTATGACAAGTATGTCAAATCTCTTGTCAGCGACCTCCAGTCTGCCATGGCGTTAGCACAGAAAAATGCTGTTGTGGAACAAAAACACCAGTCCAGCCAGTACAACAAAAGAGCTAAAGGCCTACCTCTAGCCGTTGGTGACCAAGTGCTTGTGGCTAACAAGGGTTGTAGAGGGAAAAGAAAACTTGCTGACAAATGGGAGCCAGTCATGTACACTGTTGTTGCCTCAAAGCCTTCCATACATGTCTATAAGATCAGTGACAGAGCTGGTAATGAGAGGATAGTGCATCGAAATCTTCTTCTTCAAGTGAACTTCCTCCCGCTGCTTGAACCAGAAATGGTTAGTTCTGATCGTGAGGTTGCTGAAATACTTGCCTGTAGTGTACCTTCACAGACATCTGATGCAGCACACTGTGGTGGTCTAACCGAGCAGACAGGCAGTGGTGAGTCCTTCTACGTTGCTGAAATTGAGTCTGCTGGGCACGCAGATGATGGGCAGAATGAGGCTGAGGAACTCTCACATGCAGGCTCTATGTCGAACATCTCCAATGTTGCTACTTGTGGTGATGACCGCACTTCTTCATGGGTGCATTCTCAGTTGTCCAATCAAGAGGAGCCACATGCACAAGTTGCTGTGTCAGTGACTGATGATAATACTGTGGCTGTGGCTGGTGTTATCCACTCTCCCCAAAGTCCTGTCTCTGCCAATGAACCCTTTAGGCGAGATCCTGTAGCTGATTTAAATACAAGTGATCGTTACACTACCAGGCTTGGTAGGGTAATTAAGCCTGTTCGTAGGTTGATTGAGTCAATGGTTCAACTAGAAACCTTACTTGGTATTGAGTCTGTATCTCCAGTTATTCATGTATAGATTTATTTTTTTCTTCTCTCTTCCCACTCTCTTTGACAATGCTAGGTGTCAATTCTTGCATTTTCTTATGCGTATTGGTTCTGTTTAAGTACCTGGTCTGAGATTTTTCAAAGTGTAATGGGCACTTTGGTAATGCCTACAATATGTGTTGAAGTTTGGCCAACTTTCTTCATATTTGTATCCCTTTCGTTTGGGTAGCTTTTTATGCTGTGTTTCCACTTTTTTTAAGTGTGGACCATGTAATTCTAGTGACCAGTGTTTTTTTTATTGTACTCAGGTGAATTTTGTGTAAATTCTGAGGGGTGAGTGTAACAGGTACATAAAGTGTACTGTTAAATGTATGTATAGTTTATTAGAATTCTCACAAAATTGTTCGTTTACATGTCCTGATATGAGTGCCTAAGTGGAATGAGTACCTTCCCCTTTAATTAATGTGATGTCATGAGTCAATATAATTTCCTGTTCTGTCCCCTCCTCTTCCTCTTTGCATTGATGATTGCAGTGAGAGGTGAGGTTATTTTGGGCTCCCGATAATCTTAATTAATCTCTATTTGAATTGTTGCTATTATGTCTATATTTTCACTCTAATTCATGTGTATAATATTATTTTACCTATCTGTGTGGTTATTTTTGTCATTTCATCCCGATTAAGTTATATTTTTGCATCTGGCCCTCCCCCCGGACAGCACGCCAAATACGCATTAAATCTTATCCACTCTAATTATATGTAAGTGTGAACTCGTGAAATTGGTATCGGATCATTCTTAGATCAGTAGAAGTGGGGTCTTGGGGGCTAGTATTAGAGATCACTGTATAGTTTATTTAATTAGAAAATTGAGGAGAGTGTCTATTAGGCATCATAATACAGCAAAAATAAGATCACTCAAGAAATACAGTTCGGAAGTTTTTAAAGAATAACTTAGTCTGGTTAACTGGACTGAGGTGATGCAATGTGAAGATGTGGAGTCGGCTTGGGACAGGTTTAAGATAATTTTTTTTAAAGTATTGAATAAGGTGGCCCCCTAAAAAGAGATAAGAATCAAGCAAAGGCCAGAACCTTGGATGACAGTGAGTATTTAATAGGTAATTAAGGAACAAAATGATTGTTTTAAGATTTTTAAAAAGGAGAGAAATTATTATAATTTAGAGAAATTTATTCTCAAAATTTCACACCTGAACCAAACATATTTTCATTCTAAGATCAACAGTCAGTCATTAGTCTTTAGTTTGCCACAAAAAAACAACAACATTAAAATCATGAACTCAAATGTCATTGTGAAAAAAAAATGTAGATGATTTGCTTTGTAACTGACATCAGACATTAGGCCGAAGTATTTTTTGCACACAGTGCCGCGACCAATCAATCACTCCTTTACGACTGGCGGCACATTCACTGTCCTCGCAGCTGCTGCAACTTACGCTCTCCAGTATGAACTCTCTCGTGAGCTTTCAGGTGTCCTGACCGAGAGAATCTCTTTCCACAGTGTGAACACTTGTACGGCTTCTCTCCAGTATGAACTCTCTGGTGTTTTCTTAAGTTGCTGGATATAATAAAGGTCTTTCCACAGTCAGAGCACACATAAGGTCTCACACCAGTATGAATACGCTCATGCAATTTTAAAGAGACGAGATGTGAAAAACTCTTTCCACATACAGAACAAAAGTGAGGCTTCACATGAACATTAAGGTGTCTTCTTAAGCCTGATTCAAAAACAAATGTTTTATCACACTGATCACAGCTGAATGATCTCACTCCAGAGTGACGGCGCAGATGATCTCTGAGATTTCTTTTCTGAGTGAAACTCTTTCCACACTGAGAGCATGTGAACGGTTTTTCTCCAGTGTGAATTCTCATGTGTAGATTAAGATTTCCTTTCTGAATGAAACTCTTTCCACACTCAGAGCAGGTGAAAGATCTTTTGACTCCAGATTTTCCAGCTTGTTTTTGTGTGAAAATCTCTTCAGTCTTTGAAACGACTGCATTTCCTTCTTCATTTTTGAAATGATGAGGTTTTTGTAACAGATGTTTGTCTTCATTTTTATATGTCAGTTTGCCTTCTTCATTTGTGAAATGATGGTGTTTGTCTTCATTCACTTCCATCCGGTCTGAAACCAACATAAATTCAATTTAAAAAAGGACAAATGAGAAACAAAGAAATAAAGTTAAATCTTAATTTAGCACAAATCTAGTTTACTTCTGAGTCTCCTAGTATCTAGTTTTAGATGTATAGTTATATGTCAGTTTTCATCTAAATTGAAGAGAATGAAGGAAAACACCAACCTATTTGTTCCTCTGTGTCTTCATCTTTTATTCTGCAGGGTTCTTCCTTAATCTCCATCTTTACAATAGTATGTCCGTAGTTTCTCCTGGAGTAATTCCTCCTGCTTGCTTCTTCTTCTCCTGTGGGAAGATGGGAATATTCCCCAGCATTTAAACTCTCATGAACGGCTGTGGGAGCTTCACTGACTGAAGGAGTGAATTGTGGTCGTTGTTGCTCATTTAGCAGATGATCATCACACTTACAATCACTCGAGATTATCCAGGTGCAAATGTTTTGCTCAAATAGTCGTTTAGAAACAATTCCTTTTTTTTGAGACATCAGAACACAATATATGAAACAAAAAAATCACGTCTTTTAAGTTTAAATGAAAAAGAAATAAAAGTATTGAAAAACTAATAATAACATATATGTGCACATGTTTAAATCCACAATCATACAAAATGCAAACCAATGACAGAAATAAGCTCAGTTAGAACAAAAAAGATTGTGATTATTGTATATCAATAGAACGTCAAACTTGACAATTAATTGAAACTAGTTTGCACATATTTCATAATATAACAGTTTAAAGTTCAATACACAATTTTAATATAACAATATGAACTAATCTTTAAAAAAGGATGTGTGAAATAATGATATAGGATAATTCTTCCCAGAATGTTAATACTTTCTTTAAACCGACACTAAATAATGTAAAACAAATAATGAATTTATCTTCTCAAAAGCAGTGTTATTATCAGAAATGAGCTCTATATTTCAAGGACTGTTAAACTATCAATTCTTCAATTAAGTTAATAGAAAAGCTGAATGAATATTGATGAGGGTTTATTTGTCAGGATTCAGGGGAGACCCAGACGCAGAATGAGCAACGGATTGATATTTATTAACAGAAAACCATACAAGAAAGTGTGAGAAGAGTCAACAGGACACAACGACAGGACAGCTGTGGGTGACTGCAGGAACCAAGTCCAGAGGACGACAGGTCAAAGAACTGCTGAGGACGTGACCAGGCCAGGCAGATGTTGTGGTGAAGACAGGGCAAAGGAATCATGAAGCAGAGACACTTGCTGGACACAGACCCTGGACCAGTCTAACTGCCAGCCAGAAGGAACCAGCAGACAGGAGCCAACAAGGACACACAAGACAACAAGAGATAACAAAATCAAGAGCAAAATAAACTAGAACACCAGAAAAGAATAAGAAACTAAATATAACCGGAGCAATAGCAAGGGAAAAATAAAATAAGTTATACAAATGAATAACTGGAACTATAGTAAAAAAAAAACAAGACTGCATGCAAGCATGAAGCTAAAGAGAATATAAAAATAAAAGATTAGTTAACAAAAGCAAAAACAAGAGGTGAACCAAAATAAAGCTTGGAAGAACTAGAGCAAAATAAAGACTAGGATTTGACTAGACTAAAAAAATCAGGAACAAAGAAAATACTAAACCCTAGACCTGACAGAAACACTAACTGTTGCACTGACAAGCTGAGCAATAACACACACCTAAAGATTACACACACCAAATCAGCAAAGACATGAAGGAAACGATCACAATATAATGGGAACAGCACATGAGGATCAGGTGAAAACAATCAAGGAAACAAGGACTAGACAAGGACTAAACAAGGGGGCGCGGTAACGGGAAACAAGGAGGCGGAACAAGAGCAGGACATGGAAAACACAAAGAAAGACAGAGCCATGTGCTGACACACAACACAAACTAGAGACATGAAACAAACACAACACTGACAACTAAACTTTAAAAAAGGATGTGTGAAATAATGATACGATGTTAGGTTAATTGTTCCCAGAATGTTTTACACGAGAGACAGAGATTTGTTTAAATACTTTCTTTAAACCGACTCTAAAAAATGACAAACAAAAAAATGAATTTATCTTCGTAAAAACGTTTTTTAATAGAAATGAGCTCTATATTTCCAGCACTGTTAAACTATCAATCCTTCAATTCAGTTCATAGAGAAGCTGAATGAATATTGATGAGGGTTTATTGCTGTAATCAGACATTGATTAAATGTGTGAATGTGTGCAAATTACAGACAAAGGAATAGTTTGCAATTCAGAGATACAGGCATTTAACTTAAAAACTGAAATAAATCAAATCTCCATAATTATGCAATTCATTCTGAGACTCCAAAAATGTCCATATCGTCCTTAATTTGGAAGCGAAACAAATTAAATTGGCTCTTTGGTCAGTTGTCCGCTTCGCGTCGGGTGGTTCTCCGCCTCTACGTCGTGCATTAAAATCCTTTAATGCATGGCTAGCCGTGGATTATCCCTTACATGGTGAATATTATAATGTTTAGAATCATGTTTACTTGAAAAAATGTTTCCGATTGGTTAGGGGTGGGCGATATGAGCAAAAATTCATATCACGATATTTTTCACTGTCCGGACGATATCGGTATTATATCGCGATATGAGAAAAAAAATTGGAATCACATTTTAGTACACCTTAGTTAAATTACAGGCAAAATATGTATTTTAACACTAGATAACTAGAAAAAGGTGAGGCATTTCATTGGACATGGAGACCTGAAATGGTTTTTTTTTTTTTTACTGTGCCATTTTTCTCTCAAAAAGTGCAAACGTGCAACATGAGTTAGGCCTGAATGCACTTGTTATGTCTTTCCACGTTTTGCGAGTCTTGTCATAATAAGAACCGGCAGCGAATGAAGACTTTATTGATTTCTGAGTGAGAGCCGTCTTCGGGTGTGCTCTGTCTCCGGGAATATCTGTTGTTATAGTTTTGCTTTTTTAAATTAGTTTTTATTTTAATATCGTTTTCAATTTTGCTTTAAATTTCAGTTTAGTTTTAGTTAGTTTCATTAATGGTTTTGTTAGTTTTTATTTTGCAAACACATTTCTATATAGTTTTTATTTTATTTAGTTTCAGTTTTAGTAATTATAGTTTAGCTTTAGCAGAGCGAGCAGAACACTTCCAGTAGACCAAAGTGAGACGTTTAATTTAAGTTTAATATTTGCACAGATTACAGTTAACTCTTGTGCAGACATCTTAATAATACAAATAAAATAATGGTTTGAGATTGAACAAAGCACCAAATAAATAGAACTTAAAAGTATACAAGAAAAAAAACAATGAAAATTTTCATACAAACTAATTCATTAGTGTAAGGAGACAGAATATAGGCCTACAGTTTGTACAGTATAAAACCCATTATGTCTAGAGTCCCCACAAAGATAGTGGACCAGTGTGTGTGTATGTGCGCGCTTATGTGTGTGTCGTGTGTATGCGCGCGCTTATGTGTGTGTCGTGTCCTGTTATTCATAGCCTAACGTACATTGCGGGGAAATGTCTCCACGTGGATAATATTATTTGCAGTAAATGTTTTGTAAAAACAAAGATAATAATAGCAGCTTTCAGCCTTTCAACCTTCATGAAAACATGACATCTCAAACATACAGTAGCCTAGAACTTTAACGTTTTTGTGTGCTTGACGAACTTGTTTTGGTGTTGGCACCCGCGTCTCGCAAATGAAACGGCATTCTAAAAATGCTGCGCTCAAGTTAAAAGTCAAACTTGCGTCTCATTACCTTGTTATTTCCCATTCCACCGCAAAAGATGCATCCTTTATGAACAGCCGCTTAGCACTAGCGATGTGTTCTACATTACGGTCCTTCATTGAACGCATCACAGGACAGCGGTTAATCGCCTCAGCAACTTCACGCGTATGAAGCGCCAAATCAGCCATTTCCTTAAACAGCGTATTCTATTCTGTATCGTCATTAGTGTTAACAGTTGTAAAGAGTACCAAATTGAACAAAACAATATAACTGCAAAATTAGAATTTATTAATACGGTATCCTCTGTATCGCAAAATCCATATCATGGCACAACATAATACCGGTATTCACGTTCATACCGGTATAGCGCCCACCCCTACGATTGGTAGCACTTAAAAGACACAAGTTGCCAGCTCAGGGTGCTGACCCACCAAAGACTGTCCGATTAGAGACTAAATCGAAGATGCAATTACTTTCTGGGAATAACCCATTTATTGTCACCATCAACAGACTGGCTTGTATGGTTGTGGTTTTCTATAAAATAAACAGTAACATAAACATGAATATACATAATAATAATAATTACAACAATTAAACATATGAGCAATAATGAAGCAAGATAAAATAACATTAATAATTAAACATTATTAGAATAAATTGAAAGCAAATGTAAAGTACGCTGTAATCCTTGTTATATGCCACGTACAGCTGTAATCTGACACCTTCTTAGGCATAGATATCATATAGAGACTAGATGCCCTATTGGCCGCTGGAAACCGAGAAATCCGGCCGCCATCTTGAACCGGTCGTATTCCTAGTTTCGTTGCGTGGCAGCAGATAAGATGCCAGAGCATTGTGGAGCATTTTCCTGTTCTAATCGTCGGACCATCGAAAATAGGGCTTTTCACAAGTAAGTCTTAACATTACCGTACTATTGGTTGTATTTTGTGAATAGAATATTACCAGATAATCAAGAAGGAGCAAGGATATTTGCTATTACTGTACTGAAATCGTTGTGAAATGCTGTTTACATCAGCCGGTGTTCACCCAGCATGGAGAGGTGGGGTAACTGTTAAAGTAGTAATTACAAGAGCTTCTAGGTTATCAGATTAGCATTCAACTGCCCTGTTGTATAGCTAGGTTATTTGTGTTTGCGCATGTAACAGGAGACCAGTTACACGCACATGATATCAGGAAGCAATGTAAATACAAGCATTACAGCGATGCGCAAATTGAGTTACCCCTCCAACTTCTAGTTTTATTGATAACCTATCTTATCACATGCGATTTGGCTATTGATATTACAGAAGTCCTGTGGTAAAACTACATTATTAACTTACTCCATCTACCCTTGTAAAGTTAATCCGAATAGGGCTTTAGTCTCGACATTTTCCCCTCCCACATCCACATACAATAAAAAAGGTAGGCTTAATGTTGTCCGAATTTAATTTTTTAGAAATTACTGATGCAAACACGTTGAAAAGCTTCTTCTCAATTTTTATTACAGGTGGCTGCGTTCGGTGGATTCGGTGGCTGCGTTATGTGTGTGAAAGTGTGTGTGTGTGTTTCTCTTCGTGTTTGTTTGTGTGTCTGTTCGTGTGTATGTGCGTGTCACAAATCATAAATTGTTTCTTCAACTTATTAAAATATCTTACTTTACTGCAACTATCTGTTTCTGCTTCTTTATTATATTTATAGTGTGTGATTTATAAAATACATTATATCCTTCATCACACATATTGTGTCTGGTCACTTTATATCTTATATCAGAATATTATATTACTGTTAAGCCTACTATGGATATTAAAATACGCCGAACCATGTGTCCTGTATCATAGCTACATGAATGACCTTTGCAGCAAAAAAAAAACGCGTGAAAATCAGTTCAGTATTCAGTGAGATATCCCAGGTAGCAAACAGACGATGGCCCAACGTTGGCCCAACGTCTGTTGTTGTGTTGGGCCAACGTTGGGTGCTGACGTTGGCCCAACGTAATTTTGTCCGTTGGGCCAACGTTGGGCCAACCATGTCATTGGACGGCCAGCAGACCTTCTGCCAACCTAAAAGCCACTAAAACAACATTGGGCCAACGTTGGGCCAACCATGTCATTGGACGGCCAGCAGACCTTCTGCCAACCTAAAAATACCTTACCAACCTTCTGCCAACTTAAAAACAACTAAAACAACATTGGGCCAACGTTGGGCCAACCATGTCATTGGACAACCAGCAGACCTTCAAACAAATTTAAAAATATAGCCTATTTTAACCATCTGCCAACTTCATAAATAGTAAATAAATAAATAAATAAATAAATAGGCTTTACCTACCTTAAACTAAAATTTTAAGATTGTGCCATGCATGGCCTATTCAGTGTTGAATTGCATTAAGAGACGGCACAACAGACAAACTGAATTGTTTATAAAAAATGAACCTATTTATTGGTTAAAACATCTCCACAGTCCATTATATAGACATTTTATGCAGATACATTCTGCAGATTTTCATTCTGGATTTGCAACGATGAGTCGATCGACAAAAAAGTAGAAAAAAAAACTACCCAAAGGCAGCGGCAAAAAAAGTAAAACATAAAGTCAAAGAAATCAACAAGGAACCAAAAAGTCACAAAAAAGGCGGCAAAGAAAATGCGGAAGAAGAGCAAAAAAAAAAAAAACCTGCTGAAAACTGAGAAAATGTGCAGATTCTCTTCCGTATTCTGCAGATTTGAAGCGAATTAGAGATTGTGTGTGGCTCTGATGATGAAGACGGAGCGGAGGAGGAGAAGTAGCAGCATACACTCCTGTAAAAAACAACAAACATACAAACAACTTTTTAGAACATTTAAGATGTGTCGTTCTATTTTAATTACACAACCCAAAACAGAAAAAAAAGTTGGGGTGTTGTGTAAAATATACAAACAGCAAACAGAAAAGCAGAATGTGATCATTTGCGAAAAGGACATAGTCAACATATCAAACGTTGAAAATTACACATTTGACTCTTAGAACTTACCTCAAAATGCCCATTAAAATACCATAATTTTCTTTTCTGGTGCATTATGGATTTTAACCATTAATTTAGTGATTTAGTGTATGTTGTGTGTTTTTTTTTTTTGTGTGTTTTTTTAGACCTAAGGTATATATTGTGTAACTGAAAAAATATGGTGTTAGTAGTTGAGTGTATAGTTTTATGGGGGAACAGTAGTATGTATTTCCCACCTGCAAGAGATTTTCATCATGTTGGGGTAGCAAATTAATTATACATCTTAATGCAGTGTACGCCTAGTAAAGATGAAATACACCTCTGTTTAGTGGTGGGGTTAGACAGAGGAAGAAAAAACAATCATTGGAAGACACTTACATTCACTTTCACAGCTGCTGGAATCTGCTTGAGGGGGAGGCATCTGCTTTTCTGTGTTAAAGAAAAAATATAGTAATTATCAAAATGTAAATTACTTACAACTTATATATTAATATATATAATAATTAATAACATATTTGATCAGCCTTAAAAAGGCCTTGTGTACCTTTTTCTGTTGCTCTTTTTTTTCTTCCTCCATTTCGGTCTCCACTATACTTCAGCCAGGTTTTTATTTTTTCCTCGGCTTCCACCACTTTTGCTCCTTGTTTTTTGGCTGCATCTGTCAGCATGAAATTAAAGAAAATTAAACAGAGAAAGGGTAAGCAGAAAGATCATATCTGACTGAGGTGTATTTTGTAGAGTTCTGTATGATTAGTGGATTAATTGGCATTCTTTCATTGACTTGCATTGTATTTCATTCAATGACACATTATGTGAAACTGTAAGGGGTTGTTTCCTCTTTTGCTATTTCAAAGTTTATGTCTAAGTTTTGAATGTTTTTTTCACAATTAGTGTATGTTTGACATTAGTGTATGTTTGAAGTTTTATTTACTAGTCAAATGGTTCATAGCGTCTTAGAGATGATGATCCGGGGCCGTATTCACAAAGAATTTTAAGGCTAAAAGTAGCTCCTAACTGGCGAATTTAGGAGCAACTCCTAAAAATAATGGGCGTGTCACTCCTAACTTTAGGACTCCTAATTTTTTTCACTAAGAGTAATTCACGAAGCATTTTAGCCCTAAAAGTAGCACCTAAGTCTGGGACAGCTTAAAAGAAGTCGAGAGGACTCCTAACTCACTAAGACCTATTCACAAAGGATTGTAGCGCACACCACCGCCTCTCGCAGTCGTCCGGGGTCCGCGACACAAGCGGGAAATTCTGCATCGATCTGCGAACAAATCCTCTTCCATTCTCACGCTTAGTTTTGCTTGATATCCCAGTGCCGAATTTCACTTGTATCATTATTACTTTTTTTGAGCACCAAGCCACCAACTGGGCCAGCAGCAGTAACTGATCCTGCGTCCAGTTGGGCTTTCTTTTAAGTTTTGGCAAGTTCATAATCCACCGTAAATCAACTATTACATTACTTCAATAGGAGCAACATTTCCTTGCTTTAAGTTTATTTTTCTATTTAGGCTAATAGGATGTCAATTAACCAAGCAAGTGTTAATGCAAGTGTCGTTTTTTCATTATTAGGCAAGTGGTGGTTTTTATTAGGGTATTACCTTGATTTAATTGAATTCACGACTTTTCTCTCTCTCTCTCTGCCTTTTTAGAATTACACTTCACTGGGGCCTGCACAAACATGTCATTATATATGCATTTCGATGTCATTACTATTATTATTTTGTGTAGGACACAGACATATTTAGATGTCGTAATTCCATGATTTGTTGCGTCTGTGTTATGCTCCGCATGATGGCCCTGTCATCTAACAACCAATCACCATGATCATTGCGAGGAAGCTCGTGCATGAGAAGTGACGTCATCTATAGCAACGAAGACTCACTCTTAGTTTAGGAGTTGTCATTTTTCCTTACTAAGAGTAGGTCTGAAAGGCGTTGTGAATAACTTTTAAGAGAAAACTCCTAGCTAAAATATTTGAGTGCGATTTAGGAGTACTCCTAGTGGTAAGACAAAATTCTTTGTGAATACGGCCCCAGGACAACAACTCATCTGCTACGGTGCAGGGCATCAACATTGAAGGATCTAGGAACCATTTGTCACAGAGCCAACAATATTATTATACAATGCCAGGTTTATTAAAAGGAAAGAAATTACAGCAGAGGGGAAATGCAGAAAAGAGAAAGAATATAAAGAAAATATTTTTTTTAATTAGGATAACAGGATAAATTAGGATAAATGTGTTTTTAGGTTTGCTAATCATTTAATATTGCTCATACAGTGTCACTTACCTGTGGATGTCAAAACCTTCTTAAAATAAATTAAAAATGTAAATTTGAGAAATTAAAAAAAGAAAAGAAAATGACAGATGCGTGATATAGGCTAGGTGAAAAATATTGTGACAAAATGGATATGAAGTTATGTAATGAGCTTCCTCGGTTCACCTGTGTTTTCTACATCTCTGGCAGCAGCTGTCTTCAGAAATGTTGAGCTCGTGGAGCTTTCCCTGTTTTAGAGGGGTTATTTTGTTGCTGCTGAAATCACAGAACATTTTTTTTATAAGTAAAATCTTTACAAAAACTCTCATCTACACATAAGAGGTGATTAAAATCCCAAACTTTCATAAACAAACGCTCAACCGAGTTAAAAAGTTAAGTTAGCTTAATTTAACGTTAGCTGCTAACGTTACCTCTTCTGAAAACGGTTGAGATGCTAACGGACTTTTTCCGAAGACACTAAACCATGTCTATAAAGTAAATATTCAACAGAAGCGTGTCAATTACAAGTAAGAGAAGTGTCAAGAACAGTTGTGTGTATTATTCGTGTGATTTTAGAGACTAATCTCACCTGAAAGCAGTGAAAACAACAGCGAGAAGAGATAGTTTTGCTGCTTGTCAGTCGCAGTGGTCCCGCGCCGTTTCCATGGCACTCTGCGCCGCTCCAGTAGTGTTTGAAAGCGACTCGAAAGTTCACGCGCACGGCCATTCATTGATTAAACCACGTTAAAAGCATAGGTAAAAAGCATGCAGCATTTACAAATATAAACATCTAGAATTAGAACATTACTTAAATAAAAATCTCATAAATATTAAATTACGAATTCAAAACTAATTTTGGAGATCTATGATCCGTTCATAGGTGCAATCGCATTACATTTAATGGCCTATGCCCACACATAATATAACAAACGCAGTCACAATAATAAAATAAAAAAATAAAAAAACTTTTGACATTAGTCAATAGTTATTTTTGCTAAAGCCTAGCCTACTCCTGGTAAGTGTAAATTGCTTTTACCCCTAGCTTAAAGTAAAAAGATGTCTGTGAAAAATAGTAGTATAATTTAATTAAATGCATTTATGGTAGGCCTATGGTTGGAAACAACGTCATAAAAAGGAGCCAGACACTCTTTTCCCCATGTTTACTGGGAAGAATGGTAAAACATGAAATGCTGCATGCTTCTATTTGAGGGAAGTGTGGGCCATTGCAGCTGACCATGCCAATGTTGGCCCAACGTTGTATTTCGGGCGTATAGGTTGGCCATCGCAGCTGACCATGCCAATGTTGGCCCAACGTTGTATTTCGGTCGTATAGGTTGGGCCAACGTAACCAACCGATATTGACGTTGGCCCAACGTCTGTTTGCTACCTGGGTATGATTCATTTAATGCGCTGACAGCTCATTTCACCTGCCTGAGCGGAGCGGATGACCGGTTTAAGATGGCGGCTCCAATTCTCGTCCGTGCCAATAGGCAGTAGCGGTCGATAGGGCGTCTACCTATATGATGTCTATGTTCTTAGGCTGCGAAGCTTGTATGGCGCCGCTCTGTCGAGGTTATGAGAGCGCATGCGCGTAGCAAATTGTTTACTACAATTCTCCCATTAAATGTGGAAAAAAATACAGCGAACTTCGCTTCAAACAATAACATAACATGCAATAATAATGCAAGTGTAACTCTAGCGCGGACAATAATAAAGTTATGTATACAAACATACGAACTAGAGTGTTACAGGCATGAGTACACAATCGGGAATACACGCACATATCTATGGTATCTCGTTACTTCATAATAACTTGTTTCCCAGAGCGAATGCAGTGCTCATCGACTGTACAATTAAAGATTACAAACTTACTTTGGCATTCACGCACAACCCTTCATCCGAAATACGATATATAAACAGTTTAAACTGCTTTAGCTTCAGCGTCAGTCTCCATGTCCCGCTGCACTGTATACTGTCTCTCTCTGTGAGGGGAGGGGGAATCACATGGTCAAGGTTTCTGGACGCTGATTGGCTCAGGTAAGGTGCTATGTGTGCGCGGGTGCCTCAAAATACAGAAGGAGAGATTTTAGAGAGAGGTTAGGAGCTATAGCCTTTTTCACATTACTGTTAAATACTGTGTTTGTAATGAATGGAAACATTTGAAGTAACATAAACATATATTTTTCTCTAGTGTACTGAAGTGTTCCTTTTTAACGATTTATAGGCAGCATGCTATAGGCTATTGTTATTGTGGCAGCTTGCGATCAGGAGTTTACTACAATGCCAGTTATGGCACTAAACCGACTACGCCACCCCGGGGACCCACAGATAATTTGCAAAGACACACAGATTCGTAGTGGCTGAGTCAGGTATCAGACAAGGATAATCGCTTCACAGATTTTATTCTTCAATACATACAATAAAATGCAACTTGTATCTTTTAATATGCAAACAGTAAAAGGAACGCATCAATTATAAAACACGTTACACAGACACACACACACACACTACCACTTCAGAATTGGGGGATTCATCTTGCCTGTCCAATAAACACAGCAACTACTCGTGCTCTCACCACACAACACCAAATCACCCGCTGTGAACACTGCAGACCGATAGCCGAACCACCACCACACACAGAGGACTCTGGCTAATACTGGAATCCCAATTCTGAGTAGAAGAGAAAGCAGTATGAGATACAGCCAAACAAATACACATTCCACGTAATGGTCTGTCAATCAAACACTTATCACATGTTGCCAGAAGGAATCAGTTTGTCACAATATTCACTGGCTGACACTGGTGAACTCTTGTCAGCACAACACTGTCCTATAAAAATGTAATCTCAGACTACCATACAACAGAATACTCAAAACACATTTACAAGCAACATCCACAGTGACATAATATTCACAATGAAACACAATAGTAGCGACAAAACTAGTAGCTTCTCGCCACTGTACTCAGGTCTGAATGTCAATTCTATTAAAGTCCCACTCCGGTCATATTTTGAGCTATTTTTAAACATTCCCAGTGGTCTTTAAATTATGATTATGCCATTTTTAGCCAAAATCACAAAACCTGTGCCGTTTTCTGGGACTTCGCTTCAGCAGAGCGGCAGTAGCTCATTAGCAATTCGCCTCTGCGTTGTGGGCGGAGCCGTTGGCACGGAGACGCCCCTCCCCCTGCCCGTTGCTGAGAGCTCTGTCTCTCCCGCTAGCTTACACCCCCAATCTGTCATTACCGGTGTGTAACGGGGGGTACTCTTATTTTTGCGAGCGGTCTACTTTTTGCGCGTGCTGTGAATGCAGCGGAGAGAGACGAAGAAGCGCGTGTGTGATGAGTGTGTGACTGACGCAGAAGAGAGTGCAGTGTCGCGATTGAGAAGCTCGTTCGATAAGTCGTTTCAATTGAAGATTATCGAGGCTTAAGTAGAGTAAAGAGCAACCGCAGACAGTACTAAGTGAAAGTGTGAGCAGTGACCTACGTTTGATTTTGTAGAAGACAGTTGTTCCAGTGATATGCGTTTGTGAGAATGACGCGGTGACACATTGTGAAGACCACGGAAGCGGTGAGTACATTTTAAGTGCAAACTTCGTTTGATTTTTGTCATTCAGAGACTTGTTACACGTTTTTTTGCAGTTTTATGCACTTCTCGTGTTTTGATAGATAAGTATCGTCGAGTTAGTGGCTAAACGAGACGGTTCACGTGTAATTGAGTTTCCCGCACGAGTCAGAGCACGTGAGAGTGAGCTCGCTGAAGCAGTTAGTACGCAGTACGCATTTAATGAAGAGATATAATCTTTTTCGCTGATTCCAGAGTGAAGATTGTTGTTACCCTGCCATTTAAGTGACATCTCAGTCTAATTCACCTTCAAGTTGATTTTATTTTTGAGACAGTTCATTTGTGAAACGGTTGATACCAAGTCGAGTGCATACTTGAACTTGCACACTTCAATACGGGATCTTCAGTTGTTGCAACGCACCCCACGTCCAGACAACGCACTCGAATTCATCGTTCTGTGAACTGGTATTTTCCTGATTTTCCAGTGACTGAACTGATAAACTGAACTGTGAGTGAACATTTAAAAGTGCTTATTCAAGGGTGAGATTTGATGGTATGTTTATGTTTGTTGGTTTCAAATGTGATTGTTTGAAGGGGATCTTTTGAGAAAGGTGATAATTTGTTGGAATACAAATTGACACATTGAAAATTATTTCATTTTGAAGTTCCATAAAGGATTTGTTATATCACAAGAGAAGAGTTTTACAACTTCAGTGTTGAAAAGTTGGTGTGAATTCAGAAAGAAAGACAACTCAAAGACTGTGAATTTATTTTGTTTTATTTTATTCATTCTTTAGACAAAAAGACCTAACCAATCACAAGAAAAATAAATTGTTTTAATTGTTTTTGTGCTTATGTACATTTTCATTGAGAGCTGCTAGGGAGTGGGGGTAGTCTCACTTACTTTATCAGATCTGGGGAGGGAGGAGCATAACACACTGTGTTTTAATATATGCAATTTTTCTTCAGGAAGCCACCGTGTGACATTATTATACCTGAAGCCTACCCTTGTCGATCTTTAGATTTTCCAAACAGTAAAGTAAGAAACCACATACACACATTAGCGTGTAACGAGGCTAAAAACGTTTGGGGAGCGGGGACCAAGTTCCTTTCGTTGTCCAAACTTCCAAAGCAGCCATAATCCATATTCCCCTACATGACGGGCTAAAGGCCCCGTTACAGGTGCAACAAAAACAGCTCGACTTCGCCTCGATATTTCATCCCTCCCACAGTGATCAATCAGGACATATTTTGTATCAGTGGATTGGTCGGAATTTCGGGATTATTATGATGCTAATGTCACCGCTCTATCTGAAAAACTGACTGACTCGCTCACGAGTGATGGGCTTGACACACGAGGGGACAAACGACTGCAACAGGCGAAACTCGTCGCCACCCGGCGTGTGCAAGTCTACTTGAACGAGCGCGGAATTTCACATGCACGAATGTCGCCTGTTGCTTGGCTGGAGGAGGCTGGCTGCCCTCTCTCATTATGTAATTATGTAATTACTGACGGGATCAGTCTGTGTTCTCCAAACTTTAGTTTTGACGATTGATAGACGGTGAAAAGTGACTTATTTGTTACAGTATGTGTTCCAATTTCAGCGCCACTATCGGAGCTCTGTTCACAATGACATGCAACGGCTTGTGTGTGTGTATCTGACCCTGCTGTTTAGTAAAATTAAACACAAAACACAACTTCAAAAAAGCCCCTGTAAAACGCATAACATTACATTATATTCTACATCGCTTTAACACAGATGAAGTTAAGTTAACAGAGAGTTGCCACATTATATGGCTTGTGGCCCCGCCCAGTGGAGTTACTACGTCACAACTCCAGTCTATTTTAAACGGCATTTTAGCGTCTGCTACTGATTCACAGCCATTTGAATGTAGAAATACTCAGAAATACAACTTTGAGCTTATTTTTCTCAAGATATGTCCTCTAACATAAGAAAAATGCCACAAGAACATGTTAACACCTAGAAAAACATGATTTTCATCGGAGTGGGTCTTTAAAGACTAAATTTAGAAGCGTCACCAAAGGCTGTGAACGCACTATCGATCCGGTTGTCAAGGAGACCCTCGTTCGCTAAAAATGAGACAATCAAACAATTAGAATAAATATACAGTACAGATTGGCAACAAATGCGTCATCACGGTCGTCAAGGAGACCCTCGTGCGCTGGAATGAGATCGTCAAACAATTAGAATACAGTACAGATCGGCAACAAATGCGTCGTTATGGTCGTCAAAGAGACCCTCGTGCGCTGGAATGAGATCGTCAAACAATTAGAATACAGTACAGATCGGCAACAAATGCGTCGTTATGGTCGTCAAAGAGACCCTCGTGCGCTGGAATGAGATCGTCAAACAATTAGAATACAGTACAGATCGGCAACAAATGCGTCGTCACGGTCGTCAAGGAGACCCTCGTTCGCTGGAATGAGATCGTCCAACAGTTAGAATAAATATACAGTACAGATCGGCAACGAATGCGTCGTTACGGTCGTCAAGGTGACCCTCGTTCGCTGAAATGAGATCGTCAGGTAGCTAGTTAGAGTAAAGGTACAGGTCGATGCCTCGTTCCAATAAAAGGAATGGTCGAAGACAGCTCGCAGAGGAGAATACAACTCAGTTCGGAAGCGCTCCAGTTCGACTGACTACCGGATGCAGGTAATCCTCACAGGACCATCAAATGGGTCGCATAAAGCCTAACAGCGC
Organism: Rhinichthys klamathensis goyatoka; assembly: GCF_029890125.1. Classification (NCBI taxonomy): domain Eukaryota; kingdom Metazoa; phylum Chordata; class Actinopteri; order Cypriniformes; family Leuciscidae; genus Rhinichthys; species Rhinichthys klamathensis. The sequence goes on along the minus strand of NW_026607002.1, from coordinate 2,836,982 downwards.
CCACAAAGCCTGCTGCAACACCTCCTGGCCCCCGTGTCACTGTAAAAATATAATACACATTTCAATTTAAGAAATCACCGTCTCGTGAACCTAACGTTAAAATAAGCTTAACATACCTGCGTATGGTAACTCGCCCCGCCCAGTGCACTTGATGGCGTGCCAATTATGGCCTCACATTAATAAATACAAGTTCGACGGGTCTAAAGTACTCCTCAGCCACACACTGTAAATCACATGAGTGTCAAATTACCCTTCCACACCAAACATTCATAATGAGACTTGCCACCAGTAGCTCTTACCTCCTGGACATAAACACGGCGCACAAGAAATGACGTCACTCCCAGGACCCAGAAAGACGCGCTTAATGATGTCAACCTCATCTCCTTTTATGTCCCTTGAACGTGCCGTATCCGCCCCTAATCACTATAAGGATTGATCGCATCACCACATTATTATTATTTGGAATTAAAATAGCCGCAGCCGCACATCATCTCATTTAAATTACCCTTCACCATACCTAGAGATTAGCATGGGGTACTTTCCATAAGATCATCTCTCAATGCAAATCAAACCAGCTATTAGGCTAACTGAAATAAAACCATGTCTATATGGTGAAGGGTATGTGATGATGTGGGGATATTTTAATTCTAAAGGCCAAGATAACTTTATCAAGGCAAAGCAATTTTATTTGTAAAGCGCATTATACATAGCAGCAATACAGTGCGCTTCACACAATATAGTATAAATAATTAAAATTATATATATATATAAAACACCAGCAAAGACATAAAAGAGATTAATACGCAAAAATATACAATAATACACATATATACACATGCATTCATTACGCATTAACTACAAAAAGCATCTGCAAAAAGCTTGGTCTTTAATCTATTTTTAAAAATTGTAATAGTTGGAGCATTTTTTATGTTTTCTGGAAGCTGGTTCCAGAGATGGACGCCAAAGTATTTAAAAGCAGCTTCCCCATGTTTTGTTCTAACAATAGGTTTTAGTAGAAGCTGTTTATGCTGTGATCTAAGGGGTCTTGGTTGAGTATGCTGTTGAAACATATCATGAAGGTATTTAGGTCCCATCCCCTTTATTGACTTAAAAACTAGTAAACGTGCCTTAAAATTAATCCTGTATCTAATTGGGAGTCAGTGTAAGGACTTTAAAATTGGAGTTATATGATCTATTCTTTTAGTTTTTGTAAGGATCCTGGCTGCACTGTTCCTGCACTGCACTGTTCCAATGTTCCAGTCGATGAAGCAAAATATAATGGTCTACAGTGTCGAAAGCTGCACTAAGATCTAATAATACTAAGATGGATGCCTTGCCTGCATCTATATTTAACCGGATGTCACTTGTGACTTTAGCAAGAGCTGTTTCTGTGCTATGGTGGGTCCGGAAACCTGACTGAAAATTGTCAAGGCAGTTGTTAATTGATTAAAAACAATTTTTTCAATGATTTTGCCAATGAACGGTAGGTTTGAAATCGGCCTATAGTTGCTTAATATAGATGTGTCTAAGTTATTCTTTTTGAGAAGTGGTTTTATAACAGCAGTCTTCAGGGATTTAGGAAATGTGCCCATTTGTAAGGATGAATTTATGATGTTAAGCAGTTCTGGTGCTAGAATATGAAAAACAGATTTTAAAAAAGTGGTAGGTAAAATATCTAGTGTACAAGTGGAAGAGGTGAGGCTTTGTACTGTTTTATTAAGTGTTTCAGTATCAATCAGACTAAAGTTAGCCATCCTGTTTAATGTTCCTGTAGTTATTTGTTCTGGTTGCATAGTGAAATGCTTTTGATTTATTATATTCAGTCTAATTTGATCAATTTTAGATTTAAAAAATGACGCAAACTCATTGCATTTTATGGTCGAGATGAATTCAGGTGGCAGTTTTTGTGGGGGAATTGTCCGTTTTTCCACTGTCGAGAAAAGAACTCGAGCATTATTTATGTTTTGATTGATAATGTTAGAAAAGAACAACTGTCTAGCTTTACCAGTTTCAGTATTAAAGATTTTAAGCTTTTCCTTATATTGTAGTGTACTGGGAGTTTGGTTTTTCGCCACTGTCTTTCTGTCTTCCTACATTCTCTCTTCAAGAGCTTAACTGTTGAATTAAGCTTCCATGGGGCTTTCTGTTTTTTACTGACTTTCTTAAGTTTGAATGGTGCTATATTATCCATAATATCTAACATTTGTGAATTAAAATGATCCATCAAATCATCTACTGATTTAGATGTGTGGCTCAAAATTTTTGAGCAAAAAACTTGTTCAAAGAGAGCATTGGTATGATCATTAAAGGTCCCGTTCTTCGCGATTCCATTTTTCAAACTTTAGTTAGTGTGTAATGTTGCTGTTAGAGCATAAATAATACCTGTAAAATTATATAGCTCAAAGTTCAATGCCTAGCGAGATATTTTATTTAACAGAAGACCCCTTTCAAAGCATACAGCGAACGGCCGGTTTGGACTACATCCCTCTACTTCCTTTTTTAATGACGTAACTAGAACAGTTTTTTGACTCATCTCCACCCACAGGAATACACAAAAAAAGGGGGCGTGGTCTTGTTGCGCTCCCACGGAGAAGAAGCACTTCAGCTGCGCATGCATCTCTAATTTATGGTAAGAGGCGTGACCTTTCCGGGCAACGTGCGATAAGCTGCTGTCGAATCACAACACAGGAACCGCTGGCACAATCAGAACTCGTTACGTATTTCTGAAGGAGGGATCTCATAGAACAAGGAAGTCATTAGGCTGTTTTTTGGAAAGTGAAAACAGCGGTATACAGATAAGTAAATTGTGTGAAAAATACTGTGTTTTTACACGTGAAACATGAACACATGTTATATTGCACACTGTAAACACAATCAAAGCTTCAAAAAAACATGAAGAACGGGACCTTTAATAGTTCTTTTTTCTATTATCACAGAGGTGTTAGACTTATGAGGAGACATGAAAACATCAAAGCAAATGCAGAAATGATCAGACAATGCTAAATCCTTTACAGTCACAGAAATATCAATACCCCTTGTGATCATCAGGTCAAGTGTGTGAGCGAGGAAGTGTGTTTTTTCCTGTACATGTTGAGTTAAGTTAAATGTGTTAAGCAGTGAAAGTAGTTCACTGACATAGTTGTTATCTGGATTATCAACATGCAAATTGAAATCCCCAGATATTAAAACACAGTCAAACTCTAAACAATTAAAGACAATAGTTTACCTAGTTCATCAAGAAAAACTCTAGGGGAGTGCTTAGGGGGTCTGTAGATGACCAGTAATAGAATTTGAAGGGAACCCTTAATAATTCCGCTCAATACTCAAAAGAAACAAACTCCCCAGAAGATAACTGTTTGCATTCAAAAGATGAATTAAAAATTTTGGCAATTCCACCTTTTTTGTTAGAACGAATGGCACTCATAAAATTATAATTAGGAGGGGCTGATTCAATGAGGGTAGGCACATTATTTGCCAGATCTAACCAAGTTTCAGATAGAAATAGGAAATCAAGGTTATATGCACAAATGAGATCATTTATTAAAAATGACTTAAGTAAGGATCTAATATTTAAAAGAGCAATTTTAACTATATTGATATGATCTGCTTTAGAAATCTGAGTTTGTTTAGTTACTCTTTGAAGATTTGCCAGATTTACCCCATAGGCTGGATGTAATCGATTCCTCCTATCACTTATTATTACTGGGATGGGGCTGTTTGGGACACTAGCACTAGATGAAACAAACTGAGTGGATGGACAGAGACGGAAGGGATTTTCATTTCCAGCTGGACCTTCAGAACTTGTAGATTGAGAAATATCTGAGGGCATAGAGAGAGTGTCTAGCTGGAAAAACTGTCAATGTATACCAAAGGCCATGTAATTTATAAGGATAAAAGTACATTTTTTGACTCCTTCTCTATTTGGATGAAGGCCATCTTTTCCAAACAGATCATATCTAGTCCAAAAATAATCAAAATTCCCAATGAAATTAAAACCAGCAGCAATACACATTTTTTTTAACCATATGTGCAATCCAAAAAGGCGGCTAAAAACTCACATCCCCTAGAGGGCAATGGAATGGGACCTGTTATGATGAGTTGTTTACCTAGGGAATCAGCTTTAATACAGAGGTTCTCAAAGTCTTGGTACAGTTTTGCTGACTGCCTATCCATTACATCATTTGCTCCAGCATGTACAATAACAGATTTTACAGAAGGGTGAAGATCAAGAAGTTTTGGTAAAAGAAGGACAAAATCACTGACCTTACCATCACTGAGCGAGTATGTGATGGCTTCTGGGAGTCTAATTTCTTTAACTATTGAGTCCCCAAGCAAGAGAAGTTGTGGAGAAAGAGTGTCCTTATATGAAAACACAGCAAGATTGGCAGGAAGAGTAAAGGTACCAGGGGGTTTTGTCTCCTGAAGGCCAGAGGGCAGTTTCTCCCCAGAGATGATTGCCACTGGGTTTGGAAACATTGAAGGGAAACCCAGGTGTGTGACGTCATCAGTCATCGTCGGGGTGTTTGACGGGGAAGCATGTATAGAAGCCGATTTTTCTCCCGGATAGTGTTTCATGAGAAAGGCACTCTCCCGGCCGGAAACACCAAGGGGAGAATGGCGACGGCAACGCTTTCGGATTTCAACAGGGGAGGGGGAAGAAGAAGATAGAGAGATGTCACGTTTTCTTCTTCTATGACAAGGGCCAGCAGTCCGTTTGACAGGATCTGAGAACTTAATTTCTTCATGCTGCACCTCCGGGCCAAGCGGTATTTGCACAGCAATAGGTTGCTCCAATTGGCCTTCCGGCTGGAGTGTCTGGAGCGGTGCGAAGAAATTGCTGACCGGGATGGAGAAATCATCATCCTCGGGAGTAGGGATGGGACGATTACCGGTTTCACGATAAACCACGATAAAATGTCCTGGCGGTTAGTATTATCGTTTAAAATTTAATTATCATAAAAACCGTGTTTGATTATCGTGATTTTGAACACTCGCGGTAAATCCTGTCCAGCCAGAATCAGTCTGACGCAAGCGCGAGCAGGCGCGCAGATGCAATGTTGTTTTTTTGCGCGAGAAGACATGGCGGAAGGCAGTGACAGCGCACGGGAGATTTTTCAGCCATCCAAGAGGACAAAATCGGAGGTATGGTCGTATTTTGGCTATTACAAGAGTCCCGAGGGCAATTTAATCGAGGATGGGCACCCTGTCTGCAAATCTTGCAAGAGGAAAGTCGCTGCAAAAGGGGGAAACACGTCAAATCTGCTAAGTCATCTAACGTTACGTGACAACCACTTAATCAGTTAATTTTTACCTTAATACCACAACTAACTTGGGCAAATAATTAGACAAAAAATTTATTGGAGATTAATTATTTCATTATCTCACTTGTAATTATTGCAAAGCTTCCGCGAAGAGAAAAGTTTTACAGCAAGTGGATTTGAGCCAAGACGAACGAACATATTCAAACTATTAAGGGTGACATTTAAGGGATAATGTATTGTATTCATTCATAGTAAACTTATTACAGTTTTATTTTTTACCACAGAAATAATTTCAGGGACATGAAATATTGAATTGTGATTAACTTAATGTTTTAAGTTATACATTTATAAATCCGGTTTATAAATCCATTATACAAGTTACAGTGTCCAAATCAATCGTAAAGTAAATGTGATCACTACAACAATATTGTAGTAGTATTAATACTAAATTACTCTGATTTAATTTTCAATACAATCAAAACTGAGACGCAAGACATACACATTTGAATGAAACCAGAGATTGCGTCCGCGGTGATCCGAGACATGGATGTGCGCTGTGTAGTGCGTTGCTATTTACAACAGTCATTATAAGTATGCCAGTAGTTTAGTCACCCTGACACAACCAACATATTTTGTTCATTTAATGTGTGTGTGTGTGCGTGCGTGTGTGTGTGTGTGTGTGTGTGTGTGAGAGAGAGAGAGAGAAAGTGATTTATTATTTATTAATAATAATAATAATATTCAGTCACACACATCCAGAAGTGTTATTATCATTATTAATGATAGGGTTAAATGACGGGTTCATTAAAACCTGCACTAGGAAAACTTATACCTCTCACTCTCAGGGCTCCATGTTAATGTTAATATAATGTTGATGCTTAAAAAAGTGCATATTACTGCTAATTGTATTTTTTGTTTGTTGATTTTCAAATGTTTTCAGGGTGAGCATCAGTTCTTTTTGAACATTTCCATCTCATTTTAACAAAACCGTGATAATATTGATAATCGTGATAACTTTGGTCACTATAATCGTGATATGAAATTTTCATACCGTCCCATCCCTACTCGGGAGCAAACAGAGGTAAAGACCGCCGGTTTCTTTTTTTCACCACGGACGACCAGGTAGAGGACGTATGGGCAGTCAAACTGTTAGAATCATGAGGCGTTGAAATGATAGATCCTGATGGAATTTCTCGGTACAGAGTTTCTAGACGAGAGAGGAGCAGTGATTGTCGAAGGACCGCGTCCTCCAGTAAAGCCTCAATAGATCGGAATTCCGATCTCAGGCTGGAGAACTCAGGGTTCTTTATTCTAAGCACTGTGTGTGTGTGTGTGTGTGTATACACTCACCTAAAGGATTATTAGGAACACCTGTTCAATTTCTCATCAATTTCTCATGAACAGTTAAAGACATTCAGATGGTAGAGTCAGAATTTGGCATAAACAGAATGAGAACATGGATCCATCATGCCTTGTACCAGTGTGCAGGCTGGTGGTGGTGGTGTAATGGTGTGGGGGATGTTTTCTTGGCACACTTTAGCCCCCTTAGTGCCAATTGGGCATCGTTTAAATGCCACGGCCTACCTGAGCATTGTTTCTGACCATGTCCATCCCTTTATGGCCACCATGTACCCATCCTCTGATGGCTACTTCCAGCAGGATAATGCACCATGTCACAAAGCTCGAATCATTTTAAATTGGTTTCTTGAACATGACAATGAGTTCACTGTACTAAAATGGCCCCCACAGTCACCAGATCTCAACCCAATAGAGCATCTTTGGGATGTGGTGGAACGGGAGCTTCGTGCCCTGGATGTGCATCCCACAAATCTCCATCAACTGCAAGATGCTATCCTATCAATATGGGCCAACATTTCTAAAGAATGCTTTCAGCACCTTGTTGAATCAATGCCACATAGAATTAAGGCAGTTCTGAAGGTGAAAGGGGGTCAAACACAGTATTAGTATGGTGTTCCTAATAATCCTTTAGGTGAGTGTATATATATATATATATATATATATATATATATATATATATATATATATATATATATATATATATATATATATATATATATATATAAATCGCAATTTTAACCAGAAAAATCTACAATGTATGACCAAAGTCGTGCAGCCATATAGTTTCTCTTGATATCAGCATGTTCACAGGTGTTTATTTTTTTTATTTTATTTTTTACAGGGACCAGATGCCCCACTGATGAGTCCTGCTGACTTCAACATTCACAGGAGACTCTGTACATGAACATGGTAAAATGAAAAATCAAACACCTTGGAGATGACAGGTATGTACTATGTTTCAGGAATCGCACAAAAGTGTGTGACTGTTCAAGTCTCTGATAGCACCTAATAGGGCCATTAGTGAGGGTCTTTGTCTTTCTCAGGCGTGAAACACTATATATTAATGGTTGGTTAACGCCTCCCCACATAAAGCTTTCTTACACAAAACCCTTCATACAAATTTTAAACGACTTTATTGTCTTATCTGAATGAGTAGTCAGGATGATTTTCACATAGTTTTGGAGCAAATAATATTCTAGGCTACGTGATATAATTTTCTTGTGAAGAAATAATCAGTATGGGTTTCATGACCTTATTTCAGTGACAATTATTTTTAGTTTTTTCACAAACCACGCATAAACGTCATTATCTCAAAACTACAAACGTTTACCTACATGCTGCTGACATATTATTGTAGCAGAGTCTGTGCTGAATAGAGTGTAATAAGACTTTAGCCATGAAAATGTCACAAGTAACAGAAATAACCACAAATGTCAGAGCATGTCAGAACACCTCCAGGACCCAGAAAACACCTCAGACCCCAGAGGGTTAATGTACTAATACAGTGATATAAAACAGTGGTTTTCAAACCTGTCCTGGAGGACCCCCAACACTGCACCTTTTCTTTGTCTCCCTAATCAAACACACCTGATTCAACTCATCAGCTCATTATCACATGGGTTAATGAGCTGATGAGTTGAATCAGTTGTGTTTGATTCGGGAGACAAAGAAAACGTGCAGTGTTGGGGGTCCTCCAGGACAGGTTTGAAAACCACTGATATAAAAGACCAAACTCGCAGGCTAGCAGAAGGACTCAGAATATGAACTTAACGTGCAAAGTTTAATGCTGAGCGTTTCTCAGTGATACTGGCATAAATTTGGCTTGACATTGGACATTCGCACATTTAGGGACCGTCTCTAAAGTTACATAAGACATTGTTATACACGTTTCTAGCTTCAATAGCATTTGAAGAGAACGACTAAGTCATAAAACCAACTGTAAAGTGTTCATGTAGGTGTCAGGCATATTGCGCAATTTATTCAAATAGATTGAAGTTTGCTATTGAAGTTAGAAACATTTAGGCCTATAGGACTACCAATGTTACTTTAGAGACGGTCCCTAAATGTGCGAATGTCAAGGCAACTTTACATTTAGTCTTTTAGCAGACGCTTTTATCCAAAGCGACTTACAGTTAAACTAACAACTTAGGACAACAATATGAAAGTGCTATGACCCAGTTTAACCCTCTGGGGACCAGAAACGCGCCGGCGCGTTTTGCCGTTTTTTTTTCCACATAGCAGAAAAATAGACTTAAAATTCTCTGTTGATTTTGATCGTACATATAAGTGTTATACATCAATCGATCCTGTTAATTGTCTATTATTTTTCTGTATACTCACAATAAAAACAAAGTTTTGTGCTGTTTGTCAAATAAAGAAAAATAAACATGATGCGAGTTTTGCCTTCTCTCTGTCAGTGCAGTCCATTCTGAAACACGTCCGAAAAATTAACTCTAACTCTGCAAATACTTGTCATACAGGCACGAGAGATTTTTCTTTATGAAGCTTGAATTCTCTTCTTTTCAATGAAGTAATTTATATAAAAACAAATATTCTCAGTTTATGTAATCTGTATGAAAAGAGAGTGCTGTCAGAATTTTTTTCCCCAGCTCATTACACTTCATTACGCGTTAATCTGACACGCCCACGGAGGACGCGCGCTATTCAAACGCAAATGTTGAGACAAGCCATGACAACGCCCACATCAGCCGTTCCACCGCGGCGGTAAAATGTGGGGTGTATTTTCTGCCTTTTACCGCTAAGAGGCGCTACAATCATAGACTCTGAAAAGTGTTCGTTTATTCTTTCTAATGCGTAATCTGCCGCCGCACCGCGGCTCATTCAGAGCGATTGAAAGCTGGTAGCAGATGAATTCAACAAGTGAAACGTAGTTAAAATAATTCATAATCACAATACTGAAATTAGATTACTGAAATGGAATTGAATAAATAATGAAAATAAAAATAAAAACATTTACAGCTACGTACAGACGGTAGCTCAGTGGTTAACGCAACAACACGAGCTTCGAGGAGCTTCAATCGACCCGAGTTCGAATCTCAACGTAGCATACATGTTGTTAACCGATGTTGGCCAACAGCGTTTATATTTTACCTTCTTGATGCTTAAATAGCTAACTGTTTATAACTGTTTACTTATTTAAAGTCAAGAGTTTTGTTTAATTATCATTACAACATAAATTTGCTACATTCCTGTAGAGCCGCTGCACAAAGGACATAAACTGATGAAGGAAGATTGTCAGCCGATTGCATCAGAAAATGAAAATGAAGAAGCTCGTCTTTAGTCTGCTAAATTATTGTGTAATGTAAAAGAACACTAAAATTACTTAAGTTTGAAACCAAGTTCCAACATTTCAAGGTTTAAATAAAGTGTCGGGACAGTTTTTTTTTATTTAAAACAGGGTTGCATCGGGTTAGTTTATTTCTTTTGCGATGCAAAATAAGAAACACTAGGCTAATCTTATTCTTGCGACATTTTAAATTTGTATTGCCAAAGAAATGACAGCTATATTAAACAATTAAAACAGTAGGCCTACAAAACGAAAATTGTCCAAAGCAACATAATTAAATTAAAACATGCGTTTTTCTTTGCCTCTCTCGCGCTGAATCTCTTTTTAACAAGTTTATTTAGTCTCCCTCGCTCTCCATATGAGAGAGGAACATTAACACCTAGGCCTATTGTCCTGCGCGCACGATACAGCACTGAACTGTCCCTCCAACCCCCCACCGGCTATCGTAGTCTGAGGCTGACTTAACACAAAGAGAAGTCGCAATTCACACTTAAATCGCTATTCTAGACAGTGTTGATAATGAAGGAATTAAATGATTTAAGTTACATGTAGCCTAGTGATATTTCTGTCATAAAAGTTTATTACTAAATATTTCATTATTTCAATAATTGATGAAATAAAACTGGTTTGGGCCAGCTTTTTCCAAGCAAAACTAAATATAATCTGAAAAAACGAATGTTAATTTGTTGTCATGAACAAAATGTTCAACTCAATATTAAATTCTACAGGGATCTTTGGATCCTTTCAACCAGGCATGCAATTTGTGAATTAAGTTTTTTTTATTATTCAAATAAATATCGAACCACGGTGCTTCGTGGTAATGCTGCTAAATTAAATAACATGTATATAATAATTATGAACTTAAATGAAACAATATCGCAACATTTCGACAAATACATTATTTGATCTGTTTTTACATTTTAATTCAGGGCGATTTAGCCTGCTACATTTAATTAGAGCGAGATTTTCACCCTTGTCTTGTCATTTTCTCATTGGGAAGCGCTTACATAGGCTACATGTTTGAGTAGATCCTCTGTACCTCTCGTTTTCATATGGATTACATAATCAGATAACATTTATTAGCCTGAATATTTAGACATTTCAAGGCTTTAGACATAGCCGATTTCTTATAGTGACTGAGCTGAAGTGGCTTTCGGTTCATTTTTGTGACGCGCAGTTCCCGGAGACAGAGACGACAGATAAACTTTTGTCGTTAGCAAAAGTTCGAATAAAACCCGACTTTAGATAAATGCATAGGGCCACTCGGCGTGGTCTGCCAAAACACTTAATTATAAACTTCAATATTTCATTCAAAATAATCTCAAAACGCTTTGTGAAATTTTAAAAGCCGTGCATGCATTAAGGCCACTTGAACTAATGAACAACTGAAACGCTGGTTTTGATTTTATTGTTTGTCGTTTAAACGTGCTTGTTGCATATCTCTATTTTATATTTGATATGGTCTATTGGTGAAGTAGCCTATTGCATTGATTACTGTGGAGGGAGGGGTGGGGGATTCAAATAATTCAGCAGAAGCAGGGATGTTTAGACCAGAAGGAAATCCCCGTCCCCCCTGGCAAATCACACTTTACTTAAAACCATGTTTTTAAAAACTCACTGTAGGGAATCAAAAAATAATAATAATAGGCCTAATAAAAAAAATATATATATATAGGCTATATATATAAAATTACTTTTTTTACAGAACTGCTTTTGAAATTACGATTGGTAGCCTCGTACGATTGGTACAGATGCAAAGTCGTTCTGTTGGATACTATTGTTCCTTAGTGTAAAATGGAAATGCATGGTAATTTTATTTTATAAATATAAGCAAAAAACTGTATGGTGTAACAGAGTTTTAGAGCTAGACAAATCTCTCTGCATTAATAAATATAAAATTTACAGTAGACCATGTTTGTTCGGGATTTGAACCCGTGTCATCTTGATGATCGAACCGTAAGTTCTACCGCTCGGCTATGAATTTTCTCACTAAAAAATGCCCAAACGTTTGTTTCTCACATGAGCGAGAAAACGTTTTGTCGTTAGCCTGTGAGTGTAGGCCTACTTTAGCCTACATGAATAAAAGTAGACCTTTTACAGTTTTAAAAGATGATATCTTATCTGTATGACCAACAATTACGCAGTAAGTTCTTTTAGCTGTTATGAGAAAAATAAATTCAAATGAACGCGCCGCCGCGTTTGTCAAACTCTAATTCAACATGCCAGAATAAAGCCAGATTTTAGAATAATGCATAGCCACTCGGCGTGGTGTGCCAAAATACCCTAATTATAAACTTTAAAATTTCATTCAAAACCATCTCAAAACGCTTTGTGACATTTTAAAAAGCCGTGAATGTATTAAGGCCACTGGAACCAGGATCGTAACTGAAACGCGCTGCATGTTTCAATACAGGAAGCGCTGGTTCAGATTGTATTGTTTGTTGTTTAAACGTGCATGTTGCATATTTAAAAATATTTGTTTAAAAATAAATGTTTGTTGTAGGCTTATTTGTAAATTACCATAACTAGTAGAATTTCATCCTTACTGTTAATTGACATTAGCCCCACTTACGTTTTGATAAATGTCCCTTTGCGCCACCTGGCGGTCATTTCGCGAGCGACTTTGAAATGCGACTGGTTTATTTTTATTGTATTGGTCTACTTTAAAAAAATAATACTTTATAACACATTTATGGGAAAAGACTATTTTCTTTTCAAGATGTTTCCAACTGTAACTTTGAGCCAATTCTGTAGAATGGCCCATATAGCATTTGACCAGGATTTGTTTCCAGGTATGTCTAAAAATGTGGTTTTGGCTTTCATTTATATTTTGATTGTTTGTATATATATATATATGTGTGTGTGTGTGTGTGTGTGTATATATATATATATATATATATATATGTGTAGGCTATATATATATACAAGAAAGAATGCAATGACAATTTATATATATATTGTCCTTGCATTCTTTCTTGTGTGACACCCCTGAATGAAAGGCTCATTATTATGCAGGGTCACTGTCTGAGAACCACTTAATTATTCATGATAGGGGTTGGCCCGTTCCGCCCATCCGCATATTGCCTTGGCAAACAAAAAAATGTTTTTCACAATTTAAAACAATCTATTGTTTTATGTGAATGATTAGGAAGGATGATTTTCAGATCATTTTGAAGCAAAAACTCTAGGCGACAACGTACATTAGTCAAAAGTCTTGTGGACACATATTTAGTATGTTTTTTGTGTCCTTATTTCAAAAACTTTATTTTTTAGTTTTTTCAATAACCACGCATAAACAATATTCTCTCAAAAATACAAACATGTACATACATGTTGCTCACACATTATGGTAGCCCTGTTTGTGCTAAATAGAGTGTAATTTCACCTGTGCCATTAATATGTTTATAAGCAACTGAAAAAAGCAAAAATGTCAGAGCATGTCAAAACATCTCAAGGACCCCAAAAACACCTTGGTCCCCAGAGGGTTAATCTAATGCAGTAAATGTACAATACATACTTCCCCAATAAGGTGCGAGTTTGGTCTTTTATATCACTGTAGTCCATTAAGCTACGTTAAGCGTTTTGTCCTGACGGAAGGGGAATCTTTGAGTATGATGAGGTATTGAGGGAAACCGATTATAATCCCGTTCATGGTAGAAAAAGCTGATAACATGTAAGGCTACACAGGGAAAGTAACAATGAATGAAACATAAAAACAGCTTTTGTGCCTTTATCATCTTTTCTGCATATATACTGACCCAGATAATCGTCACAAAAAACGTATTGCATGCTCAATTGTTGTAAATGAGTTTTTATGAATGAATGGCTTTCTCTAACTGTTGCTCTGGTCTTCGTCAACAACACACGCTTGCACCCCCTGCTGGTGAGGTCGACTAACAGCAGATGGAGATTATGCTCTGTAATCTACTGCTTTTCCTGCAGCTCCTGGATGTCAACGTTGAATTTACTGTCGAATTTGAACCACTGAATTTGTGGAAGCGAATTTGCAAAGCGAAATAAAATGGACCGAAACCCGCCTGTTGAATATTATAGGTTGTATTTTTAAACAGTTTGAATATTTTGGAAGTGAAATATGAAAGGTGAATATGGATTATTGAAATTTTACTAATGAAAATGTGTTTGAAATGTTTGGAATTTAAATATTCACAGCTTAAATATTCAACCATGCTAAATTTCAGCCTATAAAAATGTCAAGTCAAGTCAAATATATTTATATAGCGCTTTTCACAATACAGATTGTATCAAAGCTGCTTCACAGTATCAATCAAAACAACTTAACAGTGTTTGTTTATTACTGGGAAAAGACATCCAAGTTTGGTAGAGCTGATCAGTGGTATGATGGGTCATTTAATTTGAATATCCCCAACTGAGCAAGCCAAAGGCAACAGTGGCAAGGAACCGAAAAACTCCATCAAGTGACCCGATGGTGTCCTAAAACTCCATCAGATGACCCAATGGAGAAAAATGCAAGCCCTAAAAATACAATGCATTAAAATACAAGCAGGGTTAATGCAATGCATATATTTTTTTTCAAGTAGGCCTAGTACAATTCAACAGGCTTTTTGTTTCAAAAACATTTGGCATTATTTTACTTCCATAATTATCAGTAATACCTGCTTGTGATCTTGTAAGCACGTTAGTTATTTATCATGTTTATCCATTTGAATCTTGTAGAGAAAGAGTTTACATTGTGATTTTATTATTTTTGTATTATTCGTACATGTTATTTCTAAGAGGTTCGAACTGTGAGGGTGTGTCGAGCAGATTTGATGTATTTACAGTGTGACTTTGCAAAAGACTAACCCGGATTAGACATTAAACAAAAAAAACAAACAAAAAAAATATCACCAGTTCACCAGAAAACCTTTAGAAATCTTTTAATGCAAAACAAGTGTTAGAAGTTCAGTAAAGTTGAATCATATCATTATAAATCATGTTACAGCGGTTGAGAAAAGAGAAGGGCAACACCAAACCATTACCAGATTTAAACTTCACTACTAATTTAACCCTTAGATTTAATTAAAACAATCTGAATGTCAATTTATTTGTAAGTACAATATTTGTAAATCATGGATGTGAATGTGAACTTTGCTCACTTAGACGACTTCAGGCAATGCTTTTTCTCATGATACCATAGAGTAGAGGATCGGGTGAAACTCTTTCCACATGAAGAGCACTCGTACGGCTTCTCTCCAGTATGAACTCTCTCATGATCTTTCAGGTTTCCTAAATAAGCAAATCTCTTTTCACAGTGTGAGCACTTGTACGGTTTCTTTCCAGTATGAACTCTCTCATGATCTTTCAGGTGTCCTGACTGAGCAAATCTCTTTCCACAGTGTGAACACTTGTACGGTTTCTCTCCAGTGTGAACTCTATGGTGTTTTCTTAAGTTGCTGGATGAAGTGAAGGTCTTCCCACAGTCAAAGCACACATGAGGTCTCACACCAGTATGAATACTCTCATGCTCTTTTAAAGCTTGTAGTCGTGAAAAACTCTTTCCACAAAAAGAACAAAAGTGAGGCTTCACACCAGTATGAACCTTAAGGTGTCTTCTTAAGTTTGATTCCACAACAAATGTTTTATCACACTGATCACAGCTGAATGATCTCACTACAGAGTGACGGCGCAGATGAACACCGAGATAGCCTTTATGACTGAAACTCTTTCCACACTGAGAGCATGTGAACGGTTTTTCTCCAGTGTGAATCATCATGTGTTTCTTAAGGCCTGATTTTTGTGTGCAAGTCTTTCCACACTCAGAGCAGGTGAAAGATCCTTCTCCAGTTTTTCCAGCTCGTTTTTGTGGGAAACACTTTTCGGTCTGTTGAATGACTGTGTTTCCATCTTCATTTTTGAAATGCTGTGGATTTTGAAACTGATGTTGTTTGTCTTTATTCACTTCCATCGGGTCTAAAATCAACAAATGAAATTTTCAAAATTCAAATAAAGATTGAAAAATGAAAATACATGTATTAGTATAAATAATAAATAAGCAAAAATGCAATCATTTTTTTCAGTTTTCATCATAATGTCCCTCAACAGTCATTAAAGAGAATGAAGGAAAACACCAACCTATTTGTTCCTCTGTATCTTCATCTTTTATTCTGCAGGGTTCTTCCTTAATCTCCATCTTTACAATCGTATGTCCGTAGTTTCTCCTGGAGTAATTCCTCCTGCTTGCTTCTTCTCCTGTGGGAAGATGGGAATATTCCCCAGCATTTAAACTCTCATGAACGGCTGTGGGAGCTTCACTGACTGAAGGAGTGAATTGTGGTCGTTGTTGCTCATTTAGCAGATGATCATCACACTTACAATCACTCGAGATTATCCAGGTGCAAATGTTTTGCTCAAATAGTCGTTTAGAAATAATTCCATTTTTTTCATCAGAACACAATATATGAAACAAAAAAATCATGTCTTTTAAGTTTAAATGAAAAAGAAATAAAAGTATTGAAAAACTATTAATAACATATATGTGCACACATTTAAATCCACAATCATACATAATGCAAACCAATGATGGAAATAAGCTCAGTTAGAACAGAAAAGATTGTGATTATATTGTATATCAATAGAACGTCAAACTTGACAATTAATCGAAACTAGTTTGCACATATTTCATAATATAACAGTTTAAAGTTCAATTCAAAATTTAATATAACAATATGAACTAATCTTTAAACAAGGATGTGTGAAATAATGATATGTTAGGATAATTCTTCCCAGAATGTTTTAATACTTTCTTTAAACCGACAGGAAAACAAATAATGAAGTTATCTTCTCAAAAGCAGTGTTATTATCAGAAATGAGCTCTATATTTCAAGGACTGTTAAACTATCAATTCTTCAATTAAGTTAATAGAAAAGCTGAATGAATATTGATGAGGGTTTATTTGTCAGGATTCAGGGGAGACCCAGACGCAGAATGAGCAAGGGATTGATATTTATTAACAGAAAACCATACAAGAAAGGGTGAGGCAGGAACAGCCCAAACAGAAGAGTCAACAGGACACAACGACAGGACAGCTGTGGGTGACTTGTTACGACCCTATGGTTTGTATTTTGTTATCTCTGTTGTTTTGAAAGTCTCTCAGTGTGTCTGTTTAGGAACGTCATCTGATTGGTTCCTGCAGGATGATTGGAACGCCCATCTGATTGGTTCCTGCACGATGATTGCTGCTCGATCCTGATTGGTGCAGCTTGTTTTAAAAAGAGACATCACTTCCTTTACAGGAAGTCAGGAGATATTGTGTTTTGAGCAGAGAGAGAGTTTGTGATTTGAGTGTTAAGAGTATTGAGACTGTGAGTACTGTTGGTTTATTTGTTTTGAAAGCTGTTTGTATCTGAATATCCTCATTGGTATATTTGACCCTTTGCCTGTTTACCGACACTGATTTGGACTGCCCTTTTCAGTTTGTTTGCCTGGTTGTACATATTGTAAATACTGATTGATTTTTGGGAAAGTAGGGAGCTCGACCCCATTTTCTTTATTGTAAACTGTTTAATCTCTGTTTTTGGTTAGGGAGATAGGTTTATTGATTGTATCTTCATTTTTTTTTCTTTTGGGTTAAGGTTTAGGAAAGAGGTTTAAATTTAAGGTTGTTTTGTTTGTTATTTTGGCTTGGTCAGCTCCTGAATCTCAAGTCCCAAATTAAGAAAAATAAATAACTGTTTGTTCCAATTCCTCGCTCTTCGTTGACTCTTTCATGTTGCCCCTTTCCCCCTAGACGGGGTGTAACAGACTGCAGCAACCAAGTCCAGAGGACGACAGGTCAAAGAACTGCTTAGGACGTGACCAGGCCAGGCAGATGTTGTGGTGAAGACAGGGCAAAGGAATCATGAAGCAGAGACACTTGCTGGACACAGACCCTAGACCAGTCTAACTGCCAGGCAGAAGGAACCAGCAGACAGGAGCCAACACAAGACAACAAGAGATAACAAAAACAAGAGCTAAATAAAACGGCAAGAACTAGAACACCAGAAAAGAATAAGAAACTAAATATAACTGGAGCAATAGCAAGGGAAAAATAAAATAAAGTTATACAAATGAATAACTGGAACTAGTAAAAAAAAGAAATAAACCAAGACTGCAAGCAAGCATGAAGACAAGCTAAAGAGAATATAAATAAAAGATTAGTTAACAAAAGCAAAAACAAGAGGTGAACCAAAATAAAGCCTGGAAGAACTAGAGCAAAATAAAGACTAGGATTTGACTAGACTAAAAAATCAGGAACAAAGAAAATACTAAAACCTAGACCTGACAGAAACACTAACTGTTGCACTGACAAGCTAAGCAATAACACACACTGAACCAGCAAAGACATGAGGTAAATGAGCACAATATAATGGGAACAGCACATGAGGATCAGGTGAAAACAATCAAGGAAACGAGGACTAGACAAGGACTAAACAAGGGGGCGCGGTAACGGGAAACAAGGAGGCGGAACAAGAGCAGGACATGGAAAACACAAACAAAGACAGAGCCATGTGCTGACACACAACACAAACATAGAGACATGAAACAAACACAACACAGACAGCTAAACTTTAAAAAAGGATGTGTGAAATAATGATACGATGTTAGGTTAATTGTTCCCAGAATGTTTTACCCACATAGCAAACAGACTTGGCCCAAATGTGGCCTCATCATGGCACTGCTGGCGTGTTGCCGGCACTGGCATGCATCATGTCAGCCAACTGTGGGCCAAGTGTGGCAATGATGGCACTGCGTGCATGACGGCAGACAACATTTGGGCCGATTGTGGATGGGAGGTGTGTGGCCCAGATCATGTCAGCCAACTGTGGGCCAAGTGTGGCAATGATGGCACGTATGACGGCACACAACATTTGGGCCGATTGTGCATGGGAGGTAAGTGGCCCAGATCAGTGTAGCGATTATGGGCCATACTTTGTGTACTGGACAATTATAAGCCTGCTACTATATTTTCAAGGCAAGATTATCATGCCCCCCCCCCCCCCCGCCCTAATAGTATTTAGTTTTCAGCAATGTTCACAAAATTTAGTAATCATTAAAAAAATATACATTTACTAACATGATAATTTAGTTTTTTAAAGTATTGTTATTTATTTTAATTTGTTTTTATAAATTTGTAACTAATCCACATGAAAGTCTACGTTTTCCATACTTTTTATTTTAAGCACCACAAAATCATGTTAAAAACTTAATATCTATATTTTTTTCTAAATAACAGTTTATTTCAAACAACTGCAGTCAACTATTGTTTTGTTTTTTTGGCGCGATCTCCACGGTAACAGCAGCTTTTCTGGTTGGTGAATGAGGTTCACGTGATGCGTCGGTTGAAATTTCTCCCGCTGAAGGTTGAAGAAGATATCTCAGACAACCGCTGTTCAGGTAAGTGAAGTTCACTCTCTTTTTGGCGCTTTTTTTAATACCTGATTTCAAACTCGGATGCCACTTTTTTCTTTATTGAAGTGAACTTTTGCCTATATGGTAGCTGATCCAGCTGCCCCTGAACATGAGAATGTCAATACAGACGCGAACGGGGTGCGATAGACCGGCCTGCGGAATGTCCGAGGCGGAACAATGTAACAGTTAACGTTAATGCTGTTAAAATGATAGGAAAATCACAGCAAATTCAGCAACCGCAATTGACTTATATAGCTGAAAGTGATTCAATGGTTGTATAATGAGATTGTATGATATCTAAATCTAATCTTTGACTTAAAGATTATTACTTTTGTTTTAGCTAAACATTCTTAAAACAATAAGACAGCTATTTTTTTTTTTTTTTTTTTTTTAGCATTTTACATCAGTCATGTTGAATCAAATCTGGATTAAGTTAATCATTGTTTAACATGAAAAGGACATGCTCCATGTTTTTTTTATTTGTGATCACAGAGGCCTGCTTATTTCTTTTTGCTAGTCATGTATTGCTAGACATCTCATTCCCATGTGTGCCATATTTGTAGGCGATTGAGAGAAAAATAAATATACTGTACTATTAAAATATATACATTGAAAGAATGAAATTGATCACATACTTTTTTTTGTTGTCTAAAACAATAGTTCTCAACCTGGGTAATGTTTAGAGGTCACATCTAGGAATGCAATAAACAATTGGCCACTTATGGAAAAACTGAACCAGGAGCTAAACCTAGTAACGTACCATTGATGGATGGCAATGTTTTTCTTCCAACATATTGGACTATATAAAATTTTCTTTTTTTTCTCTCCTTTCATATTGTTTAATTATTGATGATATGTCTGTTGCTCCCCCTTCCCTGTCTGTTTGTTTGAGTGGATGTTATTTTATTTCTAAAGACAATAAAGAGTTGATCACATCACCAAAAAAAAAAACACTGAACCAGGAGAACAACCATACAAGTGGCTAATATTATCCTATGAAATTAAAGGGAATGTAATAATTATGGTTAAAATAATTAAATATAAAATATTTAGATGCGGATATAAATTGATTGATAAAAACAATGAAATTAAAGTTACTTAAAAAGATGGGAAACTCTGGCCTAAAAGCACTTACTTTCCATGATCTAACAAAATTATTAATAACAATGAGTTTTAGAGCTACATTAGTATCCTATATTGGTAAATCTGGAATAGTTGACATATTCAATGTTAATCTTTTTTTCTTTTTTTACAGGACTGTGCTTGGGCAAGAAAACTTGACAGACTGTTGGTATGGCTGGTAATTGGAGTTACAATGAGAGGAGCAATGTGAGAAGAAGGGCATTAAAAAAAGTTGATGAACTAATACAGACAATAGATAGTGAGTGTAGCAGGCAAGAGTTTGAAATAAATTATGCAGAGAGCTTCAATGATGAAACTTCTGTATGGTTTGAGGAGGAGTTTCAGGGCAGCAGAGATATTGGGAATGAACAGATTCCAAAGGATAGGTTTCTGTCTGATGAGGAGGAAATGGATCATAGTGATGCATGCAGTGACACTATTGATGACTTGAAGGATTCTCTTGCTGACTGGGCCACTGAGTTTAGCATTCCCCTGATTGCGTTATCAGCCCTGCTCTGCATTTTACAAGTTCACCATCCCTCTCTGCCAAAAGATGGGCGAACATTACTTAAAACAAAAACAGCATACAAAATAGAAACTCTATCAGGTGGAATGTTTCACTACTTTGGAATACTAAGCTCGTTTCATGGACTGTTGAATAAGATGTGGTCTGTTGTCCCAGATAGACACTTATTTAAATTACAGCTGAATTTTGATGGCCTACCCCTGTTCAAAAGCAGTAGTACTCAGTTTTGGCCCATTCTTGGTATGTTGCAGGGGTACAGTGAGAAACCAGTGCTGATTGGTCTTTTTTGTGGCAACACCAAACCAAAGTCTTTGCCAGAGTATTTGCAACATCTGGTGAGTGAATTAAAGTCACTGAGCAGTGGGTTTGTTTTTCAGGGAAAGAGGTTCTTTTTGAACATCTGCTCTGTTGTATGTGACACCCCAGCCCGAGCCTTTGTCAAAGGAGTGAAATCACACTGTGCATACCATGGATGTGACAAGTGTCACCAAATTGGTGTCCGTATAGGACATCGAATGACATTTCCTGATTTAAGTGCAAGGCGTAGAACAGACGAATGCTTTAGACAAAATACAGATGTAGAACACCACCATGAACACTCACCTTTAGCTGACCTTAATATTGACATGGTTGCCAGCTTCCCTTATGATTACATGCACTTAGTATGCTTAGGGGTTATGAGGCGTCTGCTTGATTTGTGGATGGGTCCTCCTGGACCCCTGCGTTGTCGTATGTCAAGCAGTCAAGCTTCCTTGATTTCAGAGAGACTACTTTCATTGAGGGATTACATTCCTTCTGAGTTCAATAGAAGACCACGTACACTGGCTGAAAAAAGTAGGTGGAAGGCCTCAGAATTTCGTCAGTTCCTGCTGTACACTGGACCTGTTGTACTGAAGGATGTGTTAAAGTCTCAAATATATGACAATTTCATGCTTTTGTCAATTGGCGTACACATATTACTGAGTTCAAAATATTGCTTGACGATGAACAATCTGGCCAATTCTCTTTTGGTATCTTTTGTTGAACATTTTGGTCAGCTTTATGGACAAGAATTTTTAGTTTACAATTTTCATGGTTTGGTCCATCTTTGTGAAGATGTAAAAATCCATGGTAATTTGGATTTATTTTCATCTTTTCCATTTGAGAATTTCTTGGGTCATCTTAAAAAATTGGTTAGAGGCCCACGAAATCCTTTGACGCAAGTGATCCGCAGGTTGTCTGAAATTGATGAAGCCAGCTCCAACTGTAATCTTAATGCACAGACATCCAAAGATTATAAATCGGAACATACTGAAGGGCCAGTACCACAATTTTTCACGGGAGAAGCAAAACAGTTTAAAGTGTTGTCCATTGATGGTGCAGTGATCAAAACTACAAATAGAGATTCCTGCATCAAAATAAAGAACAAGTTTGTGTTGGTTGAAAATATTATTGTTGATAGGGGAGTGGAATATTTTGTCGGTAGGGACTACAGATGCAAGGAATCATTCTTTAAATACCCTTTTGACTCTACAGAGTTGGACATCTTCATGGTTTCTAACTTGTCTTTGACAGTGAAACATTTTCAGAGAGTGGAGAGTGTGCAAAAATATGTCAGACTGCCATTTCATGACAAGTTTGTTGTCATACCTTTGCTGCATTTAAACAAACCACACGGCAGCTATTGATTTACATTATACTTAAACATTTTTTGGTAGCATGCAGTTGTTTATGGGTCCATTAAATCTGCAGTTTATATTTTGTTGCTTTCTTTGTATCTGCGGTAAATGTTGTGTGCAATTACAGTTCGCAAAAATAGTCTCTCTTCTCACATTATCCACTCAAAAGTGTTCCTACAGATTATTTCGAAAAGGCATACAAATGACTAAATTACCATTTTATTTTGTTTAGACAATGTATCACATTGTGATTTTTGAAAAAACGAATGAAGTAGAAGTGGTGCCTTCCAACTGGGTCAAAGAAAATGAATGTATGTGGCCACCAAATAAAGTGGATGTTGTAAAAGCCACAAAAAATAAGGAGCAACCTGGGGAAGGATGGACTCCACACAGGGTCAGAATTATATTTACATCGAGTAAGTATTACTTTATAGATTGTGTGTTGAGATGTTTCGGATACGTTGGCCATATATATATATATAATATATAATTATTGTAATCTTTTGTAGAGAGTTACAGTGAGGCAAGATTAAAACTACCTGAAGCTGTCGAACACACAGACCTTGCAACAGATGGGGAGGATTCCCCAATTAAACCCAAACGAAGAAGAATGTAGGTTGTCTTTATTTGTAATTTATGATTATATTTAGTCAGTGTATTGTAAAATGTGGCAGATATGCAAGTAACAAAGTGATTCTTTAGGCCAAAGAACCTACTTTTTCCTGGAGAAGATGAGGATGAAGAAATCAGTGTTGATCAGTCAAAAGATAATGGAAAGAAAAGGTAAGTTTCCATAAATTTTATTCTTTTGGTTTACTTATTTCTTACAGAACATATAGCTTATTTCTCTTTCTCTGAACAGAAAAGAAGAACTGCCTAGACCTCCGAAGATCTTTCACTCAGTTTTTTCTGACTCCCAAAGGATGCAGAAGACTGGTTCTACTCAGAAGTCTGTGTTGGCCAAATCTAAGCCAACAAAATTGTAAGCAGTATAAGTTGTTATTTTGAGTAAGGTAATTGATTAATTTAACTTAACTTGTGAAAATGCCTAAAATGCTCTGTTCTAACTTTCTTCAAACCCCTACATAGTTTACCAAATATCCCTCCAAATTCCCAAAGTCATCATACTTCTATTGTACCTAAGAGGACCCACACACATTCTGACCAGTCTCGAAGAAACCACACAACTGCTGATCCACTTGAGAGGAGCCGCACTGCTCCTAACCAGCTTCAGAGATTCCACACAAGCTGTACTTCTCCCAACTTGTCTGACAATGATTGCACTCCACCTGACCTGCTTCAGAGATGCCACGCTTCCCCTGATTCACGACAGAGAAATAGTGCAACTGCTGAGCCGTTTCAGAAGGTCCAGACTTCCTCTGATCCACTTCGAAGAGGCCACAAAACTTCAGACTCATTTCAGAGAGGCCGCATTTCCCCTGATCCGCTTCAGAGAAGCCACTCAACTGCTGAGCCGTTTCAGAAAGTCCACACTTCCCCTGACCCACTTCAAAGAAACCATGCAAATGCTGACCCGTTTCAAAGCAACACTTCCCCTGACCTGCTTCAGAGAAGCTGTATTTCTCCTGACTTGTTTGAGAGAGATTATACTCTCCCTGACCATTTTCAGAGTCACTTTCCCCCTGACCCACTGCAAAGAAGCTGCACTTCCCCTGATCGGCATCAGAGAGAGAATGTTTACCACCAGCCACAAGGACTATTAAGACATCAAGCTGTTCTTGATACTTGTAAGTATTTGTTTATTTGGAAATGTGTACTATCGTGTGCCACTTTTACATATTGTGTACCATATGGACTTAGGGGGTTTATTTCAGTTTCTTGCTTTTGTTTCAGCCCTCCTGCGTAACATTCTCACAAATCAAGAGATCATGATGGACCAAATGAAGATAATCTATAGGACAGTTCAGGGTCTAAAATCTGTCAGTGAAGAAGACATAGGCCTTGAGGCAAACCTACTGCCAGTAGCTGATCTTCAGTCTCTGCAAAACTTGGAGGAGAGATTGAGAAAATCTCCTGACTTTCAGAAGCAATTGGTAAGCCAGTTATATTCAAGATATATATATGTTTTGCTTACTAATATATATATATATATAGTATTATATTATATTATTTTTGTTGTTGTTGTTTTATAAAGGAAGTTCAAACAAAAGTGAAAATTTACAACTTACGCTTGGATGAGTTGGTTTCTTTTTATGAACACAAAGAAGACATTTGGAGGAATGTTGGTAACCAGACAGTCCAAAGTAACATTGGTTAAAAAAAAAAAGCCAGTGGTTACCATCTACTGTCTGGTTAAAGGATTAGTTCACCTCAAATTGAAAATTTCCTAATAATTTAATCACCCCAATGCCATCCAAGATATCCATGTCTTTCTTTCCTCAGTGGAAGAGAAATTATGTTTTTTGTTGGAAAACTTTTCTAGATTTTTCTCCACATACTGGACCTCATAGTTACCATCATGTTGCGGTCAGAATCGATGCAGTTTCAAAGGTCTTTGAAGAGTTTCAATGGGCTAGTGAACGATCCCAGCTGAGCATTAGGGGCTTATCTACCGAAACCATCGGTCATTTGAAACAATATATATATATATATATACTTTATAAGCGCAATTATTCGTCTATAGCCATTTTACCAAGCACCAGGAACGACCTCATCACTTAAAAGTCACGCTCGACGCCCCACTGTTTACAAACGGTACTTCCATCTGGGCACTTCCGCTGGGACTTCGAGCGTGACCTTTCAGTGATGATGTAGTTCCTGGTGCTTGGTATGCCGACTCAAGACGAATAATTGTGCTTATAAAGTGTATAATACATTTTTTTTTTTATGGCCGATCGTTTCAGAAGATAAGCCCCTAATCCTCAGCTGGGATCGTTCACCAGCCCGTTGAAGCTCTTCAAATACCTTTGAAACTGCATCGATTCTTTCTGACCGCAAAATTATGGTAACCATTGAAGTCCAGTCTGTGGAAAAAAAATCCCAAAATGTTTTCCTACAAAAACGTACTTTCTCTTTCACTGAGGAAAGAAAGTCATGGATATCTTGAATGGCATTGGGGTGAGTAGATTATTAGGAAATTTTCATTTTGATGAGGTGAACTAATCCTTTTACAACATAAAAAAAAAAAAAAAAATCTGCTGTGTTCAACAGAAGAAAGAAACTCATACAGGCATGGAACAAGTGGAGGTGAGGAAATGATGGCAGAATTTACATTTTTGGTTGAACTATCCCTTTAGTTGATAATTGCCATTTTATTTGAATAATTAATTAAATAAAATGTTAATTCACAGATTAGCCTGTTGGCAATGAAAGGTGGGACAGACACCAGAGATGGAGTTTGGAGAATTATGACTGCAACAATCACAAACTCCCTGGCCAAGAATATAAATATGCGTGGTGTTAATGGGAAGATCAGCTTTAAAAGCTTGCAGTTACGAAACATTGTTCTTGGTAAGTCTGTTGTCTAATTCATTTTTTTAAATTGTACAGTCTAAAACATTTTTTTTGTATGCCCAGTACTTCAATTTTTTACAACTGTTATCATAACTCTATCATAATATACGTTTTACATGTTCATTTGTGCATACAATTGCAAATAAATAATGCTACTAATACATGCATTTGATATTTGTAGGAGGTCATGTTAGTTTAAATTGACCAATGCAATAAGTAAACAACTGTTTAAGAGTATTAAATTTTTTTTTTTTTTTTTTTTGGTGAAAATAAGATGTTATGCTTTGAATGAGTTACATTATCAGTACTTCAACCGTTCATTGGTTACTTTTTACACCACAGTTTCCATATATAAATATTTTTTAAGGTTTTTGTTTGCTAAAATGGTCTTGTTTGTCAAAATAATGTTGTCAAAGTCTGACAGGCCAGTTAGTCAATCAATAGTGCCACATAAGCAATCATCTCCTGTATAAAATGTAACTAAAGCAACCTTTTTTTAATTTGTTACCTACATTTATGTACAGTAGGTGGATGAATGTTTCTATATGTATGTTAATTTTGTATTATTAATTTAGTATTTTGTTTTTTAGCTGCTTTGAGAAAAAATTGCCTCACACAGCATGCCACTGAGCAAGAGGTAGAATCAACTGTAAGGGGTATACAGTCAAAGACCCAGAACCAGATATGAAGAATGAAGACCCGGAGTCAGAATTATAAAAAATTAAAGAAAAGTTTTACTGAAGATAGTTTGCATTTTCATCAGCAGAAGTCAGCTTCAAGACTCACACAGGAGTTCGTAGGCCGCCTCCCTTACAGTTACAAAGATCACAGCAGTTATACCATTTCCAAGGTCTAAGCTACGTCATTGCTTACAGGTTGAATGATTCTCATTGGCTAAGAAACATTAAAGCCTAAACAATTTAACACATGTGAGGAGATAGGGGTGCCTATCGCCATTAGTAAAGATAGTTGTCGTCCACTCATTGGATTTAGGCCTGTGGTGGCCTCGCAGGTTAGAGAAGGGCGCCGGGGTGTCTGGTCCGACCGTCCAGAACCTACATAGAATGTCATACGCACACACACAAATAACAGACACTAGCAAATAACAGCTCCCATCAAGGCTGAAGAGAGTCTGAGCTCCTTATTATCAGTTAAGTATACCAAAACATACTGCTAAAACATTCACTCGTTTGGGAGAAAAACAGATCACTGGCATTTACTCCCAAGGAAGGAAATATACTGGAAAGAATACATTTTAATACAACAATTAAAGTTTGATAGTAACGCTCAATATAGCTTGACCATATGTCCAACGAAGGATCATATGTGCCCACGCTGCCTTTAGGACCCTCTAACCTTTCTACTGATCCCAGAGAAAGAGACAAACGGCCTTGTGGGTTACGTGGCCTTCGTGTCCTGCGTGTACTACGTGCAATCTCAAAGTAAGATTGGGATGCACCTAAAAGAAACTGGTTACTTGCATCCATGCATTTAAGAAAATATAATTTCACAGGCACAAGAATATAAAAATTATTATGTGATAATGAATATATTTGATTATTGATTTTTATAAAGGAAGTATATAACCATTCAAAATGATATATGATTATATATGTATTTGAAGAGGCAAGGGATTTTGACCAACCCTTCAGTCCCCCGTTTTAGACCAATGTGGGGTCCAATACCGCCACGTCTGGTCTAACCAGTGAGGTCACTACGGAAGGGAGGAGTGGTGACGCATGCTCCCCTGACGGGTCACACTTGTCTCTTCACCTCGTCACGGACATGCTGGATACTAAAAATTCCAGTCCCCATTAAGAGGCTCTCCCACCTTCCACTCACAACAGGACATCAATGTCATTCTTCCTCAGTTTATCAGTCAGGTTAAAATTTTTATAAAACACATAACTGATTACGAAACAAGTACATATTTTTTCTTTGGAAGCCAGGCTAAATAAGCAAGCACTATTGCTGTATTCCTAGCATGGGCTAGATCCACAGTCACTACTCAGATCCTAAATAAAGACATTGTCTATAATCATGAATACCAGAATATATGCACTAGTTTTTTTATTTTTTTTATAAAATTATGATTTCCAAATCCTTTTATTATAAACAAAGTTGGATGGTTAATCCATTATTTTCACTACCCCTTTTATAGACCCTTTAGGTTCAAAACAGAATGGTTGTCTAACTAAAAATAAACAACAAACAATAAAATATTAATAATTAAGACCCATAATAATCGATGTAAGCCCTTTAAGTCTTTACTGAAATCATCCTTCAGTTTACAGTCACCTAGCATGTACCATTTTAATTGTATAACATCTTATACCCTTTTTTGTTTGTTTCAAAAAATAGAAATGAAATAAAACAAATTCACATCATCATTTCAGTCATTATTTTACCACTAAAATATAGGATCGTTCCCCATTCTGCTTAATAAAGCTTTTGTTCATTCCTTATCCTTATATCACTTGAATCCCTGTCAATCATACAATGTCTAACCCTAACCTTTTTCATACCATTTAAACTTAATTTGACTTCCATAAATCCTATCAGAAATTGTATTTTCATAACATACATTTTCTTCTACTATATTTCTTCCATCTTGCCCTACATGCCAGTTCCTTCTGCATCCGAGTCTCTCACCACTGTCAGCCTAGTGACACTTAAAGTTCCCTCGTTAGGGGAATCATGGTATTTTATTAATTCTTCAATACTCTTGTTTTCTTATCATTAACTTCAACTTTATTTTTCATTATAACTACTTCTCACAGTATTTGTCTCAGTTCCACTTATCTTTACAGTTTTACAGAAACCAAAATATTATGTTACTCAGATCCCAGCCCACAGCCATATAGCTGCTTTCTCTTTTTACCTTTATTAAATTGTAGTTTTCTTAGACATCTAATGTCATACATACATTGAAGGGATTGAGAAATAAAACCTTTTCTTTTTAGAAGTTATATTCACTCCTTCTTTGTTCGCCCTCCGGCCTTTCAATAAAAAATGAGGGAGCTCACTCTGGATAATTTGGATAGTGACTTAGCCAATGTGTCACTTTGTCTCTCTGCCGTCAAGTCTATATATATATATATTTTTTTTTTTTTACGTTTATCCTTATGATCCCACCTAGTTGTCTATTTAAATTTAGACCCTCAGTTGAATTTAGACAAGAGTTTTACCCCAGAATGGACGGCAATCTTCTTTACAATTCCAATTTATATAAAATACTAATCCAGAGAGTAATTCAGTTCAATATCATAAATGACAAAAGCATTCATAATTACCAATAGCAGACAGAGCTGGAAAACCACTCCAATTAAAGCTCGTCCCATGTTCTGCATTGTCTTTTCATCAGATTGACTTAGAATTATCAACTTTTCTAAAGTTGGTCATTTCACTTAACCCATCTGTAATGATAAAACACTAATTCCGGAGGTTAATGACACAATATCCTCAAAATCAGGAAATAATAGTACCCCAAACTAATACATACAAGACATAAAGTGCTGTCACCATCACACGCACTCATACTAGACACACATATGTTAACTGTTCATTTTCAATGTTCATTTTTCTTTATATTATTGCTAAAAGATTTAAATTTTAAATAAGATTTTAAACTTCCCATTTTCCGGTAGCTTCTACCTAATTTTACATGGTCTCCCAACCAGTTTCAAAGCATGTCTTGTTCATTATTCATTAGAATTTAACAAGGTCAGCTGGGTTGTTTTGTTTCATTATCATTATTTTGCTTCAGCTTGCTCTAGCAGGCCGATAATGGAAAGACAGACACAGTTACCATCCCTTCCTCTGCTCAAGCAGTCTCTCTCACTATAAATAAATTTCTAAGACTGTAACTTATATAAAATGTAATATTAAATTCGTTACAATAATCTTTGACCATTCACCTTGTTATCCAGACTTTTCTCAAATCTACAAAAGCTGTCTTCATCTTTAGCCACCACCATGTCTAACGACCTTCAGGAGTTAAAACTATGTCATAGACCTATTAGTTCAAAATCAACACTATGATTTTCCTTGCCCATAAGGCAAACCAGTACATAAAAAGTTTTGCTACTGTCTCCACAACAACTAATGGGAATCACTTCATGGCCTCAGCTGGCTCTTGAAAGCCCACTCCTGTTAGCCCTTTATCTATAATCTCCATCAGGGTGTTTTCCCCTGGCATATTTGCAGACGCTTGTCACAATAAAAAAAAAACAAGCCATACAATGAATGCGGTTTCTGGTGATTGGTATTAGAGGAACACTCACGTTTCGGGGTCAGACTCTCTGTAACTCCTCACAGCGCATCCGCCCTAACGATAAAGGATGCTGCTGGCCTCACAGTCATCCGCTCCACTCTCATACCTTTCTCACATAAACACCTCCATCTTGAGATGCCCAGTGACTTTACGTGATCCACTCTGGCTTGGGTTGCCCCCTGTCTGGCCAATAGAAGGTCTTACCCGTCATTGAGTAGCCACTCGTGCCCACTGGTGACCGCTCTTTCCCATCACAGGCTGTTTGCTTTAACAGAACTCAGCTGTTTTCTAGAGCTTAGGAAAGGCACGTTCAAGAGTCACCAGAGCCATTCCGATTGCCTAATAGTGTTCACATAGGGAGACAGGTCAAAAACAACAGTATTTAATCACTTAAATCCATTAACTATCTTAAAAGCAGCAACCTAGCTACTTGGATTATACTCAGTGAATTTAGATCACAACCGTACATTCAGTGTACTTTTCCGTCTGCCCCTCCCCCGTTTCATGGTGGGGACTAAGATCAGACAAAGAAGTTACGGGTCCTAAAATAACCTAATCAAAGATGTCACTACAAATAGCTTATTATCACTTATGACACCGACTCAGGTAACAGCTTTTAGCTGACATTGACTGAGAGAGAGACATTGAATGAGGGAGGGACTGGTACACTGCACTCTGAACGTCTAACTTTATCTACCATCTTTTAACTCTATCCCAGCTTAAGGCATCTTTGCCAGATATTACATACGGTTTCAAATAAACATATTATTTATATTTGTCTTTTGCCCACACATCAGGAAATTTAGGCATTACAAATTTCCACTCAGATTGAGTCTGTTGCACTGGCAGTTTCAGCCACAGCACACATCAGATTCAGATAAGCAAACTGTTTCATTACAGCCAATAACAAACTTATCTTTTGAAAGCAAAACATCAGCTTCTAGTTCTTTCATGGTCAACTTTTCAAGCTGTTTGTTTAATCAGCATTTAGCAACTGTTAATCCAGTACTGCTTCTGCTTATTTGTTCTTACATAAAAATAATTATTCTAGTTCTCAATAACGTTTCACATTTCTCAATCTCAATTTTAATTGTCAAGTTCTCAACCATAGTTTAATATTTGACTTAAGATTTCTCTTGGAGTTTATCAATCTCCAATTAGGATTCACACACTAAGTTTGACGAGGCAAGCACTCTCTGCTTGTGATACTTTTGCAGTTATTGTAAATCATCTGTGAGATTAGTCTCTCTATATCATCTAAAACCTTTTTAAAATGTTGAATTACAACACAATCATCCTTTTAGTTACTTTGATATATTTTGCAACTCACATTTGTTGGAGTCATTAATTTTACATCAACCTGTATTCATCAATTCACTTATAAAAATTAGTATTATAGATCTTTTCTTCAAAAGGGTTCATGTGTCAGCCTCAACGGCTCCAACAAGCACGCCCTTGAAGCAGTGTGTGTCCCATTCAGGAATGTAAACAGAGCCACTGATTAAGCAGTTCTCTGTATTCTTTTACAGTCCACCAGTGGCGGATTTAATCATAATAACCCAATCATAATCTTCATCATTATTATTGGCAGAACATTAATTTTCATAAGCTGCAAAATATTCTAAGTTGTTTTCACAAAGTGTCTGTTTAACTTTAGTCGCTTGTCCAGGGAAATTATCCCAGACCCAGAATTTCTTTCACTTGCTTCTTGTAATCATCGTAAGCAATACGAGGCTAAACATTTTAATTTCTCTGTTTCTTTGTTTGTTTGTAGCCAGTCAAGTTGTTTAAATTTCCAATCAGAATCAAAATCCTGACTACCATTTACTTTCTTCATTTCATTACTCAACTTCATTTCTGCAAATTTATTTAAAGTGAGGGCTTTAGAGCACAGCTGCTTACAGCGTTTGCTTCTCCTGTCTCACTATTTGTTTCAGGACTCTTCAGGTTACTGATTAAGTTATTACATTTTTCTGCCATATCTTAATCATGGTTCATACTCACCTGAAGTTATTGCAGAAATGGAGGCGGCGATCTTTGAACAACACAGCTTGGCTTCTGCGTGATGAAACTGCAAAGTATACTCCAAAATCACAGTTACATATACTGGTCCATGCCAATTTGGGTCACAACTTTTTAAATTTTTCTCTCGGAATTGTTCCTGATGCATCCCTGGCAAACAACCCTATTATTGTTAGTATCCCTAACTGCCTGATTCACTTCACTAAGTTCGGGGATCCCCTATCTGAGATGGAAGAGATTGAGCAGGTTTACGGTGCCACTGGACCTCTAGCCCAGGGACGTGCTCTGCTGGGGTGGTGCTACACCAGTAATGCCCAGCGGGGCCCCCACAGAGCACGCTTCGCTTGCGCTGTCTGCTGCCGTTACCCTTAACGACGCTCTCAGCGACTTCTTATACTGTCAGCAGTATAATTAACTTACTCCTTCACTCGCCTCATCGGAGTGAAGCTTCACTCGCCTCATCGGAGTGAAGCTCTCCCGCTCTCCTTCAAAATCTCTTCCAGTCAGACAGCCCTAACAATTAACAAAAGCTTACTACCTTGTTTGTTGATTTGCCAGGGGTGTCACCGAGAATAATTGCCTGCGCATCCTCCACCATAACTGTAAGGGGTATACAGTCAAAGACCCAGAACCAGATATGAAGAATGAAGACCCGGAGTCAGAATTATAAAAAATTAAAGAAAAGTTTTACTGAAGATAGTTTGCATTTTCATCAGCAGAAGTCAGCTTCAAGACTCACACAGGAGTTCGTAGGCCGCCTCCCTTACAGTTACAAAGATCACAGCAGTTATACCATTTCCAAGGTCTAAGCTACGTCATTGCTTACAGGTTGAATGATTCTCATTGGCTAAGAAACATTAAAGCCTAAACAATTTAACACATGTGAGGAGATAGGGGTGCCTATCGCCATTAGTAAAGATAGTTGTCGTCCACTCATTGGATTTAGGCCTGTGGTGGCCTCGCAGGTTAGAGAAGGGCGCCGGGGTGTCTGGTCCGACCGTCCAGAACCTACATAGAATGTCATACGCACACACACAAATAACAGACACTAGCAAATAACAGCTCCCATCAAGGCTGAAGAGAGTCTGAGCTCCTTATTATCAGTTAAGTATACCAAAACATACTGCTAAAACATTCACTCGTTTGGGAGAAAAACAGATCACTGGCATTTACTCCCAAGGAAGGAAATATACTGGAAAGAATACATTTTAATACAACAATTAAAGTTTGATAGTAACGCTCAATATAGCTTGACCATATGTCCAACGAAGGATCATATGTGCCCACGCTGCCTTTAGGACCCTCTAACCTTTCTACTGATCCCAGAGAAAGAGACAAACGGCCTTGTGGGTTACGTGGCCTTCGTGTCCTGCGTGTACTACGTGCAATCTCAAAGTAAGATTGGGATGCACCTAAAAGAAACTGGTTACTTGCATCCATGCATTTAAGAAAATATAATTTCACAGGCACAAGAATATAAAAATTATTATGTGATAATGAATATATTTGATTATTGATTTTTATAAAGGAAGTATATAACCATTCAAAATGATATATGATTATATATGTATTTGAAGAGGCAAGGGATTTTGACCAACCCTTCACAACAGTTCAAAGATGGCTTCAGCTTGCTCCAGATCGAGATGGAGGCAGGAGAGAGCGCTTAAGGAGAAAAGAGGCCACTTCACTTTCTCCCACACACACACATTCTGATGTGTAGTTTAAAGTGCAAATTGTTTTAATTTGCACTTTGTTTAGAGTAAATTAGTTTATATTGTTCAAATTTCTGTACTAGATTCCTTTTAGTTCCATTTAGTTCCATTTAGTTAGCGCAGATAGCGTTTACACAGTTGCACAACTCTAGCTTTCCTTTCATTTCTTTTTTGGCTTGTGCATTACTAAATATGTAAGCTTGAACATTTAGAAATATGCACTTTTACAGGTTGTAATAAGATGTTACACTTGTTTGAATGTTCAAAATAAAAATAGCCTTCACACTGTTACACAGTTCTAGGTGTAATATTTTTTTTTGGTATTATTGTTAAATAACATCTAAATTGAATAAAATATAGAATTTTTCTGTGACTTATTTCTTCACATGGTTTGGGTAGGATTAGGCTGGGTTATGGCTCAGTTTGGGGGTTTCTGGTTAAAGGGTGGTGTCGATATGGTTAACTTATGGCTGAGAATTGGTACCAATAATAAAACATGTTTTGGCCCAATTCAGGGCCAGTTAAGGGTGATTAACTGGCTGAGATTCGGGCCAGTTATGGCCCATGTGTGGCCCTTGTCTTTAATCCAGTTCTGGGCCACTTCAGTGCCGTCATTCTTTGCGGTACTTGGGCCGAGGATTGGGTTCACATGGTTTGGGTAAGATTAGGCTGGGTTATGGCTCAGTTTTGGGTTTTCTGGTTAAAGGGTGGTGTCGATATGGTTAACTTATGGCTTAGAATTAGTACCAATAATAAAACCTGTTTCGGCCCAGTTCAGGGCCAGTTAAGGGTGATTAACTGGCTGAGATTTGGGCCAGTTATGGCCCATGTGTGGCCCTTGTCTTTAATCCAGTTCTGGGCCACTTCAGGGCCCGTTAAGGGTGATTAACTGGCTGAGATTCGGGCCGGTTATGGCCCATGTGTGGCCCTTGTCTTCAATCCAGTTCTGGGCCACTTCAGTGCCGTCATTCTTTGCGGTACTTGGGCCGAGGGAAAAGTGATTGTGTGGGCCGGAGCTGGGCCAGAAAATTTTTGCTATGTGGGTACACGAGAGACAGAGATTTGTTTAAATACTTTCTTTGAACCGACTCTAAAAAATGACAAACCAAAAAATTAATTTATCTTCACTGTAAAAAAAATCTGTAGAAATTACAGTATTACTGGCAGCTGCTTGCCAGTAACTTACTGTAGTTTTAAATTTATGTTATTTACTGGCAACAGTTTGTTCAAAGTTAAATGAACATTAAACATTAACAAGTCTTTATCTTTACAGAATAAAACTAAAATAACAGCCTCATGCAAACCATTATGGGAACCAAAATCTGAAGGAAAAAAAAAACAGAAAAAGGTTGATGAAGATTTCTGGTTCCCAGAATGCTTTGCATTAGATTGTTATTTTATAGTTTTATTCTGTAAAGACAAAGACTTGTTAATGTTTAATGTTCATTTAACTTTGAACAAACTGTTGCCAGTAAATATACATCAATTTAAATCTACAGTAAGTTACTGGCAAACAGCTGCATAACTACAGCAATTTTTTTACAGTGTTCGTAAAAGCGTTTTTTAACAGAAATGAGCTCTATATTTCCAGCACTGTTAAACAAATCCTTCAATTTAGTTCATAGAGAAGCTGAATGAATATTGATGAGGGTTTATTGCTGTAATCAGACATTGATTAAATGTGTGAATGTGTGCAAATTAGAGACAAAGGAATAGTTTGCAATTCAGAGATACAGGCATTTAACTTAAAAACTGAAATAAATCAAATCTCCATAATTATGCAATTCATTCTGAGACTCCAAAAATGTCCATATCGTCCTTAATTTGGAAGCGAAACACTAAAGGCTCTTTGGCCAATTGTCCGTCATCATCCATTTCAGCCTGTGAAAGTTGAAGAAGGGCTTTTTCCTGGTCTTTCTCTTTCAATTTCAGAAATCACGGCTCTTCCACTAAACCTCTTAAGACTTTAGGTTGTTTCTCAGCCGTTCGACTGCAGTGTAACCGTGTCTGTTATCCGTGGC
Organism: Rhinichthys klamathensis goyatoka; assembly: GCF_029890125.1. NCBI lineage: Eukaryota > Metazoa > Chordata > Actinopteri > Cypriniformes > Leuciscidae > Rhinichthys > Rhinichthys klamathensis. The sequence goes on along the minus strand of NW_026607002.1, from coordinate 2,800,839 downwards.
TCCTTAAAATGGGATGAAATGTTGGAAGTGTCTTTAACAATAGCCTACCTTGTGCTGTAGTCAGGAATAACAAAGTTGTGAAATTCTGTTTTTCTTATGTCTATATTTGAGACATAAATCATACGCTGTCATTGATTAAATGTATTTTTCACACTGAGCTTAACTCCGGGTTATCGTCGATCTAAACACCGCTTTTAACCCGGTTAAAGTAACGTTTCACGCTTGTATATTTACATGCTTTAGACAGTCACTGCACAGCATATTTGCAGTAGCGTACCGTGGGGTTTCAGTCAGGGCCTTTAGTAACAAGTTTATTTGTAAAGCACATTTTTAACACACATGTGATTTTAGTATCGCTTTCTCTGGCAGCGCAAAATCAAACATAAATATCTTGCCCTTGTGGAGGATAAAATTCGCTCTTCAGACCATTTACAAGAAAACATGAAGATATCAGAAAAGAGATCGTTTGTCTATTTTCTGCTCATCCATTTCATCACCACCGCGACTTTTTTTAGGGCTTATAGTGGATCAATTAAATGAAATTAAACTAATGAAATTATTATTTTAAAGATAAAAATGTCTCCTGACACTATTAAAGTCACACTAGTTTTGTACTTTCATTTAAATTACATACAAACTAAAGTAATGTTATTTTTATAATAATTTTACAGCAAATGTTTTTGCAAAATGTTTCAGCAAATCGGATGAGGAATGGTTGGCTCTCCACAGACGCGACCGCCCTGAAGCGGCACTAAAAGACGATTTAAAACTTTCACAGAGACCTCAAACAGAAGACACAAAGCCTTTCTTTAAAGTGAATATCGTTTTGTATTAATTTTATCTTAATTTTAATCAATGTTTCATCAACCAATCGCCTGGATTTAATAAATAAGAAGTAAAAGCAGACAATTATAGATAATCACGACACGGAGGCGCCGGCGCGTGAACTGGAGCGCGTCTCATAAATATACCGAAACTCAGCGTATAAGTATAGCCTACTTCACAGACCTGAAAAATATATCTAAATTAAAATGTCTACTTGTAAACAGAACAATTCAAAACGAAAGAAAATAGACTGCTCTCTGCTTATCAAATGAAATGTGCATTTCTCTCTGACGCACTCATAGCCATACTGCGAAGATCGCGAGTCAGCATCGTCAACTTCATCTTTATTAATAAACAATTAAAATGTCTCCTTGCTATATTTGACATATTCATAATCATTGCTTTTGCCGGTTCTTTGTGACAGCTTTTAGGTGCTTTATCGGCAGTGCCGCCACCCTTACACCCGCCACCCTTACATGTTACATGAACGCGTCACCACTGCACCAAAAACATGATTGCGTGATGAAAACATGAAAAATACCACCTAAACATAGCCTAACTATTTAGAAAGAAAACACAGAACGAATAGCCTAATGCGCATACGTCCATCTCGCGAATGTATAGTCTTCTGTATAGTCTCGAAGGACACGAAGGAGATCGGAAACAGAATCGATAAGAGGTATGAAGGCAACGGCCATAGCTCAGTTCACTAACATCGCGCTCACAACCGCCAAAATTTCAAACGGTTGATGACATCAGCGGGGGCTAGCGCCGACACATCGCTGGCCCCCTGGGGTGTTCTGTCACTGAGCATCAAATTTGATTGGCTAATGATACACGTCAGTCAAAGTTATCATCAAATGGAAAATGTCAGTTTCAACGGAAGGCTAGCTATACTACTAGTGCTGGTCCACGGAGCTGTGATGTGTTTAGATGACATTTGGCGAATCCAGCTCAGCCTCACAAAAAATAACCACATTCTTTCTGGAAATATAATCGTAAAAATGAACAAAAAAAAACACAAGCTCAACTCTTGTCACAGCAAGAGTTGAGCTTGTGGGTTTTTTTTTTTCATTTTTACGATTATACGCTTTATTTTGGTTCACCTAACCCTAACCAGACCATATAAGAAAAACGTTGTCAATATACCTACCCCACCATACAATCTTATTAACATATTCATTCAAACTCGAATAGACAAATGTTTCTTCCCAGAGACCCATAAACAAATTTGAATAATTTGGTGCAAAGCAAGCTCCCATTGCTGTACCTTTTATCTGCCTAAAGAATTTGTTTTGGAATAAGAAAACATTGTTAGTTAGTGTCCATTCTGTTAGTTTCAAGATAAACTCTGCTGGGGGCATCTGTTCTGGTGGTCTCTTCTCCAAATAATGCGCCAATGCCTTTAAACCTTCTTTGTGATCAATGTTTGTATATAATGACTCAACGTCCATCGCCACTAGAAAGGCAGTACCAATATTTTTCATTTCTTTGATCTTATTTAACACAAATGTGCTGTCTTGGATAAAGGAGGGCAAGTCTATTACAAATTGCTTAATATGGAAATCAACAAACTTGGATGCCGGTTCAGTCACTGACCCATTGCCACTTATGATTGGCCTTCCTGGTGGATTCTCCAAGTTCTTGTGTATTTTCGGAAGCATGTAAAAAGAAGCAATTCTTGGGCATTTACATTGTAGGAAATCATGTTCTTTTTTAGAAATCCAGTCTTCACTTTTTGCATGTTTAAGCATCTCCTCTAGTTCACTCTTAATTTGTTCTATTGGATTAGATGGTAAAGGCTGATAGTACTCACGGTTATCCAGTTGACGCATGGCCTCGGTGATATACTGGTCTCTGCCCCACACTACCACTGCTCCTCCTTTATCTGCTCTTTTGATGATGATTTCGTTGTTAGTTGACAGACATTTTAATGCTTCTTTTTCATCCTTTGACAGGTTGTAATTCTGTTGAGTTTTTTTACCAGGTGTGAAGAGTTTATTCACTTCATATGTAACTTTTGTAGAAAAAGTATTCAGAGTCGCATTGTTTATATAGGGCATAAACGTTGACTTGGGCCTAAAGTGTGTCTCTTGGGAGTGAACAGCTGTTTCGCTATAGTTGGTATAATGCCACACTTTTAGCTGAAGGTTGCGGTAAAATTTAAATAAGTCCACTTTAGTTTGGAACTCCTTAGTTGGGTTTGTAGGTGCAAAGGTAAGGCCTTTTGATAGAACTGAAATCTGGCTGTTTGAAAGTGATATACCAGAGATATTGATTACTTCTTGTTTATCTTCCTCATGCTCCTGACTTTTGGATGGATTGCCTCGTCTGGTCTTACGCCTCTTCGTCTCAGTACTCTGTTGTCTTTTTTGGGTCTGGTGCCTAAAAAATCACCAGGAGGAAGGCTATCATTTGCAGAGTGGTCGTCATCGCTACTTGGCAGTTGAAATGATACAGTTCTTATCCTTTGTATCTGTGCATTTCGATTATGTCCTTGCCTCCACATGTAGACTTTCTCTCTCTTGTAGTCTGATTGGTCTCTCTTGAATTTTGCTAGTTTCTCTTGTTTGATGTGTCGCTGTAATTTATCTAATCCTTCTTTAATCTCTTTTTCAAAAGGGAGTTCCTGATCCTTATATTTTGTAGAAATCTCTTTTTTAATTGAAGTTATTTCTTTCTCTGTTGCATATTTCTGCTTCTTAGCTTCTTCGATCAGCAGTAGCATAAGGTCTAAGGAACACTTATTCAAAATAGCTTCCCATTTATTCTTAAACTCTGTATCACCAAAGCCAAACGATGGAAATTTCTTAATCCTCAATCCTCTTGGGATAATTTTTTCTCTCCAGTAATCTGATAATGTAGTCATATGCATCTGTAATTTCAATTCTTTTTCTGAAAGTTTCTTGAGATCTAAAAATATTTTCTTTGCATCTGCAGTCTCTGTGTCTTTCTGGTCAAACAATGTCTCTGAAACAATGATATTCTCACCCTATTCTTTGGAGTAGGAAAAAGATCCTGTTGCCATTTTTCAGGGTGAAGAGTAAAACAGGTCCCAACGTTCACTGAACGGAGCTACTGTTAAGGACGATCCCTCAAGATCCTTCTACTTATGTCCACAAATGAGTTACTAGGAGTGCTACTTGGGTGTTGAGAGGTGTGTTTGTAGCGCTTACTCTCTGGCTATTAACCTAATGCAATCTTTGGACCAGCGTTTCAGAAGAATCAGATTCGCTACTGAGAAAGATGCCACAACAACGGTGAACACTCGTTTGAACACCCACTGTATTTTCAAGTGAATGACAACAGGTGACTTACATTGGTTGATAAACAAATAAAATGAAATAAAATAAATAAAATAAAATGTAAATATGTATTTCTTCAGATCTCCATTTTTCTCTTTGAATTTCAACAAGTAAACCCCAAATAAACAATATGTAAACCAATTGGACAACAATATTTTTTCAATTCAATTCAGAATGTTCAGTCTTGGTGAAGAGAGTTTCTAAAAAGAAAAATCTGTAGAAAACGTAAGTGTCCTTTATCTGTTGGTAATGGGGAAAAAATATGTCCATCCGAGAAAAACAAAAGATGAGGAAAGGTATTCTTTTTCCTACCAGTCGCAGTTCAAATTAGTGCAAATACTTGATTTCCTCAATTGAAAGATCCAAGAACAAACTCAAGGGAGGCTCGCCAGTCCAAACCCTCATCAGAACCACTGGAAGAAGGCCGGGACAAATCCAGTATACACGGCGAATTTGGAAGACAGAACAACAGAAAAAAAACCTGACCAAGGAGATCGTCAAACTCACAGAAAATTCCAGACTGGTACAGGTACAGCACGTCCCATTAAAATCGTTCTCTTTACCATCAATCCATCGACAGAATTAATCCAGAAGATTATTTTCTCTTTGTTTCTGTTTCCCAAGGCGTCGTAACACCGCGCTCTTCAAGCATCCGTGCACGAGAGAGAGAGCTGCCTCTAACTTCACGCACAAACCTCGTGCGAAACCCGGAAATCAATTTTTCCGCTGCGCCAGATTCTGCGCTCGCATTGGCTCATCTCAAATTCAAAACTCATCACCATTGGTCACAGTATTACCCAAATGAAAATATACGTTCGTATGAAATTAATATTTTTCTTTTATAAAGTTACTACTTTTGAATAGTTTTCAATAATTCTCCCATCATTATATCATTATATTAATAACAATAAAAACAATATTCTCTGTTACTCCCTGGTAACCTTGGTTAAACTTTCCCCTCCTGAATCTAAGCACGTCCCTGTGCTTGGGAGTGGCTAAGTCACACAAGTGAAGCTGCATTGGATCCAGAATTGCTGTATTTATTATAATCTGATTCCTCAACTGGCTCAGAAAGTGCAGAGCTCAATCCTTGCAATAAAGACTGAATGACTGAAATCAATGGATTTCCCAGCCGTGCATATTGCAGCTTGTTTGGTGGTCTACTCTGTCTTTTTGAACGTCTTGGACCCATGTCTCCTGCATCATCCTCCACAGTTGGAATGTCCAGAAATTGTCTGACTGGGGGTAAATCAGGATGAAAAGTGGTGTTCTCTACATGTGCATCAGGTACAATTTCATTCACCACTTCAAATGATTCATCAGATAACTCACTTGATTCATTACATTCTTCTTCTGAGATTACTTTAGCTAATTCCTCTTCACTATTCCTTTCAGGTTCAACCTCAGAGGTGCACGTTTCTGTTTGATGAATCGCAGGTGAGTTTCTCTCTACTCCATCACTGATTGAATTTTGTTCTACAGGTGAATCACCTCTTAACGGATCCAGGACAACAGATGGTGAATTCTCAGACTGAACTTGAGGTACGTTCTTTGTAATCAATGAACTTTCTGAGTGATGAATTGGTCTTGCTTCCGAAACAACTCTAGTAGTGAACTCCAAGGACTCTTCAGGTACATCAAAGTGAACAGATTCGCTCTCAGATTCAGAATGACTATACCCCATCTCTGCTTCAGCAACATCCTCATTTCTGGACTGGGCTCTTGTCCTAGGCCTACGATGTTCTTTTTGCTGGACAGATTCTTCAACTGCAGTGCTGGGCAAGAACCCACAGGGCAGAAGTAAATCGCGATGCAAAGTACGGACTGGACTTTCTTTTCCTTCTTGGCGAACTGTATACACAGGAATACCACTGCTTTTCTTTAACACAACATAGATGTCAGGTTCCCATTTGTCCGCTATTTTGTGTTTTCCTCTTAGCCGGACATTCCTTACTAGGACTCGATCACCTATGTCCAGAACGGAGGCAACTACATTCCTATCAAATCTCCTTTTGTTTCTCTCCGCTACCTTCATGGCGTTGCGAGTTGCGAGCTGGTAACTCTCCTCCAACCGTTCCTTCAGAGATTTTACATACTGTGAGTGAGACTGGAAGGAGTCATTGACTGGAAGTCCAAAAGCAAGATCCACGGGCAATCGAGGCTGGCGTCCGAACATCATTTCGTAAGGCGAGTACCCCGTAACATCGTTTTTTGTGCAGTTGTATGCATGCACAAGCGGTTTAACAAATTCCTTCCAGTGGGCCTTCTTGTCATTCTCCAGGGTTCCCAACATTTGCAGCAAGGTCCTGTTGAACCGCTCCACTGGGTTTCCCCTTGGATGATAGGGGGTCGTCCTCACTTTACGGATACCCGCGACTTTGCACAGCTCTTGAATGGTTCGTGATTCGAAATCTGGTCCCTGATCACTATGCAATTTTTCAGGAAAGCCATAGTGCAGTAAGAATTGATCCCAGAGACATCTGGCCACAGTCCGAGCCTTCTGATCTTTAGTAGGAATCGCAATGGCATACTTTGTAAAATGGTCGGTAATGACCAATATATCCTTCGCGTTGCTACTGTCTGGCTCTACCGACAAAAAGTCCATACAGACCAGCTCCATGGGCCTGCTGGTCTGTATGTTCACTAAAGGAGCTGCTCTTTGTGGTGGAGATTTCCTCCGAATACAATGCTCACAGGTTTTGATTTTTCTCGCCATAGCATCAGCCATTTTGGGCCAATAGAACCGGTAGCGAAGGAGGTCAAGAGTTCGCTCGAGCCCTAGATGGCCCATGTCATCATGTAAACTGGTGAGCACCATCTTTCGAAGATTCTTGGGTAACACTAGTTGGCTCAACGCTCTACCTTGATCCATTCTTTTCCGATACAACACGCCATTCTTAACTTCAAGCTTATTCCACTCTCTCATCCACATTGCCATAGTAGGTGACTGGGACTTCCTACCAAGGGGTTTTTCACCAGACTCTAGGTACTCAAGGACCACCTTCAACTCTGGATCCGCTCATTGCTGGGCTGCTAAATCTTCCTCAGAGAGGTGAGGGATCACAGGTAAGCCATTTTCATATTCTTCTTGGAATTCTTGAGGCAATGCACCAGCATCCATCGTCAAGGACTCCACTAAAGTCATCAAGACAGGGTGATGCTCATCCTGTGCATGGCTAACCTGATGTTTCTCACACACCGCCTTCATTGCTTCTGGAAGGATCAGAGACAGATTTTCGTCGATTTCAGCTAGATGATTCAGAGTGAATTGTTTAATTCTCTCCTGTTCTTTTTGAGACTCCAGATCATTCAACAGTTGACCATTTGGACGCCTGGACAGCCCATCAGCATCCTGGTTTTGGGTTCCTGCTCTGTAGTGGATCTTGAAATTATAGGTTGATAACCCAGACAGCCATCTATAACTGGTAGAGTCCAATTTGGCCGAAGTCAGGATATAAGTTAAGGGATTACTGTCGGTTACAACAGTAAACTCAGACCCGTACAAATAGTCGCTGAACTTTGAGGTAACCGCCCACTTGAGGGCCAGAAACTCAAGTTTATGAGCAGGATATCTGGCTTCACTCTTAGTTAGTCCTCGACTAGCATAAGCAAGGACCCTCAAATGGCCTTCTTGTTCTTGATATAAGGCGGCACCTAAGCCTATGGTGCTGGCATCAGTATGTAATACATATGGCAATCTAGGGTCAGCGTATCCCAGAACTGGAGCAGTTGTTAATTTCTCCACAATTGTCTCAAACGCCTGCTGACAAGAAACATCCCATCTGTCTCCCAGCTTTTCCTTTGGATCGTAGTAATGACGATTTGTGTCTTTACACTTTCTTCCTTTTCGAATTGGAGGGTATCCAGCCGTGAGGTTGTTAAGTGGCTTGACTATTTTAGAAAAGTCTTGAACGAACCTTCTATAATACCCGGCGAATCCCAAGAATGATTTCAGTTCCTTGAGTGTTTGTGGCCTTGGCCAGGTTTTGATGGCCTCAATTTTCACTGGGTCTGTTTCTACACCGTGCTGAGAAACAATATGTCCCAAATATCGCACTGAAGTCTGAAAAAATTTACATTTTTCAGGCAAGAGTTTCAAGCCATATTCCTTCAGACGGTTAAGGACCTGCACTAGTCGATGTTCATGCTCTTCAAGGGATTCTGAAAAAATGATAAGGTCGTCTATGAAAACAAGTACCTCTTTTCGATTCAGATCACCCATACAGCGCTCCATGAGCCGTTGAAAGGTACTGGGAGCATTTGTAATCCCTTGCGGCATTCGGTTAAACTCCCAGAATCCTTGCGGGCACACGAAGGCTGTCTTGTGTTTATCCGCTTCCTCCATCTCGATTTGGTAGTACCCCGACTTCAGATCCAGAACGGAGAACCACTTTGAGCCGGTTAAAACGGAAAACACCTCTTCCAAGTTGGGAAGCGCATAGGCGTCCTTTATTGTCTGGGAGTTGAGTTTTCTGAAGTCAATACAAAGGCGTACTGAATTATCCTTCTTCCTCACCACCACAATAGGGGAGGCAAAGGGAGACTCAGATTCTCTAATAATTCCAGCAGCCAACAAGTCTTGCAGGTGCTTGCGAACAGCGTCGACATCCTGTGGGTGAATGGGCCTAGGTCGATGTTTAAAAGGAGTTTCATCACTGAGTTTGATGTGATGTCTCACTTTATCCGTATGTCCATAGTCCATGTCATGTAAGGCAAACACCTCAGGCATTGTGTGCAGTAACGCTGATATTCGGGTCCTCCACTCTGCTGGTAAAGGGGAATCACCAAAATCAACTTTTATCGGTGAGCTGCCGGAGTTCAATTGAATATGAGAAGCATCATGTCTTGGCTGCGTCTCCATCACGTGGTGAACAGTGTACATTTCGGCGATCACAGCTTTTGGTGGAACAGCTATGTCATTCTGGGTGTCATTTCTCACCACTACAGGTAAAGTAAAGGAGCGCTTAGCAGGCAAAGTGTACAGTCCACTAGCCACTAATAATCCACCTGGCATAGAAGACATTTCTGGCTGCCCTAATGTTGTCAAGCTCTCAGGAGAACAGCGACTTAGATTAACAACTCCATCAAGAACAGCTACACTCCCTGCTGACACAACTTTTGGAGTAGTCCCCTCCAACGTTACACATCCCAGAACTTCAGTGCTCATTTGTTTATGTCTGACATCAAGAATTTTGAGAACTGCTTGATATCCATTAAAAGCTGGATTGAGGTTTCCTGGACCTTCTTGAGCATGGTTTGCATAAAGAGCATCAAGGGAGTTCGTTCCCACTAGGACCTGGGGGATGTGAATCAAATCAGGGACCACTAGGGCTAACGTGGTAACTTCTGATTTTTCTCCCAAGAACTCTGAAGGGAATGTCAGAGTGAGCTCTACATAGCCCAAGTAGGGGACTGACTGTCCATTTGCTCCCTCTACAAGTAAAGACTCAAGTGACTTCATATGATGTTTCGACAGATGATTTTGGTAAAAGGAAAGCGGAATGGTGGTTACTTGGGAACCTGTGTCTATCAAACAATTCACTGGAACTCCTTCAATAACCAACTGGGCAGTACATTTCATTCCAACCAATCCTCTTGGTAGATTTCTCTGAATTACTTCATGACACTTGTTGAATGCTTTTCTAGGTTTGTTAGGGCATGTGGGTCTTCCCTCAGTTTCCATACGCCCTGCTACAGAGACTGATTGGAGTTTAACCTTTGGGATGCAACTCTGTTTTTTAGATCCCACTGAGCCTGTTTCTCCCTCAGCTGATGTCGTTTGCTTTCTACTTTGGCAGGATCTGGATCATTTTCACAGTTTACGGCGATATGACCGTCTTCTCCGCAACGAAAACAGTAGCTTGGACGGGGTCTAGTTGGGGTCAATCCACTACTACTGCCTGAGTCACTTTCTTGTCTAGTTCGCTTGGACTGTGAAGTCGTGGAAGGAATCCTGAACCCAGATGTTCTTCCTGGCTGATGCTTCTGTGAATCTGAGATGGTTAGTTGAGCTTTCAATTCTGCAACTTGTCTAGTTCAGCAATTTCCTCAGCCTCTGAGCTTCTGTTCTGGACCTTCGGAGAGACTGCAGATTCCACAGCTTGAACCTAGGCTCGTAGTTTTTTAGCGAAGTCACATCCATCACTTTGGAACAAGCGGGCTGGCACTTCTGTTGAGTTAATGGTTGCATGGAGGCAAGTTGAGCATGAATTTCTGATATTTGCTTTCTCATGGAGTCTATTTCAGGGGCTGCTCCGCTGGCTACCTCATGGGAGTGAGCAGACAACTGATGAGCTGCAGCTCGTGTTTTGGAAGGGGCTACACCTTGTTTAGTCATCCCAAAATGACTCCTCATCCGATCCTCTTTTGAAGCTCTCCTGTCTTCCTCCGTTCTGACAGACACTACTAGTTCAGCGAAGGTAGGTGGGTTATTCGTTCTCCTTTCCAGCTGAAGATTGACAATTAAGTCGTGATCCCAGCACCCACGACAGAACTGCTTCAGCAAACTGCGGTCACGCTCCTTCTCTGCAATGCCACCTCTCCTCACTGTTGCACTTAACATCACTTGTAATCTATGCAGGTAGCTGGAAGGCTTTTCTCCCTGATTCTGCAACATCGTCATGAACTTTGCCAGCAGCTCCTCCCCATATTCCACTGATCCATACACTGACTCCAACAACTCCAAATATACGGAGGGCGATGATTGTGGGCTAACGTGTTTGATTACGTCAGCAGCAGGTGGAAGCAAGCTGTCTAGGATTCTTCTTGTACGAGACAAGTCTGAAACAGATGGATCATCCAGTAGGAATTTCACACTTGCTCGCCATGTGTCGAAATCTGGCTCATTGGGTGGACGTGGGATTTTCCCTGAGAAAGATCTGAGACGTAGGGAAATATGCTGGGCTGTCACATCACTTGTCCTCACAACATGCTCAACCACGACTCTTTGCACACCAGGAGGATCTATCATATCCATAGTCAGAACTGGATGTGACATCCCTGTGGTTGAAGGATTGTTACTTCCACCAGTATTAGGTACAGTGTTGTTCTCATTCTCCTTGGACAGGTTTTGAGTTTTCTGGGATTCACCACTCAGCAATGGAGAAACGCTTGGTGAGAAAGTTCCATCTCTACTTTCTCCCATCCTATGTGATGTGGCGGGTGACCCACGGCCATTGAAGGAACTGGAAGTGCTGAGTCCCCGAGTTTGGGAGTCTGCTATATGACAGCTGGGCAACTGCTCAGTGGTAGAGCCAACTGATCTCATCTTTACTAGCTCCTCTTGAAGCACTTCTTCAAAGGATCTGCCAGTAGCATTAGCAATGGCTTTCAATTCTGCCAAATAACCCTTAGTAGAATCATCTTTAACTACAGGGGTATATACGCTGCTTAGGGCACGCACAGTGAATATGACATCTGAATCTGAAGTGCTAACAATACTCAAAGGCAACAGAAGCTTCAGGGTTGTCATTGCAGAGCTATGTGCAAACTCTATTATAGCCTGCCGATGAAATTCAGATGTTGGGTCATCAATAAGCAGTGTACGATTAATGCTGCCATACCGTACAAGCCATGCTTCCAAGTTTTGGTCAGATTCACTCAGTGTTATGCCACCAACTATGACAGCATTGGAAACATTCACATTTTCTCGTTCCACTATATCCATACTGTTAACACTGGGATAGCTTGTTTCACAGTAGGAATTCTATTTGTTTTGTCGTACTGAGAAGTCACTGTTGTTGTTAGGCAATCAATCTCCTGGCCTGGCTCGCCAACTTTTTGTAGCGCTTACTCTCTGGCTATTAACCTAATGCAATCTTTGGACCAGCGTTTCAGAAGAATCAGATTCGCTACTGAGAAAGATGCCACAACAACGGTGAACACTCGTTTGAACACCCACTGTATTTTCAAGTGAATGACAACAGGTGACTTACATTGGTTGATAAACAAATAAAATGAAATAAAATAAATAAAATAAAATGTAAATATGTATTTCTTCAGATCTCCATTTTTCTCTTTGAATTTCAACAAGTAAACCCCAAATAAACAATATGTAAACCAATTGGACAACAATATTTTTTCAATTCAATTCAGAATGTTCAGTCTTGGTGAAGAGAGTTTCTAAAAAGAAAAATCTGTAGAAAACGTAAGTGTCCTTTATCTGTTGGTAATGGGGAAAAAATATGTCCATCCGAGAAAAACAAAAGATGAGGAAAGGTATTCTTTTTCCTACCAGTCGCAGTTCAAATTAGTGCAAATACTTGATTTCCTCAATTGAAAGATCCAAGAACAAACTCAAGGGAGGCTTGCCAGTCCAAACCCTCATCAGAACCACTGGAAGAAGGCCGGGACAAATCCAGTATACACGGCGAATTTGGAAGACAGAACAACAGAAAAAAAACCTGACCAAGGAGATCGTCAAACTCACAGAAAATTCCAGACTGGTACAGGTACAGCACGTCCCATTAAAATCGTTCTCTTTACCATCAATCCATCGACAGAATTAATCCAGAAGATTATTTTCTCTTTGTTTCTGTTTCCCAAGGCGTCGTAACACCGCGCTCTTCAAGCATCCGTGCACGAGAGAGAGAGCTGCCTCTAACTTCACGCACAAACCTCGTGCGAAACCCGGAAATCAATTTTTCCGCTGTGCCAGATTCTGCGCTCGCATTGGCTCATCTCAAATTCAAAACTCATCACCATTGGTCACAGTATTACCCAAATGAAAATATACGTTCGTATGAAATTAAATTTTTTTTTTTATAAAGTTACTACTTTTGAATAGTTTTCAATAATTCTCCCATCATTATATCATTATATTAATAACAATAAAAACAATATTCTCTGTTACTCCCTGGTAACCTTGGTTACATGTTCCTTTGGTGCTCTTCAGTTTGGAGATCCAAAATGTTTCCCAAATAAACAGTAATTCTGAGGCACTTAAAAGGAATATAAGTTTTAAAAGCCTTTATTTAAACTTGGCTATCCATTAAAAAACATATGCCAACATGTTTCAACAAGAAGCACTCCTAGTAACTCATTTGTGGACAGTCGGTCATTAGTCTTTGGTCTGCCACAAAAAAACAACATTAAAATCATGAACTCAAATGTCATTGTGAAAAAAAATGTAGATGATTTGCTTTGTAACTGACATCAGACATTAGGACGAAGTATTTTTTGCACACAGTGACACGACCAATCAATCACTCCTTTACGACTGGCTGCACATTCACTGTCCTCGCAGTTGCTGCTGCGCTCTCTACAAAAAAGTCTGTTTTTAATGTTTTATCAGACAATAACTACTCAAGATTTTGCTTTTGTATAATATTCGGGACAATTAGGGCCAATTCAGGATTCGGGACAACAGCTTAGATTTCGGGACTGTCCCGAATTTCTCGGGACGTCTGGTCACCCTAGAGACGACACAAAATCAGCTTAAACAAAAGTTCCATTTTATTACTTTTTTTTTTTTATTGTTAGTCAAAATACATGGTATAACCAGTGTAAGAACTTACATAACATGAAACCTTCTTTCTTAACTACTAGATAGCAGCTGTAGAACAAGTCACTGCTGAATTGCCACAGACACATTCACTTTTCCTGAGCAATTTCATCTTCTCTCAGTGATGTCAACTATTGTTGACATTGTTTCACACATGCCTCATATGTTCAATGCAAATAATTAAACTCCACAAAGAAACAAAACACATCCCTTCATAATTTTATGGCAACACTAGTTTTTTTAAATATAATTTTATCTGTATGAGATGACCATGCACTGCTTGAGCCAAGTCAAGTCAAGTCAAGTCAAGTCATCTTCATTTATATAGCGCTTTTAACAATGGAGATTGTTTCAAAGCAGCTTTACAGAGATAAACATACAATTTATGGTAACAGAGATTGTTTTGGCTTTATAGCGATTTTGAATAATGTTATTTCCAGCTAAAGTTGGTTTTGATTGATTCACTTTCAGCAAAATTATCATTTGTTATTACATTAGGGTCCACTAAGACGACGGCGTTCTCTCTAAACAGACTTTAAACGCGAAACCTGTGGCCTGATGGCGTTCACATGCGCATTAAAAATTGATTCTATAGCTATATTCGTTTGAATATGTGTGCGCAGGTTTGTAATTTCCCTACAAACCATGCCTAAACAAACTACTTGTCTTGCCTATAAATTTGATACAGAATTTTATTTTATCACTTCGGGGTACGCGAACCGGATTTTCAACAACGCTTTATCTGTAGAGGGGGAAAGGGATCCTCCATAGGGAGAGGATAGTTGACACTTCAGCACTGCATTGTCATCGGTTCCAGGCGAATCTCCTTCGTCAGATCTGGATACGGCCTGGATCCGGCAGGCTGCGGGAAAACCTCGGGATAAACAAAGACACTAATATTAGCGTAGATGCCTTGAGCGATGACACTGACACGAGTATTTTCACATTGTTGCTTTACTGTTCAGTTCATCTTGTATACAGTAACACTCAGTGTTTACTGCGCATGTGCAACACAACAGAGGATCAATACAGGTGTCGGAAGAACAACACATGCAACACTTAAGCACTATTCGCACGGGATGAGTATTACCTGGTGACCTCTAGTCATTTGTAATAATTGCGGAGGTTGTCTGTGATCTTAATCCCGTGCGAATCGGCCATGTCTGTAATTTGTAAAGTAAAAATCCCCCCGCAAATGACCTACCATATTTCGCCGAACACCGAGGTCCTGTGATAATATTAATCCAGTGCGAATATAATGCAATAAAGAACCATTTTAATCTTCCTGTATTAAAGGTAATTCCATCTTTTGCGTATTTACAAGTTATGGATCTGAACTTTGCTCACTTAGACAACTTCGGACAATGCTTTTTCTCATGTCGCTGTAGAGTAGATAAATGGCTGAAACTCTTCTCACATGAAGAGCACTGGTGCGGTTTCTCTCCAGTATGAACTCTCTCATGCTTTCTCAGGTTTCCTGACAGAGTGAAACTCTTTCCACAGTGTGAACACTTGTACGGCTTCTCTCCAGTATGAACTCTCTGGTGTGATTTTAAGTTGCTGGATGAAGTGAAGGTCTTTCCACAGTCAAAGCACACATAAGGTCTCACACCAGTATGAATACGCTCATGCTCTTTTAAAGATCCAAGTTGTGAAAAACTCTTTCCACATACAGAACAAAAGTGAGGCTTCACACCAGAATGAACATTAAGGTGTTTTCTTAAGCCTGATTCAAAAACAAATGTTTTATCACACTGATCACAGCTGAATGATCTCAATCCAGAGTGACATCGCAGATGATAGTTGAGAGCGCGTTTGGATGTGAAACTCTTTCCACACTGAGAGCAGGTGAACGGTTTTTCTCCAGTGTGAATAATCATGTGTTTGTTAAGATTTCCTTTCTGAATGAAACTCTTTCCACACTCAGAACAGGTGAAAGATCTTTTGACTCCAGATTTTCCAGCTTGTTTTTGTGTGACATTCTCTTCAGTCTTTGAAACGACTGCATTTCCTTCTTCATTTTTGAAATGATGAGGTTTTTGTAACAGATGTTTGTCTTCATTTTTATATGTCAGTTTTCCTTCTTCATTTGTGAAATGATGGTGTTTGTCTTCATTCACTTCCATCCGGTCTGAAACCAACATAAATTCAATTTAACAAATTTGACAAATGAGAAACAAAGAAATAAAGTTAAATCTTAATTTAGCACAAATCTAGTTTACTTATGAGTCTCCTAGTATCTAGTTTTAGATGTATAGTTATATATCAGTTTTCATCTAAATTGAAGAGAATGAAGGAAATCACCAACCTATTTGTTCCTCTGTATCTTCATCTTTTATTCTGCAGGGTTCTTCCTTAATCTCCATCTTTACAATAGTATGTCCGTAGTTTCTCCTGGAGTAATTCCTCCTGCTTGCTTCTTCTTCTCCTGTGGGAAGATGGGAATATTCCCCAGCATTTAAACTCTCATGAACGGCTGTGGGAGCTTCACTGACTGAAGGAGTGAATTGTGGTCGTTGTTGCTCATTTAGCAGATGATCATCACACTTACAATCACTCGAGATTATCCAGGTGCAAATGTTTTGCTCAAATAGTCGTTTAGAAACAATTCCATTTTTTTTGAGACATCAGAACACAATATATGAAACAAAAAAATCATGTCTTTTAAGTTTAAATGAAAAAGAAATAAAAGTATTGAAAAACCAACATGACATCATGACTTTGCGTAAACATACACACCACTTTCAAGTCAAGTGGCGTGTTATCTATACGCATTTTGAGCTATCCGCGTGTATGTCCACGCCGAAACGAACCGTCATCTTTTGCGTGTAAGTCTACGCCGTTAAATGTCCGTGTGATTCCGCGTGTGTGTCTACGCCGTTAAATGTCCAAACGAAACGAAGCAAAATGTAGATCTACATCTGGGGAGCGATATTTTTTTTCCTAGGATGGTAGGGAAAGACTCATAAATAGTATTAACCCCAGTGACGGGTAGGTTTAGGGACGGGGTTGGGGTAGGTCATATATTTATATATACAGTAATGTAACGTTAAGTCAACGGCGTTGATAAACACGCTGAAAAGCGATTATGCGCGTTGATAGCACGCCAAAAATGGAAATACGAATTGGCGTGTGATACATACGCCATTTCATGAGATCAGTCTGGAAAAACTAATAATAACATATATGTGCACACATCTAAATTGATGTACAGCCTGGGCAGCCTATAATTGAAGATGTGAAATTCTCTAACAAATGTCTTACATTGCCTTCCCTGGAGGATTTATATATAACAAAAAGGACTGATAAATATGAAATGTTTATGGACGATCTCTTAGTTGCCCAGCTCCAGAAAGACCACGCCAAAACCCAACACAAAGCCAAGAAAAAGGACAAAAGGAAGAAGAAGTCGACCATTGACCCTGCAGCACGACCTGATATGGCAGAGCAGGAAGATGATAACCACAATTCGGAAAATGGAACAACTGAACAAACAACTGATGCATGTTGTAAAAAAGTTTGTGTTAATGAGTCAACTTAAATGTCCCAGATGTGAAATGTTAGATGTGCAGGAGAAAGTCGCATCTCTAGAGATGCAACTTTGCCCTGCTGTCTGAAGTGTTATTTTTAGTTTGCATTGTCTTTCTTTTGCGCTTGCATTGCAGAAGCTAAGCAGGTGTTACAACTGTGACCTTTCTGTATAGATAAGGTAACGCTTTTTAGGAGGCCATTGTGTATATGTAATAGTTGGTAACTATCAGACAGATTGTTTTTTAAAACAGTCCACGGCAATGGTACTATTCCATTAGACCAATAACATATTATTGACAACATTTGATTAATAGTTATGTGATCATGTCCCCGCGAACAATTCTTAATTATTTCACCACATTCCTTGCCTGTTACCCCCAATAATTCATCATCATGGAAAATCAATTTCATTCTATATTTTCCATCCTCCTCTTTCCGTTGTTTCATACCTACTCTTTTTAATCTCAATTTTCTTTTAATATTAAGAACACCTGCCGAACGGTTTCCTGATATTGGGTCACTGCCATTTAGTAGATCACTGTAATCCATCAATTCTCCTCGCTTATCACAAAAGCTGGAATATGCAAAATCGTTATAACCATTGTTGTTGTATTTATATTTGTTTTTGTGATTTTTATCGCCTATTGCTAGTCTGACGCATTTATCCATTATCATCATTTTACTTTCATAGTAACTCTTTAAATCTTCTTCCGTTTTCAACGATTCATTCAACACCATTTTAATTAAATAAACTTCAGTTTCTCTTCGTCGGCTATCTACCTCCCACGATTCCTTTTTATAATTATACTTTACTCGAGGTATTTTTTATTTCTTTGACCATATCCATGGAACAGTTTTATTCAGTTCTAAATCAATTTTGGTTGCGTAATATTTCTCTGCTTCAATTAGTTCCATCGCCAGTCGGTTATCCATATTTGGAGACAATCGTGACTCCAAATATCGTCCGTGCGTCGTTGTTAGCAATACAAAATCACCTTGAGGATTTAACAACTTACTAGATTTTAGCCATTCTTTTATTGTTTTTTCCATTTCAGATTCTCGTTTTATTTGTTCAGTGTCTAAGCTTCGCACTTTTCTTCTCATAACCGTTCCTTTGTTTTTGCACTGGCCTATTTTCCACGGATTAAATTCTTTACTCGTTTTGAATATCCAACATCCCCCTAGTTCTTCGTTTGAACTTGTTCTGCTTGTCGATCCAATAAAATATTTGTACGTTTCATTTTTCCACTGATCAGTAATATAGCTATTGGTCTCATAAATTTCTACTTCTTTACTATACCAGCGCCTCAATTTTACGGTACTTTTAACCTTAACTTTAGGTTCTCTGATTAGGTAATAAAGCAAATCATTATTTCGTTTTTTATCATTCAAATTACCATTTATCCATTTCCAGAAATTTCCATTATTTCTCTCTACTTCACTTTTATTTCTGTTTTCTGTTGCATGTACAATTACATCAAATCCCGAAACATTCTCTCTGTCTACTTGTACTTCGGCTAATATTACTTGGCCAGTTAATATTTCCCATTGTAATACATAACTAACCCGCACTACAGCCAGAACAATTATCCCTAATCCTAGAAAAACCCATAAAAATGTACTTATCCATTTCCAACAATTTCGTTGTTGTTTCAATCTCCTGATGTTTTCTCTCGCTCCTTCCAATTCCTCTGCCAGATCGTCCTTCGCTCTCGCCTTCCCCATTGTCTGAAATCACAGGTTAGTTCTTTGGCTCGGAGACGAGCCGCTTAACACGCCTAAACAGACCTTTCTTGATCACTCTGATTTCGGGTTGTTTCTCATGCAGTTCTTTATCATCATTGGGAAATATGGGGATTCTAGTTTCCAGAAACGCTGTTCTTTCATGTTTCCTCATCCCTATCCAGGGATGTCTGGAAAATCTTGTGATTATGCCATCCTGAAATAGCCCTATGGGTTTCATAACTCTTATGGCCTCCCATATGTATCTTGATGACATAAGTGTCCTATCCTTCGTGCCACATACTACACACGTCCAACTGTTATTTCCATCAAAAGTGCAACTGCACTTTTCAGCTGTCCCACCGGACACACGGAACGAATCTACTCGCATCTTAGGATGGAGTGGCCAACAATTCTTACATATTAGGATGCCTCCTATCTCAATGTGACTATGCTCTTTAACTGTCCACTCTAGGCCCATAGATTTCTTTTCATCAGGGGCCAGAGTAGGCAAAGCCACTGCCTTGTCACAAAGTACACACATATATGGACGGACTCGAACCTCCACAGGTGTGGTCTCAGTTCCTCCGAAGCCCAAAACCCTCTGAAGTTCTGGCTCTAACCATAGCATAGCTTTTGAACCATGTTGACCGTGCTCTACCCTAATCAGCCCTCTCCTGCTTGTGACTCTGATGATTTCTTCCATTTTTTATGTTTTTATTTTTTAATCAGGTCTTTATTTGATTGGATTCCGTTATTTTCTAACTCTACCGTATTTGATCCTGTAATTGCTTTGACTGTGTCTACTGTCCCTGATCCTTGGTTGAATCTCCCTACCTTTTTCCGTCTAGTGATTATCACACTGTCTCCAGGTTTGAATCTCGGGTTCTGCTTTACCTCCTTTTCCCTGGCTGTCACGTAATCACATCTGTTGAGATGTAAAAGACAGGTGTCAACGAGGTTATCCCACTGCCCCAGCTTCTCATTTTTACTGAAAAATTCTTTCACCTCCCGGATAGATCTTTCGGCAATTCCATTTGTCTCTGGTCGATAGGGGATGCTCTTGACCAGCAATATTTTGTTTTCTCTACAGAATGCCTCCACTAGTTTGCCACTAATGTTATGTGCTCCATCTGCTCTGATCGACACCATCTTTCCTTCCCACCTGATCCATTCCTTTAAACACTCAACAACATTTTTTTTCTAGCGCAGCACGCATCGGCCAGACCATCTTTTTCTTAGTGTGGTTGTCAACTGCTAAGAGGAAATAACAGTTTCCTCTTGTGGTTTTGGGCCGAAGAGGCCCGGCGAAGTCGATACTGACCTCTTGACCTCTGTATTCTTTCGGTAGCTCGCTTTCCCGGGCTCCTTTGGCTGTCATAAATTTTCTGCATATTTTACATTCCTTCTTCACTTCCCTATATCTCATTCTCCAATTTGGTATGCTGAGATTTCGGAGTCTAAGTTCCATTGGAATCATGTTATAGCTCGGATGGTTTAACTCATCATGCATTTTTTCAAACAGCTCAGTGACTTCCTGTAGTTTAACTCGCCCTATAAACTTATCTATCTCCCTGTTCCCTTGGGCTGCTTCACTTTCCTGTTTTGTGTGGCTGACTTGGTGATAACAATGTACTGTCACCTTCTCAATCAGCTCAGCTATCTTTTCCCATTGTTCTCTATGTGGCATAGGTTTGTTACGAGCATTATGGAAGCCGTTGACTTTCCATATCTCCAGTTCTTTATTCAAACCGTCAGCTACATACTCCGAATCACATGTCAGGACAATTTCTTTATGTCCTAATTCGACCGCCTTTTCCAAAGCTTTTTGCACCGCAGTGACTTCAGCTAACTGGGCAGTTCCTTCAATTTCTCTACTCTGGGAAGTAATCAGCTGACCATCTTTCTTGACCAAATAACCCCATTTTACCTGGCCTGCTTTCTCACTGCCGTCTGTGAAATATTTAGGCAAATGCTGATGTGCATCATGATACTTGGTCATTTTTTCTTTCCTTTTCAGTTTAATCATTCTCCATTCTAGTTGGTTGTCGCCTAAAATTAAATTCCACTGATCCCATCTCTGGGAATTGATTCTTGCCTGATTCATCACAAGGTTCTTTTTTAGTCTGCTTAGCTCGCCTGCTTGAGAATGAATTTCAATTGGCTGTTCTTTTGCTGTTGCTTTCAGCTGCAATAGCCTTTTCGTCACCGCAGCTAACACTCTTTCAGGACCGTTCTCTTCATATTTCATCATACTCTGTTCCTGTGTATGAGTCAGAAATGCTATGGGGCCTTTCCCATCACGGTTTGATAGTGTCAGGGTAACTTCCTGTTCTGCTTCCCTAACATCAACTATCAGTGGAACCGCTTCGTCTCGCCGCTCTAACTCTCCGCTGTTTAACGCCATCTCAATCAGTTTTATCCTGGCTGTTTCCATCTCATTCGTCCACTGCCATTTTCCCTCTCTTGTGCCCTGATATAGCAGCTTAGCCTCCCTGGAATACTTAGGAATCAGTTCCCTGATAAAATTCAGCGTCCCTAACAGTGATTGCAGCTGTTTTTTGGATTTTGGAGGACCTGATTTTAACAATTCCTCTAACTTGCCTCTAGTGCTCGTAGTTAGAGTTTTTGAATCCCTGCCTAACTTGAATCCTAAAAAATCCACCTCCTGTTTTCCAATTTCCATTTTCTTCAAACTTGGTTTGAGACCTGCAGCTGTCACTCTGTCTAGAGTCTGCTCTAGCAACTTCATGTGTTCTGCCTCCGTCTCTGTGGCCACAAGTATGTCATCAATGTACACTGTCACCGGTATCCCTGCCAGCGTTTCAATCATCATGCTTTGAAAGACATTTGGTGAGTTTTTGTAACCTTGTGGTAATCGAGTGTACACATACTGGTCACCCTGAAACGTGAATGCAGTTTTGTCCTGACTCTCTTTGGCTAACGGAACACTCCAAAACCCGTTAGCGAGATCAATTTTCGACAACCATTTTTTATCTCGGCCAATGCTCCCACTAGCCTCACCACAATTAATTAGATATCTAGTATCCGGTACTGTGAGTCTGTTAAGTGCCTTGAAATTCGTAACGAGACGCCAAGTCCCATCCGGTTTAGCTACGGCCTGAATCGGAGCATTTGTGGCGGCGCTTTCATTTTTCTTCAGTTTTCGTATTATTCCCTGACCAGTCAGTTCTCTAATGGTCTCTCCAATTTCTTTCTCTGCCCTACTATTTATTTTGTATTGTCTCTGGGGAGGGGGAATGCCTCCTTGAATTACATGTTCGTAATTCGCTTGAACCTTTCCACAATCATTTTTACTCTTTGAATAATAGGGCAGATACTTTGCCAAAAGCATTTCCAGCCCCCCTTTATCTGTTAAATCTGAGTCTCTTATAATTCTCTGAATTTCTTTGTTCTGATCGACTATTCCTAATTTTCCTATTTTTACTAAATCGTCGGGGCAGAGCAAGTTATCGTTACCCATCACTACTCTTATGTTTTCCTTCTTCCAAACGCTTTTATTACTTACGCGACCTTCAAAATCTTCAATTGTTATTGAATCTACTAATTCTCTGTGATTCTCTGAGGGTTTTATAACACTAATATCTGCTCCAGTATCTACGCGAAACTCGGTATCATCGTAAGTTTTATAAAGCCGTTTATCTTTTTCCACTGTTTTGAGTAGCGCTGACTTCAGGGGGGCCGCTTCATCCTAATCTAAATCCCCATTCGTTTTCTTTGTTTTTCTTGCTTTCTGTTCTTTTGGTTTTTCCTCCTTAGATTCTCGGTCCCCGGCATTATCGTCAACCTTAACCCTTCCAACCTTAAGATTATCTTTGGTTTTCTCCCTTTCTTTTATGATTCTGGTCTTATCTTCCTGACTAAGTTTGTTCCATTTCTCCGGACTGATGTAGGAACCCTTTTCTTGTCTGTCTGTCTCCTTCCTAATTTTAGGCCTAGACTGATCTCTATGCCTGTCACTTTCTCTATTTGAGCTCCTACGATAATTGTTTTCTCCTACATTCCTCTTGGGCACTGTTCTAGGGTTTTGATTTGACATCTGTCTTTTTTCTGGCTCATGGCGATTGTAGGGCTTTCTTTCTCTTTCTGATTTCCTAGTTTGAGTTCTAGCTGCCTGCGGTTTCTCGTTGGATTTACTCCTGTCATTTTGAATTAATTCGGTCTTGCGGTCATATTTAATCAGGGTTTTTTCCAGTTCTTCTGGATCAGTTTCAGGCCCTAATAAGAGAAACTCTCTAGCTCCTGAAAGAGCATTACTTTTTACCCCAGTGAAAATGTGTTTGAGGAGCCCCTCAACGCCTTTGTGTGCCACTTCCTGACATGCTGACAGGGCCCCTACAGTTGACCATCTTTCCTCAAACAGCTTCTGTTCTATTTCCTCCTTGTTTGTGGGGATTAAGCTCTCTAGCGTCTGCGCTAATTCTCTCCCCCCACTAATTCCGAATTCAGCGAGAATAAATGAGTCTATTGATACACCCGTTATCCCCATCTGTTCTCCATATCGGACTATCTCCCGAACTTTTCCTTTCACTGTAGTATTTTTCAGCTTAGCCCTTTTCAACATGTGCATCTCCTGATCGCGTTTCAACAGTTCCTCTAAAGTAGTTCCTGTTTCTGTCAGAGCGACTTCTGGTTGTTTAACCAGCTTTGTTTTGATCTCGGGGGTTTTAGGCTTTTGCCCCGGAGTGCCTAGATGTAAGGCTTTTAAGTGTCGATTTAAAACAGGCACTTCAGCCGGTTGTTCTGCATCTGGCTCTTGCCTGTCTTCATCGTCAGCGGTTTCTCTGAACCGCAGTTGCCGCGGGACTTGTGGGGCTCTGACTGGGGTTTCTGCGCTGTCTCTTTCGATCAAGGCTGCTCCTTGTGGTTCGATCTCTAAAGCTTCCTCCTGGTCATATTCACTTATTGGTTCATCATCACTCAATGAGTCTACATCGGAGTAATATTGTTCGTAACATGCATTCCCTATGTTTCCTTTAACTATGTTCTCGAGAGCTGCTCTATTAGTCAGGTCTTTCTGGGCTAAAATGGCTCTTTTAGCCCTGCGAGTCAGTCTGGTATCTGAGAGAATCTCTTCTGCGTCGCCTCCGTTAAGCAAACACCACAATTGACCATTAGTAATCCCGGGGGCATATTCTTTATCCCACATAGCTTTTTGTTCTAAAAGGGTTTCTTTCTTTTTGCTTTTTGCATGTGTCGGTCGATACGATCCTCTGCCCAATTCAAATGTCTCGTAACTTTTACAGAGATTTAATTTGGGG
The DNA here is from genome assembly GCF_029890125.1 of Rhinichthys klamathensis goyatoka. Lineage (NCBI taxonomy): Eukaryota > Metazoa > Chordata > Actinopteri > Cypriniformes > Leuciscidae > Rhinichthys > Rhinichthys klamathensis. The sequence continues at coordinate 2,776,672 of NW_026607002.1, read as the reverse complement.
AAGGGGTTTTCTACGGGGTCTTTAGCACCTCTAGAAGTGGCCGTTCGTTTTAATACTGGCCACCCTGATTCTTGTTCCTCAATTGAGGTTGTCGCTCTTAGCTTATTTGACCCCTGTCCTCGTCCTGCTTTCTGACTTGATTTCCTATCGACAGCCGCTTCATTTTGATTTACTAATTTTGCAATCTCTCTCAACACTGCCGCATGAGGATGACAGATCATCCATGTTTTAGGCCAATTAGCGTCATTGCTGTTTCTAACTAGCGTGGTTACTAGATATGCACCCAATTTGACCTCATTAAAGCCGAATTCTCCCCCTGAGATCACTGGCATGGCTATTGTGCAGTATTTATTCTCCCTAGCGCATGCACATATCTTATCGACTAAAATATTTAGGACGGCTATCGCTTGTAATTCTTCGTCAAGATCAGAACCACCCCCTTTCTTGTACCCTATTGCATGAATTACCGGTTTACCATTTGGTCCTCCGATTTTTTGGAGAATTATGTCTCCTGTCTGTAGAGAGCTGGTACGGTTCTCTAACAACTTGTCGGACTCATCTTGGAACTTTCGCCCCGCCTGTCGCAAAAAGGCTCCTGCAACGCCAGCTTCATGGCGGAGGGCTCTGTTTGCGGCGTTAACCAACGCATCTGCCTCTTCCTCAAACTGCAAATACCCTGCCTTCAGTACCACTAAATTTGTTCCTTTCGCAAAATATAGTCTAAGGGGCTCTTCAAACTCTATCAACGTTTCCTCCCTAGGACTAAGTATGGCTTCATAGAGCGGAGCATCAGGTTCAACAAGGTTCATTCTCATCTCTTCCTGAGAGATCACGCTATAGGTTGCGGAGCCTTTGTCTGATTCTTCCCCTGAACCATCCTCAATGAGAGTGTTCCAGCTTTTTGTTGGGATGCCCTTCATTTCTTTCCCTGTCGTGTTAAAAATCTGCACTTTTGGGCCCTCATCGTTTGCTCCTTTATTAGAGTAAATGAAGGCTGGAGCTTCTGCTCCTTCTTCAACCCTAAAGTTTATTACTTGAGCGATTTCTCTGACCTCTCGCCAGGGTATGTCCCTAAAGCCGCACTTACATCTGGTAAAATCCAACCATTCTAACTTTCCTGCAGTGTCGCTGGTCACTAAATCTATAGTAATCATTCGGCTTCCCATTTCTTATGTGTTGTAATTCCTTCACAAATATTAGAATCGTCACTATAGATTTTTAGGAAATACCTGCTCGCATTTCCCTGTGGCACGTGTGACCAGGAAAACAATGCCCACCGACAACGCAACCCGAAGGGAGCAGCAGTTCGGACCACGTTGAAAGCGTACACCGAAAACCTAGTCACCCATGTGTCGCATTCAAAGGATGCAACCTTTTCACAAATCTATATGACTCTTCATTCAACTCCCTTATTTTCTGCAAGTGTTTGGGTTCACTTAAAATTCCCTTATTTTTTGCGAGTGTTTGGGTTCACTCCAAAACCGGTTTGTATCTTTAGACTAACTCACCCCCCTCTCAGGGTTCTTTGAGTTTTTTGTCTGTTTTAACAGGTCTTCATATGAGCCTGCGCGCTGATTTATCACTTAGTTCCCCTGGAACTTTGCAAGTGATATATGTCCCAATTCGATTCCTTTGAACCGCTAATAATAACAGTGACTGTAGTATGTGGACTTTGGCTATACACGTTTCTATTTTCTGTCTTGAACTATTGTCCTTATAATTTCCTTACTAGCAAAAAGCCCCACGGATTGGGCGCCATGTTGTGTTTTTATACCGCTGTAATACCTATCAACCTCCCTCATATCATTCACATGCAATCCAAATCACATTTCATCATATGCTCACCTGATAGTTCTTGATGTTGGGAGGTGGAATAGGATCCTCGGCGGTGTCCGTCCCAGCTCAGTCTTGGGTTCGTGTCACAGGGCTCTTTGCTCAGTATAAAATATCTCAATTCACATAAAGATATTTTTAGGAAAAATTACTCTGAGTCTGATTTTAAAAGGTTTTCGAATCACCAAACTTATGGTTTCGTTTTACTCAAAAATTTTCAGAATGATACAAAGACAATAAATTTAAAAACAGAAAAATAAAAGAAAAGCGTATATAGTCTTCACCTCGAAAAGTTGCGGCCCCGAGAAACAGGAAACATCATCTTTTATGCCTCACATGGATTTCAGCTTGCGACCAATTCATCATAATTGCTAAACACGTCCCCGGGTCAGAAAACCAAATCGCTGACTCCCTTTTCTCGTTTCAGAAATTCAGGATGCTGGCTCCAGAGGCGGACCAACTCCCAACTCCAGTACCTCGTTATTCGGAACTGATATTTCCGTAACCCACCCGCTAAAACCCCTCCTCGACCCATCGCTCGACACTATACTCCAAGCAGTTTCTCCCAGGACCCTCCAATCCTACGTAATGGCTTGGAGATGTTTCAAAACATTCCACGTCTCTTATAGCATGTCATTCCCTGATTTTTCTCTCCTTTCAATCACCTCATTTATTTCCTACCTTAATAGTGTTAAGGCTTACAAGTCGGGTCCATTAAAGGCTACTTGAGCGGCGTCCAGTGGTTTCCATAAACTGATGTACGGCGCTCCCTCCCCTGAGATAAATAATCCACAAACCTCCTTGCTGATCAAAGGGATCCAAAGATTCCAGCCCACCCATTCTGACGCCAGACAACCTGACAACGCTAGACATTCTCACCAAATGTATTCACACCCTCTGCACAAGCTACCAGCCCCTCAATACCGCCCGCACACTCGACGCCATGTTCACCCTAGCTTTTTTTGGTTTTCTTAGGTGCTCGGAACTCGCTATCACCTCCAAATTTGACCCAAAAATCCACCCCACCATCTCAGACTTGTCAGTACTAGATGGTGAAACAATCTCATATTTGATCAAGCAAAGTAAGGTAACCAAAATTTCAATTCTGGTATATCTGTAAGGGAGAAGTTCCCAAGCTAAATCTCCTCTGGAACCCCTGTTCATTAACGATTTCAATTAACCCGTGACACACTTTTGGTTTCAGAAACACCTCAAATCCGTTCTCCAACAGTCAGGCATTCCATCAAAGGATTTTCAAGTCACTCCTTCCGTATCGGGGCAGCAACTTCAGCAGCCCAAAAAGGCCTTTCCCAACAGCAGATCCAAGCTCTCGGGAGATGGTCCTCAGATGCTTTCCAAAGCTATATCAGGACCAACCGGTTCCACATAAAAAAAAAAAAAAAAAAAAACCTCATCGGGTAAAGAAAAAAAAAAAAAAGAAAAAAATAATAATAATAATTCTGGTAGAGCACTCACGTTATCTCTTTCGTCCAGCGACGCAGTGTGAGAAAATCCCCTGGTTGAGCATCCATTTTTCTCTTTTCCCGTTTCCTCTTTCTGTCCAGCGAGCGTTTTGTCCCACAGCAGACGCAGCGAGAAATTCCCGGTAGAGCACTTACGTTTTCTCTTTCGTCCAGCGACGCAGTGTGAGAAAATCTCCCGGTTGAGCACTCATTTTCCTCTCTTTTTGGTTTCTCTCTCGTCCAGCGAGCATTGGTCTCACAGCGGACGCACCGTGAGAAAACCTCCCGGTGGAGTACTCATTCTCCTCTTTTCTGGCTTCTCTTCTCTCTCAGCGGACGCAGCGAGAACTTCCCGCAAACACTGGCCTCACAGCGGTCGCAATAAGAACCTTCCAGTAAGCATAGGTCGGAATTGTCACTCAACCGTCGGTGGGTAAGACCCGACGGCCACGAACATCCAGGCCCCTTCTCGAGATGCCAGCCCGCCAAACTTGGCACTCATTTGGGGGGGTCTTTAGTCCGGCGGCTGTCCTCTGCTCTTTAGCCTTTTGGGGGGAGTACTCTGGGTTCGGGCCAAACTCCGAGCTCGGAGCCCTCCCTCTGGACAGCACGCCAAATATACATTAAATCTTATCCATTCTAATTATATGTAAGTGTGAACTCGTGAAATTATGTTTTATTAACAAAGTTCGGGAGGAGCACGTTCAGTTAATTAACACGAGTGGAGTGCACTCAGCAATCAATGATAAGAGGTATATAGATTCAGCAATCTCACCTCACTCCATTGATAGTTTAGCAGCATCCCTCCACCGCCCCTTCTCCACACTTCCAGTCCTAAACACTTACATAGGGGGGAGTACTCTGGGTTCGGGCCAAACTCTGAGCTCGGAGAACTCCCCCCGGACAGCACACCAAATACGCATTAAATCTTATCCACTCTAATTATATGTAAGTGTGAACTCGTGAAATTGGTATCGGATCATTCTTAGATCAGTAGAAGTGGGGTCTTGGGGGCTAGTATTAGAGATCACTGTATAGTTTATTTAATTAGAAAATTAAGGAGAGTGTCTATTAGGCATCATAATACAGCAAAAATAAGATCACTCAATATATACAGTTCAGAAGTTTTTAAAGAATAACTTAGTAAGGTTAACTGGACTGAGGTGATGCAATGTGAAGATGTGGAGTTGGCTTGGGACAGGTTTGAGATAATTTTTTAAAGTATTGAATAAGGTGGTGTTGTGGCTTAAAAAGAGATAAGAATCAAGCAAAGGCCAGAACCTTGGATTACAGCGAGTATTTAATAGGTAATTAAGGAACAAAATTATTGTTTTAAGTTTTTTAAAAAGGATAGTAATTATTATAATTTTGAGAAATTTAATTCTAAAAGAAATGAGGCAAGCTATAAAAGAGGCTAGTAGGTGTAATCCTACTATGATTTTAGACTACATAGCCTATAATAAAAGATAATGAATTTCAAACCTGAACCAAACTTATTTTTATTCCAAGATCAACAGCCGGTCATTAGTCTTTAGTTTGCCAAAAAAAAAAAAAAAAAAAAACATTAAAATCATGACCTCAAATGTCATTGTGAAAAAAATGATGATTTGCTTTGTAACTGACATCAGACATTGGGCCAAAGTATTTTTTGCACACAGTGCCGCGACCAATCATTCACTCCTTTACGACTGGCTGCACATTCACTGTCCTCGCAGTTGCTGCTGCGCTCTCTTCAAAAAAAGAAACAAAAAAGATGCTGCAGCCAATGAGCAGCCGGCGGGGGCTGGCTACAGGATGGCTTAAGTTATGGATCTGAACTTTGCTCACCTTCGGAAAATCCTTTTTCTCATGTCGCAGTAGAGTTGTTAAATGGCAGAAAATTCTCCCACATGAAGAGCACTGGTGCGGTTTCTATCCAGTATGAACTCTCTCATGAGCTGTCAGGTGTCCTGACCGAGAGAATCTCTTTCCACAGTGTGAACACTTGTACGGTTTCTCTCCAGTATGAACTCTCTGGTGTGATTTTAAGTTGCAGGATGAAGTGAAGGTCTTTCCACAGTCAGAGCACACATAAGGTCTCACACCAGTATGAATACGCTCATGCCGTTTTAAAGATCCAAGATGTGAAAAACTTTTTCCACATACAGAACAAAAGTGAGGCTTCACAGCAGAATGAACATTAAGGTGTTTTCTTAAGCCTGATTCAAAAACAAATGTTTTATCACACTGATCACAGCTGAATGATCTCACTCCAGAGTGACGGCGCAGATGATCTCTGAGATTTCTTTTCTGAGTGAAACTCGTTCCACACTGAGAGCATGTGAACGGTTTTTCTCCAGTGTGAATCATCATGTGTAGATTAAGATTTCCTTTCTGAATGAAACTCTTTCCACACTCAGAGCAGGTGAAAGATCTTTTGACTCCAGATTTTCCAGCTTGTTTTTGTGTTAAATTCTCTTCAGTCTTTGAAATGACTGCATTTCCTTCTTCATTTTTGAAATGATGAGGTTTTTGTAACAGATGTTTGTCTTCATTTTTATATGTCAGTTTTCCTTCTTCATTTGTGAAATGATGGTGTTTGTCTTCAATCACTTCCATCCGGTCTGAAACCAAATTCAATTAAAAAACAAACAAATGAGAAACAAAGATATAAAGTTAAATCTTAATTTAGCACAAATCTAGTTTACTTCTGAGTCTCCTAGTATCTAGTTTTAGATGTATAGTTATATGTCAGTTTTCATCTAAATTGAAGAGAATGAAGGAAAACACCAACCTATTTGTTCCTCTGTATCTTCATCTTTTATTCTGCAGGGTTCTTCCTCAATCTCCATCTTTACAATAGTATGTCCGTAGTTTCTCCTGGAGTAATTCCTCCTGCTTGCTTCTTCTTCTCCTGTGGGAAGATGGGAATATTCCCCAGCTTTTAAACTCTCATGAACGGCTGTGGGAGCTTCACTGACTGAAGGAGTGAATTGTGGTCGTTGTTGCTCATTTAGCAGATGATCATCACACTTACAATCACTCCCAATTATTCATGGTTTAAGTGAATTAAGGGGTTATTGCTGTAATCAGACATCAATTAAATGTGGGAATGTGTGCAAAATAGAAACAAAAGAATAGTTTGCTAATCAGATGAGATGTACATTATTTCTGGCACAAAAACGGTTGCATAATTGAAGACTTAAAAATGTACTGTTAAGTGTTATTTTTAGGGCCCAAGCCCTGAAAGGGCGAAGGCCCTATTGTTTTCCTTTGGATACATTTAAAAAAAAAATTCTAACGACTATTCGGGCACTTTTGGGGCTCTTAACGTGCTCGAAAACTCTTGAAACTTTGCACACGGGTCAGAACCCGCGGCCATCAGGGCCAGGCTGAAGCTGGTACCCGGGCACTCGACAGCGCCCCCTGGAACGGGCTCCGAAAACTTGGTCCATAAATCAAACACATTTGCATGTAATAATATGAAACTCAGTACACATATAGATCTCATTGGTTCATATATCCTTCATACTCTTACTTTTTACCCCAGCCCAACAGGAAGTCGGCTATTTAGGGTTGTTTGGAAAACACATGCAATGGAATTTGAAATACTCCTCCTAGAGAATTCAAACACACGGCACGAAACTCAGTCAGCGTGAAGTCAAGACATTGAGGATGAAAAATTGCCTGGGGATTTTTGATATCTCGAACGGTTTGGCCGTGGAGAGGAAAGGAGATTATGGCGCGAAAAAAGAGAAACAGGAAGTGTGTTATAACTTCTTTATACATTAACTGATCTTGGTGAAACTTCATCAATGTGTTCGTTGTAAGAGGCCGGTCACATGGATGTGACTATTGTGAGTCAAAGTTATAGCGCCACCAACTGGCAGCAGGAAGTGTGTCACTTTCAAAATGCTTTGAAATAACCCTCTTATTTTTAGCCGATTTGCTTCAAACTTTATGTGTATAATGTAAACACACGGCAGATGTAGACCTGTGAAAAGATTATTGATATCTTAGATACTGTTGCCGTGGCAATACATCAAACTTTAATATTCTTGTTTGATGCTTTTGAGACTCTTAGCATGCTTGAAATTGCATAAAACTTTACAGACACATTACATTTATTAGCCAGTAGACATGTGCAAAGTTTCAGAAACGGGCGTGGTGAGGGCTCAGTAGCGCCACCTTTTGTCAAAAGTGGGGGATTAGTTTTATCTACAGTTACAAAAATCTGTATGTATATTGATCTCCTCGAGCCGGACAACTTTCTAATTTACAGTCATTAGCTCCGACCAACAGAAAGTCAGATATTTTGGTTTTAATGTGGTGAGCCTCTCTCTGAGCCTACGTCTCTTGTGTCTGTGCGTGTGTGTAGGGGGAAGGGGAGGGGGGCTAGATTAACCATTTCACTGCTGTGTGGTTTGGCCTGCATTAAAAAAGAAAATAAATATCTTAAGCCTTGTATTTTTTAATGTAAAGACTCTGCTTGGGTCTGATCAATGGGGAATTTGCATGTCATAATTAATAATTAATAACTAATAATTATTCATACAGATTTGGATCAGCCCAGTCTTACATGTTAATAAATCTCCCATTAAGGGAGGCTTTGTCATTTTACCTGCGTGCATACAGGTGTATCCCCACAATTAATCACAAATGAATTGTAACCAATTATACAGACCACGTTTTACAAGACAGGTAAAATTAATTAGCTCAATTAATTTATAGAGTTGTGAAAACAAATTCTGTGGCCACAAGAATTAGTTTTCTTGCTCTATAAAGTTTACACATACCCGTCTGAGGTATTTCTGTAAAGAGCTCGCAACGTTATCGAAGCATATCAGTGACTCGGGTTATGAGCAACAGGCAATGAGTCAATCAAAAGGATATAATGTATTTAATGAAGCTGAACTACTTAAGCATTTACTACAATGATACATGTATTTACAACATTAAACACAAACTAAGACGACGCGGGGCGTTTAGACAATTGGTACCCATGTAAACATGAGTTGGAGAGAGAGAAAGGGAGAAAGTTGGTGAGAGAGAGCGAGGGAGAGAGACAGAGCTGGTACAATTTCACCTCGACATCAACCCTTCTGAAACAACACGAAAACACCATTGTAAGGCTTCTTAGAAGCTGTAACGGGAATGATACTTGCAAACGTGAGGTCTGTGTGTGTGTCGCGGGCTCCTTGCACGGTCCGGTCGGCCCGCATGTTGAACGAAGGTCCTGTCCTGCTTGCGCGCGTCGTGTGGCGCAGCGTTTTTGCACGGCCCGTCCCGGCGCGTGCATGGTTGGCCGCTTGCGCGTGGCCCCTTTGTTCCATGGGGGATCACGTGGCGTTCGTTGGCATTCGGCGCGAGTGTTTGAAAGGCTTAAAGTCTTTGAGGTGACGTTACCCGAGGAAATAGTTCGGCAAAGTCCATTTCCTTTCCTGGGAGACGAACTCGGGAGTAAGTTAAAGAAGAGACGAACTTTAGACGAACAAAAGAAAAGATCCATGGTGGGATCAGATCTCCATGAGGAGATCGCTAGCATCACATGTTTCTCTGAGACGGTCAGACTGCAAGAGAGCGTCCAGAGGGAGGTTCAGTCCTCTTTAGGGGAACTGGAGTCCACACCTCTGAGGTGCGAACTGGCCAATGACATTCAACGAAACTTTTGGCGGCCAAATTCTCTTTGTCTTGTCAAAGTTAAACTATGGCCGTGTCCGCCTCTTTTATGACCAGTCAGAATTTGTCAGAATCATTCCACAAGATGGTAAAAACATAGAAAACATACATTTTACTGTAATCTTCTGTATCTGACCAAATCAGTTGGAACGAGATAATTAAAACGGTACCAAACACAACATTTACACATACTTTGGAATATGAAGATACATCTTAATACATAATACACACTCTCAAGAGTTTCACTGATACGCTAGGAGATCATTTCTAAACTACCATGGACTGGGAAACACACTGTTACGTTTTGCGTGGAAGCAAAGGCAGTAGGCGGATCTAAATGCAGCAGTAGACTTTAATAATACAAACTAGGGAAAACTCAGAACAGGCAAGACACTCGAAAATACATACATTCATTCAATAACTGACCAAGAACAAAAGAGCAGACAGGATTAAATACACAGACGGGATGAGGGAACAAGACACAGCTGGGGCAAATCAGAACACAGGTGAATAAACTGAACACTAACAAGGAGCGGGAAAACTGGGAACAGGACTAAACCAAATACACAATGACGGGGAAAACTCAGGGAAACAGATACAGAACAGACATAACTATAACATTATCCCCCCCTTCCATAAGGCGTGTCCCCGCGCCGAATAAACATCAAATAGGGGCGGGAGGGTGGGCGCCCTGGAGGCTGAAGAGGGCGTGGCTTGCCCGGAACAGGAAGCCTCCAGGGCGGAGCAGGACGTGACGGCGGCCAGGGCGGAGCAGGATGAGGCGAAGGCCAGGGCGGAGCATGACGTGGTGAAGGCCAGGGTGGAGCATGGCGTGGCGAAGGCCAGGGCGGAGCATGACGTGGTGAAGGCCAGGGTGGAGCGTGGCGAAGGCCAGGGTGGAGCATGGCGTGGCAAAGGCCAGGGTGGAGCATGGCGTGGCAAAGGCCAGGGCGGAGCACGATGAGATGGTGGCCAGGTCGGAGCAGACTCAGACGAGGATGAGGACCATGTCGACGTCGTCTCCATGGCCCTCACGGAGTACCTTCTGCCCCCCCCCAAAAAATACTTGGGGAAATCCTCGGGAGGAACCTCCAGGTGGTAAAAGGGTTCCGGGCAGGCCTCCCGGAGCTTGAAGGGCGCAGGCAGGACGAGGCGCAGAGGCGGGGCCGGCAGGGCGAGGCGCAGAGGCGGGGCTGGCAGGGCGAGGCGCAGAGGAGGGGCCGGCAGGGCGAGGCGCAGAGGCGGGGCCGGCAGGGCGAGGCGTCTGGGAACGCCCTTCGGAGCCTGGCGAGGCAAACGAGACCTCCTTCTCCTCCTGCGACGACGCGTCACTGGGCTTGACTCACTCGACTCGGTAGACTCACTTGACTCGGTAGACTCACTTGACTCGGTAGACTCACTTGACTCGGCTTGACTCGGTAGACTCACTTGACTCGGTAGACTCACTTGACTCGGTAGACTCACTTGACTCGGTAGACTCACTTGACTCGGTAGACTCACTTGACTCGGTAGACTCACTTGACTCGGTAGACTCACTTGACTCGGTAGACTCACTTGACTCGGTAGACTCACTTGACTCGGTAGACTCCCTTGACTCGGTAGACTCCCTTGACTCGGCGGCACTTGACTCACTTGACTCGGCGGCACTTGACTCACTTGACTCGGCGGCACTTGACTCACTTGACTCGGCGGCACTTGACTCACTTGACTCGGCGGCACTTGACTCACTTGACTCGGCGGCACTTGACTCACTTGACTCGGCGGCACTTGACTCACTTGACTCGGCGGCACTTGACTCACTTGACTCGGCGGCACTTGACTCACTTGACTCGGCGGCACTTGACTCACTTGACTCGGCGGCACTTGACTCACTTGACTCGGCGGCACTTGACTCACTTGACTCGGCGGCACTTGACTCACTTGACTCGGCGGCACTTGACTCACTTGACTCGGCGGCACTTGACTCACTTGACTCGGCGGCGCTTGACTCACTTGACTCGGCGGCACTTGACTCACTTGACTCGGCGGCGCTTGACTCACTTGACTCGGCGGCGCTTGACTCGCTTGACTCGGCGGCACTTGACTCGCTTGACTCGGGAAGCGCGGTCTCACTTGACTCGGCGGCACTTGACTCACTTGACTCGGGTTCGTCGAGGCTGAAGCGACGTGCGGGTTCGGAAGACAGAAGCTCAGCCTCAGGCATGTCGGTCTCGGCAGGAAGAAGCTCAGGCATGTCGGTCTCGGCAGGAAGAAGCTCAGGCATGTCGTGGAAAGCGGGCTCGACTCGGTTCACGTGAAGCGCAGGCTTGTGGAGCGTGGTCTCGGCTGAGCAGCTGAAGGGAAGCGCGGGCGCGACCGGGCTGACGCTAAGCGCAGGCTCTCGCAGCTTCTCCTCCACGCCCACAGTAAACGGGGAACCGCTCCACAACAGGGCCAGGTCAACGTACCATTCTAAAGACCCGTGCGGACCAGGTTCGGGCATCAGAGACCGGAGTGGTTCCGATAATCCTCCGCGGAAGAAGATCTTCAGGCCGTGGGTGTTCATTTGCGCGAGATATGCCAGCTCGAGGAATTCTGCTACATAATCCTCGATGGCGCGATTCTCCTGGCGAAGACGGAGGATCTGGACATCAGGACTCCAGGTAGGCATGGCTGCTAGATCCTAGTGGGTCAGTTATTCTGTTACGTTTTGCGTGGAAGCAAAGGCAGTAGGCGGATCTAAATGCAGCAGTAGACTTTAATAATACAAACTAGGGAAAACTCAGAACAGGCAAGACACTCGAAAATACATACATTCATTCAATAACTGACCAAGAACAAAAGAGCAGACAGGATTAAATACACAGACGGGATGAGGGAACAAGACACAGCTGGGGCAAATCAGAACACAGGTGAATAAACTGAACACTAACAAGGAGCGGGAAAACTGGGAACAGGACTGAACCAAATACACAATGACGGGGAAAACTCAGGGAAACAGATACAGAACAGACATAACTATAACACACACAGACATACAGGAATATATCATATACAATTGGTAATGGCTCGTTTTATGCGTGTAATGTAAAGGTCCATTATGTGTGTGTGTGTTGGTTCGTGTGTGTGTGTGTCAGAGTTCTGTTATCTCTCTTGTAGAGATGGGGGATGGCATGGAATGTTAAAAGCATTTTATGACTCTGGCCATTCCTGAGAGAGAGAGTGTGTGTGGCTTTCAGTCTTTTTGGGTCTTTAGCAGGATGTATTTAGTTATTCAGATTCACCCTTTTAGCCCAGTCCTTACATTAAATAAGGTAAAGGCATTTAACCAGTTTAATTGTAGTTCATAGACAATAGTTTTATAGAAATTAGTTTATTAATTAAATTAACTTGGTCCATAAACTTGGTCTGAATATTTTGTCCATAAATCAAACACACTTGCATGTAATAATATGAAACTCGGTACACATATAGACCTCATCGGGCCAAACAACTTTCGTGCTCTAAGTTTTAAGTCTCTTCGGGTGATAGTTTAAACACAAAAACTGGCTGCCTGCACATTCACTGTCCTCGCAGTTGCTGCTGCGCTCTCTTCAAAAAAAGAAACAAAAAAGATGCTGCAGCCAATGAGCAGCCGGCAGGGGCTGGCTACAGGAGGACTCAACCTCCACGGACAGTTTTTAATGTTTTATCAGACAATAACTACTCAAGATTTTGCTTTTGTATAATTTTCAGGACAATTATAACCAATTCGGGATTCGGGACAACAGCTTAGATTTCGAAACTGTCCCGAATTTCTCGGGACGTCTGGTCACCCTAGAGACAACACAAAATCAGCTTAAACAAAAGTTCCATTTTATTACTTTTTTTTTTTTTTTATTGTTAGTAAAAATACATGGTATAACCAGTGTAAGAACTTACATAACATGAAACCTTCTTTCTTAACTACTAGATAGCAGCTGTAGAACAAGTCACTGCTGAATTGCCACAGACACATTCACTTTTCCTGAGCAATTTCATCTTCTCTCAGTGATGTGTTTGTCTGAGTCCATATTACGAGAGTAATCGCCTCTTAAAATTTACATGGAATATCTGGTACCGTTTTTGTCAAAAGAATAAGTTGTTACTACTACTGGTTCATTCAATGTTAAATCCTTTAATTTAATGAAAACTAAATTAAATCTATTCATTATACCTAAATAAATCACAAGTTGTGTTCATTTTTACTCCTTACATTTTCACAATGTGCAGAGAGTGATTCAATCCAATAAAGTCTTCAATATGTTCTCAATGGATCACCTCTAAACAGCGAGACTAAAAACAAGTTGTTTGTGATATGAATGATATTTGATTTGATATTGTTGACATGGTTTCACAAATGCCTCATATGTTCAATGCAAATAATTAAACTCCACAAAGAAACAAACACATCCCTTCATAATTTTAAGGCAACACACTTGTTTTCTGAAATATAATTGTATCTGTATGAGATGACCATGCACTGCTTGAGCGATGACACTGACACGAGTATTTTCACATTGTTGCTTTACTGTTCAGTTCATCTTGTATACAGTAACACTCAGTGTTTACTGCGCATGTGCAACACAACAGAGGATCAATACGGGTGTCGGAAGAACAACACATGCAACACTTACAATGCAGTTCACAACTATTTAAACCGGTTCCCCTTGTCAAACAATCAAACTTCAATACTAATTTTACAATAAATGACTGTATTAAAGGTTATTCCATCTTTTTCTCATTACCAAATTATGGAAGTGAACTTTGCTCACTTAAACACCTTCAGGCAATGAATTTTCTCATGTCGCAGTAGAGCAGATAAATGGCTGAAATTTCTCTCACATGAAGAGCACTGGTATGGTTTCTCTCCAGTATGAACTCTCTCGTGAGCTTTCAGGTGTCCTGACCGAGAGAATCTCTTTTCACAGTGTGAACACTTGTACGGCTTCTCTCCAGTATGAACTCTCTGGTGGGATTTTAAGTTGCTGGATGAAGTGCAGCTCTTTCCACAGTCAGAGCACATATAAGGTCTCACACCAGTATGAATACGCTCATGCTCTTTTAAAGATCCAAGATGTGAAAAACTCTTTCCACAAACAGAACAGACGTGAGGCTTCACAGCCGAATGAACATTAAGGTGTCTTCTTAAGCTTGATTCAAAAACAAATGTTTTATCACACTGATCACAGCTGAATGATCTCAATCCAGAGTGACGGCGCAGATGCTCTTTGAGAGAGCCTTTCTGAGTGAAACTCTTTCCACACTGAGAGCATGTGAATGGTTTTTCTCCAGTGTGAATTCTCATGTGCACATTTAGGTGTCCTATAAGTATGAAAGTCTTTCCACATTCAGAGCAGGTGAACGGTTTTTCTCCAGTGTGAATAATCATGTGTCTGTTAAGATTTCCTTTCTGAATGAAACTCTTTCCACACTCAGAGCAGGTGAAAGATCTTTTGACTCCAGATTTTCCAGCTGGTTTTTGTGTGAAATTCTCTTCAGTCTTTGAAACGACTGCATTTCCTTTTTCATTTTTGAAATGATGAGGTTTTTGTAACAGATGTTTGTCTTCATTTTTATATGTCAGTTTGCCTTCTTCATTTGTGAAATGATGGTGTTTGTCTTCATTCACTTCCATCCGGTCTGAAACCAACATATATTCAATTTAAAAAAGGACAAATGAGAAACAAAGAAAAAGTTAAATCTTAATTTAGCACAAATCTAGTTTACTTCTGAGTCTCCTAGTATCTAGATTTAGATGTTATTGTTATATGTCAGTTTTCATCTTAATGTTCCTCATCAGTCATTAAAGAGAATGAAGGAAAACACCAACCTATTTGTTCCTCTGTATCTTCATCTTTTATTCTGCCGGGTTCTTCCTTAATCTCCATCTTTACAATAGTATGTCCGTAGTTTCTCCTGGAGTAATTCCTCCTGCTTGCTTCTTCTTCTCCTGTGGGAAGATGGGAATATTCCCCAGCATTTAAACTTATGAACGGCTGTGGGAGCTTCACTGACTGAAGGAGTGAATTGTGGTCGTTGTTGCTCATTTAGCAGATGATCATCACACTTACAATCACTCGAGATTATTCATGGTTTAAGTGAATTAAGGGTTTATTGCTGTAATCAGACATCAATTAAATGTGGGAATGTGTGCAAAATAGAATAGGAATAGAATAGGAACCAAGGAATAGTTTGCCAGCATTCAGATGAGATTAACCTAAAACTAGTTATTTCTTTCACTAACGACTGTAGCATAATTTACAGCTACACTTTTAAGAAAATGTTGAATTTTTTAATTTAGGCACACATAGTGTTTACTGTTACCTTCACACTGTTTTTTAGCGTATGGATAGTTCAATTAAAACCTTGTCATCTTTGGCTTAGTATTAATGTTGTTAAACTTAATGTTCGAGGAAATCTTTCTGCTTAAAGCTCCAGTCCGTAACTTTTTTAAGTTAAAAATAATCCAAAATAATTATATTAAAAAAAACGTATTCTGCCAGTGGTCAAAACTATCTGCTTGCCATAGCTAGATTCAAAACGGTTAGCTTGTAATAATGATTTTAATTCCAGTGGTACTGGTGGGTTTCCGCGGGAAATTCGAGCATGCCTTTGCGTCATTACGTCACACCCTTACACATAAAGAAGGAGTTTCGGCTCCTTCGGCTATACTGCGCGTGACGAGATGTTTAGATGTATAGGCTTTTCTCGCAGCACTTTACATAATTAAACTTATGGCATCCAGGAAGATCCAAACAACAATCATCAGTGTCAACTGGAGATTCAGCAGTTATAAAACCCAAAAGACTTCGTACTTCGGATTTAAGGTGGCTAGAGAAAGAGAAAGAAACCGTCTCATGCGAACACAAGGATTTTAACATCGGTGGGGCTTTTGAAAAGTGCGTGAACTCCGTGTTTTGCAGGGGTTCAAAACGGAAGAAGAGACGGCTTTTTTCTGCTGAACAAGAAAGACATTTCAATAGTTCAATCGTGTAACAGTACGTTTTCTTAATTCACACAGTTATGGAGTTTCCTTTGTTGTGCCTTTCTCGTTTTGCTATTATGGAGAATATGAATTCTGAACTACACAGGTAACCATAAAACACATTAAATTTAACATTAGTCACGCTATGCTGATGTGATGCTGTTAACATGAATTTGAGAACAAAGTAGGCTATAATTTGCACGGTTGCTGTAAATCGCGTTGATTAAATCTAACGAAGCTTATCATGTCGAATGCTTTTTCCCCCTTAGTTGGTCAGAACAAAAATGGATGTTACTTACTTGTTCAGAAGACATTTTCTTATGAAAATTCTTATGTTGGTCAAACTTTCAAAAAGTGAATCTGTGATTCTGTATGACAGTATCCACACAGCGCGGTGACTGACAGCACCACTCGCCTCAAAGCACTGTGTTCATCCGCGCTGTTTCATGCCGATTTACAACCCACGTAAAGATAATAATTCCGCGAATCACTGCAGTTACAGATTTCGAACAGAGAGATGGCGACAAAGAGGAAAAGATACGGACTGCAGCTTTAAACAATAATAACAACACTGATATAAGAATGTGCTGTTTATTTTTCAATCAGTTAAGAGCCATTCACACGTTAAAAATGAGACAGTCAGTGAAGAGGAAAAAACGCAAGGTCCAGAGATACATTTCTTCTTTTGGCGCAGCATTTTTAGAAAGGTTATAGAATAGTCTATCTATCTATCTATCTATCTATCTATCTATCTATCTATCTATCTATCTATCTATCTATCTATCTATCTATCTATCTATCTATCTATCTATCTATCCTCCTGTAGCCAGGTCAATAGGGGGCGTATTTACAATCCCTGTAAATACGCCACTTCCTATGAGTGGAATGGTTGCAGTGCCTGAAATGTGTGTCATGGTCGCTGGAAGAACAAGCTAGATCTATTTTAATAGGTGTTATGGTTATGAGTAGAGTGTTTTTAACTCATTTGATGTTTTGCCCATAAGGTCTAAATGCCCTAATGCTGATAAGGTTTGGCTGGATGAGTGGTGGACACTGAATGACCATTGCAGCACACTGCACGTGAGTGTTTACACTTTATCAAAGCGGGTCGTTTTAATAAATGAAGTGATCAGTGACACCCCCTTTTGTTTGTATTAAGACAAATTACTCTTTTGTAGAGAAGTTTGCTTTAAAAGCCCTCACGTTGTTTATGTTGAGCTGGATGAGTGGTGGACACTGAATCGCTGTTGTGCTTCCTGTGCCTTCTGAAATCAGCCAGTCTGTGTTTTTCAACCGCGGAAAGAGCTCAATAAAATAGCGGCAGTCAGACTGATCTCATGAAATGGCGTATGTATGACACGCCAATTCGTATTTCCATTTTTGGCGTGCTATCAACACGCATAATCGCTTTTCAGCGTGTTTATCAACGCCGTTGACTTAACGTTATATTACTGTATATATAAATATATGACCTACCCCAACCCCGTCCCTAAGCCTACCCGTCACTGGGGTTAATACCATTTATGAGTCTTCCCCTACCATCCTAGGAAAAAAAATATCGCTCCCCAGATGTAGATCTACATTTTGCTTCGTTTCGCTCGGACATTTAACGGCGTAGACATTCACGCAAAAGATGACGGTTCGTTTTGGCGTGGACATACACGCGGATAGCTCAAAATGCGTATAGATAACACGCCACTTGACTTGAAAGTGGCGTGTATGTTTACGCAAAGTCATGATGTCATGTTGCGGCAGTAGACTACAATGTCACATAGCGTTACATTTACCTCAGGAAACCATTTAATGAACATAGCACGTAAGTTGGCTAGAAGAAAATAGTAATTTATAATATATTTAGTATTTGCTAAAAATGTGCACTAGCTATATTACATATTTATCATATTTTGTACTTGTATCATTAAAATATTAAAAAGTTGTAATAAAAACCGCATTAGGCCTATATTTAATATGAGTTGTTATTTTTAACCTTTAATAATACCAGCTGACAGGGCTCTCTGTAGTCTATGTTTCCAACATGAGGTGCAATTTTCTTTCTTGAGAAAAATTAACATCTACTGTAGCCTACTAGCCTGCGTTTCCCCATACTGCCTTTGCGCAGCGCGATTTTATTCACGCTGCTAGGCAGTCTGGATACCATGGACCAGATTTTCCCCCTTCAGCGAGGGGACCAATCACAGAATGGGGAGGGAGCAGCAAGACGGTGATGACGTCTATGCGACACACCGAAGCAGTTTGTTTATACCTATGGATCAAACATGGCAGCAGACGCGAAGTTACCTTTCGATGCAGCCTCAAGGGGGTCGCACACCAAACGAGAAGCATGTCTTGAAAAATTCTAACACAATATTATCTATGAGTGTACACACACCGGCGGCGCCATTCGGCGTCTGTCCGCGGCGCCCAGCTACGGCTCAGGACCTTGTTCAAAATCCTGCCGCGCCAGAGCGCCATTTACATAGTTTTATATTAAATTTACATTTATTTGTCTCAAATCGTCGTTAATGTACATACCGACTTCACCCTGTGCTGCAATATACATTTAGTTTAACATTCCTAATTTAACAGCTTGAATAAAGTCATATTGGAAAAAATATATAACAAACATAGCCCTTTTAAATCTTTCATTTTCCCCTGTTGTGCCATTTTTCAATACTCTACCATACTAACCATACTCTAACAAAATAAACTTATTCTAAATTACTGTCTATGCTCTAACCTCAATGCGAAATATTAAAAGCATTTTTATACGATTTTGGGACCGTTGCTGTTTTCGCTCTACATCAGGGGTCTCAAACTCGCGGCCCGCGGGCCATTTGCGGCCCGCGGGGAGATATTTTGTGGCCCCTTACTTGACATTAAAGTGTAATGTTAGTGCGGCCCGTCGTTGCGTGTGCCGCGTTTTAAATGGGCTACCATACGGTGGGTTTGTTGTCAATAGTTGCCATAGACAACCGCTAAGGACAAACATACTGCGCGCCTGGAAAAAATGAGCGCGTCGCTTCAATTATGAGCGCGCTTGCCGCGCACGCGCACCTACATTTGAAATAACGAACTTGAGCGCGCAAAATATGTGAGCGCGATATGTGAACTGCCCCTTGTCGAGCTACCACCAATCAGGCCGCGAGCTACTGGTAGCTCGCGAGCGACATGTTGGAGAGAGACCCTGCTTTAAAACAATGTAAGAATAATCATTTTGAGCTTGTAATATGTGTCCAACAGGTTGATAAGAAGGTTTGCTTTGATTTGTGCAAATTCAGTAGCCTAATTTGCCTGAGACACTATACATGTGTAGAAAGAATTCAATAAGACGGGCAGACATGACTGGAAATATTTGTATTTCAAAAGCAATAATTGTTTTTCTAAGTATATAATAAAAGGAAATGTGCCTTCCAAAAAAAACATTCAATATCATTAATGTGTTGTATAAAGAAAATAAAAAGGACATAAGCAAATATAAATATTACAAATATGTGTTATAGACAAAGAAAGTTTGTAAAATGAACTTCAACTGTCAGAAGGACAGCTCATGAAGAACCAATCATGTACAGAAAGGAATGTTCAAATTCAGAGGAACAGTTCAGAAGAAACGTTAATAATAAAGATTGAGAAGATTGGATCAGTTGTGCTCCTTTTTTGGAATACTTGAATACTATTTTTTGTGGAATTGCCTACTTGATGCGGCCCAGCCTGACCCAGACTCTACCTCCAGCGGCCCCCAGTTAAGTTGAGTTTGAGACCCCTGCTCTACATGCTTCCTTTAAGCAGTGTTTTTCGAAAGTATAGCATTTCAAACTTACAATTATGATATTTCATTAAATAAATCTTCATGTTGAAATAAGACTCCAATAACATGCCACCAGTGAACCACAGGAATATTAATTGATGTTAACAATGAAACCAATAGCTTAAGCGAAAAATATGTAACATATTTGTTTTATTGAACAAATCATATTAGTAGCTATAAGAAATGTTGAAATTGATTTGTAATAATACATAATAATGCTAATAATTAATTAGTGCAGTCTAATATTAATGCTAATCAAAGACTAAATTATTATGTAAGCAGGCATACATTAGGATATTAAATATTTACATACATTATGACATCAAGAAAGTGATCAATTCTAAAATCAATTAAAGCTGCAGTAGGGAGTTTTGAGAAAACGTTGACTTAGCCTGAAAATTTGAACAAGCACAACTTACAGGTCCCACCCCCTTGCTCTCTGCTGCGCTACAGCCCTCCCTCCACAGCGGAGCCTGTCGTGAACGCGCAGGCTAGTAAACAGGGCCACCGATAACAGCGGATAAAAAGTTATATGGCACATTCACTAATAGGGACTAAACATCAATAATATGCTTTACATTGACTATGGCCTGCCCATACTTTGACTACAAACTTGGTCCTCAAATCATTATGTATTTTGCAATAGCCTACATCATGTAACTTTATAACGTTGCACTCTTTCTATAAGTTATAAATAGCTAGTAAGATAACGTTAATATAACGGTAACTAACCTTACAGTATGTAAGTAATTATTCTAGCGATATATAATGCTAGATAAGGTGTCCTAGTACATTATTTCAGCAACATGACAAGCCAGTGAATTAGCAGGTTTCAATTGTTGCTTAGCAGAGTGCGTGACATTTTATCTACATGTTATACGGCTAGAGTTCTGACACCGAGTCAATGGGCTCTGTGTAATTCTTTCTTTTTCGCTTGTTTATCGTCATCGGTCTTTTTCCTTTTACCTCTTTGTTTTATGAGCAGGTGTCACTCGAGAATTGGCAGTTTAGGTTGTTTCTCCGTCATAAGCACAGCTGCAGCACGCCGGCAATCTTGAGTTTGAACGACGGTACGGGCTCGCGCTGTGCAAGAGAGGGGTGTGATCTGCGCGTACACAAGCGTGATTGACACTGCTAAGACATTCCTCCTGGCTCTGATTGGTTGTTTCTGACCGGGAGCGTGTATTTCTTGCAAATGGCAATAGGACCACTAGGAGGAGCCAGAGGAGCTTGATTTTTACACAGATTATCTGTCTCATTGTACTGTCAGGACATAATGACAGTTTTAGCAAATACATTTTTTCAAAAGTTACCTACAGCAGCTTTAAATTTAATAAATAAATAATTAAACTAAGACTATGGTGACCATTAAACCATTTCATTCTGCCAAGATACATGTCCCTCAGAGTTGAAATAAGAGCAGAATTTGTCTCGAACTGTGTAGGCCTCCCTTGCACCACGAAGCCCACCAACAGTAGAAATGCTCTCCATCGATCCAGGAGTTGGGGCACTGGTATTCATCCACCTCTCTACTTCCATTAGCTTGAGAAGAAAGTTGTGCAGGATGCAAGCTGACAAAATAAGGCTGTTTATTTTGTCAGGGTATATGTTGATCCTGCTGTGCAGGATCCTCCAGCGAGATGACAAAATGCCGAAGGCATTTTCAACTACATTGCGCGCTCGAGACAAACTGTAGTTGAAGATGCGTTGTTGTGTTGATAAGTCCCTACCGGGGTAAGGCCGCATCATGTAGGTTTTAAATGGGAATGCTGCATCCCCAACAATGGTGAATGGCATGTTCCCCAGATGCTCTGCTCCAGGAAGGTGCTGATCATCTGGCATCTCCAGCTTCTTTGCATCTAGAGCCTGCCCTATGGCTGAGCCAGCAAAGACACCCCCATCGCTTGACCGTCCATACTCTCCAATATGGACAAGGCGGAAACAATATTTGGCATCAACGACAGCCAATAATACTACAGAGAATGTTTTTTTGTAATTAAAATAAAGGCTGCCTGAATGTGGTGGTGCAAAGAGGAGGATGTGCTTCCCATCTATCGCTCCTATGCAGTTAGCAAAATTCCACCTACATGAAAATCTTGAGGCAATATTCCTCCACTCCTGCTCAGTTGGTCTTGCTAGGTGTGTATCCATCATCCGCCTGTTAATAGCTGTACATGTGTCCTTGATGGATTTAGCCACTGTGCTCTCCCCCATATGGTAGTTAAAGGCAATCGTTCTTACTGAATTTCCTGTGGCCAGATATCTGTAAAACATAAACATTAATATAAACATTAAATGATTAGTTCACTTTAAAAAAACTTTTGCTGATAATTTACTCACCCCCATGTCATCCAAGATGTCCATGTCTTTCTTTAGTCAAAAAAAATTAAGGTTTTTGATGAAAACATTCCAGGATTTTTCTCCATATAATGCACTTTACTGGGCACCAAACGGTTCAAGGTCCAAATGACAGTTTCAGTGCAAACTGCAAACTGTTCAAATGGTTTTAAATGACACCAGACGATGAATAAGGGTCTTATCAAGCGAAACGATCGCTCATTTAAAAAAAAAAAAAAAAAGTTTAAGTTTTATAAGCTCACATGCTCGCCTTGCTCTGTTCTGTGTAACTCTCCTGTTCGAACTCGTTCATCAAAATGAACAAATCTTTTTCCGAGTCAATTCGTTCATTTTGGTCGTTAAATGAATCAAATGACTCGAAAAAAGATTTGTTCATTTTGATGAACGAGTTCGAACAGGAGAGTCACGAACGTGCATCACAGAACAGAGCAAGGCGGGCATTTGAGCTTATAAAACTTTAACTTTGTTATTTATTTTTTAAATGACCGATCGTTTCGCTTGATAAGACCATTATTCATCGTCTGGAATCGTTTAAAGCCCTTTGAACAGTTTGCAGTTTGCACTGAAACTGTCTTTTGGACCTTGGACCGTTTGGTGCCCAGTAAAGTGCATTATATGGAGAAAAATCCTGGAATGTTTTCATCAAAAACCTTAATTTCTTTTCGACTGAAGAAAGAAAGACATGGATATCTTGGATGACATGAGGGTGAGTAAATTATCAGCAAAAGTTTTTTTTAAAGTGAACTACTCCTTTAATTTCTCCCTCTTCACAGAAAATGAGTGCAGAATGAGATGTAAGTCCCTAAGAGACAACTACATCAAGTGGAAGAAAAGACAACAATTGCCAAGTGGCTCTGGAGCAGTGCGTCAACAGGAGTGGAAATATGCTGCTGCAATTTCCTTCCTAAATATCTTCCTACAAAATAGAAGGTACTGTTTATAGTAATACACTGTGAAGTGTGAATTAAATTTATTAAAGTATGATTTGAATTAGACTTTTAACTGTAAAAAAAAAAAAAAATGGTGTAAACTGTATGCTCTTGTTTGTCTCTCATTCTTTTTCTCAGTACAATCAGTAACGTTGACTTCGACAATTATGTGGATGGGTCGACCCATGAAGGTGATTTAGAAACACAGATGACTCCAGAAGAGGAAAGCCCAGTACCAGAGACAACAGGGACCGAAAGTGAAGTTTCAGGATGGCCACAGAGACCCAAGAGAAAAAAAAAGAGACCCAAAAAGTCCAAACACACAAATTAATGAAAAGCTTATAGACTTGTTTTTAGCAACACCAACAGTGCCACCAAAACAACATGACGAAACCGAACTTTTCCTTTTAAGTTTAGCACCTCAAATGAGGTCCTTGGGAAAAAGAGAACAAACACGGGCAAAAATAGAGATGCTACGTATCCTGGATGACCTGGATGTGCAGAGTAATCAGGCACATCATGGGCAAGGTGTGATTAGCTATCACACAGGACCACCACTGTTTGGTAGCTGGAATGCTCCAAATTAAAATATTGTGGCTCCTTCAGCTTTCTCAACATACCATATTCATAATAGGTAACATTTGTTTGTTTTGGGAATTGTTAACCTAATCCTGTTTTATGTTAATTACATACAGATATTGATTTTTTATTACTGTAGAATGTGATGTTTGGGCCCACCCTTAATTAAATGTATGTGGAGGCTGGCTAGAGTGGTCAGCAATTATTATTATTATTATTATTATTATTATTAAAATTATCTATGTGTACATTACTGTGTTATATTGACATGTGGCTCACATGGTAAAATCAATTAAATTAATTATTGTTTTGAAAATATTGTCTTCATTCTTCCAACATCATAATAAATGTAAACTGTAAATCAGATACAAATAGGTTATATAGAAAATAGCTTACCGCAATGTTACTGCAAGTTTTTCTTTTGGCCCAATAGGTGTCCGGTAATTTATAGACGTCCCTGTGATGTCAGGTCCAATGACTGACAGCAGATTCTCCATCTGCTCTGCATTCATTCTGAAGTATTGCTGGTGCTTTTCTGGACTTAATTGCAGCTCCTGAACAAGGTGGTGGAAAGTGCCAAATTGTTGCCTTTTTTCATTTAGAGGGTGTACCCAAATTCGACTGCCTTTATTTTTCAGTCTGTGATGTAAAAGTAGCAGTGCAGCAGTTGTTTTTTTTTGTCAGTCAAAATTTTATCTGTTTGGGAAGAATAGGAAAAACAGGGCATTCATACAAAAAAGCCTTCATAGGTTACATAGGTTAAATATACCCAAATGTAATTTTGACCGTTGAAAAGTGCATAATTTAGAAGAAAATATTCACCAGTACTGTAAATTATTACAGAAAAAACTATTATTAAACTAAAATATAGTACATTCATCATTTACTGAAAGAAAAATGTTGCTTTTGACAGAGGAGTAACCCCTAAATAAATAGCACCAGAGGGTGATATGTAACTTGTACGTAACTGCCATTATAACATTATGTTACAAAGAAATAACATATCGTCAGTTACGTATATAATAAAAAAGAATATATCAAATAACTTGTTTGGTTAATGTTTTCACTCACGCTAGCTAAATAAATACTATTGTATTATGTAACGTAGTTGCCAAGACAACGGATAACGTTACAACAAAATAACAGACTTAACAACGTGATAGACACTTTTACTTGATTAACGTTCAAACATCAGCTATTATTCAATTAACATAAAAAATAAATAATACATCAAGTTAAAACTCACCCATTGTGCAGCTCTTCTAGACTTCTACCAGGAGTTGATTCAAAATTGAGCTCGCGCGAATAGAATGTGCGCGTCCGGTGTGCGATACCTGTGAGTTGTTCTAGACGTGGCGCTCTTCTCGTTTGCTTCTCGTTCGGTGTGCGACCCCCTTTAGATATTGTTCTAAGTCGTTTAGAACTCAAATAAATCTCTGACCCATCGTCTTCTTCCTCGTCTAATTTCTTTCGTTCTACATACGTCATCTGGTATAATTGAAACGATTGGCTATGAGCTACGTACAGGCGTATTTGATAGACAATCGTAGCACCCAATAAACGGCTCTGGGCATTCGTAAACCACGCCTCACATACGAGAAAATGAACATGTGGTTCCCCAGACAAGACCCAGACATGTCAATGAGACGTGGTCTGACGTTAGCCAGGCTAGTAGCCTACCTAATATGTACCCAAATTGAATCAAGATCGGAATAAAACCACAAGAATTAAATTGAAATTGTAAAACTTATAATAAAAGCAGTAGCCTATCCCAATTATTGCACCATGCTGTCACTAAACTTAAAGGGGGGGTGAAACACTCAGTTTCAGTCAATCTCATGTTAATCTTGAGTACCTATAGAGTAATATTGCATCCATCATATCTCCAAAAAGTATTTAGTTTTATTATATTTATAAAAGAAAGATAGGCTGTACCGAGTCTTTCCGGAAAAAGCCGAGCGGGTGGAGGCGTGCCGTGTGGGCGGAGCTAAATAATCACGCCGAATAAGTTACACGCCGATAGACACACACAGATATTTGAAGCAGTTCTACTCACCGCCTGCGGTTCCAATGCAAGACCGTTAACCTTTAGTGTTGGGACTGCTCCATCCTTGAGAACTAAACGATTAGCAAATCCGGCTTCGAACTGGGCCTTGTTTATAAAAAAAAATCATCCTCGAAATGCATGGAACAAACTAGAACACTTGCACAACTGTGTTGATGTTCTGGAAAAACAAACTCCATCCACTGGTCCCTTAACGCTTGATCCTTTGGGAATCTGTGCAGTGTTGTCTTGCCTTGGCAACCGAAAACACGCTTCTTTGGTGACATATTGCAGCGCAGCCGATGCACAGCGCTTTGATGGGCATAGGTTACGGCTATCGCTCTACAGCTACAGCGCGCCCTTCCGAGAGAAGTGCCCTTAGGACCGTTTAAGGAAATTCCGGCGCATCTGACGTTATACGCGCCCATACTCGAAAAAAACTTTCCGAAACTTGTGACAACCAGGAAGGAGTATTTTGAGAACAGAAATACTCAATCAAACGTACAACTTAATTTGTGAAACTTTGTCCATGTTTAGCATAGGAATCCAACTCTTTAACAGTGTAAAAAACTCACTATGCATGAAATAGCATTTCACCCCCCCTTTAATAAAATGATGTGTAGTTAGGCTACCAAATGTTTTGACAACCACAATAGCCTACACTTATTGTGATGCAAGTTTTTTTTTCACCTCCCCCTCCCCCTTTCCATAAATCTAAGCTAAACTCAAAAGTTGGCAGCTCTGCTTATAGAGTGCCGAAGTTAAAACGTCACTCTGTAGGCCAAAACGCGTAAGTGAGTTAGCATTTTAGCACTCCCGGTTCCCTCGCTCTAAAGTCTATGGGATTTTTGAATGGGTTTTTGCTAAATCGCCTGAAATAAGGTCTGTGGTGAACAAAGCCTCTAAATATTTTCACGTTTTGATCTATGACATAGAACACACAGTTATAACCTGCTTGTGGTTTTTAAACTTTATCGTCTGCTTGTGCTTTTTTAAAAACTTTATATAGGCTTCAAAATGTATAAATTTTGAATTAACTTGTAAAGATTATCTTGATAGACAAAACGTGTAAGGGTCACAACTCTTTGTTAAACACAGATCTTATTTTTTGCGATTTTCCAAAAGTCTATGGAAAATGCATAGCTTTTCGATCGAGGGAACCCATGCGCCGCTAGCTTCCGAGTTGTCCTACAAAGTGACGTCATCACTTCGGCACTCTTGTCTGCCAAAAAATGAAAAAAAAACAATAACAATAATACGGTAGTGGTACTTCTGGAAAGAATAACCTCTTAGAACGGCACGAACAGTTAGACTGAAAAACACTCACAAAATACACCTGAAATGACATAGCCTAGCAGCTACTAACTTAGCCTATTTTAAATTTGGCGCCGCATTTTTAGAACGCGAATGAAACTTCATGTCCGAGACGCTGCAAAGCTCCATATTTTATTTAAAGTAAGATAGATGTCTCATATCATGTAGAGATCGGATCGGGGACCGGATACATTGCCTGAATGGTTGTAGCCAAATGTAAACAAACACTCACGTATCTGATATTCCACAGTGGTTATTTATTATCAGCGTCGTCGATCCCACGCACACACGGGGCAGTTTGCCAAACACTCCAGTAACAACTGCGTTAGAAATAAAACAGGTAAAGAGCAACAGAAATAAAAGACAGGATTTACACGCATACATGCGATGATCACAGCTCGCGCTTCTCATACCGACTGGCCACTCATGAGTGAGGGTCGGGAGTGCGTTCCGCCTTAAAGGAACAGTACCTAAATATTCTGGTTACAGTGTGTTATAAAATATTCGGTATAAATAAATATAGTTATTTAGATAAGTTAAAGAATAGTCTATCTATCTAACCATAGTCTATTCAATAACCACCCGTCTGGTTTGTAATTTTTTGATTAATCAAAATTAATAGACTATTTAGAAAGAAGCTTGGAGAAAGATTTTTATGGTTTTTGAGATGTTGTCAAAGTAAAGACAAAGCAACAGTTCCTCAGTGATATGACCATGTAAAACTCCTGTTCTGTCCGAGCATAAGTTGTCCAATTTAGATGTCTCACAATCAAAATATAGAAGCTTTTGCAAGTTATTCAGAGGATCAAGACGACACAAAATCAGCTTAAACACAATTTCCATTTTATTACTTTTTTTTTTTAATTGTTTGTCAAATTACAAGGTATAACCACAGTATAAGAACCTAAATAACATGAAACCTTCTTAGCCTGTAAAACAAGTCACTGCTGAATTGCCACAGACACATTCACTTTTCCTGAGCAATTTCATCTTCTCTCAGTGATGTGTTTGTCTGAGTCCATATTACGAGAGTAATCACCTCTTAAAATTTACATCGAAAATATATCTGGTGCCATATTTGTCAAAAGAATAAGTTGTTACTACAACTGGGTCATTAGCAATGCTGAATACAATGTTAAAACCCTTGATTCAATGAAAACTAAATTAAATCTATTCATTATACCTAAATGAATCACAAGTTTTGTTAATGTTTATTCCTTACATTTTCACAATGTGCAGAGAGTGATTCAATCCAATAAAGTCTTCAATATGTTCTCAATGCATCACCTCTAAACAGCGAGACTAAAAACAAGTTGTTTGTGATATGAATGATATTTGATAGACTATTGTTGACATTGTTTCACACATGCCTCATGTTCAATGCAAATAATTAAACTCCACAAAGAAACAAAACACATCCCTTCATAAATGTTATGGCAACACTAGTTTTCTGAAATATAATTTTATCTGTATGAGATGACCATGCACTGCTTGAGCGATGACACTGACACGAGTATTTTCACATTGTTGCTTTACTGTTCAGTTCATCTTGTATACAGTAACACTCAGTGTTTACTGCGCATGTGCAACACAACAGAGGATCAATACGGGTGTCGGAAGACCAACACATGCAACAATTAAGCCCTATTCACACTGGATTTATTTACCTGGTGACCTCTAGTCATTTGTAATAATTGCGGAGGTTGTCTGCGATCTTAATCCCGTGCGAATCGGCCATGTCTGTAATTTGTAAAGTTAAAATTCCCCCGCAAATGACCTAATATATTTGGCCGAACACCGAGGTCCTGTGATAATATTAGTCCCGTGCGAATCGGCATCTCTGTGATTTGGCGGGGTTGTATATACATTTTTAAAGGTTTTTGTTTTATGTGCGCTTTTTTATCCATCTTTCGTGAAGAATGGAGGTTGTGTTGGAGTGTTTTGATAGTATGTCGCTATACACCATACAACTATACAATTTGCAGAAAGAGAAAGCTGAAAACAATCAGAAGAGCAAAAACAAAAAGAATGATTAAATGGAGATGAATGACATGTATAGCAGCATCCGGTAAGGAATATTGTTCTGTTTATGATATATTCCAAGCAATAGCCTATTAACGTCATATCCAGGAGATAAGTCAGTAAATTTGAGTAAAATCACAGGCTTCGCTTATCCCGTGCAAATGCGCCACACGAAATTCAGATGTGGGGGGTCATTTCTAAATCACACGAGGTCCCCAGATAATACTAATACAGTGCGAATAGAATGTAATAAAGAACC
This sequence comes from Rhinichthys klamathensis goyatoka, assembly GCF_029890125.1. Taxonomy (NCBI): domain Eukaryota; kingdom Metazoa; phylum Chordata; class Actinopteri; order Cypriniformes; family Leuciscidae; genus Rhinichthys; species Rhinichthys klamathensis. The sequence goes on along the minus strand of NW_026607002.1, from coordinate 2,747,423 downwards.
ATTTTAACCTTCCTCCTAATTTTAGATTAAATTACTGTATTGAAGGTAAATCCATCTTTTGCTTATTTACAAGTTATGGATCTGAACTTTGCTCACTTCGGACAATGATTTTTCTTATGTCGCTGTAGATTAGATAAATGACTGAAACTCTTCCTACATGAAGAGCACTGGTGCGGCTTCTCTCCAGTATGAACTCTCTCATGAACTTTCAGGTTTCCTGACTGAGAGAAACTCTTTCCACAGTGTGAACACTTGTACAGTTTATCTCCAGTATGAATTCTCTGGTGTGATTTTAAGTTGCAGGATGAAGTGCAGGTCTTTCCACAGTCAGAGCACACATAAGGTCTCATACCAGTATGAATACGCTCATGCGCTTTTAAAGATCCAAGTTGTGAAAAACTCTTTCCACATACAGAACAAAAGTGAGGCTTCACAGCAGCATGAACTTTAAGGTGTTCTCTTAAGCCTGATTCAAAAACAAATGTTTTATCACACTGATCACAGCTGAATGATCTCACTCCAGAGTGACGGCGCAGATGCTCTTTGAGATTACCTTTCATACTGAAACTCTTTCCACACTGAGTGCATGTATAAGGCCTTTCTCCAGTGTGAATCATCATGTGTGTGTTCAGCTTTGATTTAGATACGAAACTCTTTCCACACTCAGAGCAGGTTAAAGATCCTTTGACTCCAGATTTTCCAGCTTGTTTCTGTGTGAAATTCTCTTCAGTCTTTGAAACGACTGCATTTCCATCTTCATTTTTGAAATAATGAGATTTTTGAAACTGATGCAGTTTGTCTTCATTCACGTCCATCAGGTCTAAAATAAACAAATTAAATTCCATTTAAAAAGGACAAATGAGAAACAAAGTGTGTTCATTTTGCACATATCCAGTTTACTACTGACTCTACTAGTATCTAGTTTTAGATGTTATTGTTATATGTCAGTTTTCATCTTAATGTTCCTTATCAGTCATTAAAGAGAATGAAGGAAAACACCAACCTATTTGTTCCTCTGTATCTTCATCTTTTATTCTGCAGGGTTCTTCCTTAATCTCCATCTTTACAATAGTATATCCGTAGTTTCTCCTGGAGTAATTCCTCCTGCTTGCTTCTTCTTCTCCTGTGGGAAGATTGGAATATTCCCCAGCATTTAAACTCTCATGAACGGCTGTGGGAGCTTCACTGACTGAAGGAGTGAATTGTGGTCGTTGTTGCTCATTTAGCAGATGATCATCACACTTACAATCACTCAAGATTATTCAGCTTTAGGTGAATTAAGGGTTTATTGCTGTAATCAGAAATCAATTGTGTGGGAATGTGTGCAAATGTGGGATAAATGTGCATACATGTGGGAATGTGTGCAACATAGAATAGGAATAGAATAGGAACAAAGAAATAGTTTGCCAGCATTCAGATGAGATTTACCTAAAACTAGTTATTTCTTTCACTAGAGTCAAGAGGCATTTATTTATCATTTGCATAGTTAACACTTAGGAGAACTGTGCATTAAAATGCTTGTGACGAGGCTCAGACATATAATGACAATGACAGAAACAGACACGGACAGAGCATTAAGTGACAGTGCAAATGACAGTGACAGTGCAAGTGACAGTGCAATCAAAATAGAAATAAGAGCAGCATGTATTCCAGTTTTAAATAAAGGATAGTTGGTTGTTAAGCAGTCTGATGGCTTGAAGATAAAAGCTGTTCTTCAATATGGTTGTCCGTGATCGGATGGATCGTAAGCGTCTGCCAGATGGCAGTGTAGCAAACAGGTGATGAGCAGGGTGAGTGCAGATCTTGATGATGCTGCGAGCCTTCCTCAAGCAGTGGGTTTGATAAATGTCCTGTAAGGATGAGAGTTTATGTCCAATGATGAGCTCTGTTGTTCTCACCACTCGCTGAAGAGCTTTGCGGTACAAAGAAGAGCAGTTGCTGTACCATACGGTGATGCAGCCGGTCAGAATACTCTCTATACTGCAGCGGTAGAAAATTTGACATGATGTTAGAGGAGATGCCAAACCTTTTTAGTCTCCGCAGGAAGTAGAGACGCTGATGGGCTGTTCTCACTATGGTCTCTGAGTGTAGGCTCCAGGAAAGATCCTCCGAGATATAAATACCAAGAAACTTGTAGCTCTTAACTGTCTCTACTATCTCTCCATTGATGTAAATAAGAACGTGACCCTCTCTCTGTGACTTCCTGTAGTCCACGATCATCTCCTTGGTCTTGCTGATATTTAAAATGGTAAATGGACTGCATTATATAGCGCTTTCACAGACCCAATGGCCACCAAAGCGCTTTACATATTGCCTCGCATTCACCCATTAATTTACTCATTCATACACCAACGGCGGTGTCAGCCATACAAGGCACCACCCAGCTCGTAGGGAGCAGCTGGGGTTAGGTGTCTTGCCCATGGACACCTCGACACTTGGTCAGGTGGAACCGGGGATTGAACCACCAACCTTCCGGTTTGTAGGCAACCTACATGAACCACTGAGCCACTGCCGCTGAGAGAGATTTAGAGAGAGATTGTTATCAGCACACCATGCTATGAGTGTATTAACCTAATCTCTGTATGATGTCTCATCGCCATTAGTGATGAGTCCTAGAATAGTAGTGTCGTCAGCAAATTTGAGGATGATGTTGGAGCGATGCTTAGCAGAGCAGTCATAAGTGAATAAGGAGTACAAGAGAGGAGAGTACACATCCCTGTGGGGCACCAGTCTTGAGTGTGAGTGAGGAAGATGTATGATTGCCAATTCTAACCACCTGAGGTCTGCCGGTCAGGAAATCTAAGACCCAGTTACATAAGTGTCTGTTAAGACCCAGATCTTTCAGTTTGGCTATAAGTTTGGTAGGGATGATGGTGTTAAATGCAGAGCTGTAATCAACGAACAGCATCCGCACATAGGTATCTCTTCCTTCCAAGTGTTCCAGGGCAGAGTGTATGGCCATTGCAATGGCGTCATCAGTGGATCTGTTAGGCCGATAAGCAAATTGGAATGGGTCCAGTGTAAGACAGAGAAGAGCAGATGTAAGATTTGACTAACCGTTCGAAGCACTTCATAATGACTGATGCCAGTGCTACAGGGCGGTAGTCATTCAGGCAAGAGGCAGTTGTTGTTTTTTGGGAACAGGGATGATGGTAGTTAGCTTGAAGCATGTGGGGATCACTGTTAATCTCAGGGAGGAGTTGAAGATTTTGGTGAAGACATCTGCTAACTGGACAGCACAGGCCCTCAGGACACATCCGTGTATGCCATCTGGACCTGGAGCTATCCGGCCGTTGACTCTCTTGAAGGCCTTACACACTTCGAGTGTGGTTAGAACCAAAGGGCAGGTGTCAGGGTCAGCAGGTATTTTCACAGCAGGGAATGTGTTGTCTCAAAGCGAACATAGAATGTATTAAGCTCATCCGGTAAGGAGGCAGACAAAGAAACACCACTGCTTTTCCTTCCTTTGTAGTCCGTGATATAGCGCAAACTGCTCAACATGTGTTGAGGGTCAGAGCCATGATAGTCTGACTCCACTCTGTCCCTAAATTCTCTTTTGGCTGATTTGATGGATCTCTGAAGGTCATACCTGGACTTCTTGTAAGCAGTTCGATCCCCAGAGTTGAAGGCAGCAGTTTGTGTTCTTAATTTGGCACGCACCTCACCGTTGACCCATGGTTTCTGGTTTGGAAATGATTTAACATTAATGGATGAGACAACATCCTCTGTGCATTTGTTAATGGAACATATCACAGAATCAGTGTATTCCTGTATGTTGTCTCCTGCTGCATCATGAAACATCTGCCAGTCTGTGGATTCAAAGCAGTCCTGCAGTGTGGAGATGGCATCCTCACTCCATTTGTGAACTCTTTTAAAAACGTTTTTTTTCTTGTTTGAGGCATTATCTGTAAACTGGTAACAGCAATATGCTAATGTGGTCACTTTTGCAGAATGCTGGATGAGGGAGGGGTTTATATCTGTCCTTTAGTGTTGAATAGCAGTGATCTAATGTCTGATCACCTCGTGTGGGGAAATTTATGTGCTGGTAAAATTTGGGAAGAACTTTCCTCATGTTCACCCTGTTAAAATCCCCAACAACGATGAAAGCAGAGTCAGGATGAGCAATTTCTAATCCGTTTATGGTGCTATACAGTTCGTCCAATGCTTTTATTTTGTCCAAGTGAGGCGGGATGTAAACAACTGTAAGAATGATTGAATTAAACTCCCACGGGAGGTAAAAGGTGCAAACTTTAATGGAGAGCAGTTCACTCTCAGGGGAGCAGTGTGCAGATAAAACGGTAACATCAGTGCCCCAACGAGTGTTAATCATAAAGCATACACCTCCACCTCTGCTCTTACCGGAGTTTAGCGATCTGTCATGACGAAAAACGGAGAATCCAGACGGTGTAATGGCCGTATCGGGTACTTCTGAGTGTAACCAAGTCTCACAGAAAAGGCAGAACACAACAGTTACGAATGTCCCGCTGGTGTGTGATTCTTGCATTAAGTTCGTCAAGTTTGTTTTCCAGAGACTGCATGTTGGCTAACAGGATGGTAGGGAGAGAATGATTAAAACTTATTTTTTCACGATCTGCATAGAATTCCAGCACGCTTGCCTTTCCTCCTTTTCCGACGGTAACATTGGGAACGCGTAAAAGCTGAAGCTGGAATACTGAGGCAGCCTTGTTTCCGAACCGAAGTTTAAATTTGCTCGGATGTCCAGTAGTGTTTGTCGATCATACTGGATGAGAGTCTGTACTGTCTGAGCAAAAGTATGTATAAGAAATAACACGAATAACACAAAATAACACGAAAAACAACAAGGTTTGCACAGAGCGCTCGTCAGCGACGCCATCATGTAGCATAACAGTCGTAGCTAACGACTGTAGCATAATTTACAGCTGCACTTTTAGAAAATTTTGGAATTTTTTATTTAGGCACACAGTCTATTATCTGTTTTTTGGCGTATGGATAGTTCAATTAAAACCTTGTCATCTTTGGCTTACTATTAATGTTGTTTAACGAGTTCGTTTGCCCATAAAATCTTTAAGATATTAGGTTAAACTTATTTGGCTTGCTGTCCACTGGAGAGGGGCTCGATGAAGCAGCTTCAACTCGAGCTCTAATATACCCCCCCAGTGGCTAAATGTAGGACCTGATAATTAAAAGGGCGAGGTACCTAAGATGAAGGTGGAGTTTGGGGAGATGGAGGGATACTGGAACAGCTGATGCTAGGGAGAGATAAGCGGCTGCTTATATACTCAGGCTGTTGATTGAAAGATTAGATTGGCTCACTCCTCCCTAACTTACGTTTAGGAACTTCATTTAACGAGTTTGTTTGCCCATAAAATCTTTAGGATATTAGGTTAAACTTATTTGGCTTGCTGACCACTGGAAAGGGGCTCGATGAAGCAGCTTCAACTCGAGCTCTGATATACCCCCCAAAAGTGTTGAATAAATATTTGGGACAGCAAGTTAGAATAACGTGATCAAATAATTAAGAACTTAGGAAATACAGGATGCCTAAGAGCTTAAAGTATGTTACCCCCCAAAAAGAGTGGAAATTGAAAGCTGTATGGAGCATGGATGGACGCTGCTACGGCAGTGATGTTTAATGGGGCTCCTGGCTGGACTGCGTCTCCCTACTATGCCCACCATGTGGAGCTATGAGTGGAGCTCCGGCTGGAGATGTGTTTGAAAGAGAGTGTGCCTGCATTCGTTGTGGAATGAAACGACATGGGCTTGAGGAAATTTGACTGGGCTACATCTCACCGCTGCGGCAGTGACTTTCAGAAATTACTCCTGCGGGAGTATCTTGGGACTGGAGGTTTGAGTACGAGGTTGGCTGAACGCCCTGCCACATCCATGACATGGAGCCCTATGGAGTTAGAGAACATAGGGCCTCCAGATGTCACAAACGGGGGAGGAGGTCCTCGTCCCTAAAGGCAAACGGGCCACCAGTATCTGAAGCGAAACTCCCTACGCAGCAAGAGGGAGCCTACGGTATACATAGGAAATGCAGAACTACCATCCTTCTGACGCAGCGGGCGGAGATCACATAAAGACATAATGGCCCGTCACGTTCAAGGGACGTACGATCCTTGGTACCTCCAGTCCTGTTTTTCGGATAGGAGGGCCCACACTGCGATCCGAACGGGAGAGCCTCCATGGTTAAAAACATGAAGGATCACAAAGCGATTCGGAAAGGGAGAGCCCCCACGGCGCCCGAATGGAAAGCTAATACTGCGATTCGACCGTGAGAGCTCCCGCTGCGTTTCGAAGGAGAGAGAGATCATCGATGAAGAGAGGATCGAGAGAAGAGGTGATTTGGGATTTCCTCTGGTGAAGAAAAAAGTTTAAGGACTGGTATGGCTGGATAGGGGTTGGCAAATTGAAAATGAAAATCGAATGACCATGTTTCAATTGATCGGTTTTGCTTTGTTTGATGTTGAAACGTATGGTGTCATGGTTTATTATTTGAAGGTCGGAGAATGTAGGATGGATAGATGGGTTGAAGTTTGAGTTGGTGGTCAACTCTGAGACTCTAGGGTTCTTTTTTTGTTGGGAGAAAAAAGACCTGAGCGGAGAGTGGTTAGGCAGATGCTAAGAATGTCGATGGTTAAAGGTTGTCTAGAGTCTGGACGAGGAGGATTGTTTTTTTTTAAACCTGATGAGGAGGGATATCTGAGGATTTGAAATGTTGTGGCACTGTTGGCCCTGGAGGAGCTTAAAGAAGAAATGAATTCCGCTGATGTAGACTTTGATTGATTCTGGTTTAATTGAATTGGTGTGATGGAGGTATGTAGTGAAGGAGGATATTGAGAGGAGGGAAAACTCAGGAAAAACCATGTTCTGAGCTCTGTGGAAGTTTTTAAAGGAACCCCAAGCTGTCCAGTAGGTTTGGAGTGTTCTGGGAGAAACGGCTTGTAGGATGGTATTCGTGGATAGGGTATGGAGATGTCTGAGGGGATGGTCTAGAGGAATATGAGTTCTGAATAAGGTGCAACTGGAGTTGGATTGGAGTCTGCTTCCGGAGCCAATGTTCTGAATTTCTGAAAAAGAAAACGGGATAAAGCATCAGCTATTTGATTTTGGTGACCTGGAATATGTTCAGCTTTAATGACGAATTGATCACGAGCAGAGATCCAAATGAGGCGCCTTAGAAAGGGCCTGCTTTTTGGAGCATTAGAACGGCTCTTGTTGATACAGTGAACAGTGGCAGAATTACCACAGTGGAACAGGATGTTTTTTGTTGACCATTCAGATCCCCATAGATAGGATGCTACTACTATGGGATATAGCTCAAACAGGGCCGTTGTCATGAAACTGCACAAGGAACATGGACAGAGGTGATCCAAACGCAGGCTTTAATGAGAGGAAGATCCAGGGACAGGTACAGGGAAACATGCAGGGGTCAAAACCAGGTAAGCAGTCCAGATCAGCAAACATATAATGTAAGGATAAGGCAAACGGGAAGACCAGATACAGGCAGGGAGTCCAGGAACCCTGAAACTAGGAAACACTAAGGAACTAGGAAACACTAAGGAACTCGGAAAACGCTTAGAATGTAGTATGACACTTACAATACTGAGCAATGAACCAAGGGAAAACTCAGGCTTAAGACAGGTGCGCTAAACAAGATAATCAAACACAGGTGCATGAAATCAACCATAATCAGTCCAGGGTAAACACCTAAAGGAAACAATAAACTAGGAAGGAGTGCCCCCCAGCGGCTCAAGCAGGCACTCCAGCCGCAGATCGTCACAGCGGTCGAATCGGCAGTTTGAGATGTATTAGTAAGCTCAGGAGGCCAGGTTGAGGCAAACCAACGTCCTCTGTAGAAACCTCCAAAACCTGTGGAGGGGGCAGCGTCAGTGAACAGGCTGATGTCGCAAGGTCGGGACAAAAAGTCGTTGTAGAAAAAAGTAATCCCATTCCATTGTTTGAGGAATGTGATCCATAATTTCAAGTCTGCCCGACATGGTTGGCTTAGTGAAATTATGTTTTCTAGACCTGAAGCTGAGGTAGCGAGAGTTAGCAGATAGGAAAAGAAAGGCTGGCCTTGGGGAATTTTGCGCATTGCATAATTTAGGTGGCCTAAGAGAGAAAGCAGATCATGCTTGCTGCAATGGTTGGCTTCCAGCAAATTTGATGCGATTGTGATTATGCAATCTATTTTCTCTTTGGGGAGAGAAGCTTGGAATTTGACAGAGTCTAGGATTCCAAGAAATTCCAATGATGTAGATGGGCCTTCGGTTTTTTCAAGAAAGAGGGGAACACCTAGTTTGGAAAACAGTGTTTGGATGACGGTTAGGTGTTTCGCTGGAGGGAAATTACTTGGTGAGATGACGAGGAAGTCGTCGAGGAGATGGATGAGGTATGGGATTGCGTGATTGTTTTGAAGGATCCAGCAGAGTGCTTCTGAAAGCATGTCGAATATTTTGGGACTGCTTTTACAGCCGAAAGTTAGACGTACTGCGAAGTATTTTTATTTTATTTTTTATCTCTGGAAGAGATTTTGAAGGAGAGCGGGAGAGTCTTCACTCCGATGAGGCGAGTGAAGGAGTAAGTTAGACTGCTGAGAGTATAAGAAGTCGCTGAGAGCGTAACGGCAGCAGACAGCGGACGCGAACCGTGCTCTGTGGGGGCCCCGCTGGGCATTACTGGTGTAGCACCACCCCAGCAGAGTACGTCCCTGGGCTAGAAGTCCAGTGGCACCGTAAACCATCTCAATCTCTTCCATCTCAGATAGGGGTGGACCAGTATTACTTTATTTTATTTTTTTATTCTAAACTGTTTTAATTATTCCTATTTGTTTTGATTATTTTAATTTCTTCTATGTAAAGCACTTTGAATTGCCATTGTCTATGAAATGTGCTATATAAATAAACTTGCCTTGCCTATTTTTTGTGCCAACAAATGCCGAAAAGGTGCCAGAAATCTGGGTGAATTGGCATGACTTTGAAGGCAGATGTAATGTCAACCTTTGAAAGCCAGGCTCCGAAACCGGCGTTTTTTTATGAGAGTGATTGCTTGGTCTATGTTGTGGTAGTGCAGTGAGAATTCATCTAGAGGAATTAGGCTATTGATACTGGGTTGGGAATGTCCATGGGGAGCAGAAAAGATTGATGATGATTCGTTTTTTGCCGGAAACTTTTCTGGTGGCTACTCCGATAGGACTTATACGGAATAATTTGAAAGGTGGAAAATCAAAAGAGCCAATCATGAATCCGGAATCTAGTTCTTTTTTGATGAGGGCTTCCACTGTATCGGGTTGGCTAGCGAAGGCAACCTCGCGCTATGATCCGCTCTTTGAGTAGGTTGGTTTGGGGGTGAGAGAAATGTAACTGTGTGCGAGGGTGACCTGGCACAAGGGTTAGGGATGCAACGATTACAGATTTTGTAAGTACGATTATTGTCTGAGAAATAATCACGATTTAACGATTATCACGATTATTATGCATCACTTAATTTCACAACACTACTAATGTATAATATCACATGAACACTCAACACTAGATTTTAATGTGTTATTTATTGCTGCCACAACACAGTACAAAATTAGAAAATGACAAACAATAATCAATCTCTTCCTTTGGAATTAAAGAGAAGTGCTTTGTAAACATCCAGCATTTTTCTTTTAAAAATAACAAATTAAGTCAAAGGCTGCAGGGCTCTTTGATTGAAATAGATCACAAAATTATTAAGTGTTTAGTTTGTTCTAAATTTATTTTCAACCCGAGGTAGAAAACTTGAAAACATGAAAACAATATCTTATTGGTATTTGACATAAAAACATAAATAATACTATAAAGGGATAATAAATCCCAATGAAAATAAGAATAAACAAAGTATTTGGCTCTATTGAATTAAATGCAAGCTAAATATTAGGCCTATGTATTTCTTTTAAAAGAAAACAAATATAGTCCAAATGTTATCCACCAATATTATTGTACTTATTTTTAATACTCTTTTTTAATTATTAATCCAAATTTTACATGTGCCTTTAGGAAATCATCTATTATAATCTCATTATTTTGGTTTGTTTGTTTGAAGTTTGAGTACAAATTATAGAAAGAAACCGAGAACATCTCTCATGCAGTGTTATTAATAACTGAAATGCAGTTAATTGGTAGTCCTAGAAGTCTACACGGCCCTGATCTTATGTTAGTGTTTTACACCGGGCATATTAAAACTACAAAGCCTAACATTTACTCAACACAGACAGGAGAAAGCAATAGGATATTAAGTTAAATGTTCAATGACTGAAACTCTTGAGAGCACGTCACATTCTGTTTTCCACAGACTTGCGTAACCAAAACATTCCGCTGTTTTTTTTGTTGTTGTTTTTTTTACGTTGCACTGGAAGCTGAAAGTTGCACGCCGCGTTCTACTTTTTCCAAAGCGCTAGGGCGGTTGCGCTCCGGATGCGTCTGCCGTTGCTCTGTTAGTTCTTGTCACTTGACCCACGGTGCGCTTGCGGCAGTATGAAAAGTTGAGATTGTTTTTATCTCGATGCAGCGCGGACGCGCTTGGAAAAAACGAGCGCGTCGCTTCCATTATGAGCGCGGATACCGTCCGTGCGCCTACATTTGAAATGATCTTGAGCGCGCAAAAGACGCGATCTGTGAACAGGCCCTTAAGGCGTTTTTTCGGTGGAAATACAGCGTCGCTGCTTAGTCCCTCAGTGGTTGACGAGCACGACACTTTAAGCTGGTGCACCGCTGGTGTAACTTTGTTTTCGTTTTGTGTTAGGTGCAAAAGTTCCGTTCCGTGCCGTCCGCGGTGTAGCATAGTCTTTACGATTAATTAACCGTGACGTTTTAAAGCGCGGTTAATTGTGAAATCCGGTAATCGCTGCATCCCTAACAAGGGTTATTATAAAGAAGATTAGAGAGAACCGGAGAAGCAGAGGGAAGTGCGGAGGAATGTTTTTGTGAGTTTGGTTCTTGCCTGGGGAGTGGGGCTGACTGCATGAAGTTTGTGAGAGCTGGACAAGAAGCGGAACTGTTTTTTGCGGCCGCTGTTGCTGGCCGGGTGGAAATACCGGCGGACAAGGAAGTGCGAGCCGTGGCGGCGCCGGCGGCTTTTGGATCGGCGCGTTGGGATTGTGTGGGTTCAGAACGGAGAGAAACGGAGGTAGAAGAGGTGCGAGTCTTGCCTTTATAAGATCTTGAAGTGTTTGATGAAATGCTGGAACTGTAAGAACTGATGAAAGGATCGTAGAGTTGAGCTTTTGATGATCTGCAGGAGAAATGGATTCCGGAGCTGGAGAGGACTTGACGTAAGCTGTTGACTGAACATTTTGAAATGGGTGGATTCGGTGTATTAGCAGCGGTAGAATGGAGAGATGAAGTCTGAGAAGATGGACGAGGCTCAGTTAAAACTGGCGATCTTAAAGGTGGAGGAGAGCGTTGTCTTTTGGAACGTAGTTTATAGTTTATACGAGCGCTGGATTTCTCGGCCAGAACGCTCATGAAGATGATCCGTAAGATCTGATCTCACGCAGGGTGTGACTATCGGTGTCTCAGGAAGGCTTGTCAGTTTGTCGTCTGAAGGAAAGAGCTGGATTTCCGGGATGTCGGAGATTATTCCGTGCGGCAATAATGGAACAGCTGATGCTAGGGAGAGGTAAACGGCTGCTTATATACTCAGGCTGTTGATTGAAAGATTAGATTGGCTCACTCCTCCCTAACTTACGTTTAGGAACTTCATTAAACTTAATGTTCGAGGAAATCTTTCTGCTTAAACAATAACAACACTGATATAAGAATGTGCTGTTTATTTTTTAATCAGTTAAGAGCGATTCACACGTTAAAAACGAGACAGTCAGTGAAGAGGAAAAAACGCAAGGTCCAGAGATACATTTTTTTTTAAAGTTGAAAGAATTTTAAATTGGGCGCAGCATTTTTAAAAAGGTTATAGAATAGTCTATCTATCTATCTATCTATCTATCTATCTATCTATCTATCTATCTATCTATCTATCTATCTATCTATCGCCAGGTCAATAGGGGGCGCTGCTAAGGGTATCCGTAGAGGGTGTAATTTCCCTGTAAATACGCCACTTCCTATGAGTGGAATGGTTGCAGTGCCTGAAATGTGTGTCATGGTCGCTGGAAGAACAAGCTAGATCTATTTTAATAGGTGTTATGGTTATGAGTAGAGTGTTTTTAACTCATTTGATGTTTTGCCCATAAGGTCTAAATGCCCTAATGCTGTGTAAGGATTCAGGGCGGATCTAATCCGTGGGGAATTTGCATAAATTAATTAATAATTGGTAATTAATAATTATTCATACATGTTTGGATTAGATCAATCTTACATTGAATTTACTCTCCCTCTAAGGGAGGATCTATCACTTTACCTGCATGCATACGTGTATCCTTGCATTTTAACTACAAGTTGATTGCATAGATCACGTTTTACAGACAGGTAAAATTTAATTAGCTCAATTGTCAGATTAATATTGGGGGAATCCCACATATCATCTTACTTCATAGGATTTCAGGAAACGCAATTCTCTGGCCAGAAGAACTGGGTTTTCTGCCCTATAAACACATACTCTTTAAAAAGTATTTTTAATTTATAAAGCCGTAGCTGTAGCTTGATCTATTCATTTCAGAGACCTGGAGTATGAGCAGACACAGTAACATCAATCAAAATGAATAATGGATTTAATAAAGGCATGACTACTTATGTATTTACTACGGTTACATGGGATATATGTATTTACAAACACATAGACAACAATGAACAATACAATAAGACATCAATGAACGAGAAATGCATAAAGTTTGGACAATGGATAACGTACACGCGTGAGCGAATAAGAGAGAGAGGAAAGGGGATGGGGAGAGAGAACAGAGAAATTGGGAGAATTTCATTGGCAGGAAGACATTCACCTCTCCGATTACAACACGGAACATCATCTTAAAACTTCTTAGAAGCTCTATAAAGAGATTTATACTTGCAATCAACGTATGTTATGGTTTCTCTCTGTCTGTGCCGAAACATTCCTGTACGGCCCTGTCTGGCCGCGTGAGCTGAGTCCTTTGGGTGTGAGGAAGCGTCACGTGGGCTGCGTGGCGCGCGTGTTGAACGGAGGTTTACAGTCTTTGTTGTAACATTTCCAAAGGGAAATAGTTCGGCTAAGTTCGTTTCACTTCGTGGAAGTGAACTGAGTCGGCTACGGAAAACAAAACTTTGACTAACAAAAAGGGAATAAAGATCTCTACGGGGAAATCACGCGGAGTTAACGTTGCATCTTTCCATGGCTTTTGAAGAAGCGTGTGTGTCTCTCGGTCCGGCGCGTCACGTGGTCACGTGCGCGTGTTTCTCCTTCAAAGAGAGCGCGCGCTCGTTTAAAGGTCCCTGGTAGATGGATTTGCTGAAGAGATATGTCACGGTCACGGGGTTTCCTTTTCAATCGTCGATTGGAATTAAACACAGAGACTTATCTACAAATGAAAAACACAACTAAACTAGAAACAAATAAAAGAAAGGCGAAGAGCTCGCCCGGAGGCGAGACGTTACATCATGACACGGGAGGAAGAGAGCGAGCGCAGGGGAGAAGCGTCATTTATCACACTATGAGAAATCCAGCCTCTTCCTGTTGGCTTGGCCAATTAGAGGGTTGGAAGTTTACAGGCGGGACTTTGGGTTTTATTTCTCTTTGTCTTGTCAGACTGCTTGTCTAATTAAATTATGACCTGTGTTAGGAAGGGTCATTTCTACTGCAGAGATGTGTTATGCACATAATCATACCTTTTACGGTGTGTTCATACATATATCTGGCTGAGTCAAGTCAAGGGCATTTTTACGATATCAAACACGACTGTTATAGGTAAACATTTACATTAAAAATACACCTAGGGTATTTATAATTCACTTTTAAGTTACGGACAAATTATAGTCATTACAATGTGACATGGGCAAATGGACACACATAAAAACACATCGAATATATCGGGTTAAATGTCTTTTAAAGAAAAGAAGTTCCTTTCTCTTTGAACATCAAATTCCAAGTCAGTCATACAAGTGTCTCGTTACAGGAAACCACGCTCTGTCCTGAGTGTGGGTGTCAGCTGTGGGGGAGGTGTGTGTGTGTGTGTGTGTGTGTGTGTGTTTGTGTGTGTTTTTTCAAGTTCCAGGCCTTTTGGGGCTAAAGGCTTTGGGATTTTAGCACGAAGGTATTTAGTTATTCAGATTCACCCTGGCCCAGTCCTTACAGTCCCCCTTTTTGTCTGATGAAGTCCCTGTGTGGACTTAATCGGACAACAATCATCACAATGGACGGATGGCAGGTGAATCATGACTCATGCAGCAGGTGGTTATTAGGGCTGAGGATTCAGCTCTATGAGGTTCGAAGCTGCCTCTGGCCTGGTCTCTGACTTGGCACCCCCTTTTTGCGGGTTTCGTCCGAAACCTTTCGTGAGCTTGGCTGAAGATGTTTGTATCTCGTTGAGTCTCCTGTATAGGATGAAGGTCAAGCCCAGTGTCAGGGTGTGTCTGACTACCATAGAGGTACACCGTGCAGTGTCGTCTGCGGTCCAGGTTTGGACAACAGGTGAGGTAGTCAGAATGGGTAGTAGAGACACAGCTTGGAGAGCTGTGTCGATAGGAGCAATGTCAATTAGCTGGGATCACCCCCCCTTTCGCAAACCACAACTCCCGTTCTGGAGTTAGGGTGAAAGTGTGGTACCTGGAGAAGGATGGGATTTCCAGTTTTAATTTGTACTCTTTGCATGGAAGATGGTATCATGCCAGGTCGTCAAGGTGAAGGATGGCACTTTCCGGTGCTTGGATTCACAGGCTCTAGTGGAGCGAGGTGACACAGGTGTCAGTGTCATTCTGGTCGTAAGTGAGTGCAGCTGTGCGCACAGGAGTGTTAGCGAGCCGCCTGTCACTTACACTCTCTGCTTGGGTCTTGATGCCTTGAGTGCGTAGCTTGGCTTCGGCAGGGCAGCGGGTGTCGCTGATCTGCAGCCCGCAGATTCCGTCAGTGTTGTCTCTGAGGAAAGGCTTGTTAGGGCAGAGATAGTGAATTTCTTTGGTCAATGTGCACACGTACGGGTTCGGAGCTTAGGACGGCTTTGTGTTGCTGTCGTTGCAGTCAACCCCGTCCGGCGTGTGGATCTTGATGTGAATGTTATTTTTCAAAATCTGACCTTGACAATGTTCTTGAGCCGGTAGATTCGGCTTGACTCTATGATGGGCAAGTTCGAGAGAAAGCCCCCCCCCCCTTCTCTGCTTGTAGTCGACGCAGAGAGGGATGGCACTACCCAGAGAGTAGGAAAGGTGTATTTGTAAAGAGTCAGTTGGCGTGGTGATGGCGGACGCCAGCACGGTTTTCACGAGGCTTAAGGGTATCAGGTGCGGTGGAATTCTACCCCTGGCGAGGCTGTCGATGGAGGAGTTCACCCCCTGCAGCAGGTTTGTCATCAGGGCTGTTATCAGCTGAGTTTGGGCAAAGTCATTCTGGAAGACAGTAAACAGCTGTTTCATGGAGTGAGTGTTGGAGTGCATGGGGTTCAACGCTGTGAGTGTTTAAAGTTACCACAGTTCCCTTTAGTGTCTTGTCGATGGTCTGCAGGGATGCACTCTGTTGTGAGTGCTCGTGACAGTCATTTTCTCAAGTTGCTTGAGCATGTGTTCAACCACGGTCTCAGCGTGAGTGCGGGAGTCCTTTGTCCATCGGCACCTACCCAGCTGTATTGTGTTGTTACGCTGGGGTAGTGTGTTCTGTAGGCGTTGTAAGGATCAGGTGGCACATTCACTTTCTGAGTGCGGGTCCGGCAGAAAAGGAGTCCTGGTGCCAGACCTGGTGAGATGTCCGAGTGCGGTTGCCCTCTGGTTGGCTGGAGGCACAGCAGCATCCTGGTAAAAGTGAAAGGGAGAGAGAAAGAGAGAAAGGGAGGAAAAAGTGTCTCTGGTGCTGCGGCGTGCAGCGGCATACATTGGCATTACCCCCCTTTTGCACTGTGGCATCACAAGCTGTGGCGCGGTGATGGCATCAGGTGCAGAACGCTGAATGTTGTTTAGTGCACGCAGCATGTGCTTGTCGACGCAGGTTGGCTGAAGGCACCGGTTGTCGGTGGGTGCAGACGGCGGTCGTGGGTGGTTGGAGGGGTAGAGAGGTGGTTGTCTCAAAGTTCATTTGGTTAGTCACAGTGTTTGGTGAGCTGAAAGGTGCAGGGTAGCAAGTTCACATCTCCATTTGGTGCTGAGGCTGTGCCTTTATGGCTGGCTGAGGGAGTTCTTGTGACCTCTGTGACCTGCCAGTTAGGTTCTCTTGACCTGTGTGACTGGAGGGGGAGGGGTTTTTGAACTTTAGCTCAGACATTCAGTTGTTTAGGGTCTATTAAAGGCTCAAAGCGATTTAACAGAACTTGGCCAATCGGAAGTGGGTACGTGATCGGTACACTGGGTGAACGGAAGCTACCTGTTTTGAGCCAAATGTTGTTTTGGCTGTAGGATTGCACGTTCAGCTCACATGTTTGGGACTTGAGAGTTCGTTTTGATGCTCAGCTGTAGCACTGAGTCTTTCAGAGAGTTGGGCTGACATTAGCGTGGTGTTCGAGCTAGTGTCTAGCAGGCGTTCAAGGCTCAAATCAATGTCTCTGGTGGTGGTTAGGTAGAGTTTTCGTGCCACCCCCTTTTTGATTAGGCTTTACAGAAGTCTTGGCGTCTGGGCTGGTGTCGTGACTGATGAGCGGTTAGGCAGGGGCTCTGTGGCATTCTGGCACACTTGTTGTGAGTGATTAATGCGTGGCCCTAAAAGTTCAGAACTACTGCTTAATAGGTTCGTTAAGCATTTAGCATAAAGCTAAGTGTCTCTTGTGTCCTTATCTTAGCTGTGACTGTTAGGCTAAGTGTTGTGTGGTTCCGATGGTGCTTTCTTATTTAAATTCTGCTTATTGTC